>NC_138078.1:153380505-154013005 GCF_964212035.1 Myotis nattereri | reverse complement strand
CAACCCAGGTAGATGCCCTTTACCGGAATCAAACCCAGGACCCTAAAGTCTGCAGGCCGGCGCTCTATCCACTGAGCCAAACAAGTTAGGGCCATTTATTAGTATTTTTATATAAGTTAGTATATGGCTCCTTGTGTCAGTTAGGGTAGTGTTCAAATGCAAGTAATAGAAAACTCAACTAATTTAAACATATGAGGGTTTATTTATCTCCCATAAAAAGATAGGCCAGCCCTATCAGGTTTGGCTCAGTGGATAGAGTGTTAGCCTGCGGACTGAAGAGTCTCTGGTTTGACTCCGGTCAAAGGCACATGCCTGGGTTGCAGGCTTGATCCCCAGTGTGGAGGGTGGGGGGCATGCAGGAGACAGCCAATCAATGATTCTCTCTCATCATTGATGTTTCTATCTCTCTCTCCTTCTCCCTTCCTCTCTGAAATCTTTTTTTTTTTTAAGAGGCCATTCAGCACAGGTCCAGTGGCTCAATAATGCCACATGGGACTCAAACTCCCGTTCTCTTCTTTCTCTGGTGTCTATAGCAAGTATGTTTAGTCTTAATGCTTATAAGATGACTGCAGCTACTCAGGCATAGCATCTGTATTCCAGCCAGAAAGAAGGGGGAAGCGAAAAAGTTGACATCAATTGGCTACTATTTATGCCTCATGGCCAGAACTGGAACACATGGTAACTTCTAGCTGCAAAGTGGACCAACCTATGGTACCTTCCATACACTCTTATTGAACTTTAATAACCAAGAGGACAGGGACTGTGTTTACTTTGTTCAGCATTGTAGATCCAACATGTACAATATCTGTCCCATTGTAGGTACCTGGTAAACATTTTGTTAAATGTAAATAAATGAATTCTTGCAAAGAGCACCTCCCACTTTTGGTCTTAATACAGATCAGAAGAGGATAGATGGATTGATACCATCTTACAAGTATGAGTAAGAAGAATTTAAAATAGGCACCCACCCCTTCCTCAAGACATGTTTCTGCCATCCACTGGAAAAATACTTAATCTACTACATCTTCAGTGTAAATAGTGCCCCATAGCATGGTGAAGTGGTCAACTAAACAACCTACCCAGCTATGTGTGGCCACCTTGCATGACCACTAGAGTGGATGTGGCCAATAAAACTGCCATCACACCTGTCTTCCAAAGTAGAGGAAAGGAGTACTTCCTTTGGCGCAAGCCTGGAGACTTTACCTGGGCTTATGAGAGCTTGCCATATGCAAAGACTTGGTATTCTGAGGGAGCAGAGGTATGGTGAGAAGATCTGGAAGTGTGTTTGATTTTTGCCCTTCACTTTCTGCCCCTACAATATTGTGAGAATCACTTAATCCTTCCAAATTTCAGTTTTCTCATCTCTAAATTGGGGACAAGAACTTCTGCCTCAAGAGATGTGTTTGAGTATCCAACGAGATAAGGCTTTAGGAATCTGCTCAGCATTTGAAAAATGTAAGCTATTGTTAACATGGAGAGCTGATAGGAAATAGATATTGAATGAGTATTCAGATCTTTTCTCTTTTTCTCTACTTCATGCATGTCTTCTCATCTGTAAACGGGTCTTATGACATTAGAACATGCTGCCCAGGAAAGTTGTGAGGGTTAAAAATAGTAATAAATGTTTAATAAATGCTAGTGACTAACTTTGAAGCAGTTGTGCCTTGCATTATGCTCTACATTTTGTATTCAGCATTTTATTGAAAATCTTAAATAAGCCACCTTTGACCTTTTTTTGGAAAAAAAATGAAAATGAAATGAAATGAAATGGTTCCTGGGCCTTTATGCAAAAAAAAAAAAAAAAAAAAAAAGCCAAGACTGTGGGAAAAGAACAATTCAGCACATTTCTATGACTCTGGTTCTGGTGTGATGTCTCTGATGTGCTAAAAAGGAAACCTTCTCAAAGATATCCTCCCCTCCACACTCATACCACCCCCAACACTCTTGGACAAATCTAGAGGCTGGTCATACCAGGTTGTAACTAGAATCTCCTACTAAGTGGCTAGTAATAAATATTGAGTTCTTGGAAATGTCACTATTTACAAAGCAAAAAGGAACAGAAGGGAAGAAAAGGTTAACCAGGCAGGCAGGGTGGGTCAGGTCAGCCAGGTAGAATCTTGGTTCCTGCATGTTTTGGTTCTACCTTGAATACCCCTCCTTCCTGCATTTCTTCTGGGATAGAGGCCTGTGACAGCTGAAAAATTAATTCAGATACTGGATCAGTGAAATAGAATGGCAGAAGGTTTTGAAATAGAAAGCAAGCATCAAACTGGTTAATTCAAGTGTTGTTTAATAGCTGGCTTTCTCATGCACAGCCTCCTGGAGCTCTATTGGTCTGTCTGGGAACAATATTTTATCCTATTCTCTTTTTCATTTGTCTGGTCTTCACTGCCAATGTCCCTTTCTCTAATCTCTTCAGGGTATAGAGTTATGGGTGAAACAAGATGTTTTTCTTTATTTCTCACATCACATTTCACTGGAGTAAATAGTACTTTATTTACCTTCCTTTTGCTCCATAGAAGGAATACTGTGATGAGCACCCAAATTACTGGGCTGGCTGCTATTGTGGCCTGAATCTGACATCTTTTGTGCATGTCACAATTTCTGGTAGAGTGCTTAAAAATCAGCTCCCATTCTGGCGACTAAATTTTATTGACTTTTCCAGGGCCTGTGGTGGGATTGACATGTCCCCCATTTAATTACTTCCTCCTTTTTGACAGCAGATTGAGCTAACCAGAGGACACGCAGGTGGCTCAGGGGCCAGGGAACTTGAAGTGGCCATGAGTAGGCAGCTGAGAAGGGGCTGGGGTGAGCAAAATCTGGGATGTAACAACCTGCTGGTAGTTGTGAACTGTGGTTTTATGATTGAACTGGGGACAATAACCAAACAGTGGGGCTCTTAGACTAATTTGAAGAATGCTTTGCATAAATCCCAGCTGCTAGCCATATGTACAATTCTTATAGAGGAGAGGGTGTGTTTCCCTGAGCTCTTGTTTCCTTCCTCAGAAGTCAAGACTAAATGCTCAGCCTGGGTCTCTTCAGCAGGACAACCAGCCACAAAAGCTTGGGCTGATTTAATCACAACCTAAATATATATTATGCTTTACCAGATTTTCTCTTTTAATAACCTTCTGTCATTTTGTCCTCATGAAACCTCATAATATAGGTCAGGTAGGAATCCTTCATTTATAGACCAGAAGACTGAGGCCCAGATAATAAAAGCAAACATGAAGCTCCTAGGTGTCAGGCACTCTTATAAACCTTTGAGAGAGATGAATTCAGTTCATGCTTATATTGGTCCTACAAGGCAGGTACCATTATTATTTATGCTTTACTGTGGAGGAAACTGAGCTCAGAGAGGTTAATTAACTTTCACATTGTCACACAGCTAGTAAGTATTGGAGCTGAGATTTAAACCCAAGTAGTCTGGCTCCAGAGTCTATATTTATAACCACTACTAGAGGCTTGCTGCATGAAATTTGTACACTGTATGGTTCCTAGGCTTTGCCTGCAATCAGGGCCATCTTCCCACCCCCTGAAGCCACCTATCCCTGGTTCCCGTTTGCCATCAGGTAATTGGAACCTGCTGGCCAGGGGAAGGAACCAAGAGGTTGGGTGATCAGGGCCTGTGGGCTGGGGGCAGCTCCAGCATTGAGTGTCTGCCCCCTGGTGGTCAGTGTGCATCATAGCGACCGGTCGTTCTGCCATTTGGTTGATTTGCATATTACCCTTTTATTATATAGGATACCTGCTGCCAGCTGGCTTGGCAGTGACAGAGCTGGAATTCACAAGCAGGTACTCACACTCTAAGCTTGGGTTTTCCCCTAGGCCAGTGGTTGGCAAACTGCGGCTCGCGAGCCACATGCGGCTCTTTGGCCCCTTGGGTGTGGCTCTTCCTAAGCCTTAGGAGTACCTAATTAAGTTAACAGTGTACCTACCTATATAGTTTAAGTTTAAAAATTTGGCTCTCAAAAGAAATTTCAATCATTGTACTGTTGATATTTGGCTCTGTTGACTTATGAGTTTGTCGACCACGGCCCTAGGCCATACCACTCTTCTGAAACTTGCTCCTTAAAGATCCTTAATTCCTGGCAGCATAAGCTGCAGCAATTTAGATTTAGACTCTTTTCATCTAGTATTGCAAAGTCTTTCACTTAAATTTATTTGATTAGTCCCTCCCTACCTACTTGCCAAGAAGTCAGAGGCCTTACCAATCCAAAGGAGCTGTAATTGTTAGGAAATTACTCCCAAACCAAGGCCTTGGAAAAATACAGGTATCTAAGTGTTCGGAGAGTTGTAAAGCTTGGCAGCCTAATGTCTGGAACAGGTATTTACTCTTCGCATTTCCTGGGAAGAATGGGTGTGGTTCTCACAGCACTGGCTGGTTTTGTGAGCCAGGGCACTTTAAACTTTCACACACCTAGAGAGTGGGCCTCTCCCTTTGGGAAAAGGTCATTGCAACCCTGACTTCCTGACAATTATAGGTTTCTTAGCTAAGGTGCCTCCACAAACCCGTGGTTAAGTATGAACAAACCAGGTGGAGATACTGTCACATTAAAACAATTCCCTCCCTTCCACCTGGTTTGTTTTGCATTCACTGGTGCCCCAAAGAAAACCTCTGGGTGCTCTCTGCTTAAGAGTAAAATCAGTTTATGGAGGAGGACAGGAGGATGTGACACAAGGCAATGTATTGAAAGTAGGATTCTTTTGGTTGCAAGTGACAAAATCCTAACACAACTTAGCTTAAGCAAAATTAAAAGTAACATAGCTCCAGGTGCACAAACAGTACTACCAGCATTTGATCTTTTGTTCATCTCTCACTTCTGCTTTCTCTTGTGTTGGCCTTATTGTCTGGCTGGCTGAAAAGACAGTGGAAAAGATGGCAACTCTAGGTTTACATGATCCTTATCCTGATCTCAGAGAACATTTTCCCTAAAAGCTCTGGTTAAAATATTGAGGAAGACTTTGATTGGCCTATTGTAGATCACATACCCATCCCTGTACCAGATGATATGGCTAAGAAAATGGACCAGACTTAGGTTATGTGGTGGGTTGGGGAGGATGATTTCATCCTACCCAAACATCATCAACCAAGCAGGATTTCTGGGACCTGTGGAAGGGATTGTCCTAGAAGTGTGATGATAAACCAGCTTTTAAAAAAACAAACCAGGGAAGGCTCTGATATGTAGCTGATTTTCAGGGTGTAGATGCTCCCACCATTGCTAATTTCAAGCTACCAATATGATGTTACTGAATATGGAGTTGGGAAGAAATGTGTGCAATCAGCCTTGTAAGGCAGTATGAGCTTGTTCTAGGACACCTCTGAGTAATTCCCATAAAGAGTGACCCTGGGAACACAGTATGTCCACTACTGCTGTAAAAGAGAAGGTCAAGGTCTATCTTGTGAAGCTTTGGTAGCCATGAAAGTCCAGATTAAGAACTGACAGGATAGTTCACTTTGTTTGGAATGTATGATGCTTGGGATGGACTGACTAAAACAGTCCATTCTTCATCTTGTAAACATCTCTGGGAAACACTTAATCTACAACTTGACAATTTTTAAATAATCTTTATCAACATGTATTCTACCACTATGTAAGCTCCATGAGAGCAGGGATCTTTGCCTGGTCCATTCAGTGCTATATCCCCAAGGTCTAGAAGAGAGTTCAGAAAAACACAGAGGAACTCAATATTTGTTCCATGAACACATGAATGACTGGTTAGTTCATGGACTGAGATGCATTCCCTAACACAAATGTACCTACCTCATTAGTATCCAACCCCTTGCTTGTGATGCCCAAGGTGTGCAGATCTCATTTTATATCTCACAGTTGCCACCACAGGACCTCCAAACTATCTTGTCCTAATCCTGGGAGGGACCACAGTTAGTGACTGATGCCCTTAATCCTCATGCCACATTGCTTTCCAGTGGGAGGAAAGTGTGTCTTTGGCCCTTTGTCCTTTAGTTGCCACTTTGTTGTCCTTGCTCTATTTCTCTAATTTGGTGATATTTGTTGTTGTAGGCCAAGGAGGAATGGCTCTTCTTTCCTGCCTTGGGGCTCAGGCCTTCCCAGGCAGGGGCAGACCATGTTGGCTCCTTCTCATTAAGTCAATGGAGCCTGTTGGGGCTTGTCTGATTAGAGTCTCCTTTCACATTGGTACATAGAATTTTCTGCCTTTGTAGTTCTTTTGTTTCAAAATAAAAAGCATAGCTAGGAAGCTGCAAGGTTGGAAAGTTGTTACACACACACACACACACACACACACACACACACACACACCAAACCAGATTTGCTGATAAGAGGAGAATGGGAAGGCCTGAAGCTAAGGGAGCATTTCAAGGTCACAGGCAAGGAGGGGCCTGTGGTGGTGATGATGGAAAAGATTAATAGACAACAGTTGAATGCATTATTTAGTATTTCCACATCACAAAGCCAAGAATGGTTCCTTCACACCAGAAGATTTGATGTATCAGGCTGGCTGTCTCCTCAGAGGACACCCCCTGGTCTCCTCTTGAGTTCATGGAGACATGGTTGTCTGGGTGACAACTGTCAGGCAAGAAGCTGCAAACTGAAGAATAAAATCGCCTTAGCTAATAGACCAGTGTGATATTATGTACCTGAAGGTTTAACTGCTATATTACCCTGAAAGAATCATTTTGAGGGAAGGAAGAAGCTTGCTTTTCCCTGGGCTACATCAGTGAATTCAATTTCTATTGAAGAGAGACTAGCATTTTAAAAACCATGGTGTGTGGAGCTTTGAGTCCCTTTCTTTTTTCAGTGAGAAATGATTTAATAATGAACATACAACTGCAGGGCCTCCAGTCAGCCCCCTGGAGCCCTGGAAGAGGGGAGAGGCAGTGTGGAGGGGCTGGGGGCTGGCAGGCTCCATCCTGTTCTGTCCCTTCTCAGGTCCAGGCTCTGCGACTGGGGTTACCCCAGAGCAACATGGTTCAGACAGGGGTAGAGTCTGAGCGATAATTTTCCTCCCTCACAAGATTGCTGGGTGCCTCTAATTAACGGTTGTGAATTTCTTAGATGGGGTTGTTATCAGATGGAAAGGGGCTAATTGTACTGGTCACAATAGTTAACCTCTTCCAGAAGGAAGGGCTGTGTGTGTGTGTGTGTGTGTGTGTGTGCATGCACCACCCCCACGCCTGCACACGTGTATGTCCGCCTTTTTTTTTTTTTTTTTTTTTTTTTTTGGCAAATGAAGCAGAAAAGCTTTAGAATCATCTAAATTATTTGGCATCAAGACACCAGCAAATGGAAAATTATATTCACTGATACTTTTTCACTGAGCAAAGAGTGGTCAACATTTACTTGGCTATGTTTATGTGCCTTCCAGGGCACTAAGCATCTTACCAATGTGATCACATTTAGCTCTCAACATTCCTGAGTAGTAAAGGTAATTATTTTCACCCTCAGTCTACAGGTGGGGAAACCAAGGCTTAGTGAGTTTAGGACACTTGTCCAAGGCCCTACTTTTACCTGTAAGATTTATAGAAAAATAACAGCAAACTACCAGCTTTCTATTGGCAAATCTGTGAGAAAAGACACGCTCATACCTTAATTATGGTAGAGTAAATTTGCCATGACCCTATAAGGCAGAAAATTTGGCAATATTCATCAAAATTACAAATGCCTGTTCAATTTTAGTACTTTATTTTATTGAAATGCTTGACCTTGTGAAATGATGTACCTGAGAGTAAATGTAACATTATTTGAATAGCACAGTATTGGACACAGCCCAATGTCCAACAATAGAGAACTGGTTAAATAAAGTATATCACCTCCATACTATGCAGTCATAAAAATGAATAAGGGTAATCTCTACATACTGATACAATGAGCTCTCCAATATATACTTTAAAGTGAAAAAAGAAATGAGGAAATGATTATGCACTCTTTGCTATCTTTAGGATGTAGAAGTGACATTTATACTCATATTTGTATATGCATAAAGAAATCAGGAAACATATACAAGGAGGCTACCCTATTTTGTTGATTCTTAGATGTACATTATTTCTCATTTTGATATCTGTGAAACAGGAATGTATCTTTCATTATATGGCATTTTAGAATGATAATTAGCTATAATTTTTTGTCTTAATAGTACATAAGTTAATGATATATCTTTAAGTTGATGTCTTACATTTGGTGGAACACAGTAATCATAGTGGTTACATATGATGAGGGGAGACTGGGGAAAGGGATGAGAAGTCTTTTCATGTATAGTTTTGTTAATATTTTTGTTTGAGTCATGTTCATTTATTATCTATTCAAAAATTGAATTAATAATATTAATAAAAACTAATTAATACTATATATATATATATATATATATATATATATATATATATATATATATAACAGATTAGATTTTCTTAGATTAGTTTCTGGGGTCTACATCCTTCTATATTGAAGGTCTAAGTAAGACCCCTAGTTCTAAGATATTAAAAAGTGAGATCCAAACTGACCTACATTAGAAACATGCTAATTGATGAGACAACAGCTGTGTACTGTGTTAACCTTGTTCCACCTGGAAGCTATTGGTTTCTCAACATCACACCTGGTACTACCAGTGGGCAGGGCATTATTTTCTAGATGCGACTAATGCACCTTCAGTTTGGGAACCAAAAATACATTGCTTCATCAAAATTTAAAAAAAAAAAAAGCTTTGTGAGATGTGGAGGAACACTAGTAAGGCTTCTATTATGATCTAGTAGACATTTTCAGAGCTTTGAGACAAAAATCAATGATTGGGCGAACACACACAACTGAAACAGAATCTTGCTTGGACTTATTTCTCTCTTCAAAAGACTAGGTAATCTCCGAACTGGGTAGGTTTTTCTTTTTGGCATTTATTTTAGTGATGACAGCAATTGCTTTTCTTCCCTTTCTCCCCACTTTCATAAACCTTTATCAGCCTCTCTGGGTTAAATGTAATTTCTAGGTAAGACAGTGACAAGAAGCAGGGTGACAAATGCCACAGGAAGAGCCAGATGTATAGCATCCTGAGTTGTATTCTAAACAAATATTTTTATAATGAAAAATAGAACTGGAAGAAAATCACAGCAGGTCTTTCCTTTTGCAAGCAGATTCCCTAGTTTAGGTTCAAGAGACCTGGATTCTAGATGAATACTTTCAGGATACTCTTTTAATAGCTCTTTCCCTCAGTTTTCTTATCTGAAAAATGGGAAAGCATGTAAACAAACATCTATCAAAGAACTACAGATAGAGAGAAGGTTATATTTTTGCTATCATTTGAAGGGGAATTAAAATTTTGCAGAGAGGCCATTTGGCAGACACTTGTCATGTCTCAGCTAGAGATTTCTCTTTTCTAACTGCCCTGGCTGACAGTTAGGAAACGTCCCTGAACAATGACAGTTGAGAATGGGGAGGGGCTAGGCCTGTAACCACCTGATGTAGTAACAACAATAATAACTAAATTGTCCTTCCCAAAGTGCTTTCACAGACTGTATGTCACATCATCCTTCAAATAGTTCTGTGAAGTAGGTATTATTAGCATTATGATCCCTATCCATATTACAGATGATGAACCTGATGTCACTGAAGTAAGCTGGAATTTGGATCCAGGTTTCTCTAGCTCCAAACTTTGTGCTCCTTCTACAATACTGTCCTATCTCCTCTCCTTTCTGCTCTGAACTGATGTCAGCAACATGTCTCAGAAAAATAGAAACCTGAGACCTGTGCTGCTCTGGAGACTAGAGATGGAAACAGGGAGGAGAAAATGAAACTTTTTCTTCTAACTTAGGCTTGTAGCACACATGTGCCAGGACATATGGTGACCATCTGGAACTGGAGTCACTTAGGTCATTGCTGAAATTCAGCCCAACAACAATGTACTCGGGTTAGATAGCATTGTGATGCCCTAGACCCCTAAACTTTTGCTTTCGGGAGACTGCCTTGGCAAATGGTGATCAAAAATAGCAGTATATTGCCCTAGCTGATTTAGTTCAGTGGATAGAGCATTGGCCTGCAGACTGAAAGATCCCGGGTTTGATTCTAGTCAAGGGCACATGCCCAGGCTGAAGGGATCCAACTCAGTTCCATAAATTGAGTGCTTCTGTGGAAGAGCCAGATAGCCCAGTTCTATCTGCTGGTGTGTAGAGCTGGCCCAGGGAGAGACAAATTACAGCCTTCAAGCCAAATCTGGCTTCTGGCCTGTTTTTGTAAATAAAGTTTTATTAGAATACAGCCATGCTTATTTAATGTATTTGATTCATGCTATAATGATAGACTGTATAGCTTACAAAACTGAAAATATTTACTATCTAGTCCTTTACAGAAAAGGTTTGTCAAACTTTATTCTAGAAAATGAATGTGTAGGTGAGTTCAGACTTGTGAGTGAAGCCAAAAGTCCTGGCCATGTTCCCTGCTGATGAAACACAGGAAGAGAGGGATAATAAAATCTCTGGCTAGCCAAGCCCAAAGAGATGCTCCAAGGAGCTTGGCTTCAGCTGAAAGGAGGCAATGGTCCTGTGGATTCAAGCATCAAGTAGTCTTAAACAACTTGTATGTAGTATAGTATATCCATGTTAGTCAGGATATGAAGAGACCCAGAGACCTGGCTGACCATTCTGTTGACTGTCCTCTCCATAAACCTCTATGATGTTTGAATTAAGCTGGATCAGAGTGAGCACTTGTTAGAAGGATATTTTGATGCTGTCCCTGGGACATTGGAGGCCTCTATTGGACAGTTAAGTAACTTGAAAGGCAGTCTTCAAGGAATACTAGAGAATGCAGTGACAACAGTTAATCAGGTTCTCATAGCCCTGGAGAAGGCTCTTGAATCATGTACCCAAATTAATAAGTGTTGAGGGACCCTCAGAAATCATCTAGACCAAAAGAATGGGATGGCTTATTCAGGGGCTCACCACAAGTTAAGCGATAAAGTCTAATTCCATTCAGGGTGTTTCCTATCATTCCATGTGCTAAGACCTAACATCATTTCACAGAACATTGTCTGAGATACCCAGGGGGCTAATGAAGTGTTTATAGAATGGCCTGTCCTTTGTGATCTGGACCTGCTAGGCAGAGATGGCTATTTGAGGGAATGATCTCCGTTTCTTACAGGGGTTAAAGAAAGACAGTGAGAAAGCCTTTGTGGACATATGGAAGAGGAAGGAAGGAATTATCTGAGATGGTTGATGTATGGCTCTTTCATAAAAAACTGGAAGTGTAAACCTGAATCAGAGCCAATGGGGCAGGAACCAGAACAAGTATACAAGACATTGAAAAGAAAGAAGCCCATCCCAAAAATATTGTCAGGTTCTACACTCTTGGAAAAGAAATCGATCAGCTCAGAATCCAAAGTCAGAGTCAGTATGTATAAATAAGGACAATTCAATGAAGGGAAAGAGTTCCATTCTGATACTGAGATGGTGCAGATAGGCTGAGGTCATGGCAACAATGTGAGGCATGTTGGATTAAAGATTCCGCATTCCAATAGCATACCAGCTCTCCTCAAATAATGATTATAGTGTGCACTCACAGGGTTAGAGAATGCCAATGTTGCTTTATAGGTGACTGTAAAAATCTTGAAGAAATGTATATAAACTTTGTCTACATCATGACCACTATTGCCACAAATATATAAAATGATAGCCGATTATAAACAGAGTCCCCAGTCAGGGAGTTTCACAGTACCTACAGAACTTCCTAGGAGTCAAGATGGTTGCATAATTGAGTGCCATGCTCTTTTCATCAAAAAACAAGCAAACACAAATGAACATAAGGCCAGGTCAATAGAAGACCACAGCAGCATGGTTTTCCAAAAGATTTTTTAAAAAGTAAGAAAGACATTGAGAAATAGGGTTTGGAGGTTCCCCAGTGAATGTGGAGCTCTAACCTCAGCTCTTTTCAGTCCAGGCCAATTTTGACATCTGGCTGTCCCTCTTGAATATGGGCCTTTGTGTAAAAGAGAAACAATATGTGTGCTTAGAAAGGTAATCCTGAATAAACTATAAAGCTGAAACTCAGTCCAATCTGTCTTTGGCATTTGTTAGCAGCCAGTTGAACAAATTTTATTGCATACCTGTGGACACCATACTCTGTAACTTGTACTGAGGACATGAAGATACATAAACACAGACAATTCCCTCTGGGGCCTTCCTGCTTAATAAGGGAATGAGAGCAACAGTGGTTGCAGGAGGTTAAAGGAAGGTGTGTGTGTATGTTTGTGTGTGTATGAGTTGTGATTTTGTTGAGTTTGGGTGTGTGTATTTTTGATTGACAGCATATTTATCACGTCTATAGGCTAAAAAGAAAGTGAATAGAAAAGACAATGACAGCCGAGACCGGTTTGGCTCAGTGGATAGAGCGTCAGCCTGCAGACTGAAGGGTCCCGGGTTCGATTCCGGCCAAGGGCATGTACCTGGGTTGCGGGCACATCCCCAGTGGGAGATGTGCAGGAGGCAGCTGATCAATGTTTCTCTCTCATCGATGTCTCTAACTATCTCTCTCCCTTTCTCTCTGTAAAAAATCAATAAAATATATATTTAAAAAAAAGAAAGAAAAGACAATGACAGATGAAGAAAATAAGGGAGATGGCTTATGGAGCTGTAATGGAGTGGCTGGTCTTATACAAGAAGGCTGACTCCATCCTCTGAGATTAAGCATGGGACTTAGGAGCAGTGGGAACCATGGCGTTAAGTCAGTAGGTGGAGAAGGGTGGTAGTGAGGGCAGCCTTGATGGCTTGTTTTCTCAGTTTGTAGGAATACCAGCATCTTCAGAGTGCCCAGTCTGTGGAGGCTTGGTAGGAGGCCAGAAGGGGCCCTGAGAGGAATGGAGGAGGTACTGATCAAGGACAAGCGAACTACATGGAGGTCACACTTGTTTCACACATGAAGGTTTCGACCACTGTGGTATGGAGGCAGCATTTCTTGGTATTTCCCTCTCCATCAAGGTCTTCCTGTGACAAATAGCTCTGCATTATTTGGTGATATATTTGACCTCACAGTCATTGGTCCCGTATCTCCCTGTGGAAGGAGAGCACTCCTATGAACTTGGAATAATAAGGTGGCTGGTGAGTAAGGCAGAAGGTGGAGTTAGAGGAATATTCTGAATTCCTGCAATCAAGGTTAGGCACCTGATCTCTCCTAGCATCCCTCAAATGGTTCTGCCCTTCCTTGAAAAGGGTTTATTCTGAACCATGCCACAGCCAGGACAAGATTTCTCACAGATTAGTGGCCTTCAGCTCAGTCACTGCCTCCCACTATGACTCAATCGCACTCCCTCCCTCCCTCTTTTATAGCCCACTTGAACCACACTCCATCTGAATGGTGTGAAGTTATCTATGCATAGATCGCATCCCACATCCCCCATAATGTCACACTCACAGATTGCTTGACTACCATCCATCCTACAACCACATTGCTGTTATAATGCACTTCACCTGAAATCAATGCAATTACAATAACCTTCTTTGTTTATACCACTCTCTGGACATTTATTATCTACTGCTTTGTTATTGCTAATTTTTCTAGTTAGTATATCTTATCCTTTCTCTGCTTCTCCAAACAAAACAGTGACCTTCTCAAGGGCAGGGATGGAATCTTACACATTTGGTTTTGACATTCCCCAGCACCAACTCTACAGTAGCTGCTAAATAAATACTGCCGGTTTATTTGGCTAAACTGATGGATAAAGCAGGCATGTGTGTGCTCTGCCTTAGGGCAGGCTGGTTCTTTTCTGACCCATGGAATACTAGGATTTTGAGAGCAGCCCCCCTCTTTGGGAGGAGCCAAGAGAAAGTTGCCAATAAACGTGACTTTCTTATGGAAAAGTGTGTAGATGGTAATTAACAGCTGCCTGGTAGTGTTTCCTGATTGTCTGGGACATGATGGCATAGGAGGGCATTTGGAGAAGAATGTGGAATATAAGTCTGCACCCTCTGTGGCTCCCATGTCTCCTGAAAGCCCACAGCCATCCCCTTCTCCCTCATCCTGCTCTTGTTTCCAGTCATTCATTCATGCAGGCACACCTGCCTGTCACACAAGTGGCCCTAAAAAGCAGAGAGCATGGCTACCCAGGACTCAATCTACTCACATGTGATTGTTCTGTTTCAAAGATGAAACAAGATTTTCCATCTGATTTATGGAGCAGGAAAAAAATGATAGCATTAAGTAAGAACTACATAGATAACTACTATTCCTTCTTGGTTTCTGTTAGAGAGATTTCAAGATTTGTACTTCGTGAGTTTGGGTTTTGCCTGTTGGATCAGTTTCACCTGGTGACAGAGCTAAACCATGGAGAGTTGGGAGACTGAACTCAGTTTAAATGTTGGGATTTGCAGAGGAGAATATTACTGAGTGAGTAATGGTCATGAGCATCCTTATTAGGTAATGTGTTTAGATTTGGTCTTAAAAGTGGAACAAATTAAAAGGTCATTTCATTGGTTTTTCTAGTTAAATGTGAATTAAAATCATGGATTTTCTGATTCATTGGTAGCCAGACTATCCTTCATTTTAAGCCTTCACATTTTTGCATTTATCTTGGGTTGTTTCTCACAGCAAAAAGAACAATGTAACATTTGGGCACTACAAAAAGGGTTTCAAAGCAGGTACCCTTTAGAGAACACCTGGAATAGGCTTCTTATGCCCATTCTTCTAAAATAGCATCAAGTGCCACCAGGGCATATTCTTGTATTTAAAATAATAACAAGGGGACACCTAACAGTTAGGAATGTCTATGTGCTAATCTTAACCACCCACATTGCTCCTCCTTTAACATTGGATTGCTGGGTTCCACAGCATTGGTTAACCCCTGTGATGGTTGAGCCCAAGGATCAAACTTGCTTCCTTGTCCACTCAGATACTATTAAATACTGAGGTGCAAATTCTCTTTACTTCAGGATAACCCCAGCTGTCTACTTTAGCATAGAATTACTTGGGTAGCAAGTAGTATTCTTTCCATAGTCATGGTAACCAATTTTCCAGATGGGACAGTCTTAATGACAATGGTCCTGTCCTAGTGTCTCTATACATATGCTCATATTTTACAGGTCATGTGTTCTATATTTGGATTTCCATATCTGGCTATTGATAACAGAAGACAGCAAGAAAGAAACATTTTTTCAACTCCAGTGTAGAGCAGTGATTCTCAAATTCTAATACACCTGTGAACCACCTGAGATTCTTGTTAAATGCAGATTCTGGTTCAGTAAGTCTGGGTAAGATCCTGAGATTCTATATTTCTAGCAAGCACCGAGGGAATGCCAAACATGTATCTAGTCTCCCTGAGGTAAGTGCATGTGTGAACCTAAAGAGTCCAAATATGTATTTCAAATTTGGCAGAACAACACTATTTGGAAGCATTTGGATTCTGATTTAGTTTCACAGCTCCTTCTTCTTAACTTTTAGTTCATTTGCTTCTGACCTGAGAGGACTTGAGTTATTTGAATTTTAATTCTAGGAGACAGGAACCTTTGGGATCTGCCTATTACTACCGCATGATGAATGTTGTTTGTTCTTATTGAAACTGATTATGAGTATCCTTTGAATGTTAGGTTCTAAATCAGCCTTGCAAACATAGTGGCACCTAACTAATTTCAGTTCTAACTCATCTCCATTCTATCTGACTTCCCCCCCCCACCCCCCACAAAGCTTTTCATCAGGCCATAGTACTAGTATTTACTTGGCTTCAGATATAACAACTGTCTATATAAATGAAAACTTCCTTTTGTAATTCACCTGCTTCCTGAATTCATACAGCTTTCCCCCAATTATCCAAAGGTGGAATCATAGCACATCAAGACCAAAAGAACTTTGGAGGCCATGTCATGAAAAAACCCTTATAGATCATTTCTGAGGTTCCTTTAGACTTCTTAAGGTGACTAGGAGTGTCCCCGCCTCATAAAGCAACCTGTTCCATGGTTGTGGTGCTGATTACTAGAGAGTTCATAATATCTTCAGCTACATATTACCTCTTTGTAATTTCTGCTGTAGTGTTGCCTTCTAGAACTAACTCATCTCCTGCAACATGGCTCTTCAGAGAGAGGAAAAGATGGCTGCCAACGGGAAAGCGGACTGCAAGATAGTGTGTGAGTGAGAGAATGAAAGAGAGGGTGTGGACATAGAGTGTAAATTTGTGGGTGAGCGATAGGTATACTCCAGGGGACTGTTGAAGACTGCTGGATCGGGCTCCCCTAACTGGGCAGCCTCCACTGCTGCTGAAATCTCTCCTGTAGCAGCCAGCTCTTCCATGGAGACCATGCCATCTTTAAAGGGAGAGTGGCTATTATCAGAAGCATATACATCCAGGGACCCTGCAACCACAGCACCCAGGGATCAGCTACGAACCCAGGAACACCGGATCTCAAGCAGCACAAATACATGGACTCGGATGAGTCCTGCTCCTCCTCACAGAAAGGTCATATTTTGCCTACGGAAAGGTGAGGTCTGCGATCCAGGTTGGAGAGTGGAACGCGCATGTGGGAAGTCTGCACCCCACAAAGTCTGCGGCCATTTGGGCCAGCATGATCCGTGAGTGTGGAAGGGGATCCACAGGGCTACTGGCAGAAGGGAACTCTAAAAATCAGCAAATAGCTAGACTGGGCACAAAAAGGCAGCCTTGGATTTTACCAGTGTGCCAGCTGTCTAGTACCAGGAGAAAAAGGACATGTGGAAGAGACAATTTGCACACAGTGCTGGAAAGAGAGAGAGAGCTACATAACCAGACACTCAGAGAAGAGAGATCATGGGGAGACAGAGAAACAGCCCGCAAATGAAAGAAAAGGAGGCATCACCAGAAAAGGAAGTAAACGAAAAGGAGGCAAGCAATATGTCAGAGAAAGAATTCAAATGGTCATAAGGTGGCTGAAAAGAATGGAAGACAAATTCAACAATATGTGTAAGAACCAAGAGGAAATGAAGAAGAACCAAGAAGAAATGAAAAATGACATCGCTGCTATAGAGAACTTAATAGAAAGCATCAACAGTAGCCTAGAAAAAGCAGAGGACCACATCAGTGAGCTAGAAGACAAGGTAGGAAAAAATACCAAAGCAGAGCAGCATCTAGGAAAAAATAAAAATAAAACTTAAAAAACAGGAGAGCCTAAGGAAACTTTGGGACAACACTAAACGAAACAACATCCGCATAATAGGGATACCAGAAGGAGAGGAAATTGAGCAAGGAATAGAAAACGTGTTTGAAGAAATAATGACAGAAAACTTCCCTGATATTGGGAAGAAAAAACTCACACAAATCCAAGAAGCTCATAGAGTCCCAAACAAAATGAACCCCAAAATACCAATGCCAAGGCACATTATAATTAAATTGGCAAACATCAACAACAAAGTAAAAATCTTAAAAGCGGCCAGAAAGAGACAGAAAGTTACCTACAAAGGATCCCCCATCAGTCTAGTGACTGAATTCTCAACAGAAACACATCAGGCAAGAAGGGAATGGAATGAAATATACAAAGTCATGCAAAGGAAGGGTCTGAATCCAAGAATACTATACCCAGCAAGGCTATCAATCAAAATTGAGGGTGAAATCAGGAGCTTCACAGACAAAAAAGGACGCAGGGAGTTTATTACCACCAAACCAGCAATGCAAGAAATGCTAAAGGGTCTTCTGTGAAAAGAAGAAACAGGAAACGAAGAAGGAACACAGGCTTAAAGAATAAAAATGGTGACAAACAACTACCTATCAATAGTAACATTAAATGTTAATGGATTAAATGCCCCAATCAAAATACATAGGGTAGCAGAGTGGATAAGAAAACATGACCCATATATCTTTTGTCTACAGGAAACCCACCTCAGAAAAAAGGACTCACAAAGACTGACGGTGAAGGGATGGGAAAATATTTTTCAGGTGAATGGAAATGAAAAAAAAAAACATGGGGTAGCAATACTTATATCAGACGAATTAGATCTCAAAGTGAAGGATATAACAAGAGATAAGGAAGGCTACTTCATAATACTAAAGGGAGCAATCCAACAAGAAAATATAACTCTGGTAAACATAATATGCACCCAATACAGGAACACCCAAATACATAAAAAAAAAACCTTTGGAGGATATCAATGGAGAGATTGATAGCAATACAGTCGTAGTAGGGGACTTTAATACCCCACTAACACCACTGGAAAAATCCTCTAAACAAAAAATCAGCAAAGAAACAGCAATCCTAAATGATGCACTAGGTCAGATGGAAGTAATTGACATCTTCAGAATATTCACCCCAAAGCCACAGAATATACATGCTTCTCAAGTGCACATGGGTCATTTTCAAAGATAGATCATATACTGGGTCACAGGCAATGTCTCTTCAAATTCAAGAAGATAGAAATCATATCAAGCACCGTCTCAGACCACAATGGCATAAAAATAGAAATCAACTACAATTAAAAAAAAATCAAACACCTGGAGGCTAAATAGCATGCTATTAAACAATGACTGGGTTACCAGAGAGATCAAAGAAGAAATAAAAAAGCATCATGGCAACAAACAACAATGAAAACACAACAATCCAAAATCTATGGGACACAGTGAAAGCAGTCTCGAGAGGGAAGTTCATAGCTCTACAGGCCTGCCTCAAAAAATAAGAAACAATGGTAATAAATTATCTAACCCTACAACTCAAAGAGTTAGAAAGAGAGCAACAAGAAAAGCTGAGTGTAAGCAGAAGAAAGGAAATAATAAAGATCAGAGTGGAGATAAACAATATAGAGACCAAAATAAAAGCAGTACAAAAGATCAACAAAACCAAGAGATGGTTCTTAAAACAATAAACAAGACTTATGAACGTCTAGCCAGGCTCACCAAGAAGCAAAGAGAGAGTACCCAAATAAACAAAATCAGAAATGAAAGAGGTGAAATAACAACCAATCCCACAGAAATACAAACAATTCTGAAAAAATACTATGAATAACGCTATTCCAACAAAATGGACAACCTAGATGAAATGGACATATTCTTAGAAAAATACAAGCTCCCAAAGCTCAACCAAGAAAAGTCAAAAAATCTGAATAGGTCAATAACTACCAAAGAAATTGAAACAGTGATAAAAAATCTTCCAGCAAACAAAAGCCCTGGTCCGGACAGCTTTACAGGGGAGTTCTACCAAGCATTCAAAGAAGAACTAAAACATATACTCCTAAGACTATTCCAAAAAATTCAAGAGGAAGGCACACTTCCAAGCTCTTTCTATGAAGCCAGCATTACCCTAATCCCCAAACAAGATAAAGACACCACAAAAAAAGAGAACTACAGGCCAATATCCTTGATGAACATAGATGCTAAAATCCTCAACAAAATCTTAGCAAATCGGATCCAGCATTACATTAGAAAGATCATACACCATGACCAAGTGAGATTTATTCCAGGGATGCAAGGATGGTTCAATATCCACAAATCGATAAACGTGATACATCACATAAACAAATTGAGAGAGAAAAAAATCACATAATCATATCAATCGATGCAGAAAAACCATTTGACAAAACCAACACCCTTTCTTGATAAAAACTCTCAGCAAAGTGGGACTAGAGGAAACATACCTCAACATAATAAAAGCCCTATATGACAAACCTACAGCCAACATCATAATCAATGGGCAAAAACTAAATCCATTTCCCCTAAGAACAGGAACAAGACAAGGATGCCCACTTTCACCACTCCTGTTCAACATAATACTAGAAGCACTAGCCATAGCAATCAGACAAGAAGAAAAAATAAAAGTATCCAAATTGAAAAAGAAGTAAAACTGTCCTTATTTGCAGACAACATGATACTATACATAGAAAACTCCAAAGACTCCATCAAAAAACTACTAGACCTAATAAATGAATTTGGCAATGTAGGAGGATACAGAATTAACACCCAGAAATCTATGGCCTTTTTATACACCAATAATGAACTCACAGACAAAGAAACTAAAAAAAAAAAAAAATCCCATTTACCATTGCAACAACAAAAAAAAATAAGATTCCTATGAATAAATTTAACCAAGGAAGTAAAGGACCTGTACTCAGAAAATTACAGGATGCTGAAAAAAGAGATGGAAACTAAAAAGAAAATAAACAAATGGGACTACATCAAAATAAAAAGCTTCTGAAGAGCAAAAGAAACCATCAACAAAACAACAAGAAAGCCCACTGCATGGGAGAACATATTTGCCAATGTTATTTCTGATAAGGGCCTAATCTCCAACATTTACAGGGAACTCATACAACTCAACAAAAGGAAAATAAACAATCCAATAAAAAAAACTGGGCAAAGGACCTAAATAGAATCTTTTCAAAAGAGGACACTCAGAAAACCAAGAGACACATGAAAACCTGCTCAAAGTCACTAATCATCTGAGAGATGCAAATCAAAACAACAATGAGGTACCATCTCACACCTGTCAGAATGGCTATCATCAACAAATCAACAAACAACAAGTGCTGGAGAGGATGCAGAGAAAAAGGAACCCTTCTTCACTGCTGGTGGGAATACAGACTGGTGGAGCCATTGTAGAAAACAGTATGGCGTTTCCTCAAAAATTTAAAAATGGAACTTCCATTTGACCCAGTAATCCCACTTCTAGGAATATATCCCAAGAAAACAGAAAAACCAATCAGAAAGGATATATGCACCCCTATGTTCATAGCAGCACAATTCACCATAGCTAAGATCTGGAAATAGCCTAAGTGCCCATCAGCAGATGAATGGATTAGAAAACTGGTACATCTACACAATGGAATACTATGCTGCTGTAAAAAAGAAGGAATTCTTACCATTTGCAGCAGCATGGATGGAACTAGAGAGCATTATGCTGAGTGAAATAAGCCAGGCAGTGAAAGAAAAACACCACATGAACTCACTCATTTATGGATAATAAAGAACATTATAACCTGATGAACAAAAAGATAGATACAGAGGCAGAGAAGCATTGAACAGACTGTCAAATTATAGTGGGAAGCCTCAGGAGTGTTGGGGGGCGGTAAGAGATCAACCGAAGGACTTGTATGCATGCATATAAGCATAACCAATGGACACAAGACACTGGGGGTGGGGGTTGGAGTGAGTATATGTGCCAGGGGGTATGGGAGGCCAGGGGAAGGTCAATGGGGGGAAAAAAGGAGACATATGTACTACTGTAATACTTTAAAAAGTTAAAAAAAATTATGAGAACAACCCAGCTGGTGTGGCTCGGTGGATTGAGTGTTAACCCATGTACCAAGAGGTCGCGGGTTCAATTCCTGGTGAACATACATGCCCAGGTTGTGGGCTCGATCTCCAGTAGGGGGCATACAGGAAGCAGTCAATCAATGTTCCTCTCTCATAGGTGTTCCTATGTCTCTCTCCCTCTCCCTTCCTCTCTCTCTAAAAATCAATAAAAAATCATATTCAAAAAAAATATGGCTCTTCAACCAATTTCAAGGTACTCCTTAACTTCAGGCACAAATATCCTGTTTCTTCAATTATTTATGGTATATCAAAGTTTCCAGTTCTCCCACCTTCCTGGTAATTGGGCTCTGACATGCTCTAGTTTGGCAGTGTTCTCCTTTCTCTAGCCTTCTCAGATATAGTCTGACCAAGCCTGGTTCCTAATGTCTATGTTGGCAGTCATGTTGTGCTGTTGACTCATATTGAGTTAAGAAAACCCCCAGGGGCTTTTCAAAGGGAGCTGAGTTTCCCCTCACTGGAGCCATTGACCATTTGAATCCAGGACAGGTGTTTATGTTATCTTAATTGCATTTCATCTTGTTTCTTTCAAACATTCCCTCCATCCAGTTGAGATCATGAGTCCTGATTCTATCTTCTGTATGTCAGGGCTTCCATCCAGCTTTGGCCCCCATATATTTTCTAGGTACAGCCTTTATATCTTCATCCTTGGGGATAAAATTTGAAATGGATGAGACCGAATGCTGATCCCTGTGGCCTTTCACTCAATCCATTTGGCCATTAATTTATTCATTCACTTGCCCATCCTTGCAATAAACTTTAGTTAGAGGCTACTCTGTTCCAGGCACAGTGCTAACTGCTAGAGAACCTGAAGCAAATAAAACATGACTTTTTCTCTCCAAGAGTTCAGCATCCAACAGAAAGACAGTCTGCTTCCAAACCCTGTTCTGTGATAGTCTATTTGTCATCAGGATACTCACATCCTGTTGTGTATTTCTAATCTTATCTATCACCTGTCAGGTAACCCTCCCATTTCCCTACCACCTGCTGTCCTTATAAAGTAAGGACCAAGAACCTGGAATTTGAGGAGAAAGACCCAGAGACCAAGAGTTTCAAAATGCAGTGGGATCTATAGAGGGAAGTGTAAAGGGAAGGAGAGAGAAAGAGAAGTGGAAAGGGGCAGGAAAGCCCAGAAGAGGCTGGGAGGGAAGGAACCCTTTTAACCTCTTGGCTGGTTGGAAGTCCAGTGTAGCTGGTTGGATGCAATTGAATGTATGTGTGAGGGAATGTGCACAGGTCATGACATGCTTGTGTAACCAGTATGCAGCTGAGCATAGCCTCTGATGTAAACAAAGCAGCACTTGTTTGTTTAACTCTATTCAGGGAAGGGAATCTTCCCCAAAACCTGAATGCAAACTGAGCATGTCTCATTTCTACTCATTGTTAGGTAAGTGTTTGTTACAGCAGGACACTTCAAGTCACAACTGAGCAATTAGAATAGCCCATCCAAGATGTGAAATGTCTGAACTCCAAGCTTGACTTAGTATTAATTATTTTTCCTATCTCAGGCCTCTTAAACTGAAAGATACCACCTCCTCCATTTGTTAGCTGCTGTTTTGTTGCAGCCATTGTTGATGCTGAAAGAGGGAAGAGAGGCCAGGAAGCATACACCTTCAACTTGACAGAGTGGCTTTGCTCTGCCTGTGTCTCATTTTTAGATGGTTAAAGCTTAGGTTCCAGCTGGCATCCCTGGTGGTCATGGAAGATGAATAAAGCCAACTCTCTCCCTCTTGTGTTGTTCTCCTGGGCCCTTCAGAGGTTCCAATGGCTAGAGACCTCTATCCCACTATAGTCTCTTGACCTCTGGCTATGTAACCATCAAGGGTGATGGCATTTCCTAAGTTTGAAATCTGGCAGGACACCTTCAGCCTCTTTCTGCTGAGATTGTCTTGCACTTCTGGTCAAGGCCCAAGTTGGCTCTATGTCAGCTTTCCCTCTTCCATGGTCACTTCAGATACATGGGGTACACTCTTGTGTCTCTTGTCCTAATATACTCTGGAGTCAATGGTCAACCCAAGGCAGCAGTCTCTACTGACTTGGCCACAAAAGCACTTAATGGCCCTTCTCTCATACCTAGATGGCATGGGCTAAAGGCAAACTCCAACCCACAGCCCACTTTAGGTTTCCTACCTAAGGGTGAGATTCCCTGGGACTCCCAACTACAGGGAACATATTGAAAAACACCTGTAAGGCCCCTCACTGGGCTTGGGTTGTAAAAGGGGGAGAAGAAGGCATTCACTACAGAGTTATGGCTCTTCACCAATCTCCTCACATACAATGTTTTCTTCTCATACATTGACACCCCTTTTTTTCTTGAAATTGGAGATGGGGTTCAAGAGTCCTTAAGAACAGCCATTTAAGAAAGAAGTTTGATGTTACCTTCTAAAGTCAAGCATTTACATACCTAGGTACCCAAGAGAAACCCTGGCATAACCAATAGGAAGGCATAGGGATAAGTTAATGGGAAGATGACATGTAGGTTATTATCAAGGTCTTGACTTTTATTTTGGGTAGTGGCTTTGCTAGTGCTTATGAAGTGTACATGGACTAATGATAAGAGTATACTATTAGCCAATGATTATTAATAATCAAATAATCTGCATGTGATATCCAAAACTTAGTTTAATTTAAAACATAGAAAAAGAATAAAAAACTGAGGTAGGGAGAATCCAATTTTGGAAGTATACATTGTTTTTCCAAGGGGAAAAAGATATATCTGCACGTAAGATGCCTCCACATAGGCAACAGCTGAAATGGACCTTGAAGGATGAGAAGTTCACTATATAGAGGAGGAAGGGGAAGAATTCCAGGAACAGCATGTTGGAGAGCAAAGCAGCACAACAGAGTCTGGCTTCCTCAGAGAACAGTAGTAAAGCTCAGGGTGTTCCCACTTAGAGTTGGGTGGCAGTGATGAGAACAGAAGCTGGAGAGGTAGGGAGGAGGTCAGGATGCAGAAGTCCTATGTTCCCTGGCAATGAGTGTGGAACTTATCCTTGGGCCTCATGGCAGGAAACAGCAAAAGTATTATGTAGGAGGCTGTAATTACGAGCCCCTAGAAAATTCTTGTACCAAAATGGGGAATCTCTTGAACTCACATATAAAATCTATTGGTAACCCTGCTACATATGGTGGAGGGAGATGAGGACTGGCAAGGTAAATGCAAAAAAGATAGAGCCCCAATAGATTTATTTGTTTTTAAAAAGACAGCCCCGTGGGTTTCATGGATGTTGACTAAAAAATGAGCAAGGGATGGTTTATATCTATGGTTCAAAATCATAAATACAGAATGACTGACAGCTCAGAGAATATAGATGGTTATTGATTTGGTGGGAAAAGGATTGAGTAACAGGAAAGTTTGGCTAATTCTCCAAAGGTGATCCTAAGAAAAATTAAAAACCATTAACAAAGAAATATCAGTACACTTCATTGATAATGCCTCTGGGTTTCTTGTGTGTTGCCTGCATCAGCCACTCCTCCCCTGACAAACCCATGCAAATTTAATCTTTCAATTCATTCTATTCCATTAGCAAAGCTCACCGACCATCACAAGTCAGATAGTATGTTGGATGTTGGAAATACCAAGATGGATAAGTTCAAGTTCATATTCTTATTGAGGTTACAGCCAAGGAGTAACATAAACCATCAACAAATATTTATAACTAGAGGCCCGGTGTATGAAAATTCATGT
The DNA here is from genome assembly GCF_964212035.1 of Myotis nattereri. Lineage (NCBI taxonomy): Eukaryota > Metazoa > Chordata > Mammalia > Chiroptera > Vespertilionidae > Myotis > Myotis nattereri. The sequence goes on along the minus strand of NC_138078.1, from coordinate 153,988,113 downwards.
ACTCGGGGGGTCCCTCAGCCCAACCTGTACCCTCTCACAGTCTGGGACCCCTCAGGGGATGTCCACCTGCTGGCTTGCAACCATCAGCCTGGCTTGTGGCTAAGTGGAGCTCCCCCTCTGGGAGCGCACTGACCACCAAGGGGCAGCTCCTGCATTGAGCATCTGCCCCCTGGTGGTCAGTGTGCATCATAGCAACTGGCCATTCCTAGTTCTGCTGTTAGGGTCAATTTGCATATTACCCTTTTATTATATAGGATGATATTTGACAGTACTAGAATAGAGTAACATGCAAGTTACTATAGGAATATAGAAGAGGGCTAATTGGTACTGACAAAGTGGGATGTCAAAAATAGGGTGGTACTTGATATGAAGGTTAAAATTTGAGCAGAAGTTGGACAAGCAGATGACAGGGAAGAGAGAACAGTAAGAACAAAGGCCTGAAGGTGAGCCTACCAAGAGTAGGGTGGAGTTGGGTTGGAACAGGCCTTCCAGATCTTTCTCAAAAGTGTCAACCTTATTCTACATCCCATGGTTCTTAAGCAGGGTGGTGCCAGGAGCAGGTCTCGGTGTTTGTAACAGGGCCCATGACCACTTGTGGAAGGTGGAATGAAGGTGGCCAAGGTTGAGGTCACAGAGAACAGCTTAGAGGCATCCTGAGAGTCTATCAAGGGGCTCTGGGGTGGAAAGCCAGTGATGAAGGGAACAGAAAAGGCCTTGGTTGTGAGGTAAGTCATTTCCTTCCCTGCCAGCCACATGGATGAACTGTGTGTGAGGGAAATGGGCATGTGAGGAGGATGGAACACAGACAGGGAAAGGGAGTGGATTTGGGAAGGGCTGCAATGGCAGGAAGGGTGTTTCCATTGTACACCTGCCAAAAGAAACCTGTGAATCAGTGGATGGCATGTCTGATTACCCAGAAGACTTTACAGTCTCAACTTATCCTGACTGCTATGGACTTTGGTAATTCCACACTGCCTTAAAAGGATGGCAACCAAGGGGTGGGGTCCACCACAGTGCCTTTTCTCAAATGTAGATAATATCTATACTACTCACAAGCCTATTACAGGGGAACTCCTTTGTAGAAGGCACATAACGATGGGAAGATTGATAAAGAGCAAGAGAAACATCTTTTTAAAGGACTGCAATACTCATACCAAATTGGAGTGACCTTTCTTTTGTAAGAATTGAGCTATATCAGTCATCAATAATATCAAGATACCTCCTATTTAAAAGGTGTCCACTACATATTGGAAACTGTGTTAAATGCATTTCTACACGATCTGATTTATTTTGCAGAGCATCTTACATGCGGTCAACATTATTAGTGCCCTTTTACAGGTGAGGGAATAAGGCTGAGAGAGTCCTGATGCACCGGTCATCAGATGGGTCTAGAAATATTTTCCCTATTTGAATTTATGATGATATTGCTTGTAATCTGACCTATATATTGTTTCCTTTGCTAATGCTCAGAATGCTGGCCACAATTGTGTTAGATAAAAAACCCTTCCCTTCTTCCCACACTACGAAGTACTTATTTATAACACAGTCATTCTGAGAGCCACGTTTAGTTGCAGGTTCTTTGAAAAACTGGACATTATGGGAATTATGTTAGTAAAAGTCTAGTAAAAGATTCAGCAATTCCTAGTATTCTGTTGGCATGAGCTGATACTTAACACTTCAGTAGTTAGAAGATGGAAAATAATTAGTCTGTCTAGCTGGGAGATTGGGTGATAAAAAGAAACTTTTGGCTGCTGATTAAATTGTTTATTTAAGCATGAGTTTAGCTACATCTTTGGTATAATGTACTGGAGAAAGAAGATAGGGATCTGTCCTCCTGGAGAGACACCCACAGGGTAGCTGTAATTCCCACCCTCTCCACAACTTCCTGTGTCAAAATCTTGCCTGGCTGTGGATTTTGAGAACTTTATGAGGATAGAATTGGACAGAATGAGAGTGTTAGGTCCAGAGAAGTGTTATGATAGTGCTGACAAGGGCAGTGAACAACCTGGAGTCCAGGTCCCTTGATTTATGGTTTTGTGGTCTTTCATTGTTTTGTGCTATTCCACGTGTGTGCTGCCCCTACAAGACATTTTTTGCCTTCTCCTCTGGCATTTCTCTGCATTCTCCTGGCTTATGAAACAAAAATTGACTTTCTTTTTTCTCTTTTTTCACTGTTTTCCTTTACTTGCTTCCCCCTTCTCTGTGTTAGATCATGTATAATTTGTATGTAATGTATAATTTAAGCCCACAGTTTGTCCATGTTTTGAATATAGACAAGCTCGACTTTCTAGAAAAGGACCAGTCCAGTAATCAGTAAATTTCAGCCCATAGGCAAAATTTAGCCTGTGCCTGTTTTTATAAATAAAGTTTTATTAAAACACAGCCATACTCATTTGTTTATGTACTGTCTATGGCTGCTTTCACACTATAGTGGCAAAGTTGAGTAGCTACAACAGAGACTGTATGACCCACAAAGCCTAAAGTGTTTACTATCTGGTAGTTTATGGGAAAGTTTGTTGACCCCCTGCACTAGACAAAGATATTACAAGATACATTCTAATTTAGGTCATTTCTGCCCCAAGAGAGCCACAGGCCTAACTTTTATGCCAGCATAAAATGTGAGATCTCAGATGTGTTTCCACTGAACCACCGAGGATAAAAATTCAACAAGAATGCTGTGATTCACTAACTAAATTAGGATTTAGTTTCTAAATTTTAATTTTTGATATTCTGAGCACTAAGGAACAATCCTTAACATTGTATAATTTACTAATTAGAATGTAAGTTTCTCTTCGACAGAGACTTGCTCTGTTTGTATCACACTATACTGCATCTCAAATGGTTGCTCATTTGGGGCTTTTGTCTTGCCTCATTCCACAGGGCACTAGTAGCATTGTATTTGTAACTGAGACCTCCTGAAACATAACTCCATAATTGTGTCCCATAGAGTAGTGCAACTCAGCCTAATATTTGTTGAAAGGAAATCACAGGTGGACTTTCTCTGCTTACCTTCTTGACCCACTAGCTTCTCAGCAACTTCTAATGCTGCAGCTCATATTCTAAACCAGGGGTCCTCAAACTACGGCCCGTGGGCCACATGCAAATACAAATATTGTATTTGTTCCCGTTTTGTTTTTTTTACTTCAAAATAAGATATGTGCAGTGTGCATAGGAATTTGTTCATAGTTTTTTTTTTTTTAACTATAGTCCAGCCCTCCAACAGTCTGAGGGACAGTGAATTGGCCCCCTGTTTAAAAAGTTTGAGGACCCCTGTTCTAAACCTTCCCTGAGTCAGGTTTGGGAAGCTGTCATGAAGAACTGGGCTGATTTTGTTTGTGGTTTATGTTCAAACTTTGACATGTTATTTCTGAGAGATGTGAAAAAGGCACTTGCTAGGCTGTCGCAACGTTTTCTCCTAAGGGGCAAGCCAAAAAGTGTGTGGGATTTCAAGGTCTGCTTTTCTTTGCTTTCTTCAGGTAAGCTTGTTGAGAAGGAGGAAACATTTGTGCTGCTCAGCAGGTTTGAGAGACCGGTGAGAATGCCTGTTTATTTGTCTTTTGATCACAAAGCCTAGAGTTTGACTCCAAGGCCAGAAGGTCTTAGAGCCTCTTCATCTTCTCCCCTTGAGACTTTAATCTCTACTGTGACATTCTTTTGGCCCATGGGGGAGGGGCTCTCACAAGTGGACAAAAAATCTCCTCAGAGTGTCTGTCCTCTACCAGGGACTGTGGTTCCTTTTGAGGTTGGCTCCAGAGCTTAACCTCTCTCTCTCCTTTGTTCTACAAATAACCAAAAGAAGGGAAAACAAAGCCACCCACACTCCCCCAAATCCCACTAAACATTAATTTGGGGGAGTGAATCTTGTGTTTCAAGCCACATCTTATCACCTGAGCATCCGAGAACTGGAGTGAGGTGGGGACACACGATGTGCAATTCACTCATTTTAAAGATGAGAACACGGCAGTCTGTAGGGGTCCTGGGACCTGCCTTAATCACGCAGCTTCTCCAGAAAGGTTGCTGGGCCATTTGCCCTCTACACTACATGTTGTGTATTACCCCAGGTGGTTTTCAGGACACCCTACAGCCCAGTGCATTGTGAGCTGCCCATGACTAGCCTTAAACCCTAGTGAGCAAAGACAATTTTCTTTGAATCAGCACGCCACATCACACGGCATTCCCCATAGGGGGACATATTGAGAAAATGAAATTCAAGTCACCCTTCTGGTATGCTTTTTACTCCCTTTTCTGGTAACACAGAAAGATGCCGCTGATTCTGGAGGTGAGCTGACAGGAGCTAGTGAGGGTGATCTGGGACTGAGGACACAGGAGCCCCCAGGACTTTGCTGCCCACACAGGGCTTGCTTCTCCAAGTAGTGGAGCAACCTTTGAGTACATGGCTGCACCCACATCCCACCCCCTTACTTGGCACTAGGTTGAGTGAACACCTGGGTATTCAGTGACCTCAAGAGATTGTGAACTGATTTTGAACTTGCTTCCTCAAGTCATTTCGTTTCACAGTAGATTGCTTTATGTCTTTTCTTTAACAAATAAATAAAAATAAATAAAAAGTCTTTAGCTTGGCAAAATGATTTTACTCCTGCAGAAAAACATAAAGGTAAAAGATGAAACTACAAGAGCAAACCCTTGTGCTCCCTGAATCTCCTGGGAAAAAAAGGTCAGGCAGGACTCCTGTGCACAAGGCAGGAGCTGCTTTTGCAGAAATGGAAATGTCCCCTGTCTTTTCTTCCACACTAAGTTGCTTCATTATATTTTCAGGCGAGCCAGTCACGGGTTCCTGGTGTGCAGTGCTGTCTTTTTCAATTAATGCTTTTCACAGAAGTTCAGGTTTTAAACATATTCCCCTCTCTTCCCAGGTCTGTTACATTTCCCAGAATGGTTCCCAGCTCTGGAGATAATTCCTTTTCGGGGAACCTACATTTCTCACCTGCTGATTGCAATTAGCTACTGCCAGCTGGGGCCTGGTGTGCAGCTGAAAAGCTAACAAGAAGTGGAGACCACGCGGAACCCAGACAGGGCAGAGAATGTGAATAAATAAGGAATGGTGGCTGTGTTTATGAGATAATCCTGTAAATTCGAGGTTTCCGGACCCTCTGGATGGCCCTTGCTCTTCTGGCTCTATGAGCCCCACCCTTCCCTTACTATTTTTCCCCCCTCTGGATTTGTAGCCTACATTTTTAACATTACGGTCACAAATTTACTACTAAGTAAATTTTGTTAGACAATAAGCAGCCTCTGAAGAAAAATGAAATCCGACCAGGACTTCTGTTCCAATAATGTTTCTGAGTTGTGGTGGATTCAGGTAGACCCTGAATGCAGGTCTTAGAGCTAACTTTGAACATGAAAGCTGGCAGGGCTTGGACAGATCTCAGGGCCCACCAAATCCAAATCCCCAAAGAATGGATGAGGACATTGAATCCCATAGGGGGAGCATGGCTCATCCAGAACCTTAAAGAAAGCCACAAAGCTGGATGAAGCCTGTCTCCTGATTGCCAGTCCAGTGCTCTAACTACTGAACTACCTTACCTTTGACGATCATGAGTATTCAACCAGTATAGTTTGTGAGGAAAGCACCAAGGAGATTTCTGAGGGTTAGAAAGTAGTCTCTGTTGGGTAATGTGCTCTCCAACCCAAGGAGACAGTTCTTTCTTTCCTCATGGGCCAGGCCTGGCTCCAGTACCAAGGTTACACCCTTAGATGTTTTCACCCAGGTTTGCTACCCATGTTCCATGGCTCATAGCTGATCCCCTGCCTGCTCCCTAAGGAGAGTATGCTCAGCCTTTGGGGCTCCTTTGAGGTTTATACTACAGGCAACAGTAGAGAACAGACAACCAACCAGGAGGAAGTTAGCAGATATCCCTTATAGCTCCACAGTGTAAACAAAGGGAGGCTGATGTGGTGAAGTCTGCAGCTTTTGGTGCAATTATATGTGCTTGTTGGGATCCAGCTGAGTCCTTTACAGCCCTTGCCTACTTTTACTTAGAGGGTTGGGCATTCCCTTCCCAGCTCACTTTCCACTAAGGTAGGCCACCTTGTAGGATTTAGAATCAAAATGTTGGCTAGGCTTTTGGGCAGCAGGCAGTTATAAAAAGTGCCTGGACTGTGTACTCTACCCCCAGCTCTGTCCTGTGGTAGGCATTACTCTCACCCTCTAATTCTTCATCTGAAATATGGAGACTCATAATGCAGGGATCATGTGGTTGCTGAAAAAATTAGGAAAGGAGACATAGGTAAAGGTATGTTCTCTATAAGTGTTCATTTTCCTTCCCTCTAGTGCTAAGTTTCCATTCTACAGATGAGAAAAACTGAGGCCAAGGGAAGTGAAGCTACTTTCTCAAGGCCACAGCCTCTTTCATTGCCTCCAGCTACTCACTTTGTCTCCTGTCAGGCACCCAGGGAAGAAACCACAATGTTCTACTAGCAAGATTCATGTGCCATTGTAAACACACACACACACACACACACACACACACACACACACAAACAATATAGAAAGGTTTCCTGTACCCTTTACCCAGTTTCCCCTCAATGGTAACATTATGTCAATCTAGAAGCCCGGTGCACAAAATTTGTGCACTGGGGGGGGGGGGTGTCCCTCAACCCGGCCTGTGCCCTCTCACAGTCAGGGAGCCCTCAGGGGATGTCCACCTGCTGGCTTAGGCCCACTCCCCAGGGGATCGGGCCTAAGCTGGCAGTCAGACATCCCTCTGGCAGCCTGGGAGCCCTTGGGGGAAGTCCGACTGACATCAGTGAGACATCCTTAGTACTGCTGTGGAGACTTCTGGCTGAGCAGTGCTCCCTCTGTGGGAGCGCACGGACCACCAGAGGGCAGCTCCTGCATTGAGCGTCTGCCCCCTGGTGGTCAGTGTACATCATAGCAACCGGTCGTTCCACCATTCGGTCTATTTGCATATTAGTCTTTATTATATACGATAATATCACAACCATATTGGCATGCTATAATCTAACAATCTTTATATTTTCCCAGTTTTACTTGCACTGCTTTTTGTATACTTAGATCTATGCAATTTTATCATATATTCAGATTGATGGATCTAATACACAGTCAAGATACTAAGAAATTTTTTGTTAATCCTCACCTGAGGATATTATTCCATTGATCTTTTAGAGAGGGTGGAAGGGAGAGGGAGAGATAGAGAGAAACATCAATGTGAGAGAAACACATCAATTGATTGCCTCCTGCGCACACCCCGACAAGGGCCTGGGCCAGGGAGGAGCCTGATACCAAGGTACGTGCCCTTGACCAGAATCAAACTGTTTTTCTTATGTATTTGGAATTTTCACGTTTACCTCAAATGGGAATTTGGTGTTAGTATTTTTCTTACTCTTTTCATGTGGTCATTTCTCCCTGTCAGGCAGTTTTGGATTTGCCTACACCTGATCCACTTGGGTTCCAGGTCTTATATCAGTTGCTCAAAGTGCCCATAAAATGATGATATTGGGGTATTATCAGTCCAGTCACAGAACCATGAGTAGCTTCATGGCACTCTTACTCCAAATTTAACCCATAGTTACCAAACTCCATTGCTCTCCTCCAACTTAAACCTGATTCCTTATTCTGGTCTATTGCCAAGCAAGCCTTTAGTTTTGTCCAAATATGGTTTTGAGTTTCTGCTTCATTTCTGTTCTGCAGATACTTTTAAAATAATTTTTGAACTTCATTGTTTCCTTAATTTTATCTTATAACATTTTATCTATATTCCTATTAATCTATTGGAAAAGATCTTATTTTATTGCCTTGGTTTTTTTTTATTTTCTCTTTACCTGATTTCTACATCTATTTAGAACACCTTATTATATAAGATGTGTTTATACAAACTACCTCCAATCTATCCTGGCTTGATGAGGAGTAAATAAATAATATAGGTAGATAAGTAAGTAATACAATTATATTTTATCTACAGATTATTGTAGTTGTTAAGCATTCATTCAACAAACATCTGTTGGGTGGTTTATTATGTGAGAGCCCCATTTCTAGCCAGGGAGAGAGACAAGTTGATAAGTAATTTCACATGGTATTGAGAGTAGGTACCTAGAAATAGAAATTAAAACCTGAAATAAAAGCTACTCAAGCTAAACCTTACAGTTCAGGTAGAATTTTTCCAGGTGAAAAAAGAGATGGAAGTACATGCCCATCGAAGAGAACAACTGCACAAGGAGAAGTGGAAACTACTGTGTCTGTTAGTAACTGGAAAGGAGGCATGAGGAGATCTAAGGGAAGAAATGAGAGATGATATCATGAAGGGCCTTTTGTACTCTGTTCTTGAGTGTGAATTAGTAGAGAATAATTTATAAATTTTAGGCAGAGGAGTGGCATAATTGGATTTGGATTTTAGGAATATCACTCCAGATTGTAAGAACTTGGGGTCAGATGTGGGAAATGATAAGGATATGGATTCTGGCAGCAAACTAGAGTTAGAGAGGATAAAATGGTTGGTAAGGATGCTTAGGAGGCAGACATGACCAAGCTTAGTGATGGAGAGGCTGAGGAGTCTGTAGAAAGGTAGGAGTCAAGGATAACTCACAAGTCTATGGATTTGTAATTAGGTAGACAGAATATTGTCATTGGAAAGGGTATGGGAATGGTAATAAACAGGTTTCGAACATGTTGAATTCTAGGAGCTTGTGTTTCTTACAGATTAAGATGTACAGTAGTAGGTGGACATGGTAATCTGGATCTCACAAGAGAACTGTGAGAGGCAGGAGGAAAGGCTGTTGATAACATTGGCACTTAGAATATATACAAGTTGTTAAAATCACCTCAATAATAAAGGCAAATGTAGAAAATCTGTTTGTATTCCATGTATCATTCTACCATCACTTATAAAATAAGGTAATAGGACCTGAAATCATTGTTCCAAGGAAGAGAAGACTCAGAACAATTTTCCTATCTCTCTTGAAATGCAATGGGATTTTATTATTATCTAGTTCTTATTTACTGCTTGCATCAGGTCCCTCCTCATTCAAACTACCACAAGTAACAAAAAAAGATGCTTGACATAAATCCAGTTAACTTATTACACGAAGGTCTAGCCTATTCCCCAAGACCTTTCTACTGCACGGGAAAAGCAAAGAGAATGATAACCTGTATGTATTATGTCCACTAAACAACAAAAAATAAATATACTTTGGTTAAACAAAGAGCTTTTGGTTAGACACAAAATAACCTCCCATGAGGATCTTTGCCAAGTGCAGAAATGGTTTTATACAAAGTTTCAAGGAATCTCCACTCTCAAATGCTTCTAAGAATAGAACAAACATTTGTTTTATTGGAAAAATATTAAGATAGCTTAGTAAAACCATCAAAATTGTTTAGTATCCCTTCCACTGCCCTCAGGATGAATACAGAATCTTAGTGTGGCTTACATACCACGTCACAATTTCTTCCCTGACTAATTCTCACCTATTTTCTCCAGCTCTAAACCTATTGAGTTTCCACTCTCTCCAAAGATCCATGCTCTCTCCCCTTGGGGTCTTCTCTCTATTTGGAAACTCTTCCTCCTGCTTTATACCTCTGTTTCCTCTGATTCATCTTGAAGTCTCACCTTAGATTCTTCTTCCTTCAGGAAAGAAAACTTTACAGGGATCTTCTAAATTGTATCTGTCCCTTCTATGTGTTCATATTTATTAATTAAATAATTCAATAAATGTGCTTTAAGGGGTCACTATGTATTGGGCACTATGCCAAATTCTGAAAAAATAAACCTGACTAACAGAGCCTATTGAAGAAGAGAGCAATAAGCAAGTCAACCAATGGTGTTAGTGCAAAAGGTGAAAATGTTCTAAATGTACTAAAATAAAATATACTAAATATAGAGTGGGGCAAAAGTAGGTTTACAGTTGTGAGTACATGAAACACAGAGTTTATTCTTGTATTATTATTTACTAGTGGCCCAGTGCATGAAATTCGTGCACATTAAAAGAGAATTAATTAGAGGAAATATTTTAATATTGCTATTTGTCCTTTCTCTATAATAGAAATGTCAGAGATGAAAGGAAATTAGTAAAATGTATATGAAAATCATCCTACTGCCAGAATGTGGGGCTGCAGGACCCAGAGTCAAGTTCCTGCCCACCTGCATATGCCTCAAAATCGCACAAGACCCGGACCCAGCTGGCCCTACCCCCATTGGGTGAGATCCAAACCTAGCAGGCCCCACTCCTGTCAAGCCTGCCAGATGGAGGTTGCAGCCTCAGGTCTCCCAGTGCACCCTCAGATCTTCCAGCTTGGTGCCGTGGTGGGGGGCACAGTCTCAGGTCCCCCAGCCCAGCACCAGGGCGGGAGGCATGGCCTGAGGTCCCTTATCCAGCCTCGCCGGGCGGGGGGGGGGGGGAGGCGCAGCCTCAGTCCCTGTCCTTGGTCCGGCGCCACACAGCCTCAGGTCCCCGCTGATTGTTCCTTATGGCTCATTACGGGAACTCTGCCTCTGCTGTGAGCACAGTCATCTTGTGATGGTGTGAGGGTTAATTTGCATATTACCTCTTTATTATATAGGATTAATTATTATGTTATTTTCCGTACAAACAACTTTAAACCTACTTTTGCTCCATTATGTTCTAAAATATCTGCCAATAATGTAGCATGAAGAACAAATATTATTTCTCTTTCAACAGTTGAAAGGTGAGTGTTCAATTCAAGGAAAAGTTCAGCATCCAGCAGTTCTGCAAGAACCCAGATGAGAGTGGCTCTGCTGTCTTTAATGCATGGCTTCCAAAGTCACTCTACTCCAGTGTTATCCATAGAATATTGTATGATGAAGGAAATGTTCTGTCTATATCTGTGCTGTCCACCATAGTAACCCCTAGCCACATGTGGCTATTAAACACATGAATTGTGGCTGGTACAATCAAGAAACTGAATTTTAAATATTAGTTAAATTTTTAATTTAAATAGCCACATATGGCTAGCTAGTGACTACCATGTTGGATAGTGTAGCCCTGTTGCCACCCAGCCAGTGGGATGGGAGAAAAAGTGGAATTCTGTGTCCTGGGATCTCCTCTTAAGCAAGTGAGGCCAAAGTTATATAGCTTCTGCTCACATTTCATTAGACCTTCTTTGTTTCATTGCATCTAAGTTGACATCAGTTGTAAGATGGATCATGATTTTACATGCCAGTAAGAAAGAAAAACTATACTGCCAATTAAACTGTTATAATGTTTTTTTAAAAAATAACAGACTTTTAATTTTATACACATTGAAAGAACCTTTTAGATGTACTAAGTACACAGGAAAAAATTTTTAAGTAAAACAAATTCCTAAAACTCTTTGTAATGTCTTACTCTTCCGAAATACTTTTTCTACTCAGAATTGCTGATATATGTGGTTTTCCACAGATGATGTTTCTCTATGCCCCCCAAAACACCATTAATGTGGAATTTCTTAAAAGAGTGCTCTACTATTGTATCCAGGATTTTCTTCCAAGATGTTGACACCCAACTGGCAAATTTTGATTCTTATGCTTTACCATTTGATCAAATTAATAGTACTATTTTTATCTTAATTGAAATAAATGTTGCTAGAAGTTGAGCATTTACTGACAAACATATATTAACTATATTAACAATGGTTGTGCTCCACACCTAAATTGGTCATATCAGCCTCTCATAGATTTGAAATTTATTTTCTCTGTTCTGAAGGATTTGGCAATTTTTCCTGCTTTCAATTGCATTGTTCGACATGAAATAGGCAATCCTTTTGCTTGTATCTCAGAAGCAAAGCATAACACAGCTTCATCTACTTGTAGATGTCTTCCTTTCTTAGAGATGTAAACACTTGGTTGTTGTTTTGCAAGAAAATATGAAATTGCTGTCATTCCTCCAATGATGAATATTTGCTTGGCTAATATCAAATGTATGCCCCATTGCTCTGTTTACACGCCTTTCTATGTGCATGATACCTTTTCATTTCAATGCTAAATCATAGTATAATCTTTCTGAAGACATTTTAAGCAACAATTCAATTTAGCATGTGTAGTGTCAGCAAGCACAGATCTCAATTGAAGTGATGACAATTTGAATAACTATGACCAATACTGTATATACAAGAGCAATGACAACCATTTCACAACTGCCATCTAGCCTACAGAAATGGTGATGTGCCATTGATTGTGGGGAGGTGGGGGGGGGGGGAGTCAGTGGCAAGACAAACCAGAGTCAAAGCCAAGCCAATTATGGGTGAGCTAAGAATATTCTGGTTTGTGGAGAAATAAAAGAAAAACCCACATAGGGACAAAGAAAGGCAAAGATGAGAGCCTATGATAGCCTTGAGAGGGAGGAATAAGTGAGGGAGGAACAGAGGGAGAAAGGGTGGGGGGAGAGTTGTTTTCTGAAACTCTTCAGCTTTAAGCCAGTGATTATACATGTATTTATAGTATACATGCACTTTTACACATACACACATACATACATACATACATACATACATGTTTGTATTTTAATCAACCAATTCTTACTTGAGCTAGTTCAAGTAGGCTTCTGTACTTATAAACAAAGACTGGAACACTAGCCTTTGTAAGATGTTTCAGTTCAAGAGCTGACCTTCAGAAAAAGTCCCAAAAAGCTGGTCTGACCACAAAGGGAACTGCATAGGTTGGGTCAGTTTGAGGGATTCTAACTAAAGAAGAAATATGAATTTCATGCAGCTTAATATGAGTTGACACTCAAGCACATACCCGCTATAGGATTTCACCCATGACTAACAAGCCTTTTAATCATGGCAAGAAGACATGAAGATTTTGCAAACATGCTTTTGCAGTACCCACATTTAGTGTTCCTGACCCTGTTTTCTTGCCAGATTGTGAGAAGTGCCTCCTCCCTTTCAAGCAGTTGTCAGATCAATATTTAATCAATTGCCTTTTGATATTTGGTAACACTGAATAAATGGGATGCCAATATTTCTGTTCGGAGCCTTTCCTCTGGTGTACCGCATTCCATTTCTGTGAAAGCCTTCAGGAATCTCTGAGCACTAAGTGTCATGTCCTCCGAGTTCTGTGATATTCCCCTCTCGGTCTCTGTGGCACACGAGATGCGGGATGTGGAATGCTGGTGCCAACGCCACACTTATTAAAGTGACGCCCAAACTGAGTCATGAAAGCAGGAGAGCAGAGCTGCATTAGGGACACTGGGGGGCTTTGCCAGGTGAGGGTTATTTAATAGACCAGCCACATTAAAGAAAGGCAATGATGTAGTGAAAGGAGCCTAATGAGCAGAAGTGAGGCTACTGTATCTAAAGAGAAAAAATAATGAGCTGCGAAATATCCCCCAAGGCAAAATTGCCAGTCTTCTGCAAGGAGGTCTCAGCCTATAGGTAAAAATGGCTGATATTGTCTCTTATCTTTGCATGGTAAACAGAAGTTCTGTGGGCAATTAGGGGCTGAGCTGAATGTGATATTTGAAGACCAAGTGTTATGTCGCTGATTCATTGGAGATTGCCACACCCAAGACCCCAGATTTAATTCCCAAAGGTAACAGGGGAACATACTCAACCTATGAATAGAAATTAAGAACATCACATCATCAAAAATAGCCCTCTCAGTGTCTATGCAGCAGATGGACATCTGGATGTTAGTTCTAAAAATCTCAGGGACTGGCACTACAGAATCTTTATAAAGCTGTCCTCAGGGGCTATACCATGGGGCTGCCTTGAGGGCAGAACCGCCTTCTAATGAGACCTTCTTGGTCTTTCAGTAATGACCGCTCCTGCAATGGGATCCAAGCTGGCCGTGATCCTATTTGTTCTTCATTTGTGTGGGAGCACCAGGCCGGGGCGGGGGGTGGGGGACGGAGAGGGGAATATTTAACACAAAGTGTTGCTACATTACTAATTTGAAAGAAATGGAAGAACATTTGATTCCTCCCCAGATGAGGAAGGAGACAGGACAATGAAATATGCATAATGAAACTGTGAAAATAATACAGCCTTATGATAATAAATCTTTATTAGTTATGAATGTTTTCTTCACCATTTTCAAAAGAGTTGCTCACAACAAGCCCATGAGACAGGGTGAGTGTTATTCCTCCATCTTGCATGTGAGAGAGAGAAGCTCAGAGGGATCAAGTCAGCAGGTCCTAATTTTTTAGCCACTTGGGTGCAAGAACAAGTAGAATTCACATGCGTGATGCACTCCTATGGTTATATCCAAATTTATAAGAAATTCACATTTCTAGGGTAAACTTATTTTGGTAGGGGAGGTGAGGCAGAGTTAGGCATTATATTCATAAAAATTTTATAAATATGTTAATAATAACATCAACCAGTTAAAAATAGCAAAATTCTATCAGAAAACTATCCACAAAGATTGCCAATGAGGTCTCATAAGATTGCTATACTATTTCGAATCAATCGAGCCACCCACAAAGTCATAAATGACCTAATGATGATAGTGCACATTCTACTAAAATTATTATTTAACAAATTACCCCAGAACTTAATAGCTTGATACCACAGCAATTATCTTTCACTGTTTCTGGGGGTGATTCTGGCTTAGCATCTCTCGTGCAGTTGCAGTCAGATAGTAGATGGGACTGAAACAGCTAAGATCTCTTCTCTCTCTCTCTCTCTCTCTCTCTCTCTCTCTCTCTCTCTCTCTCTCTCTCTCTCTCTCTCCATGTAATCTCAAGACTTCTCCATGTGGTCTTGCCACATAGCTGGTTTGAGCTTCCTTACAGCACCACAGTTCAGGACTGCGGTTCGTGTGTTCCAGAGAGCAAGGCAGAAGCTGCATCACCTTTACTGACCTAGACACATTCTATTGGTCACAAACAAGTCAGAGAGCTCCCCTACTTTAAAGGGAAGGGGACAGAGGCCCCCACCTATATGTGGGAGGAGTGTCCAGGTCACATTGTTGATGAGCATGTGAGAGTATATGCTGAACTAAAGATTATGATTGATCTAATTTTGTGCCCCTGAGATCCATATAAGGAAATTTGATCAAATTTTCTTTAATGGAACTTATTTTTGAAAAAATGAGTCTTGTCCTAGCTGGTTTGGCTCAGTGCAATATAGAAGTCCATGCACCACTTTTTCTTCTCTTGTCTTTCTTTGCAGTTTTGTTAGTAAAATTTATTATCATGTGAAATTTAAAGGGAAATAGAAGCATTTGTAAACCTATAACGTATGAGCACTGTAAAAATCTATTATCATTTTAACTAATACTTATGGAGCATGGCTTAAGAGTTTCACAAAATTCCACCTCAGGACCTATAGCAGCCGAGGAGAAAAAATATATAATCCTGAGTCTTTGGATACATTGCACCAAGTCTATGGGTGATAGCGAAAATTCATGCATGTGTTACTTTCTCTTCCAGAGGGCAGTGTTTTTGTTTCAATATAAAAAAGATGTTTCAGGTGCCATCAGTTAGTGCATCACATGGCTTCAAGCTCCTCTTCACATCCCCTCATATCAGTTAGACAGGGAATGGATAGTCATGCTTAGTCCCCATGATGCTAGCTATAATTTCCTTAACACTTTCTCTCTTCTTTGAGAAAATACACAAGACGAAGTCAAGTAAATTAGAATGATATAATTATTGTTATTTGAATTCACTCTAAGTTACATATATTAAATTGGCTATATCATTAACTAATTACCTGAGGCACACATCACATGATTATGACACCCTAGAATTTTCTAGGTACCTCTGCTAAGAATTGCTGGGATTACTGACAAAGCCAAGGTCATATGGTTAATTAATAACAGTGCTGGTATTCAGACCCTATCTTTGGACTCCTTATTTTGTGTTTTTCCTGCTACACCTTAGAATCATAGAAACTATTGACAGAAACTCATATTCCTAAAGAAGGTTGGAGACTCAAGGTAGGTGTAAAATGACATTTTGCAAAGAAAGTATATTTAGTAACTTCTGCTATGTTATTTACACATTTGATTACTTATTTATTCCTGAGAGGATTAGAGAAGAAACGTGGAGCTGAAGAGTTTGTTTTTAAGCCAAGCCAGACTGCTATCTCTTCCCTCACAGGTCTGCCAAAGTGCCACTCCATGCTCATCCCCATATCCTATGTCCAAGGGGCTATGCGGGTGCTGGTGAGAGGGAGTTATTGTTGCAGCTATCTTTAGAAACTCCACAGAGCTTTGATATAATGAAGTAGAAATGCCATATTATGGGTCTTGCAAAGTGAGGAGTGTTATAAGCAGTTGGGGTGAGGGCTCCACAGCAAGGTTGCTTGAGCCACACAGTGTGTAGAGTTTAGTTATAGTTGCTTCAATTCTCCATGATTAGGGTTCGGGGCCACTCACATCCACAGGATGGTAAGGTCCCACCAGTGCTAATCATCATGTTGTACCCACAAATCACCATTGCCTCAGAGGCATAGATTCTGTTGTTGAATGGGCTTCAGTTCTTTCCTCATGATGAATTCCCTCTCGGGGGATGTTTCTCTCCATAAGATCATGCTTCTACCAGATTCCTTCTGGATAAATATTATACATGTCCATGTGACCTAACCCCAAGATATTTGCCCAGGAAGTTTCTTAGCTCCTATGAAAACAGTAAATGTATACATAGTTGTGAGGTATGGGAATGTCATCTGACTTCAATCACCATAAGTGTCCAAGTCCCAGCTATGTATCCTAATAGAGCTTATCACACAGGCTTTAGGAATATCCTTGGTGCTAGGTCAGAATTGCTAAACTAGCTCATTGTATATACTAAAAAATCCACCAAAAAATATTGAACAAAAAATGCAGACTACATGACACCTGTGTGTCATTCCTGTTGTTTTTTGCTTTCTTTTTCTTCTTTTATTAAAACATATTTTTATTGATTTCAGAGAGGAAGGGAGAGGGAGAGAGAGATAAACATCAATGATGAGAGAGAATCATTGATCAGCTTCCTCCTACACATCCCCTATTGGGGATGGAGCTCACAACCTGGGCATGTGCCCTCACCAGGAATCGAACTGTGACCTCCTGGTTCATAGGTTGATGCTCAACCACTGAGCCACCAGCCAGGCTTTCTTTCTTTCTTTCTTTCTTTCTTTCTTTCTTTCTTTCTTTCTTTCTTTCTTTCTTTCTTTCTTTCTATCTTCTTTTTATGCCAGCAAAAGGGTTTGAGATACTATAAAAATCCTGGAAGCCAGCAGGCTTGGATTTCAAGCCTCATTCTCCTTAATCCATCTGTTTAGTCCCTCCTCCTCTCCCATCATGAGCCTTGGTCCCTCATGTTTTCTGGAAGGTTACACTAGATGGTTTCTCAGAGACTTTCTAGCACTAACAAGCTATGCTACCATGAACTTGTGAATTTACAAAGGGATCATAGTTGTGAGATTTCAGCACAATTACCCCCAGTAAAGTCTCCTGTGAACTTCACAGGAGTGGAATTGCAAATTGCCAAGTTGACACACGTGGAAAGTGCACTAGATTCTAAGTCTCTAATTCAGGTGGGGGGGGGGCTTAGACCCATTGGTTTCGTGCCCCTCCATAGGTCTTACTAGATAAAAACAGAAATAAATAACTGGGCTTCTGCTACCTTTGAAAAAGTCTGAAACAAAGAAAATGAAGGCAATTTATAATAAGGAGGTCAGAACTTGTATTCTAGAAACAAAAGTCTCTGAAATTGTGAGTACAATAGCAGCCATTGTTTTGAATCCTCTGTAGAGTTTCTAGGCTGAGTCAAATGCCTTGGTGGCACGAATTTTACTGATACTGTCAACAGGGCAAGAAAGTAATGCAGTGAGTGGCTAAGGAGAAGACACAAATGAGGCAAGTGTCCACTGACCTTGCACCTGGTTCTCAAGACCCCAGAGACCCCCAGCTCAGGTAAGCGCCAGCAGGAACACTCACTAGTGACAATCGAGGGATCAACTATTACTTCAAGAAAGGATTTTTGTATCTTCCTCAAGAAAAGATCCTAACTCCCTAACTAGCATAAAAACCATCTAGGCTTTCAAGGTCCTATGTTAAAAACCTTATAATATTTAAAAGCCATTTCTTCATTCTTTCACTTGACCACTTCCTATTAATCCACCAATATGCAGCTGAATGACACATTCCCTTAGAATTACTTAGTTCCCCAGATAGAAAGAGGTATTCCAAGAGATAGTCTCTTCTTATCGTAACTCATCCCTCTATTATAGGACAGATGTTTTTATTGCAGGTATCCCAAAACAAAGCAAAACGGGCTTAAAATAAAATGAAAATTTATTTGTTCATGTCACTGAAAAATCCATCCTTGGGTGCTGCTTAATTCAATTGCTGGACATTGTCTCTAAAATATATCTGTGTGGGCTCCATGCTCAGGTTTCCTGTACTCATTGGTTTTATATGTTTTTCCTCAGGAGCTTCACGTTTATTCTTAGAACTCCTGCCAAGAAGAGAAAAAGACTATTTTTTCCCTTGTTAGGGTAAAAATCCAAGACTCAAGGCTTCTTGGTCCTGATTGGCCTGGCATGTATGATGTACCTGTCTCTAACCAATCACGGTGCTCTGGAGGATTGAAGTATCTAATTGGTTTAGATGAGGTCACAAGTCCCCATTCACAAAGTCCAGAAGTGGAGGCAAATTTCTTAAATATTATAGGCTGAGAGCAGCAGAGGAATAGTTTTTGCTGTAAATGAAGGATCCACTGACACTGCATTGCGAAAATAACAAATGTTCATCCTGTACTGTGAGTGCCTCAGTACATAGCAATATGTTTGGCATATAGTAGGCACTTAATAAATACTGACTGGGTGCTTGAAAAAGAAAGAGAATGAATGCAACCTGGCCCTACCTCCTGTTCTCCTCTCCACTCTCATCCCTTGCAAAAAAAAAATAATAATCCACCCCTGGACATTGGAACCCATCAGTCTTCTGGGGATTGGGGCTTAAACAGTTGACATCTTTCTATACTCTTCTCCCTCCTGCAATTCTAGCCAATATAATTTTGATAGGTCATGATTGAATTGCTTTTTCTCAGAAGCCAAAGGAGGAAATTATTTCTTGGTAATATTCTTGAAGGATTTGTTACAATGTTATTAGATTAGTGCTAATCTAAAAGAGACCATACTAATGGTAGTATTAATAATATTATATTATTTTACAGCTATCATATTGCTTACTGAATAAAAAAAATTTAAAAAATGTATGAAAGGCTTTAAATAACCAAAAATATAGATATAGTTAGTTGTGTTCCTCTGTAGCACATTCATAAAAACAAGAAAACAAAAACTTGACATTCCTATCAAGGTAGTGGAATTATGAGTCGTTTATTTGCCCTCCCCTCACACACACTATGATATTTATATTGAAAAGAAACATGATATCAAATGTGGAAGCTGCTTGTCAGGAAATCATATGGATGTGGGTGCTCTCTGATCCTGGTCCCTTAGGTTCTAAAGGGCAAGCCCATAATAACCAATAGAAGCATCAATTGAACCTTCGAAGTTGTTGTAAAGACATTGTCTCTACCCTACCCATATTTCTTCAAAACTCACCATTGCAGTGACTTCATTTGTGAGCTTCCCAAAACTCTTTACCTAAAGGAATCTCTTCATTGGAGAATGGGCAGGCCAGAAGTGCCAATGAGTTGATGCCTCCAGGAGCTGTTCTCAGCTAGTGGGATAATTCTGAGGCATGAGCTCTCCACCCTCTCTCAGTGGTGCTTAGCAGGATTGTGTTTCAATTGTCTACAATAGTAGCCTGATCATTAATGTGTCCTTTGTCAATTTCCTTTCCTTCCCTGTTACACTTTTCCACTACCCACCAGTATTTCCTGGAATATTTTCCTTGGATATTTCCTTAATTAACTCTTTGCACTCAAATCCTTCTCTTGGGGTCTTCTTCTGGGGTACACCATCTAAGAAAGTTGTCTATTTGTGGTTCCATTGATTTTGACGGTTTATGGCATGTCAGGCACTGTTCTCTGTATTTGACAATTATCATCTCAATTCTACAGATGTGGCAACCAAATGAAATGAAATAACCCCTGTGAGCTCTCACAACTAGAAAGCAGCAGAGACAGAGTTTGAACCAAGTGATCAGACTCCAAAACCCACATGATTGATCACTGTGCTGTGATTGCCAAAATGTCCATGCTTAGATTCAAACAGAGGAGCCGTACAGGGTTTTAGGAATCAGGTTTGAGAGCTCAACCTACCATTTTCTAGTTGTCTGACCCTTGTGCTCTTCCTTATACATTGGAACATTAATGGTAGCTACCTTGCATAATGTTTCGGGAAATTAAATGCCATCATACATTCACAGTGCTGCCCCCTCCTTCTCTTCAGCAAGCCCCTTCTCTGGGTTGACAGGAGGACAGGGAAAGGAAGAGGGGAGAGCAGCCTCAAAAGCCTGTTGTTTCCAGCAAGTCTCTGGCTAATTTATTTCAAAAGGTTTTGCTCCTATGAAGTTTAATAGAGTTGATGAGTATTAAAGGAATCATTTAATCTTCATTTGAATGTGAGCAGTAAATGTATTTTGGAGATTATATTCATTCCCCAGTGACTCCAAGTACTTTCCCATTGCAAAGCTGATTTTCATCCATCAGAGCAGTGGGTTTTCAGCTCTGTGGAGTTGTCCGAATGAAAAGCAGGAGTTCCAAACAAAGGGTGCAGCTTAGCCTCATTTCAAGCAAGGTGGCAGAGTTTTCCTCTTGGCATAGGAACATATCCACAGGTATGCAGACATGTGGCCTCTTCCCAACCATGTATTTCTGTCCTAAGCAATTCCCCACAGGTATGAGGCTTCAAGTCTCTGTAAAGCAGGCTTCAGAAGCACAGGGCTTAGAGAAAGGTCTTCCTCCCCTTCACAGCCTGTGATTCTTCCACTTTAATGCACCTAATGGAAGGTCAGCCACATCCTCTAAAGATAAAGCTGGTAAGATCTGTCTGCAGAGGCATTTCACCAAATTGGAAAGGAAGAAGTAAAACCATCATTATTTGCAGATGTCAGGGTACTATATAAAGAGAACCCACACCATTACGGTCAATTAACATTTGACAAAGGAGGCAAAAAATACAATGGAGTAAAGACAGTCTCTTCAATAAACGATGCTGGGAAAACTGGGCAGACACATGCAAACACATGAAACTGGACCACCAACTCACACCACACACAAGAATAAACTCAAACTGGGTAAAAGACTTAATGTAAGTCATGCAACCATAAAAATCCTAGAAGAAAGCATGGACAGCAAAATCTGAGACATCTTACCTAGCAGGACTTTACAGATACATCACATAGGGCAAGAGAAATAAAGGAAAAATAAACAAATGTGACTACACGAAACTAGAAAGCTTTTGTACAGCAAAGGAAATTAGTATCAAAATGAAAAGGGAACCCACTATATGGGAGAACATATTTGCCGATGATACATTTGATAAGGGGATACTTCCCAAAATACATAAAGAACACATACAACTCAAAAAAAGGAAGATAAACCTTTCTGTGACCAAACCAGTGCTGTTTCTCAGACCTGAATTCATTTACTTCATTGAACATCCAGTTCCATCTCTAAAATGGGAATAACAATGCTGATATATATATTAAGATTGTTAAATATATATAAAATAAGATTGTTACCAGGAAAAAATACATGTGAAAGTGCCTTAAAGTCAGCTAAGTGCTATTTAAAGATAATGCATTGTCATTTATTGATAATGGTGATAGTGATGACAACCATAATGGTAATCCTTGGGTCACCAAAGAAGCCCAATTGGAAAATACTTCAAGTAGGGATTCAATAGCAAGAAGCTCTTTGTGGAGAAAGCCATGGGGTATGGTATTTAGGAGGCTGCTACTAATTAAGTAGAAAGAGAAAGCCAGATGCCAGGGAATCAAAGGCAATGTAAGGTAGGAGGGAATACAGGCATGTTTGAGTGTTCTGGTGGTGAACTCAGACCAAGAGACAAGAAATAGGGCAGTGGCTAAAGGATCAATAGGGCCAAAGGCCAGCAAGGCAGCGAAGGAGGGGTTAGGGGAGAAGCCAGATGAGACATGGTCTCGGAGCAGCAATGAGATCTGAGTGTCTTTGTTAGCTGTTGGTTTTAGGTCATATTTTTGAACAGCCAGTAAGCAGCTTGCCAAAACCATCTGGGCCTGCTCTAGGACAAGCCTCCAGCTGCAAGAGTATGAGGAAGTGAAGTCTTACAGTATTTATAGACTTCAGATGCATGCCCTCTGGAGCTCCAGGAGGCAAAAGTACATTCCAGATACATAAAGGCTGGGTGTCCATGTGTGAAACACCATGGGAGGTTCTGGCTAAGACCATCTTAGCTGAGGCTGGGTGGCTGCAGATGTAGAGGAGTCCAGAGCCTAAGGCCAAGCAGGCTCTAGGCTAGGGTGACTTCTCATGTTGCTCACTGTGGGAGTATGAGTGTAGCTGTTTGCTGGCTCCTTATCCCTTGTGAAAATTTGAACTCCTCAGGGTGAACTCTTCAGGGTGACCTTGTTTCTGAAGGTGCTAGAACTAAATCCAGCCCTTCATCGGTGTTTGTTATACAAAGGTGGCTTGTTCTCAGTGACTGGGGTGGCTGCAGTGCCTTTGGCCCTGGATCTTGGTCTCAGGCCTTTTGGCAAAGAGAGTTTACAAAGGAGTGACTGTAAAGAAGTACAAAAAACCACAGTCTGATGAAGGTGATGGGGTAAATAAACAGGAACTTTTGTCTTTTTGGGGCCAGGAGGAACCATCTGGGGTTTCTCAAGTGTAAGTCTAATCTGTCCATGACTCTGATAAGGAGTCCCTTCTCCAAATACATTATTTATTAGCTTTTCATGCCAGCCCTTTAAGAGCTGAGAGAGGACCAGGGGCTCTGCAAAGGCTGTTAGGGGAAAGTCAGGGGTATTAATTGATATTCCCATTCATGTTGTATTCATTCATTTTTTTCAGTAATCATTTATTTAGTAGCACCATCTGCCAGGCACAGATATTATTACATATGAACTATGACCCCTGCATTAAAGGACCTTAGAATTTAATGAGAGAAAGATATGAGTAAAAAGAAAGATTGTGATGGCGTTCATAAGTGGGTGCCAGGGAAGTATAGGAGGTGCAAGTAGCTGACACTTGGAGTCAGGGAAGGCTTCCTGAGGAGAGGAGTCTTGAGTTAAAATGGGAAGCCCAAGTAGAGAGAAGGGGGAAAGATGGACTCCTGTTAGACAGAAAAATATTGTGTGAGGACCCGAGGTTGTGCAGAAAGAAGGCCTGTCTGAGGCACTGCCCACAGGTTAGCTGGGACATAGAACAGATAGGTAATGTGGCAGGAAGGGCAGTTAGAGAGGTTGGCACACAGGCACCAGGCAGGATGTCTACTAGAGATTAGCCAAAGAGACTGAATGTTCCCCCAGAAGGGTCACTGAGAAATTTTAAACAAGAAATACTTCGGTCATGCTTGTGTGTTAGTTATAAAGATCATTCTGGCCTCAGCTGCAGACTAAATTGAGTCAGGTCTTGTTGGAGGAAGGGAGATCAATCTTCCAGGGGGCAAGGATGTAGGTTGAAACCAAGTCACTTGTCATGGGAATGTAAGTGCTAGCGTTCAGACCGAGGAGCTAGACCAGTGGTTCTCAACCTTCCTAATGCCTCGACCCTTTCATACAGTTCCTCATGTTGTAACCCAACCATAAAATTATTTTCGTTGCTACTTCATAACTGTAATTTTGCTACTGTTATGAATCGTCATGTAAATATCTGATAGGCAGGATGTATTTTCTTTGTTACAAATTGAACATAATTAAAGCATAGTGATTAATCACAAAAACATTATGTACTTATATATGTGTTTTCCAATGGTCTTAGGCGACCCCTGTGAAAGGGTCGTTCGACCCCCAAAGGGGTCTCGACCCACAGGTTGAGAACCGCTGAGCTAGACATTTGGAAAATACACTATTTCGAATATATTTATCTATATAGGCAGATGGGAACAAAGAAAAAGCCAGAAAATGATGTCGTGCTGTGCTCTTTCTCCTCTCTCACCTCCTATATCAAATCTGATCATGTCTTTTTGTTGTTCCTGTTGTTAAAGTCTTTCCATGATTTACCTTAGCTTTCAGAAAAAAAGTTCAACCTCTTAGGTTAATCAAATAAAGCTTTTTCTAATCTGGTCCCTGATAACCTTTGTGTTAGCAGGAGCAGGGACAAAGTTTGTTTGCTTGTTTCCCCATACTGTACTTTAAAAAAATTTAAACCTGCAGAAAACTGAAAGAATAGTACATGAGTACCTTTATAGGCTTCATCTACGTGCACCAATTGTTAACATTTTGTTGCATCTGCTTTATCTATCACTCTCATTTTCAATGTATGCACATTCACACACAGAAACATGTTTTTTTAAATTTCTGTATTGATTAAGTTATTACATATGTGTCCTTATCCCCACATTACCCCATCCCCCCCTCACATACCCCCACCCCCCTGTTGTCTGTGTCATGTTTTTAACTGAACCATTTGTAAATTGCAGACATCATGACATGCCACATCAGCATGTATCTCCTAAGAGCAATGACATTCTCCTACAAAACTGAATTACTCAAAAATTTAACATCAATCCAATGATATTATTATCTAATATACAGTTCATATTTACATTTCTTCAGTTGTCCCCAAGTATGTGCTTATTAGCTTTAAAAAAATTCTAGATCTCAAGGATCATGAATTTCATGTCTCTTTAGTCTCCTTCAATTTACAGCAGTCCCATGTGCCTTTTTCTGTTTTCATGACATGACCTTTTCTAAGAGTCCATGCCAATTGCCTTGTAGAATGAGTTGCAATCTGAGTACAGCTGGTTATTTTCCCATGATCAGATTCAGGCTATACATTTTGGGTGAGAAATCTACATATGTAATATTATATCTTTCCTGCAGTGTCATATCAGGAGGTACATAATAGCTGTTTGTCTTATTATTAATGATGCTAATTTTGGTTTCACCACAGAAAAGGCACCTTTTCCCCTTTGTAATTAATCAGTAATTTGGGGGAATACTATGTGAATATGTAAATATCTTATTCTTTTTTTTTTTTTTTTTTTATTGCTTAAAGTATTACAAAGGGTATTACATATGTGTCCATTTTATCCCCCCGCCCTAGACAGTCCCCCAGCCTCCCCTATCCCCCAGTGTCTTATGTCCATTGGTTATGCTTATATGCATGCATACAAGTCCTTTAGTTGATCTCTTACCCCCCTACCTCCTGCCCCCCAACCCTCCCCGGCCTTCCCGCTGCAGTTTGACAATCTGTTTGAGGCAGCTCTGCCTCTGAATCTATTATTGTTCAAAAGTTTATAATGGTCTCTATTATCCATGAATGAGTGAGATCATGTGGTATTTTTCCTTCATTGACTGGCTTATTTCACTTAGCATAATGCTCTCCAGTTCCATCCATGCTGTTGCAAATGGTAAGAGTTCCTTCCTTTTTAGAGCAGCATAGTATTCCATCGTGTAGATGTACCACAGTTTTCTAATCCATTCATCTACTGATGGGCACTTAGGCTGTTTCCAGACCTTAGCTATGGTGAATTGTGCTGCTATGAACATAGGGGTGCATATATCTTTTCTGATTGGTGTTTCTGGTTTCTTGGGATATATTCCTAGAAGTGGGATCACAGGGTCAAATGGGAGTTCCATTTTCAGTTTTTTAAGGAAACTCCATACTGTCTTCCATAGTGGCTGCACCAGTCTGCATTCCCACCAGCAGTGCACAAGTGTTCCTTTTTCTCCACATCCTCTCCAGCACTTGTCGTTTGCTGATTTGTTGATGATAGCCAGTCTGACAGGTGTGAGATGGTACCTCATTGTTGTTTTGATTTGCATCTCTCGGATGATTAGTGACTTTGAGCATGTTTTCATATGTCTCTTGGCTTTCTGAATGTCCTCTTTTGAAAGGTGTCTATTTAGGTCCTTTGCCCATTTTTTGATTGGATTGTTTATCTTCCTTTTGTTAAGTTGTATGAGTTCCCTATAGATTTTGGAGATTAGGCCCTTATCAGATATGACATTGGCAAATATGTTTTCCCACACAGTGGGTTTTCTCGTTGTTTTGTTGATGGTTTCTTTTGCTGTGCAGAAGCTTTTTATTTTGATGTAGTCCCATTTGTTCATTTTCTCTTTAGTTTCAAGTGCCCTAGGAGCTGTATCAGTGAAGAAATTGCTTCGGCATATGTCTGAGATTTTGTTGCCTTTGGATTCTTCTAGAATTTTTATGGTTTCCTGTCGTACATTTAAGTCCTTTATCCATTTTGAGTTTATTTTTGTGTATGGTGTAAGTTGGTGGTCTAGTTTCATTTTCTTGCATATATCTGTCCAATTTTCCCAACACCATTTATTGAAGAGACTATCTTGGCTCCATTGTATGTTCTTGCCTCCTTTGTCAAATATTAATTGAGCATATTGGTTCGGGCCGATTTCTGGGCTCTCTATTCTATTCCATTGATCTATATGCCTATTCTTGTGCCAGTACCAGGCAGTTTTGAGAACAGTGGCTTTGTAATACAACTTGATATCTGGTATTGAGATCCCACCTACTTTGTTCTTTTTCAGGATTGCTGCAGCTATTCGGGGTCTTTTTTTATTCCAGATGAATTTTTGGAGAGTTCGTTCTAGATCTCTGAAGTATGCCGTTGGTATTTTAATGGGAAGTGCGTTGAATTTATAGATTGCTTTGGGTAGTATGGACATTTTAATGATGTTGATTCTACCAATCCATGAACACGGTATGTTCTTCCATCTGTTTATGTCTTCCTCTATATCTTTTTTCAACGTCCTGTAGTTTTCTGAGTAGAGGTCTTTTACCTCTTTAGTTAAGATTATTCCTAGGTAGCTTAGTTTTTTTGGTGCGATGGTAAACGGGATTGTTTTTATAATCTCTCTTTCTGAAAGTTCACTATTGGTGTATAGAAATGCCTCAGATTTCTTGGGGTTAATTTTGTATCCTGCTACATTGCCAAATTCATGTATTAAGTCTAGTAGCTTTTTGATGGAGTCTCTAGGGTTTTGTATGTATAATATCATGTCGTCTGCAAATAAGGACAGTTTTACTTCCTCTTTTCCAATTTGGATGCCTTTTATTTCTTCTTCATGCCGAATTGCAATGGCTAACACTTCCAGTACTATGTTGAACAGGAGTGGTGAGAGGGGGCATCCCTGTCTTGTTCCTGTTCTTAGGGGAAATGGTGTAAGTTTTTGTCCATTGAGAATGATGTTGGCTGTGGGCCTGTCATATATGGCTTTTATTATGTTGAGGTATGATCCTCCTACTCCCACCTTGCTGAGAGTTTTTATCAAAAATGGGTGTTGAATTTTGTCAAATGCTTTTTCTGCATCAATTGATATGACCATGTGGTTTTTTTCTTTCAATTTGTTTATGTGATGTATCACGTTTATTGATTTGCGGATATTGTACCATCCTTGCATCCCTGGGATAAATCCTACTTGGTCATGGTGTATGATCTTTCTGATGTACTGCTGGATCCGATTTGCTAAGATTTTGTTGAGGATTTTGGCATCTATGTTCATGAGGGATATTGGCCTGTAATTCTCTTTCATTGTGTTGTCTTTACCTGGTTTTGGTATTAGGGTGATGCTGGCTTCATAGAATGAGCTTGGAAGTGTTCCTTCCTCTTGAATTTTTTGTAGTAGTCTGAGGAGGATAGGTTTTAGTTCTTCCTTGAATGTTTGGTAAAACTCCCCTGTGAAGCCGTCTGGTCCTGGGCTTTTGTTTGCTGGAAGCTTTTTGATGACTGCTTCAATTTCTTCCATAGTTATTGGCCTGTTGAGATTTTTAGATTCTTCCTGATTGAGTTTTGGAATGTTGTATTTTTCTAGGAATTTGTCCATTTCCTCCAGGTTGTCTAGTTTGCTGGAGTAGAGCTGTCCATAGTATTTTTTAACAATCATTTGTATTTCTGTGGGGTCTGTTGTTATTTCACCTCTTTCATTTCTGATTTTGTTTATTTGGGTCCTCTCTCTTTGCTTCTTGGTGAGTCTGGCTAGAGGTTTGTCAATCTTGTTTATCCTTTCGAAGAACCAGCTCTTGGTTTCATTGATTTTCTGTATTATTTTTTTGGTCTCTATGTTATTTATTTCTGCTCTAATCTTTATTATCTCCTTCCTTCTGCTCACTCTGGGGTTTTCTTGTTGCTCTCTTTCTAATTCTTTGAGTTGTAGAGTTAGCTGATTTACTACCATTTTTTCTTGTTTTTTGAGATAGGCCTGTAGAGCTATAAACTTCCCTCTCAGGACTGCTTTCATTGTGTCCCATAGGTTTTGGATTGTTGTGTTTTCATTGTCATTAGTTTCCAGGATGTTTTGAATTTCTTCTTTGATTTCATTGGTAACCCAATCAATATTTAATAGCATGCTATTCAGCTTCCAAGTGTTTGAGTATTTTGGGTTGTTTTTATTGCAGTTTATTTCTAATATTATGCCATCGTGGTCTGCGAAGACGCTTTTTATGATTTCAATCTTCTTGAATTTGGGGATACTTTGCTTGTGACCCAATATATGGTCTATTTTTGAATATGTGTCATGAGCACTTGAGTAGAATGTATATTCCGTGGCACTGGGGTGAAGTGTTCTGAAGATGTCTATTAAGTCCATCTGATCTAGTGAGTCATTTAGTATTGCTGTATCTTTGCTGATTGTTTGTCTAGAGGACTTATCCAGTGATGACAGTGGTGTATTAAAGTCCCCTACTATGATTGTATTGTTGTCGATCTCTCCTTTGATATCTTCCAGAAGATTTTTTATGTATTTGGGTGCTCCTGCATTGGGTGCATATATGTTTATCAGGGTTATATCTTCTTGTTGTATTGATCCTTTTAGTATTATGAAGTGGCCTTCCGTATCTCTTGTTATGGCCTTCACTTTGAGGTCTATTTTGTCCGATATAAGTATTGCTACCCCAGCTTTCTTTTCTTTTCCATTAGCCTGAAAGATATTTTTCCATCCCTTCACTTTCAGTCTGTGTGAGTCCTTTCTAATGAGGTGGGTCTCTTGTAGACAGCAAATGTATGGGTCATGATTTTTTATCCATTCAGCCACTCGATATCTTTTGGTTGGAGCATTTAGCCCGTTTACATTTAAAGTTATTATTGAAAGGTACTTGTTTGTAGCCATTTCTTTTTTTGTGTGTGTGGCTGTTTTCTTTCTGGGATTTTTATTTCTTCTTTTTACACCAGTCCCTTTAGCATTTCTTGCATTGCTGGCTTGGTGGTGATAAACTCCCTTAGCCTTTTTTTGTCTGTGAAGTTTCTTATTTCCCCTTCAATTTTGAATGATAGCCTTGCTGGATAGAGTATTCTTGGATTCAGTCCTTTGCTTTGCATCACTTTTTAAATTTCCGTCCATTCTTTTCTGGCCTGATGTGTTTCTGTTGAGAAATCATTTGATAATCTAATGGGAGATCCCTTGTATGTAACTTTCCGTCTCTCTCTTGCAGCCTGTAAGATTCTCTCTTTGTCCTGAACATTTGCCATGGTAATTATGATGTGTCTTGGTGTGGGTCTTTTCGGGTTCACCTTGCTTGGGACTCTCTGGGCTTGTGTGACTTTTTTCTTCCCCACCTCAGGGAAGTTTTCTGATATTATTTCTTCCAATAGGTTTTCTAATCCTTGTTCCTCTTTCTGTTGTTCTGGCACCCCTATTATTCGTATGTTGTTTCGTTTCATGTTGTCCCAAAGCTCCCTTAGGCTCTCCTCCTGTCTTTTAATTTTTTTCTCCAACTGAAGTACAGTTTGGGTGTGTTTTGCTTCCCTGTCTTCTAATTCACTAATTCGGTCTTCCGCTTCTCCTAGTCTACTGTTGATACTTTCAATGGTGTTCTTTATTGTAGCTATATCGCACTTCATTTCTTCTTGGGTCTTAGTTAAGTTGTCGATTTTTTCATCTGTTTCTTCTTGCTTCTTGGATAAGTTGTCGATTTTTTCCTCCATCCGGTGTATGCACTCTAGGACCCTTATTCTGAATTCTTTTTCTGTCATGTTGTATGCCTCTGTATCACTTAGCTGCTTTTCTGGTGAGTCCTCCTTTTCTTTCCTTTGGGGATTTCTTTGTCTACCCATGTTTGATCTCACTGACGTATATAGATATTGAGTCGTTCAGTGGCTGCTCCCTAGGTGGCAGTGGCTCCTCGGGCTGTGGTTGCTCCTTGGGCGGTTGTGGTAGCAGCTGCTCCTCTGTTGTTAGCGGGTCTTCTGATGGGTGCTGTTCACAGCTGTTGTGGCTCTTCTGGCTGGTGGAGGGAGGCTTCACCCACAGCAGCTGTTCCTCAGACAGAGCGTGTGGAGATCAGGAGGCCGCTGTTGCTTGGATCTGCTGCGTTGATTTAAAGGCACAAAATACAACACAACAAGGCACAACGTACCAGGCACTGAACACAAATGAATTACGGTATTAATAACCCCAAATAAAGATGGCCACCCAAGCTAAGAGAGTTGGGGGGTAAGGAAGAAAGAAGAGAAAAAGATAGAGAGAAAGACAGAAAAAAGAGAAAAAAAGAAAAAAAGAAGAAAAAGAAAAAAAAAGAAAAATAGAATGAAGTAGAAGAGGGGAGGAGACTATTCATATGAGGAGAAAACTCCGATAGAACCGCCACTAATCCCAACAAATTCCAGCAACGGATCTCTGGAGTGAATACAAACTACAAACAGCCAATAATATCAAGTGAGGCAAGGGAAAGCAGAAGCACAAAAATAACTGGCCGGGGGTGGGGTGGGGAGGGGAAATGGGAGACAGAAAAAGAAAAAGAAAAAGCAGAACAACCTCACATACAATCCTTAAAGAAAAGAAAAGAAAAAAAAAACACAATATACTCAACAATCGAGCAAGCAACAACAGAACAATAGAGAAAAGGAGAGAATAAAAAATTTGGATAGTGAAGAAAGATAAGGGAGAGGTGGATAAGGATTTAGAGCAGGTGATTGGAAAAGGGATATATAAGTAGGGTGAAATTTAGACAGGGCGTATGAAGAATAGGAAAAATCTAAAGCAGGAATAGGGTAAGAGAAACAGGACAGCAAAAGGGGAAAAGTGGGGAAGAGAGTTTTAGCACAGCAGCACAATTGAGGTAGAGGAAAATGATGCTAAAGGAACGATGAAAATAGAATGGAGAACCTTAGTCCCAAAATAAAATAAAGAGAAAATAAAATGACACTTTAAAAAAAAAAATGGTAAAATGGCAGCAGTAATAATACTGGTTAAAAATAAAAATGTAGTAATTAAAAGGGTAATATCAGGTGATGAAAAAAGAAAATAAATGGTTTCTTAGTTCAAAGGTGAAACAATAATTAAAAAAAATAATTAAAAAAAAATGGGCTGTAATGAAGGTGCTTCAGATCTTCTGCTCCTCTTTTTGGCACACCAGGTATTCAGGAGAATGTTGAATTATCCTCTGATACACTGTTCCTCTGTGTTGTAAGCCACAGTCCTGATTTTAAGGCAGGCTACATTGGTTTCCCAGACAGCCCTTATCTGTATTTTCAGAAGAGTCAGTTCATGGCTCTGCCTCTGGGTGGCAGTGCGTCGGGATTGACCTCCGAGGGTATAGGACCTCTCTGACCAGGTGTTCTCTATTGTACTGGAAGCTGGTTTGGGAATGTCCTCCGCCCAGAGCTGGTCCTCCAGTAGTCACTCCCCGCTCTGTTTCCCAGGCTCCCCCAAAACAGCCTTCCCTTACAAGCTCTGTGACCGACCCCAACTGGGTCGTCCCCTGCACTGGGTTCAACAATCAAACGCACAGATTTAAGAGCCTGGGAAGTTGTGCGAACTCGCAACGCTTCACCTTCCAAATCTGCGCGAAGTCTCTGCGCACGCTCTGGCTCCTGGCACCGAGCAGCCGGCAAACTGGCGCAATCTGAGGCTGCCCGCCTGTGTCCCGTCCAACCGTGGGCTTATCCATAGCGTTCCCCTCTGCCAGCAGCCCTGGGGGTGCCCCTCCACACTCGTGGGTCACGCTGGCTCCAACGGCCGCGGTCCTCGTGGGGCGCAGAGCCCCCACCCCCCTGCGCGCGTTCCACTCTCCAACCTAAACTGCAAACCGCACCTTTGGGGAAAGTCTAACCTTTCTGTGGGGAGAAGCCGAGTTCCTCTGAGTTCACGTAGTGGCGCTGCTTGAGAGCCGTTGTTGCTGGGTTAGTAGCTGGTCTCTGGATGCCGGCGACAGTCACCCAAGATGGCACGGTCTCCGCGGCTGTGCCGGCGCACCTGGAGAGGTTTCAGCCTCAGCCTCTAACCGTTCCCTTTATCTAGGAGTTCTCTGTCTTTCCTGGCTGCAGACTGTCTCAGCTGAATCTCCTCTGCTTATTCGGGCTGTATGCTACCCGTTTCAGCTGCCCGCCCTTATCTGCTCCGGGACAAGGCACCGACACGTCTGTCTAAACCTCCGCCATTTTCTCTATCCTCAATATCTTATTCTTAACAATGTTTCATCCATGATCATCCATTAATGACCCTTGCCTGAATCAATTACTCTTTTGTTGGTTACAAAATATTGATTTCCTAAATCTATTGTTCCTTATACATTAGCTGGCATTCATCTGTAAAGAATAGCTTTCCCCCTCTGCTTCTCCACGCCCCCCCTCACCATTAATATATATAATAAGCCTCTCTGGCCAGTGGGGGCCCCTTTAAACCAATTATTGTGTCCTTTTGTAATATCCCCAGTAGACTTTGAGCACTTCCTTGTTTTATGACATAATATGATTTTCCAGAATTATCTGTTACTTTCCTGAAGGGCAGAGTTTTGGGAGAATGATGATAAGTTTACTTTTGCATATGCTGCATTTGAATTTAGCATATTTCTATGATATCTCTTGTCTGTTAGACAGCTGTGTACACACACACACTGATATATATTCTTTAGTTTTGTTTTCAATGTGTTTGAATAGTGGTCTTTTCTCTTGACAGTCTAGGTAGCTCCTCCCAGCTGTGCTGCAACTATGGATGGGGGAATATGAATTGTTGGTGGACTGCTGACTGTCTCTCTAGTGGGGAATAATTGATTTACCAATTAGTGGTCTCTAAAATAATACGAGCAAGATAATCCATGGGAGTTATAAAAAAATAATTCAGTTTCTAGTTAGATTTATTTTATCTAATTTTCACATTTCTATTGTATATAAGTTTTATAATATAGAGTAAATAAGTACTGCAATGCAAGCATGTCATTTGTAAATAAACATCTATACATGCAGAGGCATCTATCTCAATTTTTAAAAATAATAAATACACTTTGAGGCATGTGTTTTGACAGTGCATGGCCAGGCACAGAGCATGTACTCAGTCAGTATTTGCTGAATAACAATGACCATCAACTCTCCTCCACCATGGCTAGATCCAGTCTGAGGTATTCCAATGTTACCTCTTACATGGCCCAGACTGTCATGGAGCAAACCTATGACAGACTCCACTCTGTCTTTTACTTTGTGTCTTTTCCTGTCCTCATTCTAAGTCACACAGTTCTTTTCTGTACCCCACCTGGCCTTTCACTTGACTCCTCACCTGAGCAGAACTTTTCAATCTGGACCTTTCCTAATATTTCTTCTATCAGCGTTGGCTGCTCTTGGCAACCTTGTGCTCTGCCAGATGATAATAGGGAAATGATCTGTGATAAAAGGTCAGCTTGCTAAAACGTTCTTGTGAAAGAAGATTCGGCCCTGCCTCAGGTGAGGTGTCAGGGATAGGGCCCAGGTATATGGGGCAAAGAGGCTTTGATTCTCATCTGGGCTCTAAAATTTCTTACATGTAAGTTCTGGGGAAAGTGCTTAAGTCTGACAGGCCCAATTTTCTCACCCATAAAATGGGGGCAGTAATAATAATAATACTATAGGGTCAGTTATAATAATACTATCTAGTCTGTAGATTATTATGATAATTAAATAAATTAATCCTTGAAAGTTCTTAGCATGCAATAGTAAACAGTTAATAAATTCATTAATTCACTAAATATGTATTGAGTATGAATTTGGGACCACGCATTGTTCCTGACACTGCAAGAGAAAAAGAACAAATCCAATTCTTGCCCTCATGAAGCTTACATTCTAGTGAGGGAAAGGAAAACTAAACTAATAAATAATTTATATAAAGGAAAAGAAAGGGGAGTGGGGCCTTGGGAATGATTGAGATAGGTGCTTGGAAAGACCTTCCTGAGGGGGTGACTGTGAGAAGAGACCTAAATGAAATGAGGCCATCACCTCAGCTATGTGATGATGGGGGAGATGGAGCATTCCAGGCAAGTGTGAGGGCCCTTAGGCAGGAGCATACTAGGGGAACATGATGTGTGTGTGTGTGTGTGTGTGTGTGTGTGTGTGTGTGTGTGTGTGTAGGAGTAAAAGGAGATGAGATCAAAGGGGTAAGCAGAGTCCAGATCATTTGAGTCATGTAGGCCACTGTAAAAATGTTTGATTCAATTTTATTGTAAAGATTTTAGAAACCATTGGAGAGTGACAACAGAGACAGCTGACTTATTTTTTAAGTGATTCATTTGGGTGTTGCATGGAGAGTGGATTGTAGAGAGGGTAAGAGCAGAAGGAACTAGTAGGAGGCTCTCCCAGGGGCCAGGCCGGAGATGGTGCTGGCATGGAACAGAGTAGGAAGAGTAGGCATGACAAGAAGTGGATAGATTCAGCATATGTTTTAAAGTTAGAGCTGACAGTATTTGCTAATGAATTGAGAGCAGAATGGAAAGAGCAGAATAAAGTATGACACCAAGGCTTTTGGCCTGAGCAACTAGGTAAATGATAACATTTTTTAAATATTGGGTATATTAAATATTATCATCAGCAGTAGCAGCATCAGTAGTGGTTTAGGTAGTATCTTAACCTTCAACCCTATTTAATTACTATCTGGAACACTGCCTTGAGATGATAAGGGTTCTAAGGCCATAATCAGGTTTAGGAGAAAAGTGAATGTTGACTGGTTAGCTCTTTCTACCATGGGCACAGAAGCAGAGCTAGATGGCTTATACACTAAAGAGTTATCAATCTGTGGAACTGGGCCCAGTGCTATGTGTTTTAACCAGCCTTTCAGGTGATTCTGATGAATGCTCAAGTGTGAGGACCATTGACCTAAGGAAGTGGTCAGCAAACTGTGGCTCACGAGCCACATGCGGCTCTTTGGCCCCTTGAGTGTGGCTCTTCCTAAGCCTTAGGAGTACCCTAATGAAGTTAATAACAATGTACCTACCTATATTGTTTAAGTTCAAAAAATTTGGCTCTCAAAAGAAATTTCAATCGTTGTACTGTTGATATTTGGCTCTGTTGACTAATGAGTTTGCTGACCACTGACCTAAGGTATTTCTTTGCTGGTGGGCACCTTCTCAGCAGTCTGCATTGTTAAAAGGTCTTTTATCCACACGAGGGTCTCTGTGACTGGCTTGATGGCCTTGAATTGCCCCTACTTCTCTTCAAGGCTTTCTCCCTTCTCCACCCTACAGGCCAGCCACATGCCATTGGCACTGCTCCTATCATGGTCTCTTCCCATTTCTCAGGCTACCTGACTTCTTAGCAGCTTTTGGTACCTATAACCACCATCCACTTTGAAAATTATGTTGCTTTTGGAATTAGTGAACTTCCAAACCACTGTGACCTCATTGGCTGCTAGCAGCCTCCTCCCCTTCTGACCATTTCTTAGGGGTTGCTCAGGGTTCTGTCCAAGGACTTCTTTTCTTCTCTCAGGTAGTCTCATTGATTCCCAGGATTTCACCCGCTCATTACCTTCACACATGTTTCAATCTCCATGTCCAGTCCAGACCTCTGTCCTGAGTTTCAGACCCTCTGTCCACCTGGAATCCCACTGTCCTTTCAATGGCAGCATGTTTTCAACATGCTCATCCCTTGCTCCTAGAAACCCGCTCCTGGCCTTTGTCTC
Organism: Myotis nattereri; assembly: GCF_964212035.1. Classification (NCBI taxonomy): domain Eukaryota; kingdom Metazoa; phylum Chordata; class Mammalia; order Chiroptera; family Vespertilionidae; genus Myotis; species Myotis nattereri. The sequence goes on along the minus strand of NC_138078.1, from coordinate 153,952,282 downwards.
TGATAACAGTGAATTGCTCCACCATCCTCCCATCCCTCAAGCCTGACACCTGCACATTGTCCTAACCTGCTTCCTCCTCCTTCCCTATTTCCAATCACTCACTGAGTCTGACTACAAAATGTCTCCAGATCCATGACCTCTCCCTCACCACCGTTCTGTTTTGCTGGCTCACCCCTCACCCTTCAAGTCTTAGCTTAGATGGCATCTCCTCTGGGCAGCCTTTCCTGATCTCATCACCACCAGCCCAAGACTGGAGTAGGTACCCTGCTCTCACCATAATGCCACTGCCCATTATTTGCCTGTGTCACACTCCAGCCCTAAGTTTTGGGGCTGTCTTATTCTCCACAATTGTCCCTGCACTTGATCAGAATGTCTGGAAGATAGGGGCACAAAATGAACAAGCCAGAGAAGCTATTTCTGAGCAGACCTTTAAACTAGGTCTAGGACTGGTCTAGGGCTTAGAGCCAGGTGGGTTCACATGGACACCCTCCGTGTGGGGCCAGCAGCAGTTCTTTCTCTTGGTGTAGACTCTTTCTGGGCTCTGTCTGGCATCAGTACAAGGAGGAAAGAAGACCCAGCAGGAACTCCAGGCACACCTGCACACTCCCTTTATCTGGGCAGGTGATCCTTGCAGGCTGGTGGACTACACCACTCTCATTACCTAGCATATTGCAAATGAGCACGCACTGGGGAGAAATGGTACTATTTGGCTCATAATCTTTAGCCCATGAGCAAAGTGAGAAAATGGCACCTGTTTCCAAAGCTTTGTCTATGGAGCTTGGAAAAACCTTCCTCTGTCGAGTCCCTTAGCCAACAGGTCGCACAACCATAATATAACATTTGTCAAACCAGTTTGTAATTATTTCTTTAAATCTCTGACTTTGTGCTCTTGGCAGGGTCCAGATTTGACTCATTTCTCAGGTCTCAGCTGGTGGCATGGAGGCCGACACCAGCTAGAGGACCACAGAATTTGCTGATGGAATATCCTAGGTATAGACCATCTTGTTATTGGCTGTAAACAAGGAGGGATGATGATGAATTACTGCCAGAGCATCATTCTGATTTTAGGAGAGTTGTCCTGCAGTCTCTCAGCATTATTCAAATGAAAGATTCCACAAGCTCCTTTCAGGGGCGCTGGTACCACTAGTTAGGTAACAATAGGTCATGATGCAATGTTACTGGGTCAAAGTGTGATGCAAGGGACTCTCTGAACCACTCAGGTAGGAGGAAGCAATGCAAGAGGAGAGGGGATAGACGCCCCTGGACCAGGTCCAGAGCTTTCAGAGCTTGTAGTTCAAGGAGTCTCTCTGGGTGTTTCTGCCTGTGAGTTTCGCAAACCTGTGTGTTCTGTCAGAAAAGGAACACGAAGGCTGGGCTCTCCACCTGTCCTCTCCACTATACTAGGGCAGATATAAAACTGGACTCAAAAGATTGCCATTTTGCTTTGCCAGAAGGTAACTGCTAAATTATGGAACATCAAGGAGGAGGCTGTTCCTAAACATGCCCCACCCACTGAGCCATAGTTCTTTTACTCAGGGATGCAGCTTTTCTTGCCTCCCTCCCCCCTGCAGAGAAATGAGGTGTCTTAGTTTGGGTTTCCTAAGAAATACACTGAGTCAGAGATTGGCGTGCAGGAAGTTTACTGGAGTGCCCTTGGGGGAAACACCTAGTAGGGAGGGAGAGAAACAGGATGAGGCAGAGTGAGACTCTATAATATGATGTTGTTGTGATAAAATCCTCAGCTGATCTCTCAGAGCTTCAGAATTGTCCCAAACTGAGGCAAAAGGGTCTGGACCTTTGTACAGCCTCCTCTTCCCACCCTGGAAGGGAATGTGACCTTGGACAAAGAAGCTCCCATCAGCTCAGAGCAGTTACAGCAGGAGGGGCTCAGCAGCTGGCAATCCTGCTAGCTGGGGGCTACACATCAAATTCTCCACCACATGAGATTGAAAATACAAATTTACCTGAGAAAAAAGACAAAGTGTGTTCAATGGACACCAAGGCATAAATGACTCATATCAGAGCCTTTTTTGGATAAGGGTCATGAAAGTGGATTTGAGGTTGAGATGAACAGGACCAAGGTCTGGGAAGAGAGCAGGATGTGAGGAGGGGCAAGGAAGGGGGATCAGGATTCTGAGGTCTTCCTTGCTGTGACGTTCTACTTGCAATGCCTCACACAGAACTACCAAGGACCCGGAGTTGTACCTTGCTCCCAGAAAGACTTTGGGCAAAAGATAATCCCTCTGTTTCAACTCTCCACTTGGAAAAAGAAGACTGAAGATGGCAATAATCTGTGGGATTCAGTCTTTGGGAGGAGGGGGGAGAAGAAGGCAATATATGTTTGGTGCAAGGAACACAGAGATAAAAATGAGTTCTCTGTTAATTTAAAATAAGATATAAATTATCACAATCACAGAGGCTCAGAGCTGAAGGGGGTAATTCAACCTACTCATCTTATCTATGAGAAAACAGGATGAGGGAACAGGGGGGACTTGCCCAAGATCACCCAGCTGACTTGTTAGTGTCAAATCAAAAATAGGCCCAAGGTCCCTGGCTTAAGGTTCAGCACTCATTCACAACATCCAGCTTCTATAATCTTCACTGGGCTGCCTGTCTTCTTAAAAACACCCCAAACTCTGGCAGACTGGAAATTTTCTAAGCCAGTTTTGTCTAAGATGGCCCTTTCCCTTGGATGCTCCTATTTGCAGAATGCTGCTGCTGCTGCTCACGCCGGCAGAAGGCTGGCCAGCCAGAAGCCTTGGAGACATTTGCCTTTGGGTAAAAGAGGCTGATGGTCTTGGACTGGCAGCTGAAGGTTTTCTGGGGTGGAAATTAAAGTGGCAGCAGGAAGCAGAATGCGACCTAATTAGCAGTTTGGTCTCTCCGAGGCTGACCTCCTTTTGGGAAAGCTGGCACTCATAGGAGAATAAAGCAGCTGTTGCCTCTTCCCTGCTTGGCCAGGTGGGCTAAGAGCAGTGCCAGGCCAGCCCTCAACCTAAGCCAGATGCCCTCCTGGAAATAAATCTCACCTCATCCCCCAAGCTCTCCATTTATGGTTCCAAAGGGGTTTGAAAACAAGCAGCACTCCCAGCATGAAACCACTTAAAAAGGAGGGAAGAAACAGAGAAGACAAAAGCCTTTCCTGTCTCTGGGGTGGGGGAAGGAGGCCTGAGGACTTTAATGCAGCTCAGGAGATGGAATGAAAAGGGGGAAGGGAGAGAGAAGCAGAGAGTGGCACCAAGGGCAGTTGATGTGTTTACCAGTATCTCACACCTGTTGTTGTCTGCTGTGACCACACACACGCAGGTGACCCTGGGAGCTCCAGCTAAACAGGCGATGAGTGTAATTAATCCATTGTTTAGCATTATTGGAGCTCACTGCTGTGCAGATTCTTCCTGGCAGTTCTCCCAGCCAAACACGGGAGGTTCCTCAGCCTGATGGTGGCAGTGGAGGCAGCAGCTCTGGAAGCAAGGAGGGAGTTGGAAGGATTGAGACATCAGGTCTTAGGAAGGAGTCTCAAGCCTGGGAGTGAGGGAGGACAATGCCCAGTTTTCTTCCCTGCAGGGGGCGCTTCCCACACTAGGAAATAGTCTATCTGTTTGGCTCCTGCTGAGAAAGCATGTTTTCTGACTTAGTCCTCCTAGGCTGGCTGAGCTATGGGCAGAGTATGAATAAATGAATTTGACCAGTAGCTGGGCTGTTTCCTACTGCCTGGCTTCTCACCTGCTGTGCCGTCAGTGACTTTCCCCTGGCATAACCACCCCAGCATCAGCTATGGCAGGATGTTAATGGCCTCTCCCCTGGGGTAAGATCTAACACTTCCACAGCTCTTACTAAGTCCCAGGCATTGTTCTAACCACTGCACATGTATTATCTCATTGAATCTTCACAACAACTCTATGAGGTAGGTGCTGTCATCAATCCATTTTACAGATGGAGTAAGGAGGCACAGAGAGGCTAAGCAACTTGTTCAAAGTAGAACCGCTAATAGCAGGTAGAGGTAAGACTCACAGAGTCTGGCTCCAGGGCCTGTGCACTCTACCTCTGCACATGAGTTTCTTAGTTTGCCAGGCAAGGCAACACAGGCCAATTAATTATTGTCTGAGTTAAGTGGGAGAAGAGGAAGTCTTTGGTGGTTATGCTAATTAAGGATCCCTAGCACTTGAGATAGAATGGGAGACTCTAAAACTCTGCACAGGTGGTTAAAACAAGTTCCATTTTTCATTGGTTAGGAAAGTGTTTTCAGTTAGGTTCAGTGAGGGGCTGGTATCTTGAGTTCTTTTACTATACAGCATTGAGTTTTGATATCTCCTAGGTAAATATGGCTGTAGATTTAAAAATATCCTTTTACTACTTGCCAGGGCTGTGGCTCCCCAAATCTGGATCAACCCATTTGTTTTCTGAGGTCACTTTGAACCCTTTGTGGGCTGGGTCAGCCACTGACAACTCATTGGACGGAGAGGCAGTTGCTCCCACATCTCCTAATGCCCAGGGTGGTGATCCTTCCCTAGCTAGGCAGGTAAGGTGCCTAGGGGTCAAAATTTAAAGAATCATGCACTCCAGAGTCCTGCAAGTGTGGAGTAAACCCTTGAGAGTAAGTGCTTCCTTCAATATTGTTCTGCCCTCAGCCTAGTCCCACTGCCTTCCTGGCTGTGAGGGAGGACATTTTCAGTGTGTAGGTCTCAATGGATGAGCTATAATTTCATTCCCTCCAGATAGATGCTATTTTCAGTTGCTCTTGTTTCTCCCATTATAGAAATGGAGAGGGTGTGTTTCCAGGGAGCAGGCATGGAGAGTGAGAATGAATAAATTTCAAGGTGTGTCAACTTTTGATTAGGATCTGCCTGGTTCCATGGATTTTATTCAGATGGCCAGATCATGATGACACAGGCAATCTGACCCATTACAGGGCTGTACTCAGGGTGCTCTCAGTGTTTCAGGAGATATTTATTTGAAGTTTTAGGCCAAATGGAAATTACTCATATCAGATCTTAGCTTTGGCAGTCTTTTCTCCTTCCCATTCATTAAGCAGCACCAGCAGAACAAGTATAGGAAAATAGTTTCCTAATTCCAGCTGTCTTGGTGTGGCTTCTCCTATAATTTCTAGAAAAGCACTTGAACCCAATCCCAAGTATACTGATTTGCCAATAAACATGGACCTCTGGGGCCTCCACATGCAACCAAATCCTGCATGCTCCTGACTCTTGGTTGAAGTGTGCTGCACTGTCCTGAAAAGAAGAAAACTCTGTGCTATTTTTAATGGCCTGCCATGAAGGCAAGCTATAGTCTATAGCAGTTCTGACTTCAATGGTTATCCCACACACACACACCCCATCCATGTTGAACCAAGGCTGACTCATGCTGGCATCTTTGTCTCTGGAAGAAGCAGTTGTTTCTGTGTAATTGAAATTGTCCCTGTTAGTTTACTTCATTTTGTGACTATTTTCAGCTGTTTCTTCTTGTTCTGTCCTTTAAAGACACGGGGAAGAGCCACACACCAGCTGCTGGGGATTAATCCTTCAAGTGGGGCATCTGAAAGACACATAGGAAAGTGCAGGGTTAATATGAAAGTCTCATTCCAATTCATTCATGCAGGGACCTCAGGAAGTGTTGTTGAATTTTTTCCTGAACATCAACCATGCATAATGAAGTCAGTTCAGGATGGGCTTTAAGCTCAAATTCACTTGCTTTGGGATTCGTCACTCAGACTCCTATATTAAATTCACCTTGGGGTCTATGGTAAATTTTATGAAATGTTACTTTCCTCTTTATGGTTAGCATAAACATTTATTATACATCCTGTGATATATGTTTCCAGGAAGTAAGGAAATGCTGTTGTGGAAAGATATGATTCCCAACTGATTTGAAATATAGGTGAATAGCATGTTTTAGAAAGGGGCTGGGGCTTTAATGAAAAAAAGTAGTTATCAGATTTTTTTCTTGTCTTTCTCTGCCTTTTCTTCTGCCAGTTAAAGGAACATTTCTCAGTCTTTCTCCCTAAACACACAAAAGATGATACCTGATATGAAATGCTGTCAAATCCTGCTTCATTAAAGACCACAAAAGCTAATGCACACTCCCCTCACACTGCCCTAAAATGGGAACAAAGAGACAGAATAATGTCAAAATGAAACACAAAGGAAAAGAGTTTGTCCTCTGGGCCCGGGAGATGAAATATATAAGGAATAATCTGTGAATGTTGGGCTGGGCCAATATTTCTAGGGCTTGTTTCATAGATAATGGGGGATTGTCAGACCAGGCAACTTGTGAATACAGCAAGAGTGCAGTGGAGGCCAGGGACAGCTAAATAATCAGAGAACATGGACTTCCACTCACTTGGTGTGCAGTAGAACACCTCTAGAAGAAAAAGAGATCTGGGGACAAAAGCTTGATTGGAGGAGTCTGGTTGGGGGACCCAGAAAACAGTCAATTTTGAGGGGTGTTCTAGGTTTTTCAAAAGAGGTGGCTATAAGAAAAAGCAAGTAATATAAAAAGCTCTATCACTACTGGTAGCATGAACAACCATGAAGACCAAGTTAGTTGGCTTTGTGGCTCATAAACAGAGCTTGGTAAGTCACAGACAAGATTAATGTTTTTCACCAGGTCAGAGTATGACCCTTGGAGAGGTGAGAGTACAAATTCAGATTAACCTAAGTGACACCACCAAGAAATCACAGAGCTAGAACTTGAAATCTATTGGATGCAGTTATGTGATATAATCAGTAAGATTTTTGGCAGAACATAGCACAGATCCTTTCCATCATCTCATCCTGCCTCTTCACTGAGATGCCTGGCCTACCCATCACCCTTCTTCCTCCTTAACTATTCTGCAATCCACAGCTATAGCCAGTTCCTTAGGTTCTGTCACTGGGCCCTGTGAAGAGAGAGAAACAGTTAGGACTGGACAGCCACTGGGATCATACCCTCTTTGGTTGGTAAGTGAAACTGGAAATAAGTATTTGAGAACAGGTAGTTTGTTTGAAAAGTGATTACAAAGAGAAAGAATGAGAAAGTGAGTAGTGTGAGACAGGGCTGGAGAGAAAGCCAATATAAAGGTTCATTTTCAGGGCCCAGTTTGTCCAAGACCTCCTAAGAAGTATAAAGAATACCTCCCAGTAATGTCCATCTAAAAGATGGGAGTCAGGAACATTAATTCACCATTTCCATTCCCCATTCATTGATGGCTACCCCTGTGTGTTAACATTTCTGAATTTCTGAGCTGTGCATTCAGTGTCCTGGGACTCATAAGTGCATTAGGCAGAGAGTAAAGGTATGGCGCTCACTCTTTGTGAGACAAATTACCTTAAGATCACATAGAGCTGCTCACTCCATATGACAAATAGGATATGTGACAGAGCACCTGACACATATACTATAGTATGTAAGTCAGATGAAGGGTAAGAGAACAAGGAGATAATATACCACCACAGGGGAACCAAAAAATGAAGGGAACTTGGACAAAAGTTCTTTCGGAAAATAAGCTTCTCTGGGAGATTTCAAACTGAAAGAAGTAAGGAAGCTTAATAAATAATTGGGGAGGATTACTAGGACTGGGTGGGGAATACTGTCAGAGAAAAGAGGAGAAGTCCTTCTGGATACCCAGCATCCTGGAATGCATTTGAGCCCTTACCAACTAAGTCCTCAACATGGGGTCATAAGGGAGGTGAGACCATATCACTATGAGATTTTCTGTTTCAAAGCTTAATAAATCTCCATGGATAGGCACCAGGATGTCCTATGTAGTTTTGATTTTGGGGCTGCAGCAAGGGAGTGCCTTTGTGAAGGTATTTTGAAAGTTTGGAATGAAAGGAATGGGGTGTTGGGAAACAGGGAAGGCTTGGGCTGGAATCTTGATTAGAGTTTTGGAGCTGTTTGCCCTATAAAACAAGGGTGTGAATGTTGCCACTCCTACCTGCAGCAAAGCATCTTGGGAGCAGTCAAGGGTCTCTGAGGCACTGCAAATCCAAACCTATAAAGAGACAAAAAAAATCTGTCCCTCTGCATCTACTTAATTTCTAGAGAGAGTCTGAAGATTACCCCCCTCATAAATGAATAGGATGGAGCCTGATGGGTTGAGCTAATTAAGTATATGAAAGGATCATAGAAGAGACATAAGAAAGACCTATTAAGTCATCCATCAGCAATGCGCTTGTGCCTCTGAATACCACAGTCTTGGAAGTTATAGTGGCCATATATTATTGATCTTCTCACAGTCTACTCTACTGGAGCACTGACTCACCTCCATTCTATGTGGTTGTGCTAAAATATTAATCAAAATGTTCCCTGCCCTCCCCATCACCACATACACCAGCCACAGGGGGGTTATGGAAAAATTGACCAATCAAATACCTTCATTCTTATGCTCACAGTGATTCATTCAAGAATGGTTGTGTGACTTAAAAAGAAATAAAGTCTTCAGTAAGAATTGCTATAGGGATGCTGGCAGAATGAGGGTCTCTCATTTTTTTATGGTGAAGCTTCTCAAAAATAAAGTAGAACTCAGAAGGAAAAAAAGTTGAAAAATGGAGAGACTGAAAGATACTATTGAGTCTCTAGATCCAATTTATGCCTGATGCCAGAAGTACCCTCTAACTTGCCAGTTATGTGATCAAGGAAATTCCCTTTTGCTTAAGCTAGTCTGACTTTATATCATTTGCAATGCAGGAAATGTCTGATGAATGTAGTATTTATTGAGCACATAATATAGTCTATGCTAAGTACAGTGGATTGAATATTTGCTCTCAAAAGGTATGTTCATGTTCTGGAAGCTGTGAATATAGCTTATTTGGAACAAGGGTCTTTTCAGACATAATTATGTTAAGGATCTAAAGATGAGCACCTGGATTGTCAGGATTTCTCTAAATCAAATGCTGAGTGTACTTATTAAAAAAACACAGATTAGAAATGCAAATTTAAGAGGAGAAGACACAAACACATAGAGAAAGCCATATGAAGATAGAGGCAGACAGTGAAGTGCTATAACCAGAAAAAATGCTAACAGCCATCAAACACTGCAAGAGGAATGGAGGATTATTCCTTAGAGCCTCCAGAGCAAGTACAGACCTGCTATTATGGAAAACAGTGTGGAGTTTTCTCAAAAAATTAAATGCGGAACTGCCATTTGACCTAGTGATCCCACTTCTAGGAATATATGCTAAGAAGGCTGAAACACCAATCAGAAAGGATATATGCACCCCTATGTTCATAGCAGCACAGTTTACAATAGCTAAGATCTAGAAAGAGCCCAAGTGCCCATCAGTAGATGAGTGGATAAAAAAGCTGTGGTACATTTACTCCACAGAATACTATGCAGCAGAATAAAAAGAAGGATCTAGTATCCTTTGAGACAGCATTGAGGGACCTGGAGAGTATTATGCTAAGTGAAATAAGCCAGTCAGAGAAGGACAAGTATCACATGATCTCACTCATATGTGGAATCTAAGTAACAAAATAAACTGATGAACAAAATAGATCCAGAGACACAAAAGCATGCAACAGATGGATGAATCTCAGAGGGAAGGCGGGGGTGGGTGGGTGTGAAGAGATCAACCAAAGAACTTGTATGCATACTGGTATATGCATCACCCATGGACACAGACAATAGGGTGGTGAAGGCCTAGGGTGGGGGGGGGGGCTATATGGATCAATGGGGGGAAAAGAGGAACATATGTAATGCTTTCAACAATAAAGAGTTTTTAAAAAGATGTAAGAAGGACCAAATTCAACCAGAAAAAAAAATAATAAAGATAAGACAAAATAACAAAATTGAGAACAGAAAACAATAGAGAACATTAATAAAAACAAAAGCTGTTCTTTGAAAATATTTATAAAGTTGATAAATCTCTACAAATGTTGACAAGGATGAAAAAAAAGTACAAATTACCAATGTCAGGGATATCACTACAAACCCCATAGTCATTAAAAGTACATCTACATAATGGAATACTATGCTGAGGTAAAAAAAGAAGGAGTTCTTACCATTTGCAACAGCATGGATGGAACTGGAGAGCATTATGCTAAGTGAAATAAGCCAGTCAGAAAAAGATAAATATCACATGATCTCACTCATTTATGGAATATAATGAACAACATAAACTGATGAACAAAAACAGATCCAGAGACAGAGAAGCATCGATCAGACCATCAAACCTCAGAGGGAAGGCAGGGGAAGGTGGGGGTAAGAGGGAGAGATCAACCAAAGGACTTGTATGCAAGAATTGGCCTAACCAATGGACACAGACAACAGAGGGGTAAGGGCATGAGTGGGAGGGTGGGGGGTAATGTGGGGATAAGGACACATATGTAATAACTTAATCAATACAAAAATTTTAAAAAATGAATAATTAGGGTATATTATGAACAGTTCTACCCAAATGGATTTGACAATATAGATGAAATGAACCAATTCCTTGCAACAACAAATAACCAAAATTCACCTAAGATGAAATACATACATTGTATAATCCTGTCATAACTAAAGAATTTAAAATTTTAATTAAGAAGCTTTTAAAAAATAAATTTCCAGACCCAGGTGGTTTCACTGGACAATTCAAACTTCTGTGATTGTACAAGCTCCCATCTTTGTTCTTAGTGGCATTCAGTAAATTTTCTAGAATAAACACTTCTAAATTTATTTTGTGGGACCAGACTTATTTGATACCAAAAAAAAAAAAAAAAAACAGACAAAAGCAGTATAAGAATAGAAAACTAGAGACCAATATCCTTTATAAACAAAGACACAAACATCCTCAACAAAATATTGGAAAATTAAACCCAGTGGTGCTAACTGCAATCCTCTGCAAAGGCCTAAGTAACCTGCACATTCTCCTTGTAGTTCACTTTAACAATAAAACCAAGTTTACAGCATTTCCCTGGAAGGAGCTTTCATACTTCCAGTATCCCAAATTTTATGGCTGCCACCCAAGGGAGGGCCCCCAAATTACCTAGCTGTAATAGCCAATGGGGTTTGCATTCATGAGTCCAGCAGGATAAAATTTTTAAACAAGCACAGGAACATCCCTCTGTAGTTATACACTCAGGCTCAGTTCAGGAAGAGCAAGCAAATATGTCTGTCTCCCAGCTGCTGCCTAATTGTCCAGCTCCTAATTACGACACATCTAGGTGATGATTGTGATCCTTCCCTACTGAATGCCACTAAGAACAAAGATGGGAGCATGGACAGTCACGAAAGTTTGAGAGGCAACCAAGACCTTGAGCCAAGCAGATTGTTGAGGTTCATCTCCAGCATGAGACCAGTCTGTTAAGATTGGGTGATGTGAATATTCTAATACACATAAACAAACCTAGAGAGTGAAGGAAAATAAAGAAATAAAGGAATATATTTCAATCAAAAGAACAGTATAACTCTCCAAAAACATATCGTAATGAAATGGAGATAAGTGATTTACCCAATAAAGAGTTGAAAATAATGGTCATAAAAATAGTCACTTGAGGTCAAGAGAACAATGCAGGAACAAAGTGGGAATTTCAACAAATATAAAAAATTACCAAAAAGAAATCACAGAGATGAATAATACAATCACTGAAATGAAAAATTTAATAGGTTCAACAGAAAACTAGAATTCACAGAAGAAAAAATCAGTGAACTTGAGGATAGAGCAGTGGAATTCATCCAATCCAAGGAACAAAAAGAATAAAAGAGTACAGATAGCCTAAGGGAATTAATAGACACCATCAAGCTGACCAATATATGTATTATAGCACAATAGCAATAACCAAGGTATGGGAACAACCTAAGTATCCATGAATGGATGAATGGATAAAAAAATGTGGTATATATACAATGGAATATTATTTGGCCTTAAAAAGGAAGGGAATGTTGTCATTTGCAACAACATGAATGAACTTGTAGGGCATTATGTTTAGTGAGATAAGCCAGACTACAAATGACAAATACTGTATGATATCACTTATATGAAGAATCTTTTAAAAAGGTCAAACTCTTATAAACAAAGAGTAGAATGAATAGTGGATACCAGAGGCTAGAAGGTGGGAAAAATAGGGAGAAATTGTTAAATGGATACTTATTTTCAGTCATAAGATAAATAAGATCTGAGCATCTAATGTATAACATGGTGACTACAGTTGATAATACTGTATTGTATAACTGAAATTTTCTAAGAAAGTAGAACTAAGTGTTCTCACACAAAAAAGAAAGAAAGAAAGAAAGAAAGAAAGAAAGAAAGAAAGAAAGAAGAAAGATAAATATGTGAGGTGATGAATGTGTTAATTATTTTGATGGTAGAAATCTTTTCATAATATGTACATATGTCAAATTACCACACTGTATACTTTAAATATGTTATAATTTTATTTGTCAGTATACCCCAATAAAGCTGAAAACCAGGTGAATTGATAAACATCTATACAATGGAATATTATTCAGTCATAAGTAGGAGTGTACTGTTCATAAACACAAAAAACTTGTATGACTCTCAAAGGGTGAGTAAAAGAATACTATCTCAAAAAATAACATACTATGTTATTCATTTATATGACATTCTCTAAAAGACAAAACTATAGTGATGAAAACAGATCAGTGGTTGCCAGCAGTTAGAGATAGAGGCAGTGAGCAGCTAACTATAAAGGAATTTTGTGAAAGAGTGCTTTTGGGGGAGGGGTGTGTGTGGGGGGGGTAATGGAAATGCTCTGCATCCTAATATTGTTGGTGGTTACATGAATCAAAATATGTGTTAAAATTCATACAAATATATGAATCTCCTCCAAATCAATTTGCTCTATGTTAATCTAAAACCAAAATTAAAAAGAACAATATACAAATCATTAACATGGTATCAGAACCACTTAGATAGCACTTGCTTTATGATAGACAATGGTCTAATTTTTCTCTCTGTATTAACTCATATGTGAAAAATAAGACCCAGTCATTTGCTGAAGTCAGTGTTTCTCAAACTTCACCTGGGCATCTTGTTAAAATGCAGATTTGAATACAGTAGGTGCTGGATGAGTCCTGAAATTCTCCATGGGATGCCAATGCTTCTGGTCCATGGATCACACTTTGAGTAGTCAGGGCCTAATGTTCCACACCTAGTTAAGTCAAGACCAAGATTCACATTCTGATCGTTAGAGACAGAGGTTAGTGTTCTTTCTATTCTGCTACTGCTATCTCCAGAGATTTCTTTCCTCCTGCTGCAGTTTGATAGAAAGCAACTCGGCAGTTAATTACAGGCTGCCAGTTACAGGGCGCAGTGCTGTGCAGCAGAAAACAGAAAGCACCCCTTTTCACAGTGGGCTCTCTACTCCACTAGCTCAACTACCCTGGTTATGGGTAGTTGTTGAAACCCCAGTAGGTTTAACCCCAGGCACATGCTGCTTCAGGACTCAGCTTTTTTTAAAAAAGTGTGTTGCGGTGATAAGCCAATTGCAGGCATCAGTGTGGGCCCTTGGAGGGAAAAGAAGAGGACAAGGGAGAAGTGAACAGGCTTAGGAAAGAGAATGCGTGGACAGTGGAAGAGAATGGAGGCTGGAAGGAGGACATTTCTACATTCTTTCTGTGGTCTTCTAGGGAATTATTACTATAACTAGAGGCCCAGTGCACAAAATTCATGCGGGGGGGGGGGGTCCCTCAGCCTGGCCTGCACCCTCTTGCAATCTGGAACCCCTCAGGGGGATGTCTGACTACCAGTTTAGACCCGATCGATCCCTGCAGTCAGACATTTGGCAAAAGGACATCCCTCTCACAATCTGGAACCGCTCACCCCTAGCTGCTTGCCTGCCTGCCTGCTTACCCCTAGCTGCTCGCCTGCCTGCCTGCTTGCCCCTAACTGCTCACTTGCCCCTAACCACTCGCCTACCTGCCTGCTCAGTGCACGTCATAGCAACCAGTTGTTCCGGTCATTCCAGTCATTCCGGTCATCCTGGTCATTCTGGTGTAATAGTCACTTAGGCTTTGTTATATATAGATAAGGGAATCACAAGCATGCTGCTAATGCTTCCTGGTTGGGAACAACCCACAGCTGTTCAGGTGGACTGCTGAGCAATGCCTCTGTGAGCCCAATTATTATTCAGTTGTATCACAGATTCCTCATTCTGCAGGCCAGGCTGTCTCAGCCTGTACACTGACTGGCTGTCCAAACATGGTACTATCTCGGATAATGCTAGATTTCTGAATTAGCCCCATTTTCTTCCTTTGTGGAATGCCACACATTCTTAAATGACCATGCTGTACATGGCCTTTCTGCTGCCAGAATAGGGTACCAAGGACTAGTGGAAGGTTCATATCAACAGTGTCTGGGTCCCTTCATTCTATCTGTATTTTGGTTTAAAGGGATACTCTGGGTTATGCTATTATAAGCTTTCTTCATATCTTTTTAATTTACTTTTCTTAATGAGATATAACTTACATACAATAAAATAAATAAATCTTAAGTTTGATGATTTTTTTCACATACATAACCTGCCATACATTGGCTTTAAAACTCCTTTTCAACCCCTATAGATATAATATCCCTAATGATCATAGAACAGTGGATATACTAATGGGAATTACTTTCGTGATAATGAATCAAATTCCACTAACTCTTATCCCATCATTGATAAAGGGCTCCTCTACAAGTTATCTTTCAGGATATGTTCTTTACTAGGGGCCCAGTGCAAGAATTCATGCACCTTAAAAGGAACTGTGGGCCACAAGGCTGTCTCGGCCCATCCTCCACACCCCGCCAGCCCCTCCCGCTGGGACCTCCCCCCCCCCGCCCCTGTCCCCTCTCCACCAGCAGCCCTGCTCCTGTCGCTGCTGCTCCCATGCGCTGATGGTACAGAGCGATTGGGGCCGGTGCCATAACTGGGATCTCAATACCCCTCTCTCAATAATTTATGGAACCACTACACAGAAAATTAGCAAAAATGTAGAAGATCTGAAAAAGCCTATTAGCCACAGGATCTAATTGACAGCTATAAAACACTCCATTCAACAAAAGTAAAATTATTTTTTTAGAAACTCTTATACTCTTTTCCATACCAGCTGCACCATTATAAATTCTCATTAACAAGTGAACAAGGTCCCAATTTTTCCACATCCTCACTCACACTTGTTATTGTCTGTTTTTTTTTTCTCTAGTGACCATCCTAATGGGTGTGAGGTGATTATCTCATTGTGGTTTTGATTTGCATTTCCCTGATGGTTAGTGATGTTGAGCATATTTTATATGCATGTTGGCCATTTATATATCTTCTTTGGAGAACTGTGATATGTGACGTTCCCATATCCATTCTCCAGGTTGCTGAGATGCACTGGTGGCAACCGCTTCAGAGGCAGTGTTTTCGTTGATTTTGATCCCTGGATCATAGCTATAATGCTCTGTTCTTGAAGTTAATATTCCAGTGGTGAACTCAGAGGCTGTGCTACTTTGCTAGGTCAGTGCTGTTTTATTTCATGACTCATTCATGGGGGTGCAGCTTAGAAATTACTCCTTCTACCTTCCAATGATATAAAAATTCCTTCTTTTGCATAACACAAGGGTTTCTGTTTCCTGAAATGAATCACAACTGTTACTCCTAAAACACTTATCAATTAAGCATACATACTTATTTCAAAATAAACCAGGATTTCTTTGGAGGCCAGCACTACCCCCAGGCATTTCCCTATTCTACTTTATAATATCATAGATATATTCCCATCCATCTTTACCCTGCTCTCCTTGTTGTATCTTCAGTTAAGCAGACCTAGAGGTATAATGGGAGAACCACACAGAGAGGCAAATAGGGATATCCCATGTGGCTAATTCCTTCTGAGCCCTCAGAAAGGAGGGCTCTAGAACAATTATCTTAAAAGGAAAGATTTTATGAGTTAGAACATGTTGCCACATTAGTAAATTAGTGCCTTCATCTTCTTACATTGTTAATTTCTTTCCCAAAGTTTTCCTGGCCACTGATTAAAAAATGTCTCTTTAGAATCAACTCAAGAGGTGGGGTAGATATGAGTCAATGAATTAGCTAGAAATTCTAAATGATTCCTGAGTTGTGGCATGAAAAGCCAGGTGTTCATATTCTACTGCCACCTCTTCTGGTTGTGTGTGCGCATGTGCGTGTGTGTGTGTGCGTGTGTGTGTGTGTGCACACGCACGCGTGTGTACGCACAAGCACGTGTTTGCCTAGCTCCAGATTTCAGTAAACAAGTGAAGCTCAGAATATGCATCTATGAAGGAGAACCCATCAAGGCCAGTGTAGTATTTCTATATGCTGTAGAAATGTATGTAGTTAGCAGAACAAAAGGAGGTGTAGGTGGGTCAAGAAACCTTGTTATAGGTGACAGAGGTCTTTGTTGAGAGAACACCACATAGGTAAGATACTTTAAGAAGAGTCCGTTTTATATTTGAAACATAATACCTTTGGGTAGGTTTTTCAGACCTCTTTTTAAAAAATATATGTTTTATTGATTTCACAGAGAGGAAGGGAGAGGGAGAGAGAGATAGACACAGCAATGATGAGAGAGAATCATTGATTGGCTGCCTCCTGCACACCATCACAAGGGATGGGGCCCACAACCCAGGAATTGAACTGTGACCTCCTGGGTCATAGGTTGACGCTCAACCAGTGAGCCACACTGGCTGGGCTAACATGGGCACTTCTTAGTTCAAAAATTCAAGTTGTAGAAATTTAAAGAAAGAATCAGCCAACTGCAAAAAGTTGTATGCTTAAGGTTGTTCATTAAAGGGTGTCTTTATAAAATACAAAATGTAGAAATAGCCAAAAGTTTTGTTGGTGGAAGATTAGTTTAATAAAATATGATGGAGCTTTCAAATGGAATATTACACTGTGTCAGGATGATTTATATGTTTTAATGTAAAAAGATATCTACAATAAACTGAGTCTTGAGAAAAGCTAGTTAGGGAGGGTTTTGGTGTAAGTCTATATTTTTAATGATTCATATATTTTGCTAACATTTATACTTGACTCATGATGGATGCCTAATAATATTTTGTGAATTATTTCATGCAAATGTATTTATATATTTATATATGCATTCTACATTCTGGAAGGATATATGCCTATATGTTAACAGTGGTTATTTTTATTTTCATTAGGTGGAGTTGAAGCTTGAGGCCATAGTGGAAATTATTATAAATAATTTTTACTTTCTAATTTTTTTATTCTGCATTATTTAATATTTTAAAAGTGTTATTTTTAAGTTATATTTGTATTTTGAAATGATACAGTGTTTTCAAATTTTGTAACAGAAGAAGGCACCTAGAATATACTAGAACTCCTACAAATCAAATAGAAAAAGGAAAAGAACACAACAGAAGAATGATAGAAGCAGGTTATTCACAGAAGAAGTAAACTGAAAGGGCAGCAAACGTATGTCAAGATGTCAAAGTAAAATAACGGTGTACCACTTTTCAGCCACCAGATTGGCAAAACTTTAAGTTTGACAATGATATAGGTTTTCAAGAATGTGGGGAAACAGGGACTCTCAGTCAATGTTAGTGGAGCTGTGGATTAGTACAAGCACACTTGAGGGCACCTGGTAAAGTGGAAACTCTGTGCCCTAGGAGCCAACAATTGTACTAAGCATCTACCTTAGAAAGAATGTCCCTCCTCTGCAGGAACAGATGCATACATGTGAACCAAGATCATTTCAAGTCCTTGGGCTCTCAGAGTTCTGTAGTGATTTTTGAAGGAAGCACCACCCCTCACCTATAAGAAGCAATGAGGGAGGAGGGGAGCAGGATAAAGGATAGACAGAAGCAAGCAAGGGTGATTTCAGGCCAAGTTCCAGCAGCCTCATCTGGTTCATAAGGGAAGCTCTGAACTTTCATTCTCTCACACAGTCATTGACTAAAGGGTCCCTTGGAGGATACAAATGTTCTGCACGCCTGACTCTGACTGCAGGCAAAGTGATTCCGGGAACCCATGAGTAATTTCCAAAGAGTCTTCATTGTGGGCCGTTAGAAGCAGAAGCCCACAGAAGTGGGAAGGGGAACACAGAACACGAAAAAAATCTGAAAGGTCTGGATGAAGAACTGAGAGCATACAGTGTAGGTGTAAAAAATACACTGGAATAATATGTGATAAGCTCCTGATCTTCATTGAGAGGTAAGAAAGAGAATGGGACCTTATCTATCTATTATGTTTTATTTTTCTTCTTTTTAATGCTTTTTATTAAAGTATAGTTGGCATAAAACACTATACTAGCTTCAGGTGTATTATTTATTTTAAAAGATGAAGACTATATAACAAATATGAATAATAGCCAATTCTGAGTGGTAGAACATAGGTAAAACTAGAGTCCTTGAGTGCACTGACACTGGAAATCAAACACACACACAAGCATGGTTGCTGAAGAGGTGAGGGGAAAGCACAAAACTTCATTTGCGGTAGAAACAAGGAAGCTTTCCTGGGTAAGAACTGCACCTGGGCCCTGCAGAGGTGAGAATAGTGGTTGGACTCCTGCTATTGGCAGATTGAGGGCTTTATTCAACCAAAGGGTGTGGAGCTGGCTTGCTAGGAGAGGGTGCCCTGGGTAAATATGAGGGCACCATGCACCACCTGGGGGAATTGACTTGGATACTTCTTTTACTCCCACAGAGAATTATGTTTATTCACCTGGAAAGTAGAAACTGTTGCTAACTGGAGCAGAAAAGTAATTTCCATTTGGATGTGGCAAGAGAAGACTGAAGCATCAAGAAGAACCCTCATGTAAAAGAGACAGGGTCACCTTTGCCTGGGAGGTACTGGAGGTGTTCATAAATTCAGTGTCTTAGGCCTGCCTTCACTTAGGTTTTAAAAGCCTCTTATGAGGCTTCTCTAAGCTTGTCTTGCTTCTACAGCATACCTATCTTTGGAGGTTGAAATACGCTTCCCTCCCAGAATCAAGAGATTATATAGTGAAGAATGTTTTTCAGGATATAATTTGCCAATAAGAGTTCCTTCTGGTATCTTCATTTGTGTTCCCCAGAAGCAGACTCTGAGACAATTAATTGAGTGGAAGTTGACTATTTAGAAGGTACAAGGAAGCCAGGACGGTATAGGAGAATGTGAACAGCTCCCCCCTGCAAGGGTTGTTATCAAGAAAGTTAACAGTTGGAGCAACAGAAGCTACTCCTATTGGGGATGTCTGAAGGGTGAGGAAGTTCCTCACTAGGTCCCCAGTTGAGGACTACTTCCTGGGGCATTTACTCCCCATAATTATGGGCCTATTATACAGGTAGGCAGATTAGGGCTTGGAGGGAATGGTACACAGGGAAAAGGATGCAGGTGCTGGCAGTTGTAAGTTAGGCCTACATGCAGTGAGATGGTAAGAAGATAAGTGTGGGCACCAAGAAGTCTGGTACACTTGGCTCAGGTCTTCATGTACTCTGGGCACCTGCTGCCTCCTCTGAAAAGTCATAGAACTGACTCTCCACCAACCACTGCCTCTCAGAGGATGGGCCCTATAACCACTGACTTCTGGTCCAGTACAATGTGGAACTTGTAGCCACCAAGGGTGTCGCCTGTGCTATAGCGTGTTCAGATAGCACCATTAGTGATCCACCCAGAGAAATATTCAGGCAGGATGAGCCCTGCATTGCCCTGTTGAAGACTTAGTCACTGTGTCCATGCCTTATTTGAGGTCACCTGTATTTCTGACAACAGAAGCCAGAGCCTCTGGCCACAGTCATCAGATCTTATTTCTAGCCAGCTCTGTCTCTAACCCGGAGGAGAGTCAATGGCCAAAGAAAGTGGGTCAGTCTGCTCTTGGCAGATGTTTCTCAAATGTCATGACATTCTGTGAAGTGATGATGGTAATTTTGTTCTTTCCCACCCTCTCATTCCTGACACACACTTAGCAAGCAATACAGCAGAGTGATTAAGATTTTCTGTGTGTGTGTGTGTGTGTGTGTGTGTGTGTGTGTGTGTGTGTACACACACACATATTCTGGAATTAACTGCCTAGCTTCAAATGCCAGATTTGCTACCCACACAAGTCACTTAACCTCTCTGTTCCCCAGTTTCACTCTCACAGTATTACCTCAGAGGACTGGTGCAAGGATTGTTATAGAAAACACTTAGGTCTTAGAACATTCTAAGACCACTTACTAAATACTTTGCCAGTGTTGACTTTTAAAAAATTCTGCTTATGAGAAAATGCAAACCTTCCAACACACTTGCAGCTGAGTCAGCACTACAGAATCACTTCGATCCAGTGGGTGTATCTGCAGCCTGTTCCCAATTCTATTTAGTAATGGAGCTGTTGGTCTAGTGACTCAGTCCACACTGGCTACACCAGATCCATTTTTTCTACACAAATGATAAACCAAATGACTGACTTAGGAGTCCAATTCCAGATTCAGAAACTCTATTCCACCCAATCAGACACTGGCTGATTCTGAAACCATGAAATGTATAGATTAATTTCAGACTAGAGAAATTCTTGAGGCCCTACAATATACACCTGCTTAAACTCACCATTAATTTTTTCATCACCAATTCTAGGTGGCAGAAGTACAAAAATTAATGTCACATCCATTATCTCCTGATGGAGAAGGCAGATGTGTAAGCAAATAGCTATTATATGAAGTTATAAATGGTAAAACAAAAGTATTGTTAAAATGCTAAGGGAATGTCAATAAAGAAAAAAATTAATTCTATGGGGAAAGGTCAAAGAAAATTTCAACAGAGAGATTATGTCTGAGCTAAGCTTGAAGGATGAGTGAGAACATGTCAGATGGAGAAAGGGGAAAGAACATTTTATTTTTGTTTTTTCCTCCCTTTTAACCTGTGATAAAGAAGGCTCCATTAGCCACATCTCTCTGTTTATAAATCCTATCTTAGTTTTCCCACAAAGTTCTCCTTTTTGCATTCTTTCTCTTCTCCTTTATATTTTCAGTCCCCCAGTTCCATTCCCTTCTCCCAGAGGCACCCTGTTGAACGTATATATATGTTATCCTTAAATATTCTTTTGTGATTGTATACTAAACAGTGTTGTTTATACATATGTGTTTTTATTATACATAAAAAATATTGTGCTCTAAGTGCCATTCCCTTTCTTGCATTGATCACTCAGCACTCTTTTAATAGATGTATGCATGTTGCCATGTGAGTATTTAGTTTTTTTCTTCTAACTTCAGCATAGTGTTCTGTGGTGTGCACGCACTTCATTTTTCTCATCTCTTTTCACAGTGAACACCTAGGTTGCATATAACTCCCTTTTCCCATAATGAACAGCCTCATATATGTCCTCTTACAGACCTGCGCATGAACTTTTCTCAGCAGGACTGCTTGCCATGGACCATCGATGTACTTAATTTTACAAGGTATTGCCAAATTGCTTTCAAAATATACACATTAAGCAAAGATTTATTAAGTGCCAACCACGTGCCCGGCACTATTCTAGCCACAGGGGTTTTGACCGTGAACAAAGTCCCTGCTTTCAGTGACCTTATAGTTGGATGTGGGAGACAGCAATGAACAAATAAGCACAGAATGAAATATCACATAATGAAAAGTACTATGAAGAAAATGAAGCAGAAGATGGGGACAGAGAAGAATAAGGAGTGCTTTTTTAGGTAAGGTAATGAGAAAAGGCCTCTTTAAGAGTATATATTTGATGAGAGGCCTGAATGAAGTGAGGGAGTGAATCATGATTTGGGTCTGGGAGAAAGCATTCCAGACTAAGGGCTCCAAGGCAAGAGTATGTTGGGTGTGTGTGAGCAAGATGGCAGTGTTTGGAGTTTTTAAGCAATAGATTTAAATTAGATGATAATGCTAGTACAATGCTTAGCACAGTGCCAAGTGCTCAATTTTGACATGTCATTATTATTATTGAAGTGCCATGATGAGATTGGAGGTTTAGAAAGGTCCCTTCCATTGTAGAAGGATGAAAGATGGGGGGATTAGAGACCAGCAGGAGGGCTGAGTGCCTGGGGGAGTGGCAGTGGAGTTTCAGTTTAAAGTTGTTGAGACAGTTTTAGATATCTTTTTCTTTGTTTGTTTTCACAGTGTTTTCTGGACAGTCCTTGTTTTAGACCAGTGATGGCGAACCTTTTGAGCTCGGCATGTCAGCATTTTGAAAAAACCTAACTTAACTCTGGTGCCGTGTCACATATAGAAATTTTTTGATATTTGCAACCATAGTAAAACAAAGACTTATATTTTTGATATTTATTTTATATATTTAAATGCCATTTAACAAAGAAACATCAACCAAAAAAATGAGTTTGCGTGTCACCTCTGACACCCGTGTCATAGGTTCACCATCACTGTTTTAGACCCAGCAATTGAGCTGTTGGTCATCATCCATCTTCATCACCATCAGCGAGCACACACAGATTTTAGCCCTTACAGAAGAGAGAGCTCCTTCAAGAACTGAGGAAGTACCCAGAAAATATGCTGGACCAAAATACATTCTTTGCTTGTTGGGAGTTTAGAGCGAACAGCATCTTGGCAGGGTGTTTCAGCTAAATACCCAAATGATCAGCTAATTAGTTGGGTCTGAACACAGCTGAACAAATCCACCTTCCCAAGTCACTGCCAGAGGTTTGAGCAACTTCATTCTGGCTGGATTTCAACACCACACACCAAGAACCAGATGACTGGGCCAGGAGGGACATTTCTCACTTACCTGCTTCCTTCTGTTAAAAAAATACTACAGTACAATAATTTTTCCTATTAACAGATTTGATTGGGGATAGGAAAAATATGAAGACGTATTCAGCCTCACTAGAAATTAGAACTATGCAATTATAAATGGAAATGAGAGACCATTTTTTATCCACCAAGTTGGCAAACATTAAAAGGATTGATAATATCTAGTTTTGGGGAGAGTGAGGGAAAATAGCACTGTTGTACACTGTTGGTGGGAGTTTTAATTGGCAAAGACATTTTGAAGGGCAATTTGGCAGCTTCTAGCAACATTTAAAATGCCATGGTTTTTGGCCCAGCAAGCCCTCTTCCAAGCCAGCCTCTAGAAACTCTATCCCATAGGTATATTTGCACATGTACCCATTTATATAGTGAAAAATGGAATTGATATAAATGCCCACCCATTAGGAAGTTGTTAAATAAATAAATTATGGCATGCCTATACAATGGAGTGCTTGGAATGTACTGACGGGGAAAATGTTCAAGATACACTTGGTGAAACAAAAAAAAACTCTGGATAATATGTAGGATAGAATTTTATTAATATATAAGAGAAAGAAATCTATATGTGTTCATTTATGCATGTTAAGACTTTTCTAGAAGGTCTGAAAGGACACACTTCAACCGTTAACTCCAGATCCCCCCTGGGTGGAGGGGAGTAGGACAAGTGAAGGGTGGTTTCTTCCATGTATTTCTAATTGAGCATCCATGTGTTATATGTGGATTTAAAGGTAATTTTTTTAAGAAAAAAAAAAACACTACCCTGATCATAACTTTCAAACCCCTGAGCCTTTTCTCTTCCTTGGCACATGATAAACCCTGAATCCTAAGCATGCTCTTATTGCAGCTGATAGCTCTGTCAGCTGTTAATTATTCATGCTAATGGAAGGGGCTGGAGGCACAGATAATGCAAAATCAAGAAGAGTAAATCTTTCAGAGTCTCAGTCTACTCCCCGCCTGGATCTCCTGGGAACACCTTCCATACTGTAGGTATTTACTCAGCAATAAATATTGATTGATATGGATTGATATTTGTCTCTACAATTTTAAATCACCCACATTCTCTGACTTGTAGATACAGGCAGACATGTCCCTGGGCAGTGCCCTCCTCAGATACTTATTGGCCAGGCCCAGCTGGTAGGAGCCCAACCCCTACAGGGTCTTTCCATGAGGACTGATAAGCCCCAGGCATTATTCACCAATGGACTATTCCATTGACAGGAGTCCTGTGGTTATTTGTTTGTTTTTACATAAACATTGCCATGAATATTGGTGGCCTTGCCTTTTTAGTGGATTTTCAACCAGTTTATGCTCAAAAAGCACAAACAAATCAAAACAAAGGTTTTATATTTATTGGAATGGATGATATTAAAAAAGACTGACAACCCAAAATGTTGATGAAAATATGGAGCAATTGAAACTCATACATTGCTGATAGGAGTGTCAAATGGTACAACCAGTTCATAAAACTGGTAGCTTCTAATAATCATACATTTATCCCTATGATCCAGAAATTCCATTCCCAGATATTTACTCAACACAAATGAAAATATAGGTCCATGATAAGACTTTTACACAAATGTTCATAAGATTATTATTTATGAAGTCACAAACAAGAAATAGCTCAAATGTCCATCAACAGGCAAATGGGTTAATAAATTGTGGTATATTTGTACAATGAAATGCATCCTGTATAATAAAGAGGTAATATGCAAATTGACCGTCATGTCCTCGCACAAGATGGCCACCCCCATGTGGTCACAAGATGGCTGCCACAAGATGGCCGGCAGGGAAGGGCAGTTAAGGGCAACCAGGCTGTCAGGGGAGGGCAGTTAGGGGTGACCAAGCCAGTAGGGGAGGGCAGTTGGTGGGGACCAGGCTGGCAGGGGAGGGCAGTTGGGGGCAATTTAGCAGGGGAGCAGTTAGGCATTGATCAGGCTGGCAGGGGAATGCTTAGGCGGTGATCAGGCCAGCAGGCAGAAGTGGTTAGGGGCAATCAGGCAGGCAGGCAGGCAGGCGAGTGGTTGGGAGCCAGCAGTCCTGGATTGTGAGAGGGATGTCCGACTGCCAGTTTAGGCCCGATCCAAAACTGGCAGTCAGACATCCCCTGAGGAGTCCCAGATTGGGGAGGGTGCAGGCTGGGCTGAGGGACCCCCACCACCAGCAGTGCATGAATTTCATGTACCAGGCCTCTAGTTTAACAATAAAAAAGAATAAACTAGTGATACTTACAACAACATGGATGAATCTCAAAATATTCTGTTGTGTAAAAGAAGCCAGGCACAAAAAAAATATGTGTTGTATAGTTCTATTTTTTAATTAAGTATTTTCTTAATCTTTATTGTTGAGATTATTACAGATGTCCCTCTTTTTCCCTCCATAGCTCCCCTCCACCTGGTTCCCACCCCACCCCAGGCTTTTACCACCCTATTGTCTGTATCCATGTAATGCATATATACAAATAAGATCTTTGTTTAATCTCTTCCCACCCCCACCCCCTGCCCTCCGAGAATCGTCAGTCTATTCCAATTCCATGCCTCTGAGTCTATTTTTTCCCTGTTTATTCTGTTCATTAGATTTTTTATTTGTTGGATCTTTAGATTCAGTTGTTGATATATATGTATTTGTTGCCATTTTGTTGTTCATATTTTTTATCTTTTTCTTTTTCCTCTTCTTAAAGAATATCCTTCAGTGTTTCATATAATATTGGTTTGGTGGTTATGAACTCCTTTCGCTTTTTTTGTCTGTGAAGCTCTTTATCTATCCTTCCATTCTAAATTATAGCTTTGCTGGGTAGAGTAATCTAGGTTGTAGGTCTTTGCTATTCATCACTTTGAATGTTTCTTGCCACTCCCTTCTGGCAGGTCGTTGGGAAATCAGCTGGCAGTCATATGGGCACTCCCTTGTAGATAACTAACTGCTTTTCTTTTGCTGCTTTTAAGATTCTCTCTTTGTCTTTAGCCCTTGGCATTTTAATTATGTGTCCTCTTGGGGTGGTCCTCTTGGGGTTCCTCTTCTTTGGGGTTCCCTGTACTTCCTGGACCTTTAAGTCTATTTCTTTCACCAGGTAGGGGAAGTTTTCTGTCATTATTTCTTCAAATAGGTTTTTAATATCTTGCTCTCTCTCTTCTTCTGGCACCCTCATAATTCAGATGTAGGTACACTTGAAGTTGTCCCAGAGGCTCCTTACACTATCTTCATATTTTTGGATTCTTTTTTCTTTTTGCTATTCTGGGTCAGTGTTTTTTGCTTCCTCATATTTCAAATAATTGATTTGATTCTTGGGACCCTCTAGTTTACTGTTGAATCCCTGTATATTATTCTTTTTTTTTTTTTTTTTTTTTTTTGCATTCTCACTAAGATCCTTGAAAGTCTCACTAAGTCCCTTGGAAAATTCTAAAAGAGTCTTATAACTGTTGTTTTGAACTCTATATCCAGTAGTTTGCTTTCTTCCATTTCTTTCATTTGTGATATGTTTCTTTGTCTCTAAATTTTGGCTGCTTCCCTGCGTTTGTTTCTATGTACTGGGTAGAGCTGCTAAGTTTCCTTGAGTTGGTAGAGTGGCCTTGTATAGTAGGTGTCCTATAAGGCCCAGTGGCTCAGCCTTCCCAATCACCTACGGTGGACACTCTTGGTATACTCCTATGTTGGCTGTGTGCACAGTCTTGTTGTAGTTGAGCCTTGAGTGCTGTTGGTGTCACTGGGAGGAATTGACCAACAGGCTAATTGGCTGTGGGGACCAGCTGTGACTACAGTGGGAGAGCTGCTGTGCAGGAGACACCCCTATGGAGCAGGACTTGCTGCAGTGGGGCTTTGGTGCTCACTGAGTCTGCCCCTGGAGTGTGTCTCTTATGGATATGTAGAGTTGTAATCTGATATGGTCTCACACTGACCATGGGTACACTGGCTCTTGGGTCTCTAGGGAGGTGTAAAGTCTGCCACTGCCTGGGGCCACTCAGCAGGAGCTACAGAGAGACCTGCAGATTCCTCCTGTTTGTATCGGGTTTAGAAGTCCCCAGATGAGGCCTAGCTGTGAAGCAAGGCAGGCTGGTGCTGGTGCAGGTTCTTGGGCCTTTTATTGATAGGTTTGGGCTCCCTGACTTAGGTGCACCTTGTTGAGGTTTTATCCTGAGCAAGGACAGGCCATTCATAGGCAACAGCTGATTCCCACAGCTTGGATAGGGTTGTAAATTGGATGGGGTGGGGTCTCAGGGTATCACCAGGGCGGAGCAAATAGAAATGGATTCCAGTCAGCCCTTCGACCTGGAAGGTCCCAGCATAAGAACATTGACTGCTGCAAGCACCTCCATCTGGGAGAAAGCTGCCCCCGAGTTCCTGCCCAGATGCCATACAGTCCAGTTCCTCCTGGTATGTGTCTGGGTCCCCCAGAGCCTCACCTGCACTGGAGCTCAGAGGAAGTGGGACCTTGTAAATTCAGGTCCTGGTGCTGGCCCCTTAAGAGGAGCAGCTGGGTCTCCAACAGCCTCTGTGTTACTGAGCCCCAGTCCACACTGGTTTTTACAGCCCCTCGTTATTACTGCCTATAGGGACTTGTTTTCCCAGCTCTGGGACCCTGGTGTGGGGCTGGGACCCCTTGCTCCTCCGGGCGGCCTCCACAGAGACGACCTCCCTCCCGATTAAAAGGGCAGCCCACATGGGTGCCAGCCCAGCCTGTTCCGCACCTCAGCACCTCCTGCCAGTCCCGGTGTGCTTTCTTCTTTACTTCTCTAGTTGTCGGACTTCCATTCAGCCAGCTTTCCGGCGGTTCTGGATGATAGTAGTTCTGTATTTTAGTTGTAATTTTGGTGTGGTTGTGGGAGGCAGCGAGTACAGGCATTTGCCTACCCTGCCATCTTGGTTCTCCCCGTATGCTTCTGATTTTGTGAAGTTTCAGAACCAACAAGATTACTCTATGGTGATAGAAGTCAGAAAGTGGATGTTTATGGGAATGGAGAAATTGAATGGAAAGGAACATGAGAAATCTTTCTGGGTTATGGAAATATTTTAGATCTTGACAAAAGTCATCAAACTGAATACATAATAAATGTATACAGTGGGGCCTTGACTTACGAGTTTAATTCATTCCAAGACCGAGCTCGTTAAGGAGCTTGTTAACTCAAATTACTCTATCAACTCAATGCAAAAAATCGGCCAAGAGACAGCTGGTATCTCAAAAAACTCGTTAGTCGGGACACTCGTAAGTCAAGGCCCCACAGTAGTTTGCTAGGCTGCCATAAGAAAATGCCATAGACAGAGTGGCTTAAACAACAGCAATTTATTGTCTCACAGTTCTGGAGGCTGAAAGTCCAAGATCAAGGTGTTAGAAGGTTTGGAGTCTTCTGAGGCCTCTCATCTTATAGATTCCTGTATTCTCACTGTGTCCTCATATGGTTGTCCCTCTGTCTGTTGTTATGTCTATCCTAATCTCCTCTTCTTTTAAGGGACACCATCATAGTATATTAGAGTCTACCCTAACAACTCCATTTTAACTTAATTAACTCTATAGGCCCTATCTCCAAATATAGTCACATTCTGATATACTTGGGTTTAGGGCTTCAACAGGTGGACTTGGGGGGAACACAATTCAGCCCAAAACAATAATGTGTATTTTATTATATGTAAATTGTTTCTCAATAAAATAGAAATAAGGAACCAGAAGGTGAAATCCCCATATTTCTGGAAGTAGAGGGGTGCTAGACATTAGTGAACAGTGGAAATATCTGCCAGACAATGGTAAAGACAGAGTAAGAGAGTTGCAATACCATAATAGCCAATGTTTATTGAAGTTATTTGCAAACATCCTATGAAGTATAGGCAGTGTTATTGTTCTGATTTTATAGATGTGGAAACTAAGGCACAGGAAGGTTAAGTAGTTTACTTAAGGTCATACAGCTAAAAAGTTGTCAAACCAGTATTTGAACTCAAGCTGGATGAGTCCAGAGCCTGCACAATCACCACATAACTCTGCCCTCCTGGCTAGAGAAGAGATCACTGATGGATGGGTGCCTGGGAAAGCAGATGTGTCCACAAATCATGGGGTTTTCCTAAAGAAGAATTAGAGGTACTTCAGGTTAGAGACTAGAGGAGGTTCCTGGAAGAAATTAGCTGATTATTGTGTTGCTTAGCATAGTGCTTGGCAAACAGTAGGTTTTCAGCATTATATCTGAGTATATTTGACAGATTCTTTTGCCTGGGAATCTGGCCCCATTTTAACCAAAAAATCCATAAATGTGTGTGTGTGTGTTCCTTAAATTTTTACTAAATATAATATACATATAGAGAAGTATACAAATTCCCCTTCATGACCCTTTCTAGACATCATCCCTGCCACCAAGTATAACTATATCCTAACTTCTTTTAACAGCATGGATTGTTTTGCCATCTGTATTAGTTTCCCAGAGCTGCTGTAACAAAGCACCACAAACCAGGTGGCTTAAAACAATAGAACTTTATTGTCTCACAGTTCTTGAGGCTAGAAGTCCAAAATCAAGGTGTTGACAGGACCATGCTCCCTCTAAAACCTATAGGAAATAATTCTTCCTTGACTCTTCCTAACTTCTGGTAGTTTCTTGGTGTTCCTTGGCTTACAGCTGTATCACTCCAATCTCTGCCTCTGTTGTTACATGGTCTTCTCTTCTCATGTGTCTCTATGTCTCTTCTCTTATGTGGACTTCACTCATATTGATTTAAGGGTTCAACCTATTCCAGCCTGACCTCATCTTAGCTAATTACATTTGTAACCACCCTATTTCCATATAAGGCCACATTCTGAGGTATTGGGGGTTAGAACATCAATGTGTCTTTTTGGGGGACACAATTTAACTTATAACACCATCCAACTGGAAAATTAAATCATATACTATGAAGTTTTTTGTGGCTGGCTTTTTTCATTCAAGACAATGTTTGTGAATTTGTATTGTAATTAGTAATAGTTTGTTCAATATCATTGCCATAAAGTATTACATTTTGTGACTCTACCATCATTTAGTTATCTGTTATACTGCTGATGGGCATTTGGGTAATTTCCTGTTCCATCCTAGTATGGATGCTGCTGCTATGGATACTTAATTGTATGTATGTTGGTAAACTTATGTATGTATTTCTGTTGGTACGTATGTGGGAGTGGAATAGCTGGGTCACAAATTAGGTATATGGTGAGCTCTCATAGATATTGGAAAACAGTATTCCAAAGGGGTTGGACTAATTTCCCCTTCTACCTGCACTATCTGAGAGTTCTTGCTCTCTCTCTCCAACATTTGGTATTGTTTTTCTGTTTTATTTTAGCTGTTCTAATAGGTGAGTATTGGCAGGATATCAATGTTTTAAATCTGCTTCCTTCTGTTCCTCATTTCAGCATCACATCACATCACATCTTTGTTCATCTTGTACACTTCCTGGTTTCTTCATCACATATTACCGTAACTAGCATCTCAAAATCCCTTTCTTACACTTGGATGTCTTGATCTATAGGCCAACCAATGTCTTTCCCCATTTATGATCCTTTTACAGAAAAAAGTTTTCTTACAACTTCAAACTGCCTCTGAACTTACTCATGCTGTAGAGGATTCCATGGCTGTTTGTTAATTTTTTAAGTCTTAGAGCACAACTGAAACAAACATGAAGTTGCAGAGTAAAATGCTTGCCATAACAAACTTAGAGGGTCTGTAGTGCATGCAAATCTACTTATAACAAAGTAACACCCTCAACTTTGCTCTATGGTTGTCTTTCTTATTGTATAATTATTAAATAAACTCATGGTAAAGTTATGATTGAATGTCAGATCTAATGGAGATCAAACAATTCCTGAACATGGTGGGTAGATATGAGGAAGCAGCCATTCCCTATTCAAATGACCACCACCAGGCCTATCACTTAGAGGAGGAATTGGGTCTCTCAGATTGGAAACTAAGACCAGTCCCTTTCCTTTCTCCCATCTGCACTCTCTGTCCAAGATGTAGCAGGATATATCAAGTTTGAGTCTATTGTAATTAACAACAACTCCTGTCCTACAACTTGCTGGCTATGTGAAAGTGAGACAGGGAGCTGGGCAGGTGGGCATGCTTGAGGAAGTAGATGCTTCAGCAAGAGCAGAATGGGTCAGGGCCTGAGCCATAAAGTGCTGTGGTTTTGGTGTGCTCTGGGCTATGTCCAATATTGCCCACTCAAGTGTTCTATGAAGTATTTTGGAAGAGGCCAGTCTGTCTAGAGTACTTTCCAGACTTGGGTTGAAGATTTAAAAATAAGCCACCCTTGTGGTGCCATCAGTGTGCTACATGGTTAAAGAGTGCTGGCTTCTCAAGCCAGCTCTTCCTCCACCTTCAAGTGTCTCTTCTCAGAATGGACAGAGAAGGAAGGGCAATCGCCTACCAGCTCAGTTTCAAGCCTGTGTTGTTTTCAAAACTGGCCTCAAGTGAGTCAGACTCTTGGCATTGGATATTTATTGAATGGCTCAGTGCATTTGGTGTAATAGAGATTATAAATAAATATATCATAACCTGGTTCTGTAAGGACTTTTTATTTAACATTTACCAAGAGCCTTACATTTGTAAAGGGAATTTCAAAATCATCCACACCCATGATCACCACAGGGCTGACAGACAAGAACTGCCAAGCCTTAAAGTAAGTGGGATAAAGATTTTTCTCAACAGGTCCAACAATGCAATTCCGGACCATGACTATAACATAGAGTTATACTCTTTCTGGCATTTACCTAAGCTTTAGCTTTCCTGTCTGGAAATAGCTGGTCTGTGTGACTTATTTAGGTGAAATTTCCCCCCAAGCATTGTGTTCTTGTATTTGTCTTCCAAAGGTAGAAGAATAATTGAGTTTGATGTGAAGCTGCACAGGAGGAGAGCATTGGAAAGACAGATTTTGGGTTTTGTTTGAGGCCTGGGGCTAGGAGAGAACTGTGGAAGGGGTAAACTGAGGAAGAGAAGAACCACTTGACCTCTCAGAGAATAAACCTCACTTGGCCTCAGAGGACAATTAGGCCTGTCTCAAAGCCATATAATTTTGGGGCTACACAGAGAACCTCCCTTGAGGGGAAGGATTGAATAAGTGAAGAAGTAAAAATAGATTAACTTTCAGTCTACATTCAGAAATCAACATTAAAGTTTCCTGAGGTCAGTGACAAATTTTTCACTGACATCTATAATAATAAAAGCGTAATATGCTAATTAGACCAGACTTCCTTCCGGAGGAAGCTGGGGCTGTAAGGGAAGCCCAGGTCCCGGGTACCTGCTGATGGCTGGAGAGAAGTGGGTGCTGGAGGGAAGCTGGTGCTGGCACCTGGGGGAAGGATGGCTTACTGTTGCACAAATTTCGTGCATTGGGTCTCTAGTCTATATATATATATATATATATATATATATATATATATATATATATGCATGCCTAAGTGACCGTCCAACTGTTTGACCATCTTATTGGTAGCTATGATGCACAATGACCACCAGGGGGCAGATGCTCAATGCAGGAGCTGCCAAACTGCAATGACGTGGCAGCTGTGGTTCTCAGGTGATGCACCCAGAACCAGAGAGGCGGGAGCCCGTTTCCTGGGTGAGTCACCCGAGAACTGCCCTCTCGCAATCCGAGACCCCTCTGTCGAGAGCCGGTTTAGGCCCGATCCCTGCAGGCCAGGCCAAGGGACCCCACCAGTGCACAAATCCATGCACCAGGCCTCTAGTTCTTCTATAATTTACTCAGTGGTTAGTAGATAAACCAAGTAGTAAGAATATACATTTTTATTTTCCCACATGGGAATAAATAGAGCTATTTTCACTTAAATAAATGTTACCAAGAAGCATGTTTTCAATTTTTTAAAACCTGAATTGGCAAAATATGTTCATCACTGCTGTACTCATTCCGGTGGAGAACAGTGGCCTCTCTGGGTCTCCAGTAGGATTATGGAAGCATCCATAAGACACACATATTTTTTGTGAGTTTGTCACTGGTGTAAGGGCTTATGATAGTTGGTGTTTTTGTTTCCAATTTTTCCTGCCGTATAAATTAGGAGAAAATGAAAGATAGCTTTCTCTCTCCACACACACACAAACACCAAGGAGAGACCACTGGACATACAGTGAGAAGCTGGTCATCTATAAGGCAGGAAGAGAGTTTTTTACTAGAACCAATCATACTTCTAGCCTCCAGAACTATGAGAAAGAAAGTTCTATTGTTTAAACTACCAAGTCTATAGTATCCTATCTAATCAAAGAGAAACATGGTAATTAGCGTATGACCGCTACCCTTCCCATTGGCTAATCAGGGCGATATGCAAATTAACTGCCAGCCAAGATGGCCACCGGCAGCCAGGCAGCTTGAAACTAACATGAGGCTTGCTTGCTTCAGTGACGGAGGACTGCAACATTCCCCGCCTGCCTTGCCGGCCTCTGAGCCTGCAGTTTGAAACATTGGAACAAATATAGAACCTAAACAAAACCGCAGAAACCTGCTTTCAGTGAGCTGGGATCTCAGAGCTGGAGTTATACATTGTTTCAATTATAGAACCCAAACAAACCAGATACCTGCTTTCAGGTATCTGGAGGCCTAAGAACTGGAGCCTCAGAGCTAAAGCTGGCCCAGAATAAAAAACAAAAGAAAAAAAGGAGCAGTTGGGAGCTTTCGTCACCCGCCAGCCTGAAAACACCCTTCAGCCCCTCACCCAGACTGGCCAGGCACCCCAGTGGGGACCCCCACCCTGAAGGGTGTGTGACCAGCTGCAAACAGCCATCATCCCCTCATCCAGGCTGGCCAAGCACCCCAGTGGGGACCCCCACCCTGATCCAGGACACCCTTCAGGGCAAACCAGCCAGCCCCACCCATGCACCAGGCCTCTATCCTATATAGTAAAAGGGTAATATGCCTCCCAGCACCGGGATCAGCGGAGCCACGAGGTCTCCCGGCACCGGGATCAGTGTGACGGGGGGCAGCGCCCAAACCCCCTGATTGCCCTGCGGCTCTGTGTGTGACAGGGGGTGGGGTCACAACCTCCCTATTGGCCCTGCTCTGTTCGTGACAGGGGAAGGCGCCCCAATCCCCAATCAGCCCTGCTCTGTGCCTGATAGGGGGAGCTCCCCAAACCCCTGATCACCCTGCGGCTCTGTGTGTGACAGGGTGCGGCACCCCAACCCCCTGATCTTCCCTGCTCTGTGTGTGACAGGGGGGTGGTGCCCCAACTCCCCTATCGGCCCTACTCTGTGCATGACAGGGGGAGCTCCCCACCCCTTGATGGGCCCTGCTCTGTGTGTGACAGGGGGGAGCTCCCCAACCCCCTGATCGACCCTGCTCTGTGCATGGCAGGGGGTGGCGCCACAATCTCCCCATGGACCCTGCCTTGAGTGTGACAGGGGGCGGTGCCCCAACCCCCCAATCAG
Organism: Myotis nattereri; assembly: GCF_964212035.1. Lineage (NCBI taxonomy): Eukaryota > Metazoa > Chordata > Mammalia > Chiroptera > Vespertilionidae > Myotis > Myotis nattereri. Next base: position 153,918,302 of record NC_138078.1, on the reverse strand, counting down.
CCCTACCCTGAGCGTGACTGAGGGTGGCATCGCAACCTCCCGATCCGCCCTGCTCTGTGCATGATAGGGGGCGGCGCCCCAACTCCCCAATCGGCCCTGCTCTGAGCCCGACCAGGGGCTGCACCTAGGGATTGGGCCTGCCCTCTGCCATCCGGGAGCAGGCCTAAGCCAGCAGGTCATTATCTCCCGAGGGGTCCCAGACTGCGAGAGGGCACAGGCCAGGCTGAGGGACCCCCCTCTTCCCCCCGAGTGCACAAAATTTTGTGCACCGGGCCTCTAGTTTTTTAATAACAGCCTGAAAGACTAAGACAAATACCAATTTTCTTCTTAAGTGTCAATACCTATTACTTGCCAACCAAGTAAGTCCTCATTTTGAAGTGGCAAAGCAGTTGATTATTTGAAATGGCAAAGCAATTGTCACCCCTGTATTCAGATACAGGCAGTATTCCAATCCACACATAATGGAAGCTGTTAAACTAAGAATGAGTGGTTACCTGCTGCATACTGAAACCAATTAGGATAAATAAAAGAAGTCACAAGGTTAGAGTACAAGTTCAAGCACTGTAACTCAACAAGGACTTCAGCTTTGATTAGAGTCATCCCTAAACTGTGTGGTACCACCCATTCAAGTATTGTTTGGAGGGAGATGGGGCTATCTATATAAATAATTGAATTTTTAAATTATAATTCATGGACTCTTGTGAGGTGTGGTGATTAATTGATGAAGATTTAGAATGATGGGTATAGAAGATGTATTTATGTACTTGTCCATAAGTTTCAATAAGTGCTTATGAAAATTCTTCATAGTGTCCTGGCACCATCCCTTCCTGTTTCAGATCCAGTAACCATTCCTTGTGTTCTTTATTACCAAACTAGTGGCCTGGTGCATGGATTCGTGCACATTGAAAGGAAATTAACCTCTCTGGTTCTGGGTGGTTCCGAGAACCACTGCTACCAAGTCACTGCAGCTTAGCAGTAAACCAGATTCGAGGCCGACAGTGCCCCAGCAACATCATAACCTATGCTGAAGGTGAAATCGTGAGGCCCCATGAGGAACCGTGCTCCCTCCTCTCTGGTTCCGGGGTGCATCACCTGAGAAGTGCTGCTGCCAAGTCACTGCAGCTTGGCAGTTCCTGCATTGAGCGTCTGCCTCCTGGTGGTCAGTGCACATCATACCTACCAGCAGGTCAGCCAGTCAGATGGTCACTTAGTCTTTCATATATATATATATAGACTAGAGGCCCGGTGCAGAAAAATTTGTGCACTCGGGGGGGGGGAGTGTCCCTCACCCTGGCCTATGTCCTCTTGCAGTGTGGGACCCCTCAGAGGATGTCCACCTGCTGGTTTAGGCCCTCTCCCTGGGGGACCAGGCCCAAGCTGGCAGTCAGACATCCCTCTGGCAGCCTGGCAGCCCTTGGGGGATGTCCACTTGCCAGCTGGGAGCGGACCTAAGCTGCAGTCGGACATCCTCAGCGCCTCCACTGCTGTGCTGGCAGCCATCAGCCTGGCTTGTGGCTGAGCAGCGCTCCCCCTGTGGGAGCACACTGACCACCAGGAGACAGCTCCTGCATTGAGCGTCTGCCCCCCGGTGGTCAGTGTGTGTCATAGTGACCAGTCATTCCCAGTTGTTCTGCTGTTAGGGTCAATTTGCATATTACCCTTTTATTATATAGGATAGAGGCTTGGTGCACGGGTGGGGGCCGGCTGGTTTGCCCTGAAGGGTGTCCCAGATCAGGGTGGGGGTCCAGCTGGCCAGCCTAGGTGAGGGGCTGATGGGTTTTTGCAGGCTGGTCACACCCCCTTCAGGATGGGGGTCCCCACTGGGATGCCTGGCCAGCCTGGGTGAGGGGCTGATGGCTCTTTTCAGGCTGGACACAACCCCTTTAGGGTGGGGGGTCCCCACTGGGGTGCCTGGCCAGTCTGGGTGAGGGGCTGAGGGCCGTTTTCAGGCTGGCCAATCCCCCCGGCGATGTAAGCTCCCAGCCTCTCCTTTTTTTCTTGTTTTTTAATGTTGGGGTTTATTTATCTTCTATAATTGAAACTTTGTTGCCTTGAGTGGAGCTCAGAGCTGGCCACGGCAGGCAGGAAGCTTGGCTTCCTCCCTCACTGGAGCAACCAAGCCTCCTGCTTGCTCCAGCTCCATGGCTGCCGGCCACCATCTTGGTTGGGTTAATTTGCATATAGTCATTTGATTGGCTGGTGTGTGTGGCTTAAGGCATAGCAAAGGCACGGTCCATTTGCATGTTTGTCTTTTATTAGTGTAGATGTGTCATTCCTGGATAATTTCTTATCTTTTACTACAAGAAAAATATAGTAGTGCTCTTATTACTCATAATGCCATGGCTCTTTGGAACCTGTTTGTAATGAAACTATTTAGCTCTTCTTTCCTCTACAGTTCCCATATACCATGTATTCCATGTATTCAAAGCTGGTTACATTACCCAGGATGCTGTATCACCCATAAACACTGGCTTCCAATGGCTCTCTCAAAGGTCATTACTGTATTCCATTGATGATCATCACAAATGCAAGTCTTACTGAGTTTGCAAGAACATGCAAATGATAATTTGTTGTCTGGTCATATTAAATTTACTGTTTGAAATATTATAATTTAAACATAGAACAACACTTCTTCCAGCCATATCTTCCTTTGATCTCGTTAGGCTGTCAACATTGCATTTCTACAATAGGATCTCTTTCTATGGTGGTCTCACCCCTACTTTTCACACATCACTAACAGTGGGAAGGATAAGTGAAGTGCCCATGGGCAGATAGAAAGAAGCAGTCTCATTTGAGCAGTAAATGTCCATCCCTTGTCCTGCATGGCTTCAGATCATGCAAGGAGAGCATAAAGTTGCATCAATTGGAAGCCATAGAGAACATAAATCATAAAGGTCTGCTGACTTTGCAGAGCAACAGTCTAGGGAGCCCTTGGAGGAGATGGGCATATTCACCCCTGGAGGACTGGAGGTGGAGCCTAAGAAAAGATGTAGCAATAGTGATGCAGAATGGAGCTGGCACTGTGGTCAGGACAAGGACTGGCTATATAGCAGACTCATGGCTGGCACTCATGGTTTAAGCTCAAAGGTCAGCAATGAATTATTGGTAGCCCAGAGGTCACCCCTTGTCTTATGAAAATGAGACAAACAAAATCAGTGTGTCAATACCATTATGGCAGCCCAGTCCCTGCAGTCCTGCAAGAGAAATACTACAGAAAAGATTCACTTGTTAGACTACTCTTCTGGAACCAGGCCTGAGAAAATCCCATAGGCCAGAGCCTCTGAGCTCCTAAGAGCATCTGACCAACCCTCTCAGAGGATTGGGAGGGATGCATTTGGTTGGAGAGCGCGCCAAAGGAGACAAACAGAGACTAAGGCCCATGTAAGTTTTGTTCTGAGCTCAGGCAGTCTCATCCAGGCAAATGGTGCTGCCAATGCTAGGGGTAAGTCCCAGTCACTAGAAAATATAAAATATTGAGGGAGTTGCTTCTGGTGACCAGGACCTGTGCAGGAACAGGCTGGTGGGCTAGGAGGCAGTGCTCAGGCAGTATTCCGTGCCAGTTCAGAGCATGGAGTCCTATTGTCCACTTCCAAAAGGGTATCTAACTTGGGCTATGATGATTGTATATTGTTTTTTCTTCTCCTATTTCCAAAGGGAATGAGCTTTTATTGTGTTTTTCTTTGCTTTCCTTCATGATTGCATATGGGATATATTGTGGGTGGTTGCATTTACCCTTTAAATGTAGGGTCCTTAACCTGTGCTCTGTAAATTTAAAAGGCCTTTGAAGTTAGTGGGGAAAAAAGCCATGTTTATTTTTATGACTATCTAACTACAATTTAGCTTTTTCTTCTAATATCATTTCAGTCAAGCGACTGTAATGGACCTATCACCAATGAATCACAGATACTTGTGTATCATAGGGGAGTTGTAGCAGATATCTCAAAATGTCACTCATAGACATCACTATTCAAATTGTGATATTTATTGGACCCACTACTAGATCATGCTACCAAGTGAATTAACAAAGAAGTACATATATTTCTATATCATTTCATTTTCTTTCCCTCTCCCTTTCTTCTTCCTCCCTCTCTCCTTTCTTCCTTCCTTTCCCTTCTCCCTCCCTTTTTTCCTTCCTTCCTCCATTTCAAGGTTTGAACTTATTTATTTTTTCATTATGCTTTATCAGATATCTCTGTATGTTTGTAATGGGAGCAGTTGGTCTTTGTTAGTTCAATCTACCAAGTTATTGGAACATCACATATCTTTCCCACCCCAACTTTCTATCAAGTTCTTGATGATTCACTCAGACTGTCTCTGTTCTGACTTTAAGGAAACCTGAATCATAGGAGTTATAGATGTAATATCATGTGAGTTTGAAGAAGAGAGATTGCATTGACCTCAGACTACCTGGGGATAGATTCTGGCCCAGAGATAGTGAGCCTGGTCCTGCCTCTATCTGAGAGGCATTGCATGTATCAGATAAATCCTATCTGTTATGAGGATCCCTAATAAATGCATGTGCTGATTTGTTCTTCCCTGCTAAGGACTTCAGATTAATGATTACTGGATGCTACATATGTTATATTTTATGTATCTTTAACAAAAATAACAATAGCTACAACTTACCATAGCCTTACTGTGTTTAGAAGCCCTGTGGTAACCCTTTATATTCATTATTTCATTTACCTCTCCCATCACCCAATAAGGCAACTCTTGAGCACTATTTCTCTCATGCATAAAGGAAGGAACTGAGGCTCAAAGAATTTCAGTAAATTTCTCAAGGTCACACTGCAAGAGAGAAGTAAGGCGGGTTTCACACCAAGGCTTGTTTGATTTCATAGCACTTAACCACTTGCCATCATGCTGTTATGTTTTAATGTTAAGGGGAAGTGAGAAATTTAATAATAGAACATGGGCAAGGTAGCAATAAAAATGTGGTAGTGTTTTTGCTTCACTCTTAAAACTACCGTCTTTAATCCCCGTGCCTTTACATTTCAGAGGTGCTTGGAATACTGATGGGACTGAATGAGCAAAGAGGGTGTGACTGAGAAGGCAGCAGACTAATGACTGCAAGGTTGGCCTAGCTAAGTAGGAAGTGCTATTCTTGCCTCAACGTCCACTAAGTAACTATCAGAGAGCTTGAGTCATGGTATGGAGGGAAAGGGGGAGATGGAATGGAGTGATATGGGCTGGCAATTCCTGCTGATCTTAGAGGACTAAACACCAACTAGCTCTGTGACCTTGTGGAAGTTCCTTAACCTCTCTGGGCTTTCTTCTGTTTTGTACCACAGGGAGGTTATGCTATGTGTGCTGCTGCTTCAGGCAGTTAATAATGCTCCAAAGAGGGGCAAACAGAGAAGGCTGTTCTAGATGACACAGGTTTAGAAAGTTTCTGAGTCTGCCAGCACCACATGGGTACTTACCCCTCCAATTTTGTGTGAGTTCTCCTATGGCATTCTGACACTGTCTTCTGACACCATATGGTTCCTCTTAACTGTTAGTAATCAGTTGTCAGCTGCATGTGGCATTTAGCTCCAGCATGGTGATGAAGAGCTCTGGCTCAAGCATCAGATTCATGGTCTCAAGTTCTCACACCCTCACTTGCTCTCTGTGCCTTAGTTTCCCCATCTGTAAAATGGAAGAAATAATAATGCTTTTCTCATAGGGTGGTCTGAAAACTGAAGGATACACTCATGTAAAATGCTCAGCCTGCTTCCCTTGGTGCCAGACAAATGGACCAACTTCTTAAATGTTAGCAATTACTAGCAGTAATTAAACTGAAATCAGCAAACATTTTCTGAGTGCCTCCTAAGAGCAAACCCCACAAGTACATGCTGTGGGGTACACAGCCATGGCCCCTGATCTCAGAGTTTCTGATTGTGTTCACCAGAAATGGATGGTGAGACAAAGTTCAGGGCTTAGACATCTGTTAGGAATCAATGCCAATGAAAAGTAGGAGTTGAGAGCAAGGTTGTACAGAAAATAATGCAACTGTGATGCAGGCCTGACAAAACCTTGGACAACCCAATAGGGAGCTCTGGAATGAGAATTGCTCCTAAGAATGTCTTATATCAGGCAAAAATGGCCAGACTTTTACATCCCTGCCTTATCTACTCACCCCAGAAAGGACATGACCTTACTCAAGGCAGTTCTCAGCTGCTCAGGAAGACCCTGAAAGGCTGACACCTAGAGGCTGTCTATGGGGCTGAACAGCAAGTCATTACTTGAAGAAGGATCTGGGAAGTGCAATTGTGTGTCCACCACACTCTGGAGTTTATAAATGACATTGATAACAGATTGTTCAGGGATAAGTTCTTAGAGTTTGACTGAAGCAAAGACAGCCTTGTTATAAGGAGAACTCAGGTCCTTGTAGAGAACCAGTGGGAAAGTAGTTCTGTGCCCCATACAGGTCTGGAGAGGACACAGTGAAGACCTGCATAGTGAAGTTAAGCCCAAGACCAGAAACCTGGGGGGTCAAGAGCCTGAGAAAATAAAAATCAAGACCAAAATGAGGGCCATGAATGGGTGTCAGCTGTTTGGTACACTGGTAAGTCAGAAGGCCTCAAGACTGGACATAGGCCTGATTAGGTAAAGATCCAATTAAATAGGTGTTATGTGGGAAAATCCAAAAACATTATATGGCCCCAATAAGATACCTGTAAATAAAAGTGAAGATAAATTCTAAAATCAGAGATAAATATCATGCAAATGGCCCCAGACACTCTCTGGCTCCCTATTCAATGTCTCATAACCCACTTACCATACTCCATCGTCTATCATCTGTGCATCATGGTATTAACCACTGTAGTAATCTCAACATATTAAAATGACCCATTTTGGTGAATGTGCTAGTGGGAAGGAGCATAGCTTTCCATTTTGACTCTCATAAATTTGAAAATGCAAGCTGAAGGCATGTTGATGAGGACCTTGAATGCCCAGGCAAGGAGGGTGCACTTACTTTGACAAGAAATGTGGGGAGTCACCTAAGACTTGGTGATCTGGGGAGTGATGGAGAATTACACCTGGGCTTTAGCAGGACCCATTGGCTAGGAGTGTACTAGATTTTCATGAACAGTGGGAGGTAGACACATAATACCCTCAAGCTATTGTCTTAATCAAGGAAGTGAAAGAAAGGGGCTGAGCTGAAGGGTGGCAGTAGGGAGAAGGGTTGAATAGGAAAGATAATGCCAGAGCCTCATATTTTTTAACTTGATGAGGAGAATGGTGGGTCCCTCTAACAGCACTGGGGGATCTTCAGGGTGAAGGTAGCTAGAGAGAAAGAGTGAACAAATACTTCTTTTGGTTATGAGACACTAATGGGAGAAAAACTTGGGATTTTTTAAATATATGACCTAGGTTGGGTTGCCCACAAGCAGACCCTGTGATGAAAATTTGTATGTGAGTAATTTAGTAAGAAAGTTCTTTAAGGGGAAACCTGCAAAGGGGAATCAGGTAAAGGAAAAGGAAATGGAAGAAGCTAAGCAAAGTACTCATTTAAGTCCTTGCCTGGCAGCTCTGCAAGGTAGCTATGCCTACTAATGGGACCACTCCAGCTAAGAGAGCTGGGTTTTTATACTCCTGCCACCATCAGTCAATGACTTAGAGCCACAAAGGGGGTAGGTTAACTCCCAGGCACTTCCAGCTACTTGCACAGGTATGCAGAGTGGCTCCCTTCTCTTGCTCTGAGGGCTGTCCTCTCAAAGCAAAGTGTAGGTGCTGAGTATTAGAACTAAAAGCAAGTGTGAAAGCAGGGTGCATATACAAAGGCTCAAAAGGGATCCAAGGAGAACTGTGTAGAGTGCCAACACTGTTACTGACACAAGGAGCACTGTCTTGAGAAAGAACACTGGCTTGCCTGAGAGTGTTCTGGCTGGGCTGACCTTTTTTCTCCTCCAACCATTTGCTGCTTCAAGGAGTAGAGTTTGGAATCCTGGGCCACTGACTGTGGCAGATTGCAACTTAGATTCACCTTTTTTTCACAGAAAATTGAAAGCCAGAAAGAGCTTTTGTCAATGCTGAGCACCCAATGGGCTGTGATGTGCCCTGGCTGTTGGCACATACATCCTGGTACTCTGGCTTGGGGGTAGGCATCCACCCAGGCTTGCAGAGGGCTGAGTTTCAGCTCATTATCAATCCCAGTGCCCTGGCTTCTGACCTAGCCATGAGTGCCCTGGCCCCCTGGCAGCCCTCTCTAAAGCAGTCACTTGTCAGCAGTTGGGAGATTGTCCCTGGCCTGCTCGCTGATACTCCAAGCCCATTAGAGCTTGCTGGAAGGGTCAAGAAGGGAAGACAGGCATACCACAATCACATGTGAATTGCGTTGGCCTGAAGTATGCTGAGCTTGAACTCCAAAGTGAATTAAGACAAGCCCCTAGGGGGTAAGGAGGAGCAGGGATGCCCCCCCCTATCTTGAAAGCAAATAATTCAAGCAGACCTTCCTGCTCATTCAGGCCTGTGCTGTGAGTGTTGGGCAAAGCACAGGGCCAAGGCCTGTAGAAGGTTCACTCCTGAAACAAGGGGATGTCAGGATCTGCTCCAGTCTCTGCCTTCTGTTCTGACAGGTTGTGTCTAAGCCATACCAGTTGTGAAATACTCTGCATCCTACCCCTGCTTTTATGTGCTCCTTACCCTAAAGCCCCATCACCCTCTCCTGTTGTCTCAGCACACCTCTACACACATCACTCCTAGGGAGGGAGGAAAGCAGGTCTGTCTTTGTTGTCAGCTTCCAAACAGCAAACAAGAAAACCCCAAAGCGCCCCCACCCCACACCATCTCTCTGTTCCCCTTCCTGTCACAGAGCAGTGCACTGTGGGGCAGCCTCACTCCCAGTGGGGCTCATCCTGAGCAAAGTCATCAGGTGCCACGTTTTCCTTCTGTGGACCATGCCGGCAACTCTCAACCCCCTACTTATTCCTGCTCTTCCGTTCTTTCCTCAGGTTTGGCATCCTTCCAATCCCACAGGAATTCAACTGATAAATGAATTCATACTCAAAGGTTATTGACTTAATTTGTCACCCCCATCCAGGAGCTATTTGCACTGAAAAGAGATCCACCAGGGAGAGGGCAATGTTTAACTGCAAAGAATGCCTTTCTAAAGGAGGGGACATGTAAGCAGTGTGTCCTTGGGGCAGCCTCCCTCTGATGACCACCGATATGACACTTTCAGCAAATTCTGGCTTCAGGGAATTCCCAATTTTAGTGTGCACTGGAATGGCCTGCGGCACTTGGGAAAAACTGCAGATTCCTGGACCCCAGATAATTGATTGAGTAGGTCTGGATGGGGCCCAGAAATCTGCATTTTAATCCTCTCATTACTTTCTGATGAAAGTGGTTCATGGATCATATTTTAAAAAGTGGTTGGGTATTAGTTTGCTTGGACTGCCAAAACAAAGTACTACAGAATGGATGGCTTAAACAAAGAAGTTAATTTTCTCACAGTTCTGAAGGCAGGAGTCTAAGATCAAGGTGTGGGCATGTTTTCTTTCTCCTGAGGCCTCTCTCCTTGGTTTGCAGATGGCTGCTTTTCACTGTGTCCTCACATGGTGTTTGTGCACAGCCTTGGTGTCTGTCTGTGAGTCCACATTTTCTCTTCCTATAAGCACAATAGTTATATTGGATGAAGGCCCACCCTAATGGCCTCATTTTAACTTAAACATCTCTTTAAAGACCCTATCTCCAAATACAATCACATTCTGGAGTCCTGGGGGTTAGGGCCTCAACATACAAATTTGGGAAGGGAGGAACAAAAATTTAGTCCATAACAGGCATATATAAAGAACAACAAAAAAGTTAAGGCATTTGTGAAAGGACAGTTACTCTTTTCAATAACTGCAAGAGAAAATATACCCAGATTGAAAGAGAGAGAGCAGAAAGCACTGGGAATCTGCCAGTGAAGGGGAGGCTGCTGTATCTTGTACAGCGCCCCCTGTTGGCACTGCTGGCTTCTGTTTAGGCAACCACCTTGGCTCACCCTCTAAATTGTCTCTCCTGTTGTTATTACTCCTAAGCTTAGAAACAGCTTTTCTTCTTTAGCAGCTTCATGGGAAAGAACAATCTTTGGCATTGGCACCAGAATGGCTTCCCCAGGCAGCCCTTGCCTCCACCATTCAGGATGTTTCTTTCTCCAGAAAGAAGGGAAGACCCTTCACCCTGGTCATTCATCATCACAATCTAATTACAACCTTGTCTTATAAGAGGAACTCTTTTACAATTGAGACGTCTTCTTATGAAAATGTAAAATCTCGAAATATGTTTTTATGGACAGCTTTTTTAAAAATTAAAAAGGAAATTAATTTCCTTGTACATGGGAAAGACGAGGTCTTGCCAGTTGTACATGGAAAGGGTTCTCTCTCTCTCTCTCTCTCTCTCTCTCTCTCTCTCTCTCTCTCTCTCTCCTTTCCTCCCTCCCCCTCTCCCGCTGTGTGACAGTGAAATGCTAAAATGATTTTGGCAGCAGAATATTTTCAAAGGCTGTTTTTATTTCAGCTGTAGAAGAGTATCTCAGAGTGCAGGCTGCACCTCTGCCCTGTAGGGCTGTTTCTAATTGCAAGAGGTGAGCTGCAGAAATCATTCCCCCAGCCGGGTGGGGAGAAAGCAGCAAGAAACCTAAGGAAGATAATCATGTGTGCCACACTCAGCGCTCACCACTTAAAGGAATTAACTTGTTGGAATAAAATATTTCTATGGGTGCAGAAAACTATGCATTAGAATAATGAGGCTGACCCCTTCCTTACACATTGCAATCACTGGGGTTTGTTTCTTCTCTCTCTAATCACAACATGCTATCTTCCTCCTTGCTCACACCTCTGTAGGCAAGACTGGCTGTGAATACTTTAGATTATCACCTTCTCATTTGCAGTGTGAAATAATTGCCCAAGGATGGAAAATGACAAACAACAGTGTGGATTTCAGAAAGCGGCCCACTTGTTATTTAGGATAGCTTAAGTAAACTGGAGACAGGTGCATTATATTGCATCAACTTCTTACACTCAGTCCTTAATAACAGTAGGGATACTCGTTTGTTTAATTACAAACCTAAATGATGCAGTGTAAGAGTATGAGGCTCCGGGGGTAAGTCTTGTGAGTTTTGCTCTTGGCGCCATCCCTTACTGGCTGTGTGGCCTTGGGCAAATTATCTAACTTCTCTGTGCCTCAGTATTTTCATCTATAAAAATAAGACAATAATAATAATGCTTTATGGGATGGTGAGGGTTGGCTGAATTAGTACCTGTAAAGTGTTGGGAAAAATGATCAAACTATAGTGACCACTCAATAGATATCAGCTATTCTTATCTATGCCCTTGGAAAAGAAAGAGGAGACACCTTCTTTCTCTTCTTCAGAAATATTTATTAAGCATTGTGTTCAGGGATAAGGAAAAGTAATCAGTTAAGTGCAAAATATTTAATCAACATACTATAATATAAGACAAATTTGAATAAATGCTGAGTAAAGATAATAGTAATAGAGTTTAGGGCCATAAGAAGAGAAACACTTATTTGGAGAAGGGACTGGAAATGATATTGGAGTGTTGTGTTCCCCATATTTTTTGTCTCTGAAAGACAGACTCATAGAGAGCAGGCAGACAGCTCTAATAGGAAGAGAGTGAAGGGACTGAGTAAAAAAGAAAAAAAAAGAGAGAGAACTCATGGACATGGACAACAGTGTGGTGATTGCGGGGGGAGGGGGGAGTGGAAGTGGAAGAGGGCATAGAGAGGATAAATGGTGATGGAAAAAATAAAGAAAAAAAATTTAATGATGAGTGAAGTCCTATAGTTACCAACTCCAATTTAGCAGAAAGAGCCCCCCTAATTCTGTCCATACAGGGCATTTATTACACCCAGAGAAATCTTTGTAGTCACCACAAAAGTGAAGCTACCTCTGGGGTACCATGCAGCCGCTATTTAACTGTCACGTAACATGACAATCGAGTGTCCTATTAGAGCTAAAATTTAATTGTGAAGACGGGTACCATATTTAACTGCAACCCTGGGGGGAATTTAGGTTGACAGGCTGTAATTACCCAAACTGGAACCTGGCCAGGACACACCTACTCTTTGCCAAAAGAGCTATGGGGGTTTCAACCAGGGCAGGCCTACTAAAACTGCCTTTTTGTCTGGTGAGGAATCAGCACCTGCAGCCCCACAGCGCCCCCTAACAAAGCTCCGGGCCAGTGCAGGCGCTTAAGGGAGCAGGCTTTGCCTGACCCTGCACACTTGCACTTTCTCCCCTAACCCCTCCCTGTCTCAACCTGGCTCCAATCCATCACGGGTTATCAGAAACTTGCCATTTAAGGTGGCATGGCTGTGGGTCCTGCAGTTAAGTTCTTGCTGGGTCTTATCTGTGTCTGTCTGTCTGTTTGGCCTTCTCTGTGTGTCTCTCCCAGGGTCCTGTCTGTATGGTATCATGATGGAAGTGCTTGTCCGTATAAAATAAAACTGAGCACGGTGGTTCTGATCGCCAGCTGCTGTTTCTACATAGAGATCAATTAGAGGCATCTTTTCACCGGGGAAGGGGGCTGGTCTGGCTAAGTTTACTAAAAACTCCATTAGGGTTCTTACTGTGAAATGCATTATACTTTGGTCTTCCAATGCTGTTGCTAGGAGAAAAAATAAAAATTGGGCCAAGAAGAGGTGGAAATGTGGTTTGCTGATATCACTGAAGGGTTTAAAGGAAGAAAGTTCTGGGCTGCAATCACCCCGTGTGAATAGATGTGGTCTTAATTTAAGGTTATGGATATTTTTAAAGCCTTGCTTTTTGTCTTCACAAGTCTTTGCATTCATATAAGTTAAAAAATAATTTAGACAGAAAATAAATGTTGTAGAAAACTCAAATTATTATGTGCATTTTAAATAATCCTGTGTTTTCTGCAGCAGATGTAGCATATGAATAATAACATTAAAAATGATCATGATAATTTGTCAACTGATGGTCTTTTCCCTCAGACCTTCCAGGATGTTGGTTGCTGGCCCTGCTATTGAACTGAGCCCACGACCGGCCTTCCTGAGGGGAGAGGATGATAACAGCCTTTACTCCCTCTGCAGGGTGGTAAGTTAGAAAAGCTTTGTGAACTTGGGCAAGTTGCTTAATATTAAGGATGAAATGGTTTCTAAGGGGCCTCAGCAGAGCCACAGTGTGCAAGATGATAAGCAATACAGTAATGTCACCTGGGAAGATTTTTCCCCTTTTTTTAAGATAAAAGTTCTGAAAAAATAAATTCAAAATGCAACTTGAACAAAGAAGTTGTTGGACAATGTAAAAGGAGGAAGTTAGATTAAGACTTTTTAAAAATGTGTGGGATGATTTTCTATTTGGTTTCTAAGGACACACACACACACACACACACACACACACAGATACTTAGATCAGAGGGAAATCCAGCTAAATGCCCACTTTCTGCTTCCCTGGAATAAAGTTTTCACTTCTGTACAAAGGCAACAACAACCTCAGAATATTAGTATGTTTATGTCCAGATACTACAAGTCTAACAATATGTAAGGTTGAGCCATATGAAATTGCTATTCCTATAGGTCAAAAAGAGTTGAATATAGGAAATTTCATATGGTTCAAATTAATATTACATATATGCATATATATGGTATATATATCATTTATATATTGTATGTCAAAAGGTATATATATATATATATATGTACCTTTTGTTATATAATAATAATAGAGTCCAGACAACTGTGATTTCACTTTCTTATTGCTTTAGCAACTATTTCTCAGTGAAAGATTGATGTACCCATCATATTCCTGCCCTGTTACTAAGATGACATAAAAATTATTAAAAGAAGACACTTTGAAATGCCAGGTTCCATTTCTAAACATAAGAACAAGCCCAGATTTGGTCCTATCCTATATAATAAAAGGGTAATATGCAAATTGACCCTAAAGGCAGAATGACCAGAACGACTGCTTGACCTGTCACTATGAGGCGCACTGACCACCTCTTGGTCCCTTTCCCCAGCCGGCAGGCTCCAATCGCCCGATGGCAAACAGGGAACCAGGGGTGGGTGACAGGGGATGCGTAGGTGGTGGGGGATGTGGGCAGCACCAGGCCAAGGCCCCTGCCCCACACATGGAGGGCAACCTGCAGCAGGGGCAGGGCTGGCGAGCCGGTAGGCTCTGATTGCCTGATGGCAAATGGGGAACTGGGGGTGGGTGGCAGCAGGGTCAGAGCTGGCTGTGGGCAGCCAAGAAAGATGTCCCTGATCACAGGCCAGGCCTAGGGACTGTACCCATGCACAAATTTTGTGCGCCGGGCCTCTAGTAAGAATATAATCAACAAGGTTGAAGGGTGCCCTGTGCACTTGCAGAGAGTGATCCCAGTGGAGTTGGACCCATCAAGACCTTTTTGCAGCCCTGGTTGGTTTGGCTCAGTGGATAGAGCCACAGTTTGTGGACTGAAGAGTCCCAGGTTCAATTCTGGTCAAGGGCACGTGCCTGGGTTGTGGGCTCGATCCCCAGTAGGGGCATGCAGGAGGCAGCCAATCAATGATTCTTTCTCATCATTGATGTTTCTATCTCTCCCTCTCTCTCTAAAATCAATAAAAAATATATTTAAAGAAAGACCTCTTCGCATATCTTCACTCAGAGGATTGAGATCATAATATATGTCCCTGGGGACAGATGCTTTTTAACAGAGTTTATTGGCAATTATTTTATTAGCAATTAAAAAATACAAGTATTATACCCACTAATGATTTCAGGGACAGCTAATGTGATAGAATGTTCCAAGGTATTTTAAAAAGAATAAGGTTGGACTGCTAGTGGTAGGAAAGCTTCCATGAATTAAATAAGTGCATTCCAAAATAAGTAATAAAATAATGATTCAAGAGGAACAATAAAATTTACCTCTGATTAAAATTTTTACTTCCTTATTTTTATTTATGTGCATATGTTTTATTTGTTGATTCTTCCACCTCCATAAAACAGCCAGAATAGCAAGATCAAGTGCTCCATAAAATAAAGTTTTCAATAGAGATAGTTATAAGTTTTAATTGTAAAAAAATCAAGAAATTATGGAAAACTATAAAAGAAGACAAAATTACCTATAATCTCATCATTCAAAAAGTATGATTGCTAAGTGAAATAATTCAAGCATAGAAAGACAAATACCGTATGGTTTCATTTACATGTGGAATCTAAAAAAATAAAACAAACAAAACAAAACAAAAACAGACTTATGGAAATAGAGACCAAAGGGATGGTAACCAGATGAGGGGTTGGGGGATGAGTGAATATAGTCAATAATATTGTGATACATTTACATGATGACAGATGATTACTATAATTAGTGGGGTGATCACACTGTAAGGTATAAAAATATTGAACCAGTACATTGTACACCTGAAACTAATGTTACCAATATAAGATTCTATACCAATTATACTTAAATTAAAAATAAATTAAGAAAATATGACTGTAGAGCACTTTACACACACACACACACACACACACACACACACACACACTTTTTTAAATGCTCAAAAATAAAATCATTCTACACCTCTAGTTTTCAACTTTTCCATTTAGTGAAATTCAGTGACAGCTTTCTATATCAATAGATATAGAGCTATTCATTAAAGTGACTACATAGTACTCATCTGTATACTTAACTAATCAGCTATTAATTCACATTTAGATAGCTTCCAGTTTTGCTACTATAAACCTCACTGCAATAACCAATCTTATCAGACACATCTTTGTGTACTTGTCTTATTATTCCTTAGGGTTCATTCCTAGAGGTGGAATCTGTGCATCAAAGGACAAGGCTTTGGTTATGCATTGCCAAATTGCTCTCCAGGAAAACTGTAACTATTTGTCAATGTCCATTTTCCTTCACTTGCCTGGAGATGATCAATCTTTGCCAATATGATAAATAAAAAATGATATTCTATGGGTTCAGTCTCACAGCTGCCAAAAAGATGCCAAATAAAATAACACCTCCTCACTTTTCATGTATAGTGAGATTGTATGTCTTCTTTTGTGAATTGCCTTACTCATGCCTTTTGTCAATTTTTCTATTTGGGTATTTCTTTCTTATTTATTGTAAGAGCACTTTACATATTAAGGATGCTCTCTTTTCAACTGCTGTCTATGTAAAAATATTTTGTGCAGATTTTCATTTGTCCTTTAATTGTTTCTGGCTTTTTCTTTCTTTTTTTTTAATGCAAAAGTTTTACATTTTTACATATTAAAGCTGTTAACCTTTTTCTTATAATTTTGGTCTTCAGGGTCATTTTAGAAAGGCAGCACATTCATCTACATTTTATCTTTACAGTCATTTTGAGATACACTACAGTTACAACTTTCTTTTACCTCCAAATCACATTTCTTTTTACTTTCCAGAAGTTCTGGAATACAAGCGGAAGGGACCTTGGAAACCAGAGCAGAGGAAACATGACTATTAATAGTAACACTTGACATTTCTATTTTGAGTGTGCTGTAGGATCACTAATTGGTCTCCCTCTTAGATTAGCCCCAAGGGTCACCCTGACTGCCACTCATTCACCCTTCAGGACACTGAGGCACAGGACAGGGAAAGCTGCAGAATTCCATTTGGTGGGCAGCACTCTACATGGCCAGGAGATAAATTCAGGTTCCCCATCTGTGCTTAAGGCAATTTCCTCCACATAGGCTGGCAGATTCCCAGGATGCCTTCAGATCATCAGGAGGAGTTCTCTGGGTGAAATGTCACTGCTGTCCGCCCCCCTCCCAGAAAAGGGAAATCAAATATAGGATGATTTTTAGCCTAGGCCAGTGGTTGGCAAACTGCGGCCCCTTGAGTGTGGCTCTTCCACAAAATATCACGTGTGGGTGCGCACGTGCAGTGTGATTGAAACTTCGTGGCCACACTCAAGGGGCCAAAGAGCCGCATGTGGCTTGCAAGCCGCAGTTTGCCGACCACTGGCCTAGGACATTCTGACTGACTTGGACCACAAAAGGAAATGTACTACTTTTTAGTTCACTATTACTTGTGACAATTAGCATGCCTACTGCAAGAGCTAGGGGGAATAAAGAAAAAGGAAGAAATTAGTGGATCTAAAATGCTTTCTAACTTGGTAAATGATGTGCCTCCAAGGCTGCCTCCCGTGAAACTCATTTATATCACAAAAGTCGATTGGGCTTCCCTTGCATGCAGGCATTGGGCTTGGGGCTGGGGAAACAATGGTGCACAAGATTTCATCAGGAAAGGGCAAATCTGTGGAGGTAAGACAGATGAAGGCAATACGCAAATTTCTCAAAAAAGTAGAGTGGGAAGAAAGCCAGTAGAGCTGGATTCAGAAAAGATAAGGACCTATAGCAGGGCTTTTACATTATCTTTGGAGAAGGACTAGGGATTCCCCCCACCAATATGTCACAGACAATACTTTTGTAATAAATACAATAAAAATGGATTAACAAAAAAATTAGCAAAGACATTCAAAATATAAACTCCGTTTTTATTATTAGAATCAGCAGACAAAATTTGAATTGCTTGAAAATTTCTATTATTCTAGTTTCTGTACTTATCTCATTGCAGACCAGTACTAGTCTGCCTATTGGTAGGGGGCTACAATGCATGGTTTTTAGCAATGCTGAGCCAGAGCATTCTGGAAAGGAGGTGGAGTCGGCAGTGTCAAATGCTGCCAAGGTGTTAAGTAAAATGAAGTCTGGTAAATGTCCTTTGAATGTAGCAACCACAGGTAGTTGCAAAGAGCAGTTTCACTGGAGTGGTTGAGACAGAAGCCAGACCAAGTAGATAAGGAGTTCACTAACATTCACAGCCACTAAAAAATATGGAAGTAAAGATTAACTAAAACACGAAATGCTTAGGTTTTATATAAAGTTCATCCTAGAGGTTTTTTTTTTTTTTTAAAAAAAAGTTAAAATACATTAAATAATCATTGTAAATAGTGATGCTTCTAAAAATGATGAAACTTTTTTGGGTGTTATTGAGTTCTGTTGAAACTGTCCATCTTCAGGAGTTAATCCATTGCCTTCAACCAGGTGCCAGCAAAATCCTTCCAATCTAGTTGCAACTAGAAAGAACAAAAAAAAAAATTGTCCCCAAACATTTAGGAACCATAATGTGTGCTAAGACCTACACATTCATGGAGTTGGTATAGACTACACTTTATGATCCATCTGGAAGGGAGAGGAAAGAATCTGAAAGGCATATTTGACCTGCTCTGAGCTTTGAGGAAACCCAAAGCAAAGGGGATGGGGAGTGGTAGTGGGGAACAAAGTTATGGTTGTGATTCAAGCTGGGCAGGGGTTGGGGAAACTCTGCAGTGGGGTGATTTTCCCTTTTCTACCTAAAACCCTCTGAAGTATCAAAGACACTGGCTGAAACATTGGTCTTCATCCTTGTTCTTTCTCTAATTAAGAAATTGACTTGTCGTTCTGTCTTTACAGAGGCTGATATCACAGTGTCCCAATTTAGCAAATCATGAAATGTTGCTGCAGGTCTTTCTCCCAACCATTATATATTATCTTGTAACATTACTTCTAGCTTTGGAGACCTTACTAGGACTATCTCCTGCACTTCCTTCTGGGAAGAATGAGCAGATGCGCGCGCGCACACACACACACACACACACACACACACACACACACACTTTATTCAGTCAGAGCAGTCAGAGCAGAAGAAAGCAGTTCAGTGGGCCCAGGTAAACAATGAATTGCCACGTGCTCCCTACAAAGTGGCTCCCTGAAAATAGGCAGGGTTGAAAGTAGGGGCTGTTTCCTGTGGGTACCCTTGTGGCTTCACACTGTTCTCTGCCCATTAAGTGAAACTGGAACAAGCCATTTGGGTGGTTGTGACCACATCTGGATGAAGTGCCCAGCTGTTGATCTTTCCTCTCTTTGGTTTTCAGTCCCCGTGATGTGGACTCATTATGGCTGTGATCGTTGCTGATGACATTAATGCACTGTGCTGCTCCTCCACCACACGTGCCATCTGCTCCCATCAGCCCTGTGGGGTAAGTGGTAGGTAATTGTTTCCCATCGGTAGTCCATTTTCTCAGATAAAGGATGCGAGATTCAAAAATAAACATCCACTCTGAGTAGTTGCAACAAGGCGAGTGTGGATCTGGGGGCAACCACCCCATCTATTGCAAGTGGTAGGTGAGGCTGCTTTCCCTGTAATTCAAGTCGAAGGGCAATTTGATTCATTAACAGTGGCTCTGGGAGAGGAGGAGGTTCAGGGAGAGCAGAAGCAAAAAAAAATCCTTGAGAGTTCTTATAAACTATCAGGGTCAGTGCAAAAGAGAAAAGGAGAGATGGAGAGAGAAATTGATGATTCATCAGTAAAGGCTTGTTAACAGACAGAAATAAAAGATAAGAGCCCTTTATAGTTTCAGTGGTAGGAAATGGGCTTGGGCTCCATGACCTTAGCTTCTTAGCTCTGGTTAGCTATGGATTTTGCTTCCTCACCAAAGACCACAGATTACAGACCAGAATAAAAGAATATGGCATGCTGGGTAGGGCTCAGAAGGTGGACAGACAGATGGCAAGATAGAGTGATGCCACAGAGGAACCAAAAAGCCAGCTCACAGAGCTTGTTTTTGGTTTGTTTTGTTCTAGGAAATTGCATCCTGTAGTTCACTTTTAAGCTGTTTTTCTTTTCTTTTTTTATTTTTTAAAACATATTTTATTGTGGTTTTCTTTTTACAGAGAGGAAGGGAGTGGGATAGAGAGTTAGAAACATCGATGAGAGAGAAACATCGATCAGCTGCCTCCTGCACACCCCCTACGGGGGATGTGCCTGCAACCAAGGTACATGCCCTTGACCGGAATCGAACCTGGGACCCTTCAGTCTGCAGGCCGACGCTCTATCCACTGAGCCAAACCAGTCAGGGCAAAGCTGTTTTTCTTTTAAAAATGCCACACAGAATCCTCAGTTTGACTTTCACATCCACTCTCAGCTCATTTGCCTACATGAGATAAACTAACAATAAAAAAATAACCAAATCTAATTACATACATACATATGGAAACCCCACATACATGAGAGAGAGACCCTACATACATGTGAGGTTCAGAGATCGTAATGGAAAATGTGGCAAATATGACATTCTGAGCTAAACATGAGATGAGGCACCTTAGGGCCTCAGAGGGGAGGAAGGTCATTCACAGGACTATAGAAGAGCAGATGTTCAGTAATTAGAAGTATAGGTAGATCATAAAAGATTATTTCTGTTGATAACTCTTACTATGGGCAACTCTCCCAATTTAAATTCTTTAAGAGAGAGGTAAAAGTTTTTCTTGAGTCCACAGGGTCTTGATTGCCTTTAACTCAAAATAATTCACATGCCAAAGTGGCACATCTTGGGGAGGTCTGTTCTGAACCCCTTCACACACATACATCAGTCATTCATTCAACAAATATTTATTGTACTCCAGCTGCAAACCAGGTGCCATTCTCACTGGGAGGTTTCTATAGGCCTCTAGAGCAAGGCAGGCCCACATTTACCATTTGCTGGTGTTATCCTGTGCAAATCTGTAACACCTCTGAACGTATGTTTCTAAATCTCTACAATGGGGTAATTGTACCAGTTTCATATGGTTGTCATGAAAATCAAATGGGAGGATGTATGGCTCAGGCCAGAGGCAGAAAAAGCTCTTGATAAACACAAGGGCTAGGCATCCTTCCTTTAACACACACCACTGTCTCCTCACATGTTCTTTCATCCTTGCTATTCTCTCATGCCTCCTCCACCAGCCATAGACTGCTGCCTGCATCTCCTGGATCAGGCCCTGATTTTATATCTGCTGTGCACAAATGCTAGTCTCTACTTTTAGTCAGAGTGGAGGCAGGTCCCCTTTCCATAGTACCCCCTACCCAGTGCTTCTGAGTTAGGAGAAGGAGATTCCCTAACACCAGGCTTACTCCAATAGCAGCCAGTCCTGCTAATTGATTCATGTTATTTTATTTTCTGTACTGGTGGTTAGGGCCTCAAGCAATTTTATGCAAATTTATGAACCTTATGCAAATGAGGGCATTCCCTAGACTAATTGCACACAAAATGGAAGCTTTGTGGGCACCTCCCCCATTGAAGTGTGCCCTGACTCCTTCTCATCCCTTAAATGACTCCCAAACTCCCTCATCACCAGAAAGCCCCCAAATCAGCAGCCTCCCCCTCCACCAGCCACCCCACCAGCAGGTCTCTCAGGGGATATTTTAGAATGCTTAAGATACAGCTCCAGCCCTGTTTGCTAGGTCTGGTGGTTTCCTGGTGTCCTAGGAAACCATAGCCTTAGAGCAGTGGTCGGCAAACCGTGGCTCGCGAGCCACATGTGGCTCTTTGGCCCCTTGAGTGTGGCTCTTCCACAAAATATCGACTTTTGCTCATGGGCCACGAAGTTTCAATCACACTGTACGTGCGCGCCCGCACGTGGTATTTTGTGGAAGAGCCACGCATGTGGCTCGCTAGCCACGGTTTGCCGACCATGGCCTTAGAGGATACTCCCCCAGATTGTTTTTATTTTATGTCATGTGAATCCCACCCAGTTTCCTCTTCTAATCCTCCTAGGACAGGTAAGACCTGGAACTTGCCAGAGGCTCACAAAGCTGGCCTGACATGACTCCTTTGGCTAAGAACAGGGCTGTGTGTGGCCCTCTCATCTCTGGGGGACCCTGCCACCAATTTTAGGCCCATCCTTGGTCCCAGCACACTGATAACTAATCTGCAGGAAGGTATGTCTTAGGTGGTCTCTAGAAGCAGAGCCCAAGACAGGCATTTAGATGCAATGGACCTGTTGAGGAAGGGCTTTCAAGAGAAGCCTGTGAAGGAAGCAGGATAGGGCAGAGGGAAGCTCAACAGATGTGGGTTCAGCTAAATTCTTTGACTCAGCCTGATCCCCCAGGGAGTTCTGGAGTTGCCTACCTTGAGGTAAGGGTGCGGATTTTTATGTGATTCCCCCAGAGACAGGCTTGGCTTCCAGTAGTCTCAGGCATTTTCTTTCCAGCAAGGATGCTCCCATCTGAGAAGCAGCTGGGGCACCAACTGGCATCTCTTACATGCACCAAGACCAAGGCATTTACATTTCTTTTGGTTGGTTCATTGGTTGGTTGTTTAACCTAATTGAACTTTAACATCCCTGTAAAGTAGGCATTTAAATTATCTCCATTTTATAAATGTGATAACTAGTGTCAGGGCAAGTTGCCACCTGCTTCCAAAGTCATATGACCAGTGAACCTCCTAGACAGAGGAGGGGTTTGACTTTGGACTCACTGACTTTCCTGAGGGCCTGTTCCACCTGGTAGTGTGTGTGCTCTCATGCACAGGCAGGTGTGGGTGGCTGCTAGGGCACACTGGAGTCAAAGCTTTCCCATGCTCTCTCTCCCCTTTCCTTCCTGCCCCTTCCTCTCCCCAATGTTCAGTTTCCCTTCTATCTCTTCTTCCCCTCTGTTCCCCAAGCTTTACTTCCACCCGGACTTCACCCCACTTTGCATTCCTTTCTTCTCTACCCCCTCCCTTCCATTCTTCCTTGCCCTCCAGGCCTTCCTTTCCTTTCTACATCTCCCTCTTCCCCACCCATCCCCCTTTCCTCTATCACCTTTTCCTTTCCTTTCTGCCCAGTCTTATCCCTTTCTCTCCCCCACCTTCTTCCCCTAGCTTTATTTCCACCACATCACCTTCCTTCCCCCTTCCTCTCCTTCATCTTCTATTCCTTTCCTTTCCCCTTCACACCCTCCCCCACCCTTGCCTCCTAGAGGGCTGCCAGCCCCACCCTAGCCTCTGTTCTCAAAGGAGTTAAAGTCAGACCCTCTCATCCCAGTGAGGCTCCCTCTGAACTGTGCTCAGGAAGGTGATCTCACATCTCAGGGTGCTCCCTGAGTCCTGGGAATCATGCTTGGAGGTCTGGGGACACAGGGGCTGCCAGAGCTCAGGCAGACCTGGAGGCGGTACCTGGATCTGCCTCAGCGTGGCACTCTAGATCGGGAGAGGGTGCAGAGTAGGAGCTGGGTGGAAGACAGAAAAGCCTGCTGCCAGGCAGCTGGGGCCAGAGAACGGCTCAGCTCTGTGAGGAACACGCTGAGGATCCACCAGGCTGCCAGAAGCTAAAAGTAAACAGTGATGCCAGACACGGATGAGTGCACGGCCCAAACTCCCGTTCTTTGTACAGGCAGCAAGGCCTGGAGCCTTGACTCTCTCTCTCTCTCTTGTTTCCCTCATCCCTGCTGGCCCAGCATTCTCCCTGCACACTTCCCCTCCATTAAGCTTGCCTTGGTCCAAAGGAAACATTTTCCTTACCCTTTGCTCCTTCCAAGCTTCCCCTCTGCCCACCCTCCTAGAACCTCTTAATTACTGGGTCTGAGTTTTCCTTCTTAACTCCCTCCATCCCTCAGCAACCCTCTCCCACAAGCTTGAATTTTATTCCCTGGTTCCAAGGTTGAAATTTGTCTACTCAGATTCCACTATTATCTGTAATAAGAAGTTACACCTCTGGAACTCTCACAATTTAATACTTTTTTTCATATGAATTAGGTCATGTTATTTGTTTGGACACTCTTGGAGACAATGCTGCATTAGCTCTATTTTACAGATGGGAAAATGAGGCTCTGATGGGATCAGAGCTCGGTGTGCTCCTGACACAGGCGCTCTCAGGGCTGCCATGTAAGAATGTCCTCCTCCCACCCCACCCCAGCCTACAGTGTGTGTGAATGGACTTTCATACAATCATGAGAACATGCAAATGACACAGGCATGACTGGGCTCACACTTGCTCTGGTGCCTCTGCCATGAGAACATAACTCAGGGAGCCTGCGAGAGAATGAGACAAGTGAAGCAGGGCTGAATTGGCTCCATTGTTCCAGCTGAGGCCTCAGACATTTGAGAGCTCAGCCGGAATCACCAAAGCCACCTAGCCGACACACAGTTGACCACTGGCACATGAGTGAGCCTAGCCAAATCCAGCTCAGATCAGTACCAGCATGCAGCCAACCCGAGCACTCATGAGAAAAAAACAATCAGTTGTTATTTCAATGCGCTGTGTTTTGGGATGGTTTGTTATACAGTTATTCCTGACAGATGCAGGTAGGAAGGAGAAACCCTTGCTAGAAGAAAAAGGTTGGCAGACTCACCTTGAACAATAGTTTAACAAAGGAGGGGCAAAAGGAAAACAAAGATTTGCAGTGAGTAGCTTGATTGGTGCATTCCTGTCGATTCATAAAGCACCCCTGGGGAGTATGATAGGCAGCTATTTGAATTCCTATTTGTCAGGTGACAAAACTGAATCTCAGACAAGGTACATGACTTGCTCATGGTAGGTAGCTAGTAAGGGATGGATCCAGATGAGGAAACATAGGAACATTAAAATTGAGTCACACAACGGCTGTATCATAGAGCCAGGATTCAAGCAAGGAGGTCTGGCTCCAGACTCTGGGCCCATAAATCCTACACTGACAGCCTACCTGTGTTCAGTGTTTTGCTGCTCAAGATGCCCCATACATAGGCTCAGAGAACGGATGAGAGGCAGTCCCATTTCTCTGACACAGGTAGACACAAAGCTGGGAGTTTCTTTTCTCTTTACCCTTTTGCTGTGTTGATAAGCTGTGTGCCAGCAGGTTCCTGTGTTTCTGGACCTGTCTGGTGGTTTGATGAAACCTCAAAGCATCAGAAATCTATTTCCCCAGGAGCAGGAGAAAAACGGTTTGTCCTAGAAGCTGCCCCACACCAGTGTGTTAACCTTATACACAACCTTCCTCCATTTATGCCAGCGACAGTGTAACCTACAGCCATTGCCAATCTTTGCACCATCATCCCTGTGACTGGTCAGCTGGAAAGAGCCATGAGGGGCACACCTTTATTTTAAAAGAAGGAACTATGAGGTCCGCCGTCTAGCACCTGCCACTCTGCTCTTGCCAATCCACAGCAGTGGAAACTCTGTCTCCACAGCCCTACTCACTGCTCCTCTTTACCTTTCCACTTCCCCCTGCCACTTGCCCAGCTAAAGAGGGAGCAATTAGAATGGTGGAGGGATGATCCCATTCCTTTCCCTCCACTGTCACTTCCAGTCCTGACTCACTGTTACCCCAATTGTAATAGAATCAAAATCTAAAGCTAGAGGTATCCCAAGGCTGAGGACACATCCAGAACAAGTGTGTGAGTGAGTGTGTCTATAACAAGTAAGGTGTTTATGTGAGTGAGAGTATAAGTGTGAGTAAGCATGTGAGTGAGCATGGGTGTGAGAATGAATGTACCTGTGCAAGTGTGGTATGTGTGTGCAACTGAGTGTACCTGTATGAGTGAGCATACACTGTGAGTTTGCAAGGGAGCGTGCATATGGTCATATGCAAGTGTGCATGTGTGCGCCTGTGTGAGTGTGTATGTTTGGAGGATATGGGAGAGTGTGTCTGTGTGTGAGTGTGTGCCTGCAGACTCAGCAGTATCTATAACTGGGAGCAAAGTAGATTTTTAGCAGGTTAGGAAAGGACTTTTCCTGGAGGCTCATTTGGCACTCTATTCTCATGGTGATGCAGGTGGCTGAGAGCTGGAGCCAGAGAGCTGAAGGCTGGTTGTACCTCAGCTTCATGAGACCCACCTCCCAGCTGCCACCTGAGCTGAGAAGTGAGGCTTTGGGTTGCCTTCATAGTAGAGGTGTATTTTGTCTGCTTGGGGTGTCAGAAGGGGACTGGAATGAAAAGGAAGGCTGGGCTTGGGAAACCTTAAGGCAGGCTTGGCATAGGAATCATGAGAAAGGGCAGACTTTTCCACCCCTATCCCAGGAGAGATGCCTTTGACTCCTGGGACCTCAGAAAGAAGGAGGGTGGGGTGAGGAAGGGTGCTAAGAGGGCATGAAATTTAAGCACTAAATGAACAAAGAGGCTAGAGGGGCTGGTTGTCATGTCCTAGGAGCACCCGGATTGCAAAAATCTGTCTCTGACAAACAGGCTGGCACTCACTTCATTCTCATCATGAGGGCTGCCTGTCTGCAATGCTGGCAAGGGCGGGCGAGGTTTCTTCTCTCGCTAGAGTGCTGAGAAATTAGGTCCAGGGGCACATCAATCTCTTTCACGGCACAGTTATGTGCTAAGAACAGGCAGCTTCTGATAGGTAACCTGCCAGCAATGGGCAAAATGACTCTCTGGGATGCAAAGTCTTGGGTATTACAGACACATACTTCCTCAAGACATAGACTGAAGCCTAATTCCAGCAGACATGCAGCTCCAGCTCCTCAGCTTTGCTCTGCTTTGGCACAAACACTGGAGTTATTAGGCAAGTGGCCTCCATGTTTTCCCTTGCCAGGAAGAAAAGAAATCAGGGAAAATCTATGTTTGAGATTTCTGATCGCTCCCTGAGAGCTGGAGCTTCTCTAGAGCTTTCCAAGGCCTGGGTTCTAGTGGAATCTCTGTAAGTCAGGAGCGCTTCCCCAGCTGTGCCACACCCCCTTCTGACCTGTGTGGGTAAGCTTTGTTAGAAGGAAAGCTTTTGCTTGCCTGCTCATACCTTTCTTTTAAGTAGTGCCTCCTAGGATGAGGGGTGGAGTCTTAAAAGAAAGTGCCCCCTGCATCCGCCTCTGTCATACAAGACAGTGTCCCTCCAAGGCTGAGTCAGCCTGGCCAGGGCCCGCCTCCCTGAGGCCCCTTCTGACTCCAACTTCTGAGCAGTTTTATAATGGAATTCAAATGAGATGGAGGTTATCCAGGGTGAGCGAGGCTGCTCCTTTCCATGGAGGGGGCTGTAGACTAAGGATTTTAACCTTCTTCAATAATTATTTTTGGAAAGCACAGACAGGATGGCATAGACACAGACCCAGGGTGGGAGGGGGGAGACACCCTTGTTCATTCAAGCCCTATGGTTGCCATTCTGATCAGAACACCTGTGTTTCCTTGAGATCTTCAGGAAGCTGCTGGAGTGGGCTCACCATTGCTGTGTACACAGCATACCCTCTACATGAATCTCAGGCCCATTCTAGCCACTGTGTTGTGAATTGAACTCAGCGCAGTGGGAAGGGTTATGCTTCATTGCCTCTTCTGGCTGCAATGTTGTTTTAATTTTCAGCTGTATTTTTTATTTTACTACCTGAAGCATTAGCAGGTCTCTGGGCTCTCCTAAGCTGACAGAATGTTGTTATGTGACCCGGGAGTATCCGCTCAGAACCACAGTGGCCAGGACTAAAAGTCTCGTGCTTTCCGTCCTGTGGTCGGCCACACTTCCTGAGTACTTGGGCAGGCCAAGCTGACCTGCTTGCAGGAGTAATACAGCACTGCAGAACTCTGGCCTCCAGTCTGTGGGATTCCAGCAAGGTGCCATTTCCATATTCTCTGGCAATAACTAATTAGCGATTATAAAGCTCTTTGAAATATGAAGTGCTGCATGATAATATCTGTAATGAGCCTAATTCTTTCCCTCTTGCACATAAGGTGGAGGGAGTGGGTTTTATACCCATTAAAGGATGCTGGGCTACAAGGCAGCATCTCTTCCCTGAGGGGCATCAGAGTTGTGGTCTGATCCAGTGGTCCTGCAGAAGGGGCCTGGGAAAGCAGACCACTGGCAAAGCAACACCCAATCAGTTGCTTACCAGCTTTTGGCTCAACTCCCCCTGGGTGGGAGAAGGAGGGGGGCAGTAAGGGTGATGAATGGAAAGGGGATAAGAGAAAGGTGGAGTTAGGGTGAAGAGAATGAGTTGGGCTTGTGGTCTCCTTAATTTGATTTAGAATTTCATATTAATATATAACCTCAGAAAAAAATTAATGAGAAATGTGAAGAAAATAGGATAATGAATATGATAATATATGGGGAGTGCTTTGGGCTTCTTGGAACAAAGGTGCAAGGAATTATTGCTGTGATTTTCTCACGGTGCATATATATTTTTATTAAACTCTTAAAAAATGCCAGTAGATTCACTTCTTCTGCAAGGTACTAACACCTCACAGAGGAGTCGTTCTTCAATTAGTTCCCTGAGCCTTGGCCCACCTCTTGGCTATTTTCTCATGGCTCTTCTGCAGACTTCCAGCTTAAGGGACACAGAGAGAAGAGAGTAGATTAGAAGACTCAGTGGCTTTGCCCAGTGTCTGGTACACATGTGCCTGGGGAGGCCTTCCTAAGCAAGTATGTCTCAAGAGGGCTGGGAGGCTGGAGGGAGGGTATTTTAAATGCAAAACAGAAGTGGAAATCATGGGCCTGGCTGGAGGCAAACTTGGAGTAGTCACTTCCCTATACCAGTGATTCTCACAGCAGCAGCATCACCTAGGACTATGTTAAAAATGCACATCCCCGCGCCCCAACTCAGACCCACTGAATCAGGAACTCTGGGTGTGGGGCCAAACAATCTTTGCTTTACAAAGTCCTCCAACACACTCAAGTTGAAGAACCCCTGTGCTGGAATTAGTATTCCACAGCAAACTACAGATTGTCCTGCTCCAGAAAGCAGATTTGGAGACAGAGTTTAGCATATGAACTGTTTATTAGGGAATACCTTTGGGAGAGGATCATTACCAATGGGAGGGAGAGGAAGGAAGAAGGATTGGGCAGAGGGAGATATACAACTGTGTTATATATCCAGGGAAAGCTCTGGCTGTCCCACAGGGAGCTCTGGAGCTAGCTCAGGTGGCCCATGAGTTGCAATGAGTTCAGGCAAGATGACCAGATCTTTATACCTCACCTCAGCTGTTGGATGTGGGCTGCCCTGGGAGCAGTATGGTCTTGGCTGTGACTGCTCTCAGCAGCTGGAACAGTGGAAGTGACACTGATTTTCAAGACTGGGACATGAAAGATGATGCATCTTCCACTGGATCACTTGAACTTAAAGTTCTAAGCTGCCAGATAAGAAGTATGACTGCTCTGAAACCACACGTTGTAAGGTTCCCTGCAGACTCTGGTTGGCTGTCCAGCCTAGGCTCTAGAATTGTGAGAGAACAAACCTTCAGATGATCCCTGCCTCTAGCCATTGAGTCACTCCCAACCTTCTAGTCTTCCTAACAGAGGCTCTAGACATCATGGAGCAGAGACAAGCCATCCCTGCTGTGCCTTAACCAAATTCCTGACTTATGGAATCCATGAGCATAACAACATGGTTGTTTGACATTACTAGGTTTGGGGGCAGTTCATTACACAATAATATTAGTCAGAAAACCTCAAATCCCTGGGGTTGGGAAGTAAACTCTGCCTAATCTAATGTGAAGTACTACAAATTCACATGGCCAAGGACCCAAATTTTATTTTATTTTATTTTATTTTTAAATATATTTTATTGATTTTTTACAGAGAGGAAGAGAGAGGGATAGAGAGTTAGAAACATCGATGAGAGAGAAACATCGATCAGCTACCTCCTGCACATCCCCCACTGGGGATGTGCCTGCAACTGAGTCACATGCCCTTGACCGGAATCGAACCTGGGACCCTTGAGTCCGCAGGCCGATGCTCTATCCACTGAGCCAAACCGGTCAGGGCCCAAATTTTAATATAGCAAGGGCCTAAAGCATTGGGAACAATACCACAATCTACCATAAAGGCTTATATACAATTATGTTAAAGATTTAGCTGAGGCCCAGAGAAACCTTCTTTGTCCATGATCACACAGCATCAGCGTTGAGGCTTCAGAAGCAGCTCTGGCAGGCATAGAGGACTTTTCATATCTGTGCATTTGACGTACCCAAGCTAGAACAGGTTGAATGACCTGAGAATGACCTTCTCAGTGACAGAGGAACCCAGTGAATGTAGGCCCTGAACGATTTCCGTAGCTTTTAAGAGCCCCAGGCTGGTACCTGTTGTAAATGGTTGTATAGTATCGATATTTATTGGACTTTGCATCCTGTGAGGCTGCTTTGTGTCTGCACATCCATGATGGGTTAGCATTTTTTTAAAGATTATAAATGTAACATACAAAAATCATATTTGTTACATTTATACATATTTATACCATACATTGGCAGTATATAGATGCACTCAGATTATATATTATTTATAAGCATTGCTGCGACTCAGATTTGTTAGAAAGGCTCAGAGTGAGAGTGTGTTTGTAAAGTGCTCCAGGGTCCTCTGGGATGAGGGCAGCTATGTAAGTGTAAGTCATTATCATTAAGCTAAACTGCCTTCCTCCGATTACTGACAGCACCGAAGAGGTTCTCCCGCCTCCCCAGCCCCTGCGTACAGCCTGGTAATGCTGGAATAATATAAAGATAATATTACTGTAATAAGTGCTTTGCAGCATTTATGGCTTTATTAGCAGCAGCCATACTGTAAAGAAGGGAGAGGCCCCCAGAAGTGCCAAGGGGTTGGTGCTAAGGGCAGAACACTCAAAGAAGCAAGCTGGATTCTGAGTCCAAACAAAATGCAGGGGCAGCATGACATAAGGTAAAATTCTCACTCCTCATCCTGTCCTGCAGAGCCTATTTCCGATTTCAGTTGATCTCCAAATATGCTACTGAGTCCAGCTGGGTCTGGTGCTGGGTGGAGTGTAATTGATAGAGGAGGGCTTCTACAATTCTAGCCTGAAGGACATCCCACTGTATTTTAGGTGCCTTCTGAACTCAGGGGATGCCCCAAATTGACAACAGAGGCCCTCACTTTGATTGGTATGTAATGGATAGACCACAAAGCCACAGGCTTTCCAGAATGAAATGAATCTCCATAGCTGAATGGTTTCATTGGTTGCCCATGTAACTATGATAGAGCATAAAAATAAAAAGGAGCTTCTGAATAGTTCTTATATTTTACAAGGAGTCCCTTACCTTTTAGAGTTGCATGTATTTTACACTTGTTACAGGTTGTAGGTATCTTCCTGCCATATACTTGCAATGTGGAGAAATATGTTAAAGATTTTGTGTTTCAGAGCATAGAGAAATCTAGGAGTTACATCCACCATCTCATTTGATTCTTCTAATATCTCTGTGAAGCTAGTCTTATCTATGACTCCCATTTTATAGCTATGGAAACTATAAGGGTTGAGAAAGTAGACCAAAGTGTTATGTCATGAAGAATAAGAGCTTTAATTCAGGCCTTTTGACCTGTCGGCAGCCCCTTCTTGAAGGCTGTCCTGCCTGGGAGGATTTGCACAGGATAAAGGGATCCATCTTTCACAATTTTTCTTTGGAGGAGACAAAATCAAAAGGGAGAAGGCCAATGTACTGGTTATCTATTGCTGCATAACAAACCACCCCAGACTTAATGGTGTAACATAGCTGTAATCATTTTTAGGGTAACTGGGCTAGCAAGGTAGCTCTTACTTGGGGTTCCTGATGCCACAATAGTCAGATGGCTACAGGTGTGGACATCTCAGAGGTTTTTCTCTCACATGTCTTGTGCCTAGGTTGGGAAGACTCCAACAACTGGAATCTGGCAGAGCTCTGCTCATAGTCTCTCCACAGCTGGACTTCTTACATGGCAGCTCAGGGCTCCCAAAATGGGTGTAGGGAGTGAGGTGGAAGGTGTATCGCCTTTTAATCATCTAGCCTTGGAAATCACACATCACTTATGTTACTTTTTGTAACTCTTCGTTAGAAGTGAGTCATAAAAGCCAGCCCATATTGAAAGGGCGTGTATTTTATGGAAAGCAGCCAACAATCAGTGTTTGCAGACACTTTTTATTTTATATTATTTCCTCATCTGTTCAGCTTTCTTAGGTGGGAGTCAGAAAGTTAATATTCTCAGTCAAAGATGGTGTGTTGTTATCTGTCAGGTTCAAAATGAAATGGAGTTGCTGGGGTTTTAAAGTGTCTCAGCCAAAAGGCAAACACACCTCAGCAGCTCTGGCTCAGGGTCTGTTGCTGGGGCTGCCACACCTGTGACCCAGCCTGGCTGTGGCCTTTTGGCATCATCAGACATGCGCATGATGACATTAGCCAATGCCCAACTCATCTCACCAGATCATGCTGGAGGAAAGATTGGGAGAAGGTGGTTAACCCTGCCTGAGTCCTTCTTGGGGTGATTTTTTTTTTAAAGCACATGCACCTTTTCCTCTCTTCCTGACTGTCTTTTTTTCTAAATAAAATAAGGCAGTTCCTTCAGCACCCAGCTCCTCTCCAAGAAGTGCCAAGCAGGTGCACTCATAGGTAAAACTGCTTCTGTCTGGCTCTATGGTGAGGAGAGTACAGGAGGCTCCTGGACTAGCCCCAGGAGAAATTGACCTTGGGATCCCACAGTTACTCACAACTGGCCCTATGAAGCATTAGGGAAAAAAGAGGAAGAATGCTAAGAGCAGAGGCTATAGGAAGTCCTCTGCTTGGATCCCTCCACTCTACTCCATGGCCCCGTCTGCCTGGACTAGGAGGGACCACACTTGTCTTGCCTTGGCCTGTAACCTAAGAAAACAGGATGAGTCATGTATTTTCTCGGGCTGGCATAGACTGGATGATTTAAGAACAGAAATGTACTGCCTCACAGGTATGGAGGTCAAAAGCCCAAAATTAAAATGTTAGCATGGTTGGTTCCTTCTGAAGGCTGAGGGCCTTAAGGGAAGAATCTGTTCCAGCCCTCTCTCCTTGGTTTTTCTTGTGTTTATCTAACACTAGAGGCCTGATACATGAAATTTGTACAAGAGTAGGTCTTCTACACAAAAATAAACTCAAAATGGATAAAGGACTTAAACATAACATAGGAAACCATAAAAATATTAGAGGAATCCAAAGGCAGCAAAATCTCAGACTTATGCCCAAGCAATTTCTTCACCAACACAGCTCCTAGGGAAATGGAAACTAAAGGGAAAATAAATAAGTGGGACTACATCAAAATAAAAAACTTCTGCACAGCAAAAGAAACCATCAACAAAACAATAAGAAAACCCACTACATGGGAGAACATATTTGCCAATGCTGTCTTCGATAAGTGTTTTATCTCCAACATTTACAGGGAACTCATACAACTTAACAAAAGGAAGACAAAAAACCCAGTAAAAAATGGGCAAAGGACTTCAATAGATACTTTTCGAAAGAAGACATAAGGAAGGCTAAGAGACATATGAAAACATGCTCAAAGTCACTAATCATCCGAGAGATGCAAATCAAAATGACAATGAGGTACCATCTCACTCCTGTCAGAATGGCTATCATCAACAAATCAACAAACGACAAGTGCTGGCAAGGATGTGGAGAAAAAGGAACACTTGTGCACTGCTGGTGGGAATGCAGACTGGTGCAGCCACTATGGAAGACAGTATGGAGTTTCCTCAAAAAACTAAAAATGGAACTTCATTTGACCCAGTGATCCCACTTCTAGGAATATATCCCAAGAAAACAGAAACACCAGTCAGAAAGGATATATGCATCCCTATGTTCATAGTAGCACAATTTACAATAGCTAAGATTTGGAATCAGCCTAAGTGCCCATCAGCAGATGAGTGGATTAGAAAACTGGTACATCTACACGATGGAATGCTATGCTGCTATAAAAAGGAAGGAACTCCTACCATTTGCAACAGCATGGATGGACCTGGAGAGCATTATGCTAAGTGAAATAAGCCAGACGGAGAAAGATAAATATCACATGATCGCACTCATTTGTGGAATATAATGAACAACATAAACCGATGAACAAAATTAGATCTAGAGACAGAGAAGCATTGATCAGATGCTCAAATCTCAGAGGGAAGGCAGGGGAGGTTGGGGGTAAGGGGGAGAGATCAACCAAAGGACTTGTATGCATGTATATAAGCATAACCAATGGACATAGACACCGGGGGATGAGGGCATGAGTGGGGGGATAGAGGGACAATGGGGGGATAAGGACACATTTGTAATACCTTAATCAATAAAGGAAAAAATTTTTTTTAAAAAGAGTAGGCCTTCCTCCCCCTGACTGCCAGCACTGGCTTCCCTCTGGCACCCAGGACCCAGGCTTCCCTCATAGCCCTGGCTTCATCCGGAAGGACGTCCAGTCTAATTAGCATATTATGATTTTATTATAGATAATATATAATTTATTTATTCATTATTCCTCTAGAATGTGCACTCCATGAGGGCAGGTGTTTTTGTGGTTTGTAGGGGTTTTTTGGTCTCTTTTCCTCCTGTATGCCCCTGGCCTGACACATAGTAGGTACTTGATAGGTATATGTTGCAAGAATGAATAAAAATATCCCTTAGGTCTGCTTCAACCATAACCTATAGAAGACAGAAGTTTTATTTTCTTATTGAGTGTTTCTGAGTATGGACATAAAAAAGTTCCTTAGTATTTATAAGAGCAAATTCAATGTCAATGATAGTATAGAATCTTCTCAAATCAATGGTTTAGATACCTGCTGTTACTGCATTCTCCTAGATCTGAGTATCAGAAATGCTAAGAGAGTGAGGTTCTGCACGGATTGACTCTTTTCAAGGTGTTGGAAACAGGTACCAAATTAGAAACTGAGAGCTTTGTACTTGGATTGATTCACAGATTTCAGCATTTCAACTTCCCAGGCATTGCTATTGCTGTTAGTTTTAGAAATATCTCACAAACCACCAGCATCGCTCATGCTGTTGTGTGAACATGCACACACAGGCACACTCATGTGCTTTCCTATACCAGGTGCGGATCCAGCACAACTCATTTCCCATTCCAGCTTATGTCTGGAGCACTCAGATGATTGTTCAAAGAGGCTTTGCCAGAACAGAATTGTCCAAGCTCCCTGGTTCCTGAGGGAATGAGGTGTGTCTGATAGTGTCCACAGTTCCCTCCCACATCTGTCAGCACGGTAATATATGGCAGATAATAGGATTTCACTGCATTGTGGTGGTTTAAACAGGCATGACAAGATTGTGATTTCAAACCTGTGTAAGTCATAGACACCTAAGCGGTTGTGGCTTCTCCTCGATCTTACTAGCAGGCAAGGTGAAACAGCCTAATGACTCTTCAGGCTTATACCTGGCCCTCAGTCCTTCCTTTCCCTCCACCATGCAAGATCAGCCTTGTTCCTGCTTCAGAGCCTCTCCCCTTTTTCACTATTGCCCTGTGCTCTTAGGAATTCAGTTCCAATGGGCTATCAAGTTCTGTGAAAGGAATTGACTGCTGGGTTTTTTACACAGAATATTTATTTGAGTTTTTTGGGGGTTTTTTTGTATGTCTTTGTTAAGTGAGTTGTGAACATTCTTGTACAAGTAGGACCTGAGGAAAATGAGAGCTTTGTTTCTTGGAAAATACACTCGGGCTCACATGGACTATATCATTTTATGGATGGCAGAGACTCCAGCAAACCCAGGTCAAGAATGCCACATCTAGTACTGTGTGAGTGGCTTTTTTAACCAGCTTTCCAGATGTATAATTAACATACAAAATGTACCCATCCTAAGTGTATGGTTTGATGAGTTTGGAAAAATGTGTACACTTATGTAACCACTACCCCATGAAGATAAACACCATTTAGAACTCTCTAGAAAGTTTGCTGTACTTCCTTCCAGTCAAAACATCCTCCAACCAAAGTAACCATTCTTCTGGCCTCTATCATCATAAATGAGTTTTGCCTATTTTATAATTTCATGTCAATGGAATCATATAATATGTGTTCTTTTATGTCTGGCTTCTTTTGCTCACCATGTTTTTGAGATTTATCTATGTATGCAAGGGCTTTACCAAAGGCAGGGATTTTGATGGCATTGATGACACAGGTGCAACTGCCCAGAATCTCACAATTCTAGAGCCTTGCAGTTCAGGCAGAGAGACAGAATGAAGGTGCAGATGGTACCACTACCTAGGCAGAGGCAAAGTGTTATATAGAAGAGCATCCTGCACTGCTCCTTGGATGGGAGCATTGTCATGGGCGATAGATACTGGAGATCTGAGTTTGAGCTTCTGCTATGTTAGCAACAGATAGCATAAATCTTTTTAATCTTCCTAAGCTAAAATTTCCTCACTGGCAAAGCGCAGGTGATAATACCTTCCTTTTCACATCTCTTGAGGAGCTGAAAGAACTTCATGAAGTAGAAGCACCTCCCAATCTGCAACACTGGAAGGATGTCTAGAGCTGGGGCTGGGACTGGAACTGTCAAGTGTGTTGAGAGGCCTAGACTCAAATCCTGCTGAAACCCCATCCCCTTGCTTAATAGAGCCTCAAGACCCTCTATATAGAAGGGGGGGATAGTGATATCTCCACAGTTAAATTAAAGGATTAAATGAATCAAAGAATGTGGATAAAATGTCAGGCCCAGTAAATGAGGTAGTAGCCGCCTATAAGAAGGCTGAAACTACCTCCACTATCCACTAGCCATGTGACCTTTACCAGTTGCAGGTTACTTATTCTCCTACCTCAGGTGTAGGGGAACACTCTGAGATGCAGATGGAGATGTAAGTGCAAGAGGGTCATTGAGGCGTGCCCTTGGGATCAACAGCAGTGGGAGGGTAAAGGAGGCAGGATTGGGCTAAGGGAGGAGTTGACCTGTAATGCAGTCACAAAGAAGACATCAGTGGGGAAGCAGTGGAGCTGGAGTGACCCTGCTGAGTTTTTTTGAAAAAAAATTGAGGCACAATGACAGGCCTTTATACCTCTGTATGATTTTGTCATTGAATGTGGGTTGCCCGCAGGAAGGGAGTGTGACCTTGAGGGCAGTTTCTAGAGGGACATTGAATGTGCTACACCTTAGATATATAAAATTTTTATTTTTTGAATTTATTTGTGAACTATCTGCTGTCCACACTCCCAGTAGCTGGGGAAATGAGCACCTTAGTTATAATGGTACATCTGAGCAGCACACCACAAAATCCACTATACCTCTCTATACCTCAGTTTCTTCACCTATAAAATGGGGATAATAACAGTGCCTACCTTATTGTGGTTAAAATATATGTCTCTTTAAAATGGTGGCCAGTGCAGCATAATATTCATAGTAGTATTTTAGAAAAGATTCAATATATCCTTCTTTATAAACTGTATGAATGCATGAATGAGCTCTTTCATCTCTGTCCAGAATAAAAGTTAAATGTCGAGTTTGGCCATTTGGGGAAAAACCCACCAGTCATGTGACAAAGCATTTGGCTGGGAAGCAGAGGATTCAATATATTTTAAACCATGGACTCATGCTCAGAGGAAATTTAAATCTTCCTTTCCAAACCTTTCCTGCACCTGAGGGTCCTGCATTCCCTGTGTAGGCATCGTCAAAGTCCTTTACCCTCAGTGTGTTGAGCTGCAGTATGGGGATTTGACAGCTGAAGACAGCTCAGCAGTGTGCAGGAAAGCAGACATTTAATGCGCTTTGACAATACAAAGGGTTATATAAATGACCCAATTTCTGTAATTTTGCTGTAACTGTCATGGGAATTGCTATAGACAGATATGGAGAAGGCCCTTTTTATGCACTTAAACTTTAAAAGGTTTAACCACTAAACACACAGTCTCTTTCTCTTCCCCTCACTTCCTCACAATCTTGCATTTAAATTGTATTGGAGCAGGGGTGGAGAGATGGCAGTTGAAACAATGGGTGGTCTTTATCTACCCAGATCCTGGACCAGAGCCCCACTTTCTGACTCCTGGGTCAACTGCCCTGGCCAGGCTTTGCCAGGAGATAGTTTTTTTCTGCTCTCAGCAATCAGATGCAGAGAGGGGGAGGGATGGCAGGAAGTGAAATGCACTTGCTCTGAGCTCAAGGCTTTTGCCCAATTTAAACGTTGTTCCTGTCCCAGTGTTCAAAGCATGTTGCTGTTTGATTCTTGCCATCTCATCTTAGAAGACTTTTCCCAGGGTGGGGGTGGGGATAGTTCTAAAGCCAGAGAGGCAGAAGGCAGGAGGGTTTATACAGGCAGATTCCACAGGCTTCCAAGCTAAGTGCCTTAGTGGGGACAGCTCCTGGCTGCTGCTGACATTTCTCAGACAGGAGATCAATAAGTGGGCAGAGCTTGAAAAGCAAATCATGCTTCCACCTGCCCTGGGGAACCCTCAGCAACTGTCATAGCAGAAGAAACATCCCAGAGGAGACTGGGAAAGACAGGGATATGAAGATAGCCTTGATAAAGCCCAGATGGGGAATGCGGCAGAGAAATCAGGACTGCCCAAGGAGATGAAAGCAGCAAATGCTGCCTTCCCCTACCCCCACCCTTCCTTTACAGTTCTTGCTGAATTTGTTAAGACTCCTGACTTCAACCTCCCAGGTAAAACCAGAAACTTCGAGGTAGGTTTGCAGCCAATGTGGCACTTCCAGCTCAAATGAGCCTGGTCTGAACATGGAAAGCTGTCCCAGGTGGGAAACACTGTATTCATGGTTGGGTACCTTCAAGAGACAGAATCTGCCTTATTCCTCGCCCTACCAGCATAGAAGAGGACTTTAAAGAATATTACACATTTCATTCAGATTTGCAAAAGATTTTCTATGCCAGATTCAAGCTTTCTTATGAGCTTGATGTGCCTTTGCAAGTATGTGTGCCCACGGTACCTTGCATGCATACACACAGAAGTCGGCCGAAGAACTAGAAATGAGTATGAAGCTTGGTCCTAATTAGGTAAGCTTGGTCCACTCCAACCATTTAAACAATCACTTTTGAAAATTCATTTTTTTGTGCTTTAAATATTTACTCCTTCCATTTTGCTTTCCCTCTCTTGATATTCTCCATGATGGCACCTGGGTATGGGGTGGGAGTATATCATATCCTTATGGTCACAGGGGGCTGGGATCCGTACAGTGTCACCATTCCACTCCCTGGATCCTTTATGTCTTCAGAGCAAAATACGTTCACAATTCTGATAACTGTTAAAGCCAATAGTTAGTGATCTTATGGTGTCCTCTCCAAGAGCTTTGTGGTCTTCCCTGCTGACTTGGGTTCTTCTGCTGCTATTGAATACCTCTTGAGGAATAGCCATGACCACTACTTAATATCCTGTTCAGGTGACTCAAACAGTCCCCCTGACTCTAGGATCTTTTTTGGCTCCAGGGTAGTAAATCCCTTTGGCTAGCTCTCCAGGTAGTGTCTTGCCAACATCTATGTTTTCCTAGGGACCTGTAGACATTTCTGGGATCTCTTGCATGCAATATAGAGCCCAGGATATTTCATAAATGTTAGCTCAGGCTTGCTCTCTGTCTAACCAATAGCTGCCCTGGGTTATTGCAGGTGTGCCGTGCTGGGTTGGCTCCTCCTGGAGTCCCAGAGAGTAAATGACTGCCCTTCTGCTCCTGGCTTTTGCCTTCACTTCCAGCAGACAACTCTCCATTCTGAAGCTTTAATCCAGAGAGAGTCAGGAGTAGGCTTTTCCAGTCTGATTGGGACTTCACCCATGCCAAATTCTATGTCTTTCTGACCCAAGCCTTCTCGAGATTTAGCCTTAATGGCAGAGGATGTGCAGAGAAAGAAAAACCTATCTTAGTTTGGGTTCTCTTGAGAGCAGAGCATGACCCAAGAACTTGGGCAAAGGTGAATTATTTGAGATGTGATCCTAGCAATTAGAAGTGAAGGAAAGGGGATAGTGAGACAGGGCAGGAAGAAATGAATATACTAAAGGGCAACAGGGGCTGATTTTATAGGAAGTGTAGAGAATGCTTTGCAGAATTATTCACTGGAAGGACAGGAGCTCGGGGCATTTATACACCAGTTGCTATCTGACCCTGGTTGAAGATTGCCCTGGGAGTGTTAACGCCCTCACACTTCTTAGCTGCATGCACACATAGACAAGGCAAATTCCCATATGGGTGGAGAAGGCCCACAGACAGAAATAAGATAGATACTCTCAGCTTAACATGAGTCTGCTCCCAGCAGCTGCTGCTGAAATGAGAGGTAGGCAAAGACAATGATGAGAGTTACCAAAATGGTTGAACACAGCCAAAACTAGAACTTGGGTGCCATAGATTCATGTCAAAGAACTCTTTCTTCTGAATCACACAGATCTATTCAAGCAATAGTTATATATTTATTGACTGCATATAGTGCTCCAAGAATTACAGAGAATAAGATATAATTCCTGCATTCAGGGAATTAGCAATCCAGATTATGAGAGAAATTTGGTCTTCAGTCATCATATGTACTTGCCAGAAAGTGGACAGGGTGAAGTACCCATTCAAACAGACAGTGCTCCAAACAGGTAAGGAAAAGAGAAAGGGGACTCAGGGAACACAAAGCGCTTGTGGCTAATACGTATTCAGAAAACTTTGAGTATTAATTTCAGGTAAGGTGTAGAAGGAAGACCTTAAGGCAGCCCTCCATGATCCCTGCCTCCTGGCATTCGTGCCCTTGTGAAATCCTTTGAGACTGTACCTAGTGACTCACTTATAACAGATATAATACAACAGAAGTGATGAGATGCCACTTCAAAATTAGATTATGAAAAGGTAACCAACGGAATGGGAGCTACCTATATTGTAACCTATCCTGTTTTATATTAAAACTAGAGGCCCGGTGCACAAAAATTTGTGCACTCAGGGGGGTCCCTCAGCCCGGCCTATGCCCTCTTGCAGTCTAGGACCCCTCAGAGGATGTCCACCTGCTGGCTTAGGCCCACTCCATGGGGGATAGGGCCCAAGCTGGAAGCCAGACATCCCTCTGGCAGCCTGGCAGCCCTCGTGGAATGTCCACTTACCAGCAGGGTGCAGACCTAAGCTGCAGTTGGACATCCTTACTGCTGCTGAGGAGGCAGGAGAGGCTCCCGCCACCACCGCTGTGATGGCAGCCATCAGCCTGGCTTGTGGCTGGGCAGAGCTCCCCCTGTGG
Organism: Myotis nattereri; assembly: GCF_964212035.1. Lineage (NCBI taxonomy): Eukaryota > Metazoa > Chordata > Mammalia > Chiroptera > Vespertilionidae > Myotis > Myotis nattereri. Next base: position 153,877,772 of record NC_138078.1, on the reverse strand, counting down.
GAGCACACTGACCACCAGGGGGCAGCTCCTGCATTGAGCATCTGCCCCCTGGTGGTCAGTGTGTGTTATAGTGACCAATCATTCCCAGTCATTCTGCTGTTAGGGTCAATTTGCATATTACCCTTTTATTATATAGGATAGAGGCCTGGTGCATGGGTGGGGGCCAGCTGGTTTTCCCTGAAGGGTGTCCCAGATCAGGGTGGGGGTCCCCACTGGGGTGCCTGTCCAGCCTGGGCAAGGGGCTTATGGCTGTTTGCAGCTAGCCACACCCCCTTCAGGGTGGGCGTCCCCACTGGGGTGCCAGGCCAGTCTGGGTGAGGGTCTGAGGGCCGTTTTCAGGCTGGACAAGCCCCCTGGTGATGGAAGCTCCCAGCCTCTCCTTTTTTTCTTTTTTTATGCTGGGATTTATTTACCTTCTATAATTGAAACTTTGTAGCCTTGAGTGGAGCTCAGAGCTGGCCAGGGAGGGGCAGGTAGCTTGGCTTCCTCCATTGCCAGGGGAAATCCTAGCCTCCTGTTTGCTCCAGCTCCATGGCCACAGCCGACTGAAAGCAGGTATCTGGGGTTTATTTATCTTCTATAATTGAAACTTTGTTGCCTTGAGTGGAGCTCAGAGCTGGCCACGGCAGGCGGTAAGCTTGGCTTCCTCCATCACTAGGGCAACCAAGCCTCCTGCTTGCTCCAGCTCCGTGGCTGCCGGCCATCATCTTGGTTGGGTTAATTTGCATATAGTCGCTCTGATTGGCTGGTGGGTGTGGCTTAAGGCATAGCAAAGGTATGGTCAATTTGCATGTTTGTCTTTTATTAGTGTGGATCAGGGGTCCTCAAACTGCGGCCTGGGGGCCACATGCAAATACAAATATTGTATTTGTTCCTGTTTTGTTTTTTTACTTCAAAATAAGATATGTGCAGTGTGCATAGGAATTTGTTCATAGTTTTTTTTAGACTGTAGTCCGGCCCTCCAACGGTCTGAGGGACAGTGAACTGGCCCCCTGTTTAAAAAGTTTAAGGACCCCTGGTGTAGATAATACCAAATTCAACCTTACTTTTATTTCAACCCATATTTCCTAAAATAAGAACAAAAAACAAATAGAAAAACAACTTTGTAATACTAATTCACTATTTCTCATTGTGGTTTTAATTTTAACTTCTCTGATTAGTGATGTTTGCCGGGAGCCGGTCCATGCTTGCTGTTTCAAGGGACCTGGCATATATGGCATACTGTTCTTAATATGTTTGCTCACCTTGGCACTATGTGTTTTAACCAAGGTCTCCTCTCTGAGAAAGGTTGTTTCCCCAGGTAGGGATTTTCCCCTGAAGTTAGGGAGGGAATAAAACCCCTCTACTAAGTGCCAGGCGGGTAGTTAATCACTTTAACTATGAACAATCATGCTTAAGCTACATAATCTTTACTCCCTGGAATGGAGATAAGAAACGCCCTAACCTTTGAAATAGAGATTGATAGGATTGAATCAACTGGTATAAATACAGATGTAACAAGACAGCAAGATACAGAACTTAGAACACAGAACTTAGAAGACAGAACTTAAAAGACAGAACTTAGAAGACAGAACCTACACAGAACCTAGAGACAGAAGAACTTTGCTGGAGAGAACATGGCAAAAGATCCTGGACAGAAACTGGTGACAGAACCTGGCTGGAGAACCTGGAGAACCTAGCAAGACAACACAGACACAGAACCTGGCTGGAGATCCTAACCAGAACTTCACTGGAGATCCTGACCAGAACTTGGCTAGAGATCCTGGCTAGGCTGCTGATCAACTGAACGCTGTCTCCATGTCATTCCTTCTTCGCCGACTCCGTCCACACCTCTGGGGACCCCTGGACCCGCTGGGGTTGGACCCCGGCAGATGTTGAGCATCTTTTCATATGGCTATTGGCCATCTCTATGTCATCTTTGGAGAAGTGTCTATTCAAGTCCACTGCCCACTTTTTCATTGAATTGGTACATGTATACAATGGAATATTACACAAACATATAAAAGAATGAAATATCACCATTTTCAACAGCATGGATGAACCTAGAGGGTATCATGCTAAGTGTAATAAGTCAGAGAAAAACAAATACCATATAATATCACTTATATGTGGAATCTAAAGAACAAAATAAGTGAACAAAAAATAGATTCATAGATATAAGAACAGACTGGTTGTTGCCAGAGAGGAGGGGCATTGGGCAGCTGGGTGAAAATGAAGAAGGGATTAAGAAGTACTAATTGGTAGTTACAAAATAGTCAAGGGGATATAAAGTACAACATAGGGAATATAGTCAATAATATTGTAATAAGTATGTAAGGTGCCAGATGGGTATTTGAAATATCGAGGGGATCACTTTGTAAAGTGTATGATTGTCTAACCACTAAACGATGCACCTGAAACTAATACAAAATAATCCTATATAATAAAAGGGTAATATACAAATAGACCGAATGGCAGAACAACCGAACAACCAATCAAAGCATAATATGCTAATGATATGCTAAGGCTGCTCAACTGCTCGCTATGATGTGCACTGACCACCAGGGAGCAGTCAATTGTTTGATGAGTTGCTATGACATGCACTGACCACCAGAGGGCAGATGCTCTGACCAGTAGGTTAGCTTGCTGATGGTGTCAGGCTGATGGGGACTGAGCGAGATGGGCCGGACATGCCCTGGAACCCTCCCACGGTCTGTCCCCAGCCCAATCATATACCAGTGGGATCCCTCTGCCTGGCCTGCACCCTCTTGCAATCTGGGACCCCTTGGAGGATGTCAGAGAGCCAGTTTCAGCCTGATCCTGCAGGCCACTCCCCTTGTGAGGGCACCAGATGCAGGGCTCATGGCTGGCAAGCACTGATGTAGTAGCATGAGCCTCTCCCAAACAAGATTGATTGGGTGTGAGCCTACGGCAGGCACAGTGGGGTCAGGAGGAGCAAGAGCGGCAGGTAGGAGCTGCAGGCAGTGTTGGACTGCTGGTTTTGGCCTGATCCCTGCAGGCCACCCAGAGGGACCACACCTGTGCACAAATTTGTGCACCAGGCCTCTAGTATTGAATATAAACTGTAGTTGAAAAATACTTTTTTAAAAAGAAAGGAGTATATATTGAAGGGATTTTTGGTTGTTTCCCAGAACTCAAGGGCAGGAAGACAACCAGGGTTCACGAGGACTTGAACCAGAACTTAAAATTCATTGAGAAACAGGTAGTGAACCACTTTTTTTCCTGACTTGTTCTATCTATGAAGTCTTTAAACCCTCTGTCTCAGCAACTGGCATTTTCTACATGAGGGAAATCAGGCATCCTCGAAGGGCTTTCATGTCCTCTCTATTTAGGCACAACCGATATGTATTTAAATTCCCAATTCCTAGAAGACAATGATCAGATAGCACATATAAGGCTAGTTGATAGGGCTTGCTGCTCACTCAAAAGAGTCTTTGACAAAAAGGTACGAGAAGTGAAGGCAAAGTTAACAACAAATTTCTTGAACTGCCATCAAGAAGCTTGCAATTTATTTTAGTGGGCTGAGAAAAAAAGGGGGCAGAAGTATGGAATATTTACTGGCATATCCTCAATGGAGGACTGACAGTTTTATAAGAGAACTTCATACCAAAGTCTGTCTAGATGGTTTCTTGAGAGCCACTACCCTTTGCTGGGCTTCAGTTTCTTCATCTACTGTATAAGATGAGCAAGTTGACCCCAGGTGACCTCTAACAGTCCTTCAGCTTCAAAATTCTGTGACTTTGGAAAGGGAAAGCAAAGTTGGCATCTCCAGACATTCTCAGGGAATTGTGGTACATGGCATTGTATAACCAGATGCCCTGAGTCTCTGACATGTGCTAGAGGTGCTCTACACAGAGGAAAGGGCAAGGTAAGGTCAACACTGAGATTGGCCTTGAGAACAATCAAACCAGAATTGCTCCAGATTTTAGAACAAAAACATGTGTTTGGGGGTAAAGATGCAGATATAGAGTTTTATAAGCTACTCAATGGCCTTGAGCCTTCTATAGTCAAAGGCTACCTGAGAAATTTACAAAGCAGAACACTTAAAAAATTTAAAAAACAACAACAATTTTACCCCCAAGGCTGTGCTGTCTTCTTACAGGAGGTCTTTTTGCAAGAGGTTGTTGGATGACAGGAGTTGCTTTTCAGATAATGGTCTACAGCACACCAGATTCATGTTGGTTTCATGTACCCATCCTCCTACTTCTCCTACTTCTCTCACTTCTCTCTCTCTCTCTCTCTCTCTCTCTCTCTCTCTCTCTCTCAAGCCTTAATTTCAATCAGTCCTCTCCATGTTTTCTCCCAAACACTTAGGGCTCAGTTTTCTACTGACATCATCATCTCTGGAAGGCAGTACCAATCAGTTGCTCCCTGCCTGTGTCATACGCATGTCACTGCTTCATTCCAGTGTTGGTGGAGATCTTGGTTTTTGTCTGTAATCTCAGTGTAGGAACACCGTCCTAGTCCTACCTTTCACATTTCCATTAGCTGGGAGGAGAAATGGGGGCGGGGGAATAATTACCTCTGTGCAGTTCAGGCTCAGGTTTGGAATCTGAATAAGAGGCACCTTTTTAGAAAACAGGACTTGCACAAGGAATGTCAATTTAATGTGGTAGATACATTTTTCTTTTCCTTCCCCACCCCCACCCCCACCCCCACTCACAAAGCTAAGCACAAGTGTGCTAAGGGGCTGAGTAACCTGGCCCTTTGTAGGAGTGGGAAGCAGCCTCTTTCACCAGTGAGGATTGATTAGTTAACACCTGCTAAATGCTTTGAAATGAAATATTTCTTATACCCAAATATTCAATCTGATTATAGCCCTCAATCTGATATCACAGAAGAGAATTGTAGATCCTGGCTGACACCACAGCTGTCCAAGTGAGTCTTTTTGTGTGGGATCTGTGATTACTGCTTCCTCTCTAATCAAAGAATGACACATGGGAAAGAGGAAATGGCATTAGGGCCTTACCCAATGTTGAAAGATGGGAAGGGAGAAAGACATGACACGAGGGTGGGGGCGAGACTCATGAGAAGAGGGAGGCGGGGGTGGGGTAGGAAGGGGAGTAAGAGACAGAGAAATCTGATTGTTATCAGGATCAGAGTTGTAGCCTACTCTTATATTTCTGTAAAATGTGCTGAAAACAAATGTAGTGTTAGAAAAGATAAGGTTTACCCTTAAAATTAAAGCTTCTTTTTCAAGTTATGTAATCGGATTACTTTGCTTTATCTGTTTAGTTATTTGGTTAGTGGGTTTCTTGGTTGGCTGCATTTTGTTATTTTAGTTTAAAATCTAACAAAATATGACTCTTGTATTTTGCCAAGGTGGCTTTTTCCTTTTGCCTGAAATGTGGCCTGATCACCTGCCCTATCCATGGGAAGATGTAGGCCCTCTCTCACCTAAACAGCAGGTCCAGTATGCCTGGACCCTCTTGCATTCTGTTCCTATCTTTGTCCTCCTTGGAAAGACTAGACTTGGGCCATCACTCCAGCTCCCTCTGGTTGCAGGAAGCTGAGGTTTGCTGTTACCCATTGGTCATGCTGAGCCTGCCAAGTTGGATTCCCTTCTTTATCTGTGGGGAAGAGGACACAAGGCAACTTGGAGATAGAAAAGATAATGAGCAATGACAAGAGAGGGTTCCTGTCAGGGAAAATCTGACAAAGAGAAGGTGTGAGTACTGCTGAGTCTGTGAGTTATCTACCCTGGAGGCTGTCAATGCCCTGGCCAGCAGCTGTTCATCCAGAATGAGATACAGGATCATTCATTCATTCTTTATTCTTTTTACTTTCTTCATTCATTCTCCAACTCTTCTATTGTATGTTTATCCATTTACTCTGCACTCATTAGTTATAATATCTATTCATTCTGCATTTATTATATATGTATTATTTCAATAAACATGCATTGAATATTTTCTGGGTTCTGGGCTTACCATGATAAATAAGACAAAGATGCTCACTTAAAGGAATCAGACACATACCCAAACAACCATAATACGAATTAAGCATAATATTTGTCCCAATAGAGGTACCAACGAAGTTGTCTGGATTCTCAAAGGAATTACATCACGCTAGAGGGAACTCAGAAACTTTTGTGGAGGAGGAGGCATTTGAGTTGAGCCTAGAGAGATGAAAGGAATTTCCCCCCATGCTCATAATGGATTGGCAAGAAATATAACTGACAGCAGACTCAACTAAAGGAAGGGCATGGAGGCAAGATGTTGGATAAATGCCAGCAAGGGCAGGCCACTCAAGATGGCTGGGACATAAGACAGAGACAGCAGGAGAAGGAGATGGGAAGAAGGCTGGAGAACCTGAGATAGCAGGAATGTCTCCAAAGGCCACAGTTAAAACATGATCACTTGAGAAAAACAGGAGGTAAGGCTGTATGGTTGGTAGGGAGATTTCCTGGAGTCTTTTTCTTTTAAAAAAAAAAATGTTTGTTTGGTTTTGTTTCAGAGACGAAGGGAGAGGGAGAGAGAGAAACATCAATGATGAGAGAAAACAATGAATCGGCTGCCTCCTGCATGCCCCACAACCCAGGCATGTGCCCTGACCAGGAATCAAACCATGACCTCCTGTTTCATAGCTCGACACTCAACCACTGAGCCACACCAGTCAGACCTAGAGTCTTTTTCAATCATCAATTCAACCTAGATAAGTTTGTCACATTCACTAATTTTTATCAAAGAATCACGTATCTTGCCTGAGCGGTTTTGGCTCAGTGGATAGAGCATCAGCCTGCAGACTGAAAGGTCCTGGGTTTGATTCCAGTCAAGGGTACATGCCCGGGTTGCGGGCTTAATCCCCAGTAGAAGGTGTGCAGGAAGCAGCCGATCAATGATTCTGTCTCATCACTGATGTTTCTATCTCTCTCTCCCTCTCCCTTCCTCTCTGAAATCACTAAAAATATATTTTAAAAAAGGAATCATGCATCTTAGTCCAACCTTATATAGCAAAATAATTAAGAGTGCTAGGTCTGGATTTTGAATTTCACAGATAATTATGATACTTTAAAAATCAAGGGGAGTGCTGTAATGATATCAACTTTTAATTTTGGCAAGAAAGAATATACTCAAAATTTGCCAATTTACTATCACCATCTATGTCAAAGAATGCTAATTACCTACTGAGTATCCATTCTTCCCTTCTTACTAATAAACATAATGCTATTTTAGTTGAGGTGACAATATAGTCAAGTCAAAACCACATTTTCCAGTCTTTATTGGTTACTGGGTAGAACATCTGGAATAGCTTCTAATGGGGGCTGACTAGTACTCATGTGTCTTTCCCCCTCCCCTCCTATTCCTTTTCCAAATTTAAAATTGACTCCTTTTTGAGACCACAGTGCACCAGCATCATGCTAAATATGGGGCACACTCTGAGGAGCTTGCAGCTTTCCCTAGGAATCAAGGAGCAACATACCTACTTCATGCTTAGAGCCCTCCAAGTCTCTCTTGGTGTTTTTATTTCCCTCATTTGCAGCCTTTTCCATGTTTGACCCTCATAGGTGTGTGAGGGGAGTGAACATGCTGGAATCTGATGTCTGGCTCTTCTCTCTCTTTCTGAGACTTCTTGTTTCATCACAGCAATCGCTTTTCTTTGTCCTTCCTATCTAGTAGTCACTGCCCTTGAATCATAACCTCATTTAGTAGATGTCACTATGCCTTTTGTATCATTGGATGTTGATCTAAGACAGCATAAAGCACTCAAAGTATTTCAAAACAAGGGAACTCAATACATACAATTGTTTACAACGTGTTTGATAGGCGGGGGAGATGTGTGGTAGGTACCATAATGCTCCACACAGAACCCCCTCAAAGAATAACCTGTTGTTCCAGCTGCTGGAATATTGGGGATGATGGGGCAAACAACTTCCAGCTGTCAGCTCTCTTCAGAATCAGCCTCAGCTGCAGAGAGCATTTGCCCAGGCCACACCCTCCTTGGGAAAAACATCCAATAATTCTGATGGGCCCTATATACTCAAGATCTCCCTGTGGGGTTGGTCAAGGCTTGATCAGACCAGCATCATAGGGTTAGGAAGAATATGAGTAACTAGATGCAAGGCAGATAAGATTGTTTCAGATAGAGGGACTAGCTCAGCAAAAATCCAGAAGCTAGAAGGTCTATACCACATTCTGGGTATGGAAGATACATGATATGTCTAAGGCCTAGAGGGGGCCCGATAGAGTGCTGAGAGATGCCCAGGAGAGGTGAGTGGGGGCCACATCAAAAAGCTTCATAGGATTTGTTTTAAGGATTTCTCTTATAGCAATGAAAAGGCATAGGAGGGTGAAATCTTAATCCCAAGGTTATGGTATCAGGAGGTGAGGCCTTTAGGAGGTTTTTAGGTCATGAAGGTGTAGACCTCATGAATGAGATTAATGCCCTTATAAAATAGGCCTGAGAGAACTCCTTTTACCATGTAAGGATACAGCAAAATGGCAGCTCTTACCAGACAGAACATGGGCTCTTACCAGACAGAAAATCTGCCAGTGCCTCAGTCTTGGATTTCCAAGCCTCCAGAAGTAGAAAAATAAATGTCTGTCATTTATTAAAATATTCAGTCTATGGCATTCTTTTTATAGCAGTACAAACAGACTAAGACAGCAAGTTTCATATGCTCAGAGCTGGGATTTTGAAAGATCAGCCTGGTTTAAGTGAGGAGAATAGATTATGGGGTGGAGAGTTGCAAGAATGAATGATAAGGGGAATCCATTAGAAAGTGTGACAGGGTCCCAGACAGAGATGACAGACTACTTGGTCAAGGATGGAAGTGATGGAGGTGGGCAGAATTTGAGACCAGGTTAAATCAATGGACAGGTTAGAAAATCCAGTGACTCAGAACACAGTAGAGGTGTGGTTAGTGGTAGGAAAACATGGACAATGTACACTTTCAGTATATATAAATATGAGTTTTTTGTTTGTTTTTAATTTTTTTGTTAATCCTCACCCAAGGATATTTTTTCATTGGTTTTTCATTGATTTTTAGGGAGAGTGGAAGAGAGAGGGAAAAACAGAGAGAAACATCAATGTGAGGAACACATCGACTGGTTGCCTCCTACACTCACCCTGACCAGGGCCCGGGGCCGGGGAGGAGCCTGCAACCCAGGTATGTGCCCTGGACTGGAATAAAACCTGGGACCTTTTGGTCCAGAGGCTAATGCTCTATCCACTGAGCAAAACTGGCTAGGACTGTAAGTATTTTTTTTTTTAATTTACAAATCTGGGTGCAAGAAGTGAAATGTATATTTTCCTAAATTCAACTTAATCTTCTCTGAGCTGGTGGAAATTCAATCTCAGTTACTACAAATTCCACATGCCCCCCTTCCCAAGACTGTGTGAAAGGTTTGTGCACTTTATACAAGTGACATTTGAGGAAGAACCCTGGGGTATGTTTAGTGCTCAGTGGTCACAGGTCACCACTGATATACATATAATCTTGGTGTTCAGTAGCCTGTTTGCCTCTTTGGTTCTTTTTGGTAGGCAATTGTAGCCACCAGAAACTTTCAGGCAGAGAAGCATTATCTATTCTTGAAAGCAAGTCTTTGAAAAAATTTTGCCACTTGCATGGACATTTATTAACTTTTTTTTAAAACGGAAAGCACAAGAACAGTTCATACAACCTGTAAGCTTGGAGGCCCTGGGTGTCTGTCCTTTCAGGTGTTCTAGCCACCACCTTGCTTGAAATATTCACTTGAGGCAAATCTCAAAATTCCAGAGGTGGGATTCTTGAATCATGCAATTAAATCTCTCCTGTTCAAGGCTGGATACAAGATCATTTAGAGCTTAATTATAGAGCTGCCAGTGGATGTGGGCTATAGGTCTTGATAGCTTCTTATGTTCTGCTCATGTTTCCCTTTGGGTTCTCCCATAAACCAGGTAGTCCATTTGTGAGGTAAAGAAACCACCACTAGGGGACTGGATAAATGAGCCTCAGGAAGAAAGGCCAGCCAGTGAAATGTATGTTGTCAAGCCAGTTACCATTGTGGGTGATAGTGATAGCTATAGGGAAAGGGGGCTGGAGGCTAGGTAGAGGTGGGCAAAGGCAGGGGAATGGAGACAAAAAGAGACTTTGTTTGGGGATATGGGCACATGATGCAGTATGTACATGATGTTTTATTGAGTTTTACACCTGAAACCTGTAAGATTTTGTGAACCAATGTCACCCAATAAATTCAATTAAAAATAATAAATAGTCAGGGGAAAATCTGCAGGAAAAATGCTTGGAATCAATGTAGAATACAGGCCTCATAGTTATTTTACCTGCAGGGAAAGGGAGCTGTGATGTTTATGCACCAACTCTAGTTAATTATTAATTGAGGGCTATTCAAGATGAATTAATTTCTTAGCGCTTTTGGCTAGTGACACAGGCAACAAAGTGGGCTCCAGTCACCAACAAAAGCTCATAAGCTAAGCAATGCATCTGCTGGCACTTGGCAGTGATGTGATATACCCAAAGTGTAAGGAAGAGGGAATGCAGGGGGCATGCCTACAGCATTGGCTACAGGTAGAAAGAGAGCACATTTCTGGTATTCCTCCTTTTATCTAATAAGTCATTAATTCCATCAATGAAAACCAATTTCTGATACTATATACTCATTAGGAAAGCCTCAAGTGTTTAATAGAATGCTATCAATGTTATATTTGAAGGAACCACCTCTAGATGGTGGCCTTTCTGATCTAATGTCACCTGAGAACTCTTGGAGTGCAGAGTCTCCAATAGGCAATGATGGGTCCTAGAGTTGAAGCGTAAGTTATCACATTCATAAAAATCACAAGGTCTATTCTAAAATCATTTAGAGTGAATTAAAGCCATCGTATTTACTATCCCAGAGCTCTTTAGTTGAAAGATTTGACCCTACTCAGTTACCATGCATGTGAATGGGACTCCAGTCCCCCACTGCTAGAAGGACCTGCAAGAACCCAGTCCCTTTCCCCAAAACGTCTTAAACAGTGTGTACCCTTCCTCTCTCCCTCTTGAGGTAGATTTTTCCATCTTAAAATTCTTTAACTCAAAATTTTCTCCTCAATTCCCTCACACTGCCCCCCGACACACACACACACACACACACACGCACACACGTGTGCACACACATACATGCACACACATGAACAGGTGCACACTTTGTCAATGCAATTCATTTCAGTGGCTCTAGGTTTCTATAAAGCTTTAGACTGGAGTTGCACTTCTTAACCTGTGTCCTGGGACCACAACTCTAGTTTTTAACCATTCCACATGAATGTTCCCCTGAAGCGAAGGAGCACCCTGTTCATCTTCATGTGGGACTGAGAAGAAGGAAACATATCTAGAGCACCAAGATCAACATGCAGCTTATGCAGCAACACAGGGCTCCAAAACCACGTGAGTAAATAGCCAAGACTCACTCAGCAGCCCCGGGCTCCTCTACCACACACTTGCAAACAGCCTAGCCATCCACAGCAGCACAGGGCTCCGCAACTTCTCTTGTGAACAGCCAAGCCTTATCCAGCAGCCCCAGGCTTCAAGACTGCGTGCACATGTGTGAACAACCTAGCCTTATACAGCAGCAGCCCCAGCCTCTGAGACTGCATGCATGAACAGCCAAGCCTTACGCAGCAGCCCTGGGCACTGCAACCAATTCAGCAGCCACGTGAGCAGCCACCACCCATGACCACCAGAGGAGAAGCCATCCCACAACCCCCTACCGTAGGAGCAGCCGCTGCCCAGGACTGCATGAGGAGCAGCAGCCCAATGACCGCATGAGGAGCAGCCACCCCACGATCACACAAGGAGCAGGAGACCAATGAGCACATGAGGAACTGTCTCTTTGCAAGCAACCACCACCTTCAGTCACATGAGGAGCAGGTGCTGCCTCACAACTGTGAGAGGAGTGGCCACCTGCAAGAAGCTGCCACCCCATGACCACATGAGGAGTAGCTATACTGCAACTGCCTGAGGAGCAGCTGCCACCCGCAACCATGTGACCTGCCACCAAGCCCACCACTGCAGCCACAGGCCCTGCATGACTCAACACCTACATCCTTTGGTGAGAGAAAAAATGGGGAGACACAAGAACAACCCCCAAAGGAAAAAAAAAGGAGAAATCACCAGAAAAGGAACAAAATTAAATGGAGGCATGAAATATGTCAAAAAAGGAATTCAGAATAAGGGTCATAAATTCATAAACTGGATGGATGAGAAAATTAACAACTTATAAAGAATCAGGAGGGAGAGAGAACCAAGATGGCGGCATAGGTTAACGCCGGAGTTTGCTGCTTTGAACAACTACTTCAAAAGTGAAACTAAAAAACGGAACGGACATCACCCAGAACCACAGGAACGCTGGCTGAGTGGAAGTCCTACAAATAGGAGGAAAGAGAAACGCATACGGACACTCAGAGGAGGCGCAGTGCTGAAGTCAAATTCTGAGGTGCGGAGTGCGTGGAGCGGGCTGGTGGCGGAGGGCGCAGCTGGCGTTTTCAATTGGGAGGGAGTCGCAGACTCTGAGCTCCAGATACAGGCGAGTCTTTAGGGACCCAGACTCAAACGGGAGAAGCGGGACTGTCTGGCTTCGGTCAGAGCGAGTGCAGCTTTCTCTCCGAGCTTTGCAGCGGGTGCTGGGACTCAGACAGGCAGAGCCCCTGGGGACAGGACTGAGAGCCGCCATAACTGCTCTCTCCAGCCCACCCTGTTGATCCTGTGCGACCCGCCCCGCCCAAGCCCTGCAGAGGCATTTGCTGGATAGCCTCAGGCAAAGGCTAGATTAGCACCTCCCTAGAGGGCAGAAGTTCTCTCTCTGCAGACACAGCTGATTCTCTTAGCCACTTGGCCTGGAGGTCAAACCCTCCCTGGTATTAGCTACAACAATCAAGGTTTAACTACAAGACTGCGCACAAAGACCACTAGGGGGTGCACCAAGGAAGCATAACAAAATGCGGAGACAAAGAAACAGGACAAAATTGTCAATGGAAGATATAGAGTTCAGAACCACACTTTAAGGTCTCTCAAGAACTGTTTAGAAGCCGCCGATAAACTTAATGAGATCTACAAGAAAACTAATGAGACCCTCGATGTTATATTGGGGAACCAACTAGAAATTAAGCATACACGGACTGAAATAACGAATATTATACAGACTCCCGACAGCAGACCAGAGGAGCGCAAGAATCAAGTCAATGATTTGAAATGCGAGGAAGCAAAAAACACCCAAACGGAAAAGCAAAATGAAAAAAGAATCCAAAAATGCGAGGATAGTGTAAGGAGCCTCTGGGACAGCTTCAAGCATACCAACATCAGAATTATAGGGGTGCCAGAAGATGAGAGAGAGCAAGATATTGAAAACCTATTTGAAGAAATAATGACAGAAAACTTCCCCCACCTGGTGAAAGAAATGGACTTACAGGTCCAAGAAGCGCGGAGAACCCCAAACAAAAGGAATCCAAAGAGGACCACACCAAGACACATCATCATTAAAATGCCAAGAGCAAAAGATAAAGAGAGAATCTTAAAAACAGCAAGAGAAAGAAACTCAGTTACCTACAAGGGAATACCCATACGACTGTCAGCTGATTTCTCAACAGAAACTTTGCAGGCCAGAAGGGAGTGGCAAGAAATATTCAAAGTGATGAATACCAAGAACCTACAACCAAGATTACTTTATCCAGCAAAGCTATCATTCAGAATTGAAGGTCAGATAAAGAGCTTCACAGATAAGGAAAAGCTAAAGGAGTTCATCACCACCAAACCAGGATTATATGAAATGCTGAAAGGTATCCTTTAAGAAGAGGAAGAGGAAGAAAAAGGTAAAGATACAAATTATGAACAACAAATATGCATCTATCAACAAGTGAATCTAAGAATCAAGTGAATAAATAATCTGATGAACAGAATGAACTGTTGATTATAATGGAATCAGGGACATAGAAAGGGAATGGACTGACTATTCTTGGGGGGGAAAGGGGTGTGGGAGTTGCGGGAAGAGACTGGACAAAAATCGTGCACCTATGGATGAGGACAGTGGGTGGGGAGTGAGGGCGGAGGGTGGGTCGGGAACTGGGAGGAGGGGAGTTATGGGGGGGGGGGGGGAAGAGGAACAAATGTAATAATCTGAACAATAAAGATTTAATTAAAAGAAAAATAAATAAATAAAAGAATCAGGAGGAAATAACGAGTTATATAGCTACAATAAAAAACACTATGGAAGCTTTCAACAGTACACCAAGAGAAGCAGAGGACTGAATTAACAAATTAGAAGACAGGGAAGCAAAACACACCTAATCTGAACTGCAATTGGAAAAAAAAAATCAAAAAACAGGAGGAGAGCCTGAGGGAGCTTTGGAACAACATCAAACAAAGCAACATACATTTAATCGGGGTGCCAGAAGGACAAGAAGAGAACCAAGGGTTAGAAAACCTTTTTGAAGAAATTATGTCAGAAAACTTCCCTAAGGGGCCAGTGGCGCAATGGATAACGCGTCTGACTACGGATCAGAAAACTTCCCTGATTTGGGGAAGAAAAAAGTCACACAAGCACAGAGAGTCCCAAACAAGATGAACCCAAAAGACCCACACCAAGACATGTCATAATTACAATGTCAAACATTAATGACAAAGAGAGAATTTTAAAGGCTGCAAGAGAGAGACAGAAAGATATCTACAATGGATCTCCCATTAGATTATCAAATGATTTCTCAACAGAAACACATCAGGCCAGAAAGGAATAGAAGGATATATACAAAGTGATGCAAAGCGAGGGACTGAAACCAAGAATACTCTATCCAGCAAGGCTATAATTCAGAATTGAAGGGGAAATCAGGAGCTTCACAGACAAAAAAAAAAAAAAAAAAGGCTGAGGGAGTTTATCACTACTAAGCCAGCAATGCAAGAAATGCAAAAAGGACTGTTGTAAAAAGAAGAAATAGAAGGGAAGAAGGAACACATGTACAAAAACTAAAAATGGCTACAAACAAATACCTATCAATAATAACTTTAAATGTCAATGGCCTAAATGCTCCAATAGAAAGACATTGAGTGGCTGAATGAGTAAGAAAACATGACCCGTATATATGCTATCTATAAGAGCCCCACCTCAGAACTAGAGACTCACACAGACTGAAAGGGAAGGGAAGGAAAAATATGTTTCAGGAAAATGGAAATGAAAAAAAAGCTTGGGTAGCAATACTTATATCTGACAAAATAGACCTCAAAGTGAAGGCCATAACAAGAAATAAAGAAGGCCATTTCATAATAGTAATGAAATTGATACAACAAGAGGATATAACTCTGGTAAACATATATGCACCCAATATAGGAGTAGCATCTAAATACATACAAAACTTTTGGAAGATATCAAGTGAGAGATCAACAGCAATGCGATCATAGTAGGGGACTTTAATACCCAATGACATCACTGGATAAATCATCTAGGCAAAAAATCAACAAAGAAATAGCAATCCTAAATGACTCACTAGATCAGATGAACTTAATTGGCATCTTCAGAACATTTCACCCCAAAGCCATGGAATATATATTTTTCTCAAGTGCACGTGGGACATTTTCAAAGATAGACAACATATTGGGTCATAGGCAAAGTCTCTCCAAATTCAAGAAGATTAAAATCATATCAAGTATCTTCTCAGACCATAATGGCATAATATTAGAAATAAACTGTAGTTTATTGTAATAAAAACAATAAAAAATTCAAGCACTTGAAAGCCGAATAGCATGCTATTAAACAATTGTTGGGTTACCAAAGAGATCAAAGAAGAAATTAAAAACATCCTGAAAATGAATGACAATGAAAACACAACAATCCAAAACATATGGGACACAGTGAAAACAGTCCTGAGGGGGAAGTTTATAGCTCTACAGGCCTACCACAAAAAAAGAAAACAAAAAAAACTGGTAATAAATTATCTAACTCTACAACTTAAAGAATTAGAAAGAGAGAAACAAGAAAAGCCAAGAGGAGCAGAAGGAGGGAGATAATAGAGAGCAGAGCAAAAATAAATGACACACACACACACACACACACACACACACAAATACAAAAAAAAAATCAATGAAACCAAGATCTGGTGCTTTGAAAGAACAAACAAGATTGATGAACCTCTAGCCAGGCTCACCAAGAAGCAAAGAGAGAGGGCCCAAATAAAATCAGAATTGAAAGAGGTGAAATAACAACAGACCCCACAGAAATACAAAAGATTATGAAATATATACTAAGAACAAGTCTACTCCAACAAACTAAACAACCTAGAGGAAATGGACATATTCCTAGAAAAATATGACCTTCCAAAACTCAAGCAGGAAGAATCAAAAAATTTCAACAGACTGATAACTAAGGAGGAAATTGAAGGAGTCATCAAAACAGTTCTAGCAAACAAAGCCTGGGGCCAGAGGACTTCACAGGAGGGTTTTACCAAACATTAAAAAAAGAACTAAAACCTATCCATCTCAGATTATTCTAAAAAATTCAAGAGGAAGGCACACTTCCTCAATCTTTCTATGAAGCCAGCATTACCCTAATCCCAAAACCAGATAAAGACACCACAAAGAAAGAGAATTACAGGCCAATATGCCTGATGAACATAGATGCCAAAATCCTCAACAAAATTCTGGCAAATCAGATCCATCATTACATTAGAAAGATCATACACCATGACCAAGTGGGATTTATTCCAGGGATGCAAGGCTGGTACAACATCGGTAAATAAATAAACGTGATATACATCACATAAACAAACTGAGAGACAAAAATCACATAATCATATCAATTGATACAGAAAGAGCATTTGACAAAATCCAACACCCTTTCTTGATAAAAACTCTCAGTAATGTGGGAGTAGAAAGATCATACCTCAACATAATAAAAGCCATATATGACAAACCCACAGCCAGCATCATACTCAATGGGCAAAAACTAACACCATTTCCCCTAAGAACATTAACAAGACAGGGATGCTCACTTTCATCACTCCTGTTTGACATAGTACTAGGAGTGCTAGCCATAGTAATCAGAGATGACGAAGAAACAAAAGGCATCCAAATTAGAAAAGAAGAAGTAAAATTGTCATTATTTGCAGGTGACATATTATTGTACATAGAAAACCCTAAAGACTCCATCAAAAAGCTACTAAAACTAATAAATAAATTGGGCAATGTAGCAGGATACAAAATTAACACCTAGAAATCTGTGGCTTTTTTATACACCAATAATGAACTCACAGAAAGAGAAACTAAAAAACAATACCATTTACCATTGCAACAACAACAAAAATAAGATTCCTAGGAATAAATTTAACCAAAAAGGTAAAGGACTTGTACTCAGAAAATTACAGGATGCTGAAAAAAGAGATAGAGGAAGACATAAACAAATGTAAGAACATACCATGTTCATGGATTGGTAGAATCAACATCATTCATTAAAAGGTCCATACTACCCAAAGCAATCTATAGATTCAATTCAATCCCCATTAAATACCAATGGCATACTTCAAATACCAAAACAAACTCTCCAAAAATTCATCTGGAATGAAAAAAAAAGACCCCGAATAGCTGCAGCAATCTTGAGAAAGAAGGACAAAGTTGGAGGGATCACAATACCAGATATCAAGGTATACTACAAAGCCACTGTTCTCAAAACTGCCTGGTACTGGCACAAGAACAGACATATAGACCAATGGAACAGAACAGAGAACCCAGAAATCAACCCAAACCATTATGCTCAATTAATATTTGACAAAGGAGGCAAGAGCATACAATGGAGTCAAGACAGTCTCTTCAATAAATGGTGTTGGGAAAATTGGACAGATACATGCAAAAAAAAGAAACTAAACCACCAATTTACACCATACACACACAAAAAAACCCTCAAAATGGATAAAGGATTTAAACATAAGATGAGAAACCATAAAAATCCTAGAAGCCATAGGCAGCAAAATAGCAGACATTTATCGTACCGATACAGCTACTAGGGCAATGGAAACTAAAGAGAAAATAAACAAATGGAACTATATCAAAATAAAAGGCTTCTGCACAGCAAAGGAAACCATCAACAAAACAACAAGAAAGCCCACTGCATGGGAGAACATATTTGCCAATGTTATCTCTGATAAGGGTTCAATATCCAAAATTTATAGGGAACGCATACAACTTAACAAAAGGGAGGTAAACAATCCAATAAAAAAAATGGGCAAAGAACCTCAATAAACACTTTTCGAAAGAAGACATACAGAAGGCTGAGAGACATATGAAAACATGCTCAAAGTCACCAATCATCTAAGAGATGCAAATCAAAACGACAATGAGGTACCATCTCACACCAGTCAGAATGACTATACAAATCAACAAATGAAAAGTGCTGGAGAGGATGCGGAGAAAAAGGAACCCTCCTTCACTGCTGGT
Organism: Myotis nattereri; assembly: GCF_964212035.1. NCBI lineage: Eukaryota > Metazoa > Chordata > Mammalia > Chiroptera > Vespertilionidae > Myotis > Myotis nattereri. The sequence continues at coordinate 153,859,387 of NC_138078.1, read as the reverse complement.
GGGAATGCAGACTGGTGCAGCCACTGTGGAGAACAGTATAGAGTTTCCTCAAAAAACTAAAAATGGAATTTCCATTTGACCCAGTAATCCCACTTCTAGGCATATATCCCAAGAAACCAGAAACACCAGTCAGAAAGGATATATGTACCCCTATGTTCATAGCAGCACCATTTACAATAGTTAAGATTCGGAAACTGCCTAAATACCCATCAGCAGATGAGTGGATTAGAAAACTCTAGTACATTTACACAATGGAATACTGTGCTGCTCTAAAACAGAAGGAATTCTTACCATTTGCAACAGCATAGGTAAAACTGGAGATCATTATGCTAAGTGAAATAAGCCAATCAAAGAAAGATAAATATCACATAATCTCACTCATTTGTGGAATATAATGAACAACATAAACTGAGGAACCAAAATAAAACCAGAGTCATAGAAGCATTGAACAGACTCCAACTTATGAGGGAAGGCAGGGGGTGAGGAAGTGAGAGATTAACCAAAGGACTTGTATGCATGCCTATGAGCAAAAACAATGGACACAGAAGGGGCGGGGGGGGGGGGGGGGGACATGAGGGCCTGTCCTGGGTGGTGGGGCGGCCAGGGAGAGGTGAATGGGGGGAAAAGGGAGACTTATGTAATACTTTAAACAATAAAGAATTTAAATTTTAAAAAGATCAAAATGCAAATTAATGTCTTAATAAATTATCCTGCCATGTTTACATAAAACTTTCACTCTGAGCTATCATTTAAAAAGCAAGGTAATTTTAAAATACATACTGTAGATTGATGCTACCACAGTATAGTTACCAATCCATTGGCTGTCTTCCATGTTTTAGAGCCTCTAACAAGATCAGTATATACATTATATCATCAAATTCTTATGAATCTTTGTGAATCATGATTATCCCTTTTTAAAGATAAGGACACTAACTTTCATAGGGATTTTTTAAATAAAATTTTTATAATTACAAAATAAATGTTAACTGGCAAGAAAACCAAAAAGCTCAAAAAGGAACTAGAGATCCTTATAATCCCTCAATCAATAGATTATAATTTATCATATTTATTATATCATTTCCATCTCTTTTTGATACCTATTTGCACATATATTTTAAAGAAACATACTTGGTTCTTTTAGTAGCAATCATTTTTATTTATCCTCTGAGAATGCAGGACAATTTTCTGACATGGATTTTCTTGAGCTGAAAACTAACTCTTCAACAGGGCAATCCAAAAGCATGCAGCCTTCAAATCATTCATGGTGTGAAGAGATATGTACTAAAAAGAAGGGGGTGTTGACCTAATTGTGCAGTTTTTTCGGGTTCTTTGTAAGACTCTTGGCCTGCAATTCACAAAGCCTTTGCTTGGTTTGCTAAATAGCCCTTCTCCCTCACCCCAGGATCTTCCATCTAATTGAGCATCTGCAAATTCACATTGTGTTACTTTAAAATTTGAGGCCATTCTCATTGGTCATCTGAGACCAAACAAAAATCTACACATTTTATTCTTCCTCTTTTTTAAAAAAATATATTTTATTGATTTTTCACAGAAAGGAAGGGAGAGAGATAGAAAGTTAGAAACATCGATGAGAGAGAAACATCGATCAGCTGACTCTTGCACATCTCCCACTGGGGATGTGCCTGCAACCCAGGTACATGCCCTTGACCGGAATCGAACCTGGGACCTTTCAGTCCACAGGCCGACGCTCTATCCACTGAACCAAACCGGTTTCGGCTATTCTTCCTCTTTTCAACTTTCTCAAATAAAGACAAGTTTGAGAATTCTAATTAAGTTGAAAACAACATTTTTAGAGGTGCTCTCAAAGGCTAAAAGGAAAGAAAAGAGAAACCCGTCTCAAGTTTCCTAGCCAAACTCCCCACAAGTCCATGATTGTCGTGAGTTTGAATCCTAGCTGAGCGAGCACATTCCCTGCCTAGGGCAAAGACAGGGCTTGGATTCTTCCCAGCCCTCCTTATTGTGATAGGATGCTGAGACCTGCTACTGTTGCAGTGTGTGGAATGAGGATGGTTGGGAACCCCATCAGATGGGAGTGTGTGGTCTCACTGCTGACAACCAGAGTTTCTGTGGCTATAGTTCTCTTCAGGCACACACACAACCTCCCACCCCTGCTTGCTTCTTTGCTGTAGACCACAATCACCCAGGCTGTGAATCCTTTTAGAACAAGGATTGTGTCTAACCTATTTTTGAATCCTCAGCCCCCAGCAGTGCTCAAATTATGTTTATCAAATGAGTAAATGAATGAGTGATCTAATTTCCATAACATCAAGGCATTTACCAGAAATAGCAGGCCTCTTGGACCTTCAATGAGCCAAATGCACAAGATATGTTTTACAATACTTACATCTATGGAAACAGGGGTCCCAATGCCAGGTTTAAACAAACCCCTTCCCCAAAGCCAGGACTAACCAACCAGGCCAAAAACACCAACATGCTCAACTTCTGTCTTTCATGCCTCCATGTTCAGCCTACCAACAGACAACCTTAGAAGATGGGCTCAAATCTGGCCTCTTCTTCCTTGTCAACCTCACTGCTAACTTTAGCCAAGACCTTCATTCTCTCTCTCCTATCATAATGGGATCTAACTAATCTTAGAGCAAAACAAATTAAATTTTACACAAAAGCCCAAGGTGTCAAATTGATGAAAACTGTTGACCTGGATAAAGGTGAAGGTGTCCCACACATCCTACTCTAAACCTACTGTCAAGTGGAATTGTGGACTCTAGGAAGACACTTTGAAACCACTTGACCAAGACTTCTATAGCAGCCTTGTACCTAGCCTACCTAGTCTCAGTTTGCTAAAATGAACATCTAATCATGCCATTTCCTGCCTAAAAATTTGTATTGCTTCCGGTTCTGGATGGGAAAACATCAATAAGTCCTTAGCTTGCATTCAAAGTCCTTCTCAATCTAGTACCAGCCTGCATTTTCAGACCTATCTCTTATGCTGCCCAATGCTCCCTGGATTCCAACCTCTTTAAAAGTCTCACTCTTCCCTGAGCATCCCAAGGCTTTTCATAACCACATACCTTTGCACATGACCTGTCCTCACCTAAGGATGTTTTTCACTTCCATTTTTGTCATATAAATTCAACAGATTATTTGAAAACTTCTTCATGTGCTGTGGTTTCCATTTAGCCTTCTCTGATGACTATGTTTCTTTTCTTCTTTATTATATTGTGGATATCCTTGGGGCAGGGATGATTGTCATTCAGCTCAGTACAATAAAGTGCCTAGCACAGTGCTTGGTATAAGAGCAAATGATCAATAAATGTTGGTTGAATTAATGAATGAATGATTAAAGCAAGAATAGATTGTTTGTTGGTTAAGCCATTAAAGATTAATTCCAAGCCCGGCCAGTGTGGTTCAGTGGTTGAGCATTGGACCAGGAGATCACAATTTGATTCCCAGTCAAGGCGTATGTCTGGGTTGTGGGCTCAGTCCCCAGTGGGGGCATGCGGAAGGCAGTCTATTCCTGATTCTTTCTCATCATTGATGTTTCTGTCTCTCTCTCCTCCCTTCCTCTCTCTGAAATCAATAAAAATATATTATTTTTAAAAATATGAATTCCCAGAGAAGGTGAGATTCAAGGTCAATTCTGAAACACAGGAAGGATTGGTGTAAGTGGAAACTAGTTAAAGGATTTTAATCTACTGCTGACTTTGCCTGAAGGAAGTCAGGATTATTGCTCTGGCTGGCCTTCATCAAGGAAGCATAGATAGAAACTGAGATAGGAGTCCCCAAGGCCTTTATTTACCAGAGTACACCATGAGTTGAAATTTCCAAAGTATATCTCATCCCCACTAAGCCATAGCCACTGTGCTAATTATTCTCCATCTCCATCTTACCCAACCCAATACACATCCATTTTTCACTCGTCTTGCCCTTGGGGACTGCATTTCCTGGCTCCGTTGCCAACTGATTTCTGATTAAATTCTGAAATTGGAAGCACTGGCAGGAGAACTGGAGTGTGGGAGGAAAGGAAGTTCAGAGTCCCTTCTTTTTCTTTAAATTTATGTCTTTGGCAGGGGCTATGCCATTCAACTATATAACCCCGTGGTAAGCAGAATAATGGCTCCCCGAATATGTCTATGTGCTAATGCCCAGAACGTATGAACATATTAATTTATGTTGGTAAAAGAAAAGGTCTTTGCACATGTAGTTAAGGATCTTGATATTGGAGATCTTCTTGGATTATCTTGGTGGGCCCAATGTAACCACAAAGATCCTTATAAGAGGGAGGAAGGAGGATTAGAATCAGTAGTAGATGTGAGAGCAAAGCAAAGATTGGAGTAATGCAAGGAAGAGACCATGAGCCAGGGAATGTGGGTAGCCTCTAAAAGATGGAAAAGGTCAGGAAACAGATTCTCCCTTGGAGTCTCTTGGCGAAACAAGCCCTTTTGACATCTTGATTTTAGCCCTGTAACACTCGTTTCAGATCCCAGAACAGTAAGATAGTGAACCTCTGTTGCTTTAAGCCACTAAATTGTGGTAATTTGTTACAGCAGCATTAGGAAAATTACAAGCTCCTGTTAGCTTACCCCTTCTCTGTGGCCCTTCTTTTGTGACTCTGGGTCCTACTGCATTCATATAACTTTGATTATTTCCTTGGTTCTCATTTCCTATGTCCTGCTCTTTGTCTCTGGGCTTCTCAACAATCCTTGTTGGTTCCTGTATCTCTGTGAGTTTTTCTTCCCTTAAAGTCTCCAGAACAGCAATTTCCAACCAGTGTGCTGTGGGACACTGCTGTGTTGCAAGAAATTTAAAAACATGTGATACCTTACTATTTAGTCAGGGACACTGACCTCTTTTCCTTTAGATTGTCAAATAAAAAAATAACAACAGCCAACACAACAATAGCTGTTTGGTATGAATGAATCAAAATTGAAAAATAAAAAAAATTTAAAGAAAAATAAGGATAAAATATATTTTTAAAACTATACCTTTTTTCTTGTTGGATAAGCAAAAAATACTATATATATATATATAATATATATATATATACTGTAAATACTATATATATAAAAAATACTATATATATATGTGTGTGTATATATATATATATATATATATATATATATATATACACATATATATATATTTTGGTGTGCCACCGAATCTTAGTAATTAGTTTATGCATGCCATGAGATGAAAAAGGTTGGAACTCGCTGCTCTAGAACCATCTGATTTGGATTCTTCTTCCTAATAGGGTTGTGCCTAATTCTCCACCTCTGAGAAACATGGCAAAATGGTTTCTCTGGCCACAGTCAGAACTCTCTCTGGACTGAAGGGGCCATGCACTGTGGTTAGAGTGCCTTCTCAGCAAAATCTGTCTTTTCCAGAGGCAAAATGCCTGCCTGCCTCCACAAAGAAGTCTGTCAGAATTTGAAGGCAAAACATGAAAATAAACCCTACTATTCTTCTAGTTTGGGGATTTGGGACCTCGGTGTTCCCTGACTGGATGTATGAGTGATCTCTGTGAATTTTGTGCACAATGTTGTGCATATACATGGGGAAAAGAGGGAAGGGTCTAGAGATTTTACTAACTAATTCTCAAGGGAGCTCTGCTCAGCTGAGCTGTCGATGTTTCCCTCACTGTTTCATATTTAGCAGATTACTTCTGTGCCCTGTGTCACATGCACATGGCCCACCTCTGATTTCTGTGAGGCTATGGAGGCCAGTTCCTGTAAATGAAGGCTCCCTCCCACTTTATCCATCTCTTCATTCTACTGCATTGTTATCTCTGAAGCTGTGGAAATCTGCAGGAATATCCTGGAAATGCAGGAGAGAGTATAAGTAAATGGATAAATGCCCAGTCACTAAGCTCCCCACTGGACTCTTCCAGGAGGCATTCTGTAGGGATCACCTCTAAAATGAACTGCTTGCCTATCATTGCAGGCTCTTCTTTTTGGTAAAAACAGACCATGACACAAAGAGAGTTTGACAGAGACCCAAATTTTGGACTCCACATGTAGAACATTGCCTCACTCACACAGTGATGCCCAGACACTCAAGCCCATTGGTACTTTAATAACTTTCCCTGTTCCACCAATCAGGAAGGAAGGGTTTCATCTTATTCAGTCCTTTTGTTTTCTTCGAGTCTTCAACTAATTAGATGAGGCCCACCCACATTAGGGAGGGCACTCTACTCAGTCTACCAAATAAAGTGTTCATATCATTCAGAAACACCCTCACGGGCACACCCAAAATAATGTTTGACAAAATATTTGGGCGCCTTGTGGTACAGACAAGTTGACACATAGTGTTATCACAGGAGGTAAGGTTGGTGAACTGAATTCCTGCTTCTCACTCTTTGTGGGATCTTAATCATATCATTTGGCCTGTTTGAGTCTGTGTCCTCATCTTTCAAATAAAGAAATATCTTTGTCAGGGGCTGATGAGAGAGTATTTTAAATGGAAAAGATTCTGATAAGTCGTAAGTGACATATAAAGGGTGGCTACTACTGTTATTAATAGCAATAATTATGACAGTCATGGGCTGAGCTATAACATGTTTGCCTACTGCCAGGGGATTTCTAACGATGATATCTTAACCCCAAAGACTGGATTGTTGGGAATATGTTTCTGAAGATAGAGATTTTTCTGTGGCTGCTGCTTTGGCCAGCACCTGGATTCATGGCTTCCTTTGATATGTTCAACAATCTGGAGTTCCTGGGAATAAGGATAGCATCACAGTCATAGCCATAAAAAGCAGAGTGCCTCTGGCTCTACTCCCACTCGCTCTGCAGGGTCTAGGAGCCCTTCAGATTCCTCCCAAATGGTTCTGAGTCTTCCTGCTGTGTTCAGCAAGCTTGTGATCTTGGTGGCCTGTGGTGTTAGCACCACCGCTCTCCCCTGCAGTTACTGTGGCAGAGTCTTTCATCTCTCCCTAAGTCAAGATGGTCCCTTCTTCACCCTCAATGCTTGCCAAAGGCACTGTCACTACTGCTTAGCCCAGACAGAGATACCTCGGCTGCCACTGGCAACCACCAATGTCTGATCAGGATGCCAAAACCCAATATCAGATGTCTGGTATCTGGGCAGAGGAACCACCTCCTGTGGGCCACCAAGGGGCTGTTATCAGAATTACCAGGCTCTCCCCACATTTTCACTGTCCTGCCAACAGTAGGGAATCTCCATGCCTTTTTATTAGCTATCATTCCTTCCCCTTGCCTCAGGGCTTAAGAGGCAGGACCATCTTAGTGAAAGTTGGTGGTGCTGGCTCACTCTGTCCCACTGCCCACAAACCAAGGCCGTGTGGTAAGAGGTTAAGAGTACAGGCTCCATCCTCACCAACTGGATGACTTTAATCAGTAACTTAACCTCTCTGAGCTTCAGTCTTCTTAGCTACAAATAAATATATTGACAGCAACTACTTCACATGATTATTGTGAAGCATAAATAATAATTCATGTAATGCACTTAGTATAATATCTGGCATATAATAAATACTCAATAAATGCAAATTATTATTATTTAGTACCATCCTTTACACTTAGTGTGAGTTTTTTTTTCCAGGAGCAGCCCTAGCCACTCCTGACAGACATGATTGGACAAGTTTAAATACTACCATGACCATAGCTTAAGCTCAACCTGGGACAATTACTATAGTCAGAATCACTGTTCTTGGATTCAACAAAGGGTTTAGATTTATTTCACACTAGAAGCCTGTTACACGAAGGTTCGCGCAATAGGCCTTCCTTCCCCTGGCTGCTGGCACTGGTTTTCCTCCAGCACCCGGGACCCAGGCCTTTGGTCCGGCTGCAGCAGAGAAGCCAAGCCTCTTCAGTCTTCACTCCATGCCTGCATATGCAAATTAACCGCCATATTTGTTGGGTTAATTTGCATAGTCACTCTGATTGGCTGGTGGGCCTAGCAGAGTGACACCAATTTGCATGTTTCTCTTTTATTAGTGTAGATAGTATGGGTGCTAATACCAATAATTATAGTAGCTAACACCTATTGAGTATTTGCTATATTCTAAGTACTGGGCATACAACAAGCTTTCAGCTTGTTTAATTTTGACGACAACTCTATAAGATAGATTCTTTAATTTCCCACCCTTAACAGGTGGGGAACCTGAAACACAGTGGAACCAGGGATCAAGTCCAACTTTCTAGCCCTGGGGCTCCAACTCTTTTCCCAGACATAAGGCTTTTATCCCCTCATTAACAGATAGATAAAATTCAATGGTAAAAGAAAATCAAGTATCTTTTGCTGTAATTGTTATTTCCCTTTATTCCGTGGATTGGTTGCACGTTCTTCTGTTGGTTTTGCCATTTGGCTGCATTAAGCTGGAGGATTAACAGGGGGTTGGGCTCAGTGGGGATAGCTAGGAAAACTGAGAATCCCTTTCCACATGGTCCTTCATCCTACATGGATAGTGTTATCAGAACATGGTGGTTCCAAGATTTCAGATGTAGGATTAGCAAGGTCTTGAGAGGCCTAGCTTCAGAAGTTGTACAGCATAACTTCTGCTATATTCTATTGACCAAGAAAGTCACAAGGTCAGTTCAGATTCGAGGGAGGGGAAAATAGACTCCACTTTTTGAAGGAAGAAGCTTCAAAATTACATTGTAAAGGAATGTACACACTGGAATAGGAGAAATTTATACCCATTAAACTATATACCACAAATATATAAAACCTGGACACTATATTACATGTAGCACATGTCTGTCAGTGTGGACTCTTAGTCACACATGACAGAGCTCCAACTCCAACTGGCTTATTACGAAAAGGAAAGGGAAAATTTATCAGTCCACTTTCCTTTTAATATGTTTATTATTATTATTATTATTATTATTATTATTATTATTATTTCAGAGAGAGGAAAAAAGAGAGGGGAGGGGGACAGAAACATCGGTGCTTACTCTGTGCCAGGGACTGTGCCAAATACTCTGCCTGGATTATCTCACTTAGTATTCAGATCAGTCTTGTGAGGTAGTTGCAATGATTGTCCCGGATTTACCAGATGCAACAACTTAGGCACAGAGAGGAGAGGAAACTTGCTTATTATGGTCACACAACTATTCAATGGCAGAGTTAGGAATAAGCCTAAAGCTGTTGATCCCTCCTGTCAATGGTCTCAATTTTTACCTTCTAATGTATTCTTGCTGCCTAAGGTAGGGTATCTCATAATCCAAAAGAGTTCTTTAGCAAAAAGTTTGCAAAACTTGGGATCTCTTCTTAATGTGTCTGTGACATCAAGTCCTGTGTTCGAATATGGGTTTTCATTAAAGAGAGAAAGACAAGTATTTTGAAAGAGCATGCTCTAGGTAGTTTCTTCTGGGAGGACAAATCCCATCCAGGACATCTGTGGGCAAGTTGTGGTTCAGGCCATATCTGCTTACAACAGGAATCTCTGGCCAGTGGTTGGTAGATGTGTGAGGTCTTCTGGCCTCAACCTTGGGGGCTGAAACCCAACCTCAGCTCCTTTAGGTCAAGAGCCAGGAGTTAGCCACTGGTAACTTACAATTCCAGGTAAGACTCAGCTCTCACTTAGAACCTGTTAGACCAGTGGTTCTCAACCTTCCTAATGCCACGACCCTTTAATACAGTTCCTCATGTTGTGGTGACCCCCAACCATAAAATTATTTTCGTGGCTACTTCATAACTGTAATGTTGCTACTGTTATGAATCGTAATGTAAATATCTGATATGCAGGATGTACTTTCATTGTTACAAATTGAACATAATTAAAGCATAGTGATTAGTCACAAAAACAATATGGAATTATATATGTGTTTTCCGATGGTCTTAGGCGGCCCCTGTGAAAGGGTTGTTCGACCCCCAAAGGGGTCTCGACCCACAGGTTGAGAACCGCTGTGTTAGGCCATTATTTGACCACCAATCATGGGACAATCAGAGGAGAGTAAAAGTGAAAAGGCCCTGAGGTGAGGAGAGGAAGTATGGGCCTCTCTGATGACTAATGTGTGTTTAGGAAGACCTTGGCTGGGTTGGGTGTCTCCTTTGGGCTGGAAATGATGATTTGTGGGTCTGGGAGTTTGGATTTTATGTTCTGAATCTTTAGCCTTTCTCAGGCCTGAGAGAGAGGCCCAAGAGAAGAAGTTGCCTGAGGCATTTAATGTTTGGCCTTGGTTTGATTTGTTCTGATTTTATAGCTGCCCCTCAGTCTGTTGTCATTGATCATGTGGAGTCCCTGGACACCCAAGTCCCAAGCTGAAGTCACACTTAGGTAGAAGAGGGCAAAAAATAAAATGAGGATAAGGACACTGTCTTCAGAAGACAGGAATGAGGGTACAAGGAAAGAACAGAAACCTGCACATTGGCATAGTTTTACCAGGGAGCCGTTATACTTCAAACCTTTGGAGCTCAGTGGAGGGAGGGAGGATGGGACAGAGGGAAAGTTTTTTTGGAGGAAGAGAGCTTTCTGCCACTATTCAAAGGTCAGACATAGGCATATTGAGATAAAGGAAAAAAGCATTCAACCTGGAGAATTTGTCTGTGGAGAGGTAGAGGTGGAAGGTTCTGGGCCTGAGAAGGAAGTAGGAGGCAGAATATAGAATTGAGAACAGATAGATGGGGGTTGAGTAAGAAAGCTACTGAAGCTAAAGATAAGAACTGTTCCAAGGCTGGGGCAAATAGGAACACAGATGGTTGCAGATAATACAAACATAAGTAAGAATAGAATCCCTGTGTTCCAGGAGCTTGCAAATGAGTCTGATGTTTTTAAAGAGAATGCATGTTATTTAGGTAATTCAGAATATTAAAGAAATTTAGAGAAACCTCTCAGAGGGAGGCATCATCCAGGCCTCTGCTGTACATGAAGGGTCTAAGTTACACACTCGAATGCTTTTCCTCCACCCAGACAATGTTTTTCTTCTCCCATAACAAGCCTACAGCTGGGTAAGGGGGGGGGGGGAGATTTTTAAAAAATTCCAAGAGATAAATCTTGTAATACTAACTGCCGAACAGCTGGCCCTTTAAAGCATAGAACAGCCATTTAGCCATTAATTCATCCCTTTAAAATGCAGAACCACTCCTAACACACACACAAACACAGGAACACACAAGCACATACACACACACACATACACATGCACACACACAAAAGTTAGTTCAATTTCATTTGGTGCAGCTACAGTAGCCAGTGCTCTTGTACTTTTTATATCCACAAATACAGCCCTGGCTCCAGTTTAAAGAGTTTAAATCAGCAACAGGAACCAGGGGAGGGAAAGGAAAGAGAAGCAACAAATTGTAAGTGCCTTTTCAGGAAATTCCTCCCTAGGTACTCTGCGTGATCCTAGATCCTGACACAGCAGTACCTGCTGCCCTTCCCAGATCCTCCTGCTTCCCCTGAGATTATCACTTTCCTGGAAATAGTCCACAGGGCAGCTGTCACCACCAGGCCCTGCAGTCCACAGGAGACTAACCAGATCTGCCTCCCAGGCCCGACTCTGCTGTTTCTCCATCTTATTCTTAATGGTCACCTTGAGTGATCTCTACCACATGTTGTCCTGATTGTGTCTAGTTGCCATGGGACTTTGAGAAGGCCATTCTGTTTGTCCCTCCCTACTTGCCATATGAGTAGCCTCCATGCATCTGTGTTTTGTGACCTTCCTGAGAGGCAACGAAATAAGATTAATATGCCCCCCACACACATACACACTCCGCTTTTCCAAACCTTAAACTCACAGACTTGGGGTGTGTGTGTGTGTATATATATACACACATGTGTGTGGGAGAGAGAGGGAGGGAAGGAGAGAGAGAGAGAGAGAGAGAGAGAGAGAGAGAGAGAGAGAGAGAGAGAACAAGGAATCAGATGAGTAACCGTTTAGGATGAGATGTATTAGTTAACTGACAGGTATAAGAAAAGTAAGGTCATTAGCTATTTTCTACATTTTTTTCTGTCATGTCAACAAGATTAGCAAGCCAAATGCTCAAGGAGCACATTTGGGGGAGTTTTGAGTGCTCCATGAAACCTGCAAACCTTTGCTGAGGGAGATGGCCTGGAATTGTCTCCCGCCTGCCCTTTCAGTGGGTGATAATAACAGGAGAATTAGTGAGCAGACAGATGACGCACGCAGTGTTGCACAGCACTAGGTGTGTATAATAATGAATATATTCACAATGACTCTTTCAATGGTTATTTCTTAAAATTATAAAATTAATTTTCCTGGAACTCCTTTATTTTTTAAACCTAAGCATCACAAAAGATGGAAGCTGAAATCATCTCTTAGTCTTTTATTCACAATGGTTTCAATGTGACATTTGGAAATACAAACAACAACAAAAAGTGTGTTCTGCAGGAAGCTCAGAAATATGCAAAGCCTGGTATGTTCTCTCAGCATCTGTATATTCAGTGATCATTGCTTTCTTTTTATTTTGGTTGGTAGTAAGACAGGTAAACAGGGTCCTTGAACAGTAGGATGTTATTATCATGATTTACTCAAAATCTGAGTAGGGTTTTACTCTTCTTATGATGTGATCAGCATAAAATGTTATCTCAATAATAATCATCATAGCAGCTGTAATGGTACATATACATGTAGTCAGCATCTAAGGTAAGTGTTTTCAGATATTATTTTAAATTATCACACAAACCCTGCAAGGTAGATCGTAGGTTGAACCATATGAAATTGCAGTTTCTGTAGATCAAAATATCAAATATAGGTAATTTTATATAATTCAAGTTAATGGTATTCCTCTAGGTCACCCAGCAAGTAAAGGGCAAAGCTGGGTTTTTATACCCAGGCTTGCAGAGCCCAGAGGTTCTCCTCTATTCCAAACTCAATTCAGCTTGGTTTAATGGGTATTATTATCTCCAATTACATCCAAGGACATCACAGTTTTGAAAAACAAAATGACTAAGATATACACCTAAGAAAAGGCAAGGCAAAACTCAAACCTTATGTCTTAGAGAGGAACTCATTAATCTTTCCCATTTTGTAATAAAAACTCAAGAATAAGATAAGGTCCATACAGAATTTCAATGACAGATGAGCAACACAGTGCAATCTGTGTTGCACTTCCTGCACCTAGTTCCCACATCTCTCCACAACACTCTCTAATCCCATCCTTGCCCAGGGTATTACCCCAGGTTACTCTCCCACATTTCACTCATAATATGTTCAATCATAAAACCCCACTCATTTCTGAGCCCCTGAATTCTTGCCACCCTGAAATGGTGGCATTTTAATGGAAGAAGTTTGGGACACTGTCTTAGTTTGGATTCCCCCAGAAGCAGATATTGACACAGATTTAAGTGCAAGTAGTTTATTTGAAAGTTAATTCCAGAAACTAGAAGAATAAAGAAGTGAGACAGGAACAGAAAGAATGCCAATACAAGTTGTGTTATCAAATAAGTGACTTCAGTGGACTTCCCATGGAGCTCAATCCAGCTGGGGACCTCTACAAGATAGTGTAGAATATGCCCCAGAGTTATCTCAACCAAGAGATAAAGATGCTGGCGTGTTTATCCACCAACTCATTGATTAAGGGCTACTTAGCAGGGTATAAACTCCATCTTGCCTTCTTTGAGTCCTGAAATAGGCCTCCATGGCCAGAATCCTTAGCAGGTATATAACAGTAAATGTCAAGGGTGTGATGGAAGGGCATCAACAACATCTGCTACAGAAACCTAAACTTAAAGGAATGATTCCAGGACCATTAAGCTCAAAGACACCTTTAAGCTCCAGGGTAGGCAGTTGGGTCAGGATATCCTGAGGCATGAGCCCTGGTTCCATTCACCTGGTACCAAAAAAGCCACCTATTTCCAAAGTGAATCCTAACTGAAATAGGACTTCCATAATTTCTCTCCTTCCTTTTTCCAGAGCCCCTTACTCACAAATGCAAGACTTCTTTGTAATCCATCTTCTCCCTAATTTGTGAATAACTATAAAAGCTATGATTTTTCAGCCCCTGGTCCTGCTTGAGGCTGCCTTCACCCTAGTAAAATGGGTAATTCTTTGTGGAGACTGGGAGAAAGGCACCTTGCAAGTTTCAGAACTTGATTGTTGATGGGGTTTTTTTTCTCTCTTTCTTTCCATCTTTAATGTGGCACTAATTCTGGCTTCATTGCAGAGCTGTGAAATCAAATTAGGAAATGGGAGGAGATGAGCAACCCCTTCAAGCACAATCAATTTCTGATGGCTTTCCCAAAGCTCTAATGAATCTGTGTAGACCTCCAGTAATAGAAGGTTGCTTCTTGCAGCATTTTGTTGTTGTTGTTTTTCCCCTTCTAATGAGAAAACAGGCTAAAGTATAGGTATCCAGGTAGCTAATGCAACAAGATGTTGGAGAGCTTTGTCTTTTACCTCTGAGTGAGGGAAGCCTTGGGGGAGAGCAAGGAGGCTGATGAGAAGGAAGGGAAAGCGTGAGCAGCAGCATCAACAACATCCAACCTGGTGGTGTGTCTGTTATGTATAAGCCAAAGCGCTGTGAGGTGTTGTGTGGAAACAGAGATGGAAAACATAATCCCTGACCTTAAATAGCTAACAGGCTGTTTTCTCAGAGATTTGCTACTCAAAGTGTGAAATAGCAGTACCACTCTCACCAGAGAGCTTGTTAGATATGCCGAATCTCAGCCTCCCCTCACCCTCATAAGACTTAAACTAAATCAAAATCTGAATTTTAACAAGAGCCCCAAGGGGATTCATGTGTGCAATAATGTTTGAGAAGAACTGGTCCAGATCTGATCATGTTATATACTTGCTCAGAACTCTATCCTGATCCAAACTTCCCATCCTCAGCTTTCACCACTCCTTATCATCCCTTGGAAATTTACACTCTAACTGTGATCACAACATGTCCTTCCATCTATCCTCATGCTGCTTCCTCCAGAAATGACTCCCTAAACTTCATCTCTTTATATGAAAAATCCTCAGGTGTCTCCTCTCTGAAGCCTGACCCTATACCCCAATCAGAATATTTCATTACTATTCATTTGCTGCTGCCAACTTTTATTATTGTTAGATGCTTGCATGCAGTATAATGGTTAGAAGGCTGGACTTTAGAGTCTGAGTTTGAATCCCAGTTCTGCAAGTTTTGATCTCTGTGTAGATTAGACCACTGTTCTTCATTTTTCACATCCTCTCTCTATTAGAATTATACATAAAATTATACTTTTCCATGTGACTTTGCAGTTTCTCCCACTTGATTGGGTATGCAATACTGCCCTGTTCATTGATGTTGGTCTTGGCCATATGACTTGAATTGGTTCACAGAATATAGGTGGGGAAAAGCTTTTATTGCAAGGTCAACAGGCAAGGAGACAAGAGGCAAGGAGACAATCTGTCTCCCTGATACAGGGGTTAAGCAAGATTAAGGGGGTTTCAGCACCTCATGTTCTTGAATAATGGACCCTTCCCATCTGAAAGGGTTCCATTCAGGAGTTAAGGGTTCACAAATGTTACTTTTGAGTAGTGTTCACAAGTATTACTCATAAGTGGTGTATCCAAGGTTTAAACGTTGGTTCTGAGTCTTGTAAACAGCACAGGGCAAGTTAGAGCTGATTATTCAGGTAAATTGGGTTCAAAGAGGATGAAACACATGGAACAGACTTGAACTCAACCTGTAGTCAAGCCAAGATGACCCATATCTGGAAACAGAACTTCCATAGCAGACCCACATACCCATGCTCAATAAAAATAAGACTTATTATGGTAAGCCACTAGGTTTTTGGTGGTTGGTTGCAAAGTATCAATTGTAGCATTAGGTAATTGATACACTATTCCTTTCTAAATCTCAATTTCCCCAGCTGTATCATCCTATATAATAAAAGCCTAATATGCAAATCGACTGAACCGCGGAATGACTGCTGGGACGACCGGTTGCTATGGTGCATACTGACCACCAAGGGGCAGACACTCAATGCAGGAGCACCCCAGCCCGCAGGCCCCAGGCCAGCCAAGGCAGGGGCCAGTGCCCTCCCCTCCCCCCCGCCGATCAACCCACTGGTTGCCCACAGATCATCCCTGATCACTGGCCAGGTCTAAGGACCCTACCCATGCACGAATTTCATGCATTGGGCCTCTAGTGGAGATATAAATATCTACTTCATATTTTTATTGTGATTATTAAAATGTGATAATGTATGTAAACTGAGTTCACAGTGGTGCTTTATAAATAGGTAACGTATTTTATAGTATTACTAGAGGCCCAGTGCATTTGTCACCTGTGGGGTCCCTTGGCCTGTCCTGCGGGGATCAACCAAAACTGGCTCTCTGACATCACCCGAGGGGTCCCAGATTGTGAGAGGGCTCAGGCCAGGCCAAGGGACCCCACCAGTGCACAATAAGGGCTGGGGAGGGACCGAGGGAGGGTTCCAGGGCGTGTACAGCCCATCTCACCCAGTCCCTATCTGCCGGACCCCAGCAGCAAGCTAACTTACCAGTCAGAGCATCTTCCCCCTGGTGGTCAGTGCATGTCATAACGACTGGTCAAATGGTCAAACCGTCAGACACTTAGCATATTAGGCTTTTATTATATAGGACTACTGTCTTCCCAGTAGACTATAGACATGTTTTGGTAGGATCTTTGTCTTATCCATCTTTTTATCCTCCAAAATGCCTATTGAGCTCCTAGAAGGCACTCATTCAATGAACAGAACCAAGTATTAATGTACTCTTTTGTTTGGGCAGTTCTTGCCATGTAAATCCTTACTCAGCCCACAATGATGAGCCTGAACTTGTCACAGTGCAGATGAAAGCTCCAGGATTGAAGGTCTTCTGTTCAAAGCAAAGGTTATAGTAGGGCTTGGGGATATTTTTTTGAGTTTTATGTGTAGTTAAGGAATCAAATAGTGTTTTGATTTGTTTCTCAATTAGAAATGCTACACTTAGAATTTCATGGAAAAGAAGCATTTCATCTTCAAAGGAAGTTGTGAGGAATATGGAAACACCTGACTCCTCTGCCTTCCAACTTCAAGTGTGAGCCTTAAGTGAATTCTTAATTGGTTTGGAGTTTAACATCTGAAAAGCTAGCTACGAAGGTGATAGGGAGTGATGACTGGGGCAGGACCTCGTGGCATCTGTCTCTTTAAGAAATAGAAATGAAACCTAATTAGCATAGACTGGCTGCAATTAACATATAAGTCCCAGTTCTGGGAGTTGGAGGAACGGAAAAGGATAGAGCTAAAACTTAATGGGGTTTTGTTAGACAAAATTAGCTTCCACAGAACAGCCATAAAAATATCTAAATTATGAGAGCCTCTTGCCATTTGCCATTAACATGAGGGGACATGCTAATATTTAGTGGCGCCATGTCCTGGAAATTAACTGCAGTGAAGGAAGCCCCAGGGGCATCCCTGTGAGCAATAAGGGCATGTCCACTGTCTCAGCTGTTACCAAACTGCTTGACTAAATGTTTCACCGAAACTTAGACTCTACAAATCATACATGTCTCAGCCAGTCTTTTTGGCAATGGTTCCAGAACTGTGGGATGATACTTCCATGGGTGATATATGGAAAGCTGAAGTCTTCTTGTACAGTCTTTGAATTTGAATACTATTTTCCTCAAAAGAAAACATTCCTAAGGCTGATTTGTGAATATTTGAAAATGACTACAATCCTTTATCTCCCCATCCCCTACATCCTCAAGAAGATCAACCCTTTGCCATTTGCATAGTACCAAGTTAACTGGTATGATTTTCATTGTAGTCTTCCCTTTTATTTCTTGATTTCCCTTGAGGGAAAGAGTTAAACCATTATCCTCTATTTTCTGTTCCAAAAAGTCAACAATTATCACCTAAACTTATGAGGATTTTTTTCATGATCCTCAATCTCCTTGGCCTCCATTTCATTTTACACAGTTAACCAGTCTCCCATGCTTTAATTTCCATACCACTTTTTTTCTGGGGCTCTTTCACACTGAGCTTTCTGTTTTAGTAGGTCCCCTTTCTCCTTTCACATCTGTAAGCATTGCCCATAACTCTGAGTCTCTGCCATGGGTTCTTTTCCTCTTATTTTCTTTGGAAATGAATTACTCATTATCTACTGGTATCCACCTTTACTTATAAGCAGACATCACTCAAGTATAAAACCTAGTCCTAAATATTAGTCCCATATTTCAAACTCCCAGAACATCTACATTTAGAATTCCTACTTCCTCTTCCAATTTAGCCCATTCACACTCCAGTCCATTATCCCCATCTGTTTTATGGAGGTGCTCATTATTTTCCCCCTTATCTACCTCTTTATGACTCTGGAGAGCACATCTTATATACTTACTATTCTCATTCTCTCACACAGCTGATTGGATCAGAATCCATTAACACCTAACCCATGAGCTCATCTATTGGGTGGCCTACAACCTATCATATCCTCCTTGTCAAGAATTTGAACTTGCCCTAACCGGTTTGGCTCAGTGGATAGAGCGTTGGCCTGCGGACTCAAGGGTCCTAGGTTCTATTCTGGTCAAGGGCATTACCTTGGTTGTGGGCACATACCCAGTGGGGAGTGTGTAGGAGGCAGCTGATCGATGTTTCTCTCTCATCGATGTTTCTAACTCTCTATCCCTCTCCCTTCCTCTCTGTAAAAAAATCAATAAAATATATTTAAAAAAAGAATTTGAACTCAGTAAAGAATAAAAGTATCTTGGAAAGGCATGGTGTAGTTAAGATCCATAATATCTTGCTACTGAGGTCTCTAAGCGCAGCCACTTTCTTGTCTTTCTAAAGCTTGGATGGTCAGCTTTCCCTTGTAATCTGCAGGATATCTCCATTCTTCCAACAAATTACAATTTTAAGTGAGTTCTAACAATTTTTGTGCAGCCATTAAATATCTGAATGAATCACACTTGATTTGCTTGCCCTTCCCAACATTCCTTTCAATATAGTTGATACTGTTGTTCTCCAGAATCCAAAGGGATTAAACATTGAAGGCATCTTTGAAGCCATCCTTTCTTGTTCCATAACTTATCTATTTTAGTGTTTTGCTATTGCTTTCTTTGAAATGCCCCCTGAGATTTTAGAACCTCCCTTATCTAAGCCCTGATCACCTTCAAGCTGGGCTTTCCCGCTCTTAGTTCACCCTAGAATGAATCTATGATTCATTTTTTCTTAAAATACTCTTATTATTAAAGTATCCCACTTCCAAAAAACCTCTGAGAGTTCTTGATCGTCTTTTACTCCTCCTGATACTCAGGACCTTCATTTACTTTGACCACCCAATTTATTTCAGTTCTTTTCACATCAATTTATCCTACAGACAGACTTAGCAATTATCCACTATATGAGCTTTAGTTGCATAATAAGCCATCCCAAAATTTAGTGATTTAAAACAGTATCTATTTTATTTAGCTCTCAATTCTATATATTGACCAAGTATGGCTTCTAGTCTAAAATGGCTTGGCTGATCTCTACTGTGTTTGCTCATGCATCTGTGGTCAGCTGGTGAGTTGGATGATCTAGAATGGTTTCCCTCATGTGAATTGTGATTAGCAAGTTGTTGTCTAGGTTGCCTGCATTCTCCTCCATGTAGCCTGTCCAATAGATTAGTTCAGACTCATTCACATGGTGGTCTCATGGTTCCAAATGCAGCAAGAAACAAGCCACAGTGTGTACGTTATTGTTATTTTCTTTTTTAAATATTTTATTGTTGAAAGTATTACATATGTCTCTTTCCCCCCACCCCCATTGTGTGTAAGTTATTTTCAAAGTTCTGACTATATCTTATTTGTTAAAGCTTCTTTGGCTAATGCCAATAGTGTGAATAATCCAGAAGTAGGGAAGTAGACCCCATTTCTTAATGGGAGAAACTGCAATGTCACATTGCAAGGAAGTGAATGCAGAGAGGTGAATAATTTATGAGCATTTTTATAATCTACCACACTCAGCATGAACTGGGAGTTGGTCTCATTAATATTCTCTTCTTGTCCATTCTATCATGGGAATATCCTCCTTCTCTGCTCTTTTTCCTTTATTCAAATTCTTCTTCCCAAATACAACTTGCCTCTTCTTTGCTCTAAGGATCCCCAAATAACCAGCTCTTGGTCATTTCTGATCTCTGCATGCTTCCTTACATTTTGCCATTTTTAAAATCATTTGTTAAATTCATATCTGTCTTCTAAATTAGAATATAAATTACCCAAGGAATACTTTTTATATCTTTATGTATTAATATATATTTACACTGTTCATATATCTGTGCTTCCCTGTCTAGTATAGTGTTTAGGATCTGGGAGGTGTCAAATAATACCTGTTGATTATTTGTTATCAAGGAATATCTTAGAATTTTCCTAAAAGTCATTTTTCTCATACATTAATTTAAATTAAAAAATAAGTATATGCCTTCAGCACTCCCAAGAAGGTGACAGAGAAAGCTCAGATGGTATAATGATTTCAGCTTTCTGACTAGGTGAGAATGACAGCTCCAACTGGAACATGTGTCCTATCCTTGGACTTGGAAAAATCTATGGGCTTCCTCAGGTTTTTTTTCAAGCTCCTGGCCATATAGCCACTCTTAAAGGCCTTTAGCTGTCACTTTGTAGGCTCAATACTACACTCCATTGCTGGCAATCAGCACCTTTCTCAGTCATGACATGCCTTTGAGGGAATCCCATGAAAAAAAATAACAACCTCCAAGGCCTCAACAGTTTTGAGGGCCATAATCTGCAAATATCCTTTTCCTGCTGGTTGATTTTTTTCTGGCCTCTGTTCTATAAGGGGCCCTGGACAGGAAGGTTGGCATAGAACTTACCTCATGAAGGCTTCTGCCTCATTCAAGCCTTTCATTGCTTAGATTCTCTTTGCTTTCCCAAACTTGTTTATCCAGGACCCTGTTTTCCCAACTTGTTTGATACTAAACTATGTTTGTTTCTTGGTTTCCATGTCAGGCCTACTCTCAGAAATACCTTCTGAAACCCAATACCCTTCTCTCATTTCCCTTTCTGGGAATTTGAAGAGGAACCCAGGAAACCCTGTCATATTTAGCTACTGACTTTGTTTATACCGCTCTCAAAATTGAAAATAGTCACCAAACACTAAAACATAGCTTAGCTTCTAGCCTCTTTGGGTGATATGGAGTTTAGAGCAAACTCAAGTATGCTCTGCTGTTTGTGACCCTGGGTTTTTACACTGAGGGTTCTTTCTGATGATATAAGAAATTATGTGTCTCTGGAAACATCGAGAAGCTTGGATAAAGAAAGTGTGTGTGTGTGTGTGTGTGTGTGTGTGTGTAAAGAAGAACAGATTTCTCAGTCTAAGAAATTTTTCAGCTTTTCAGCTGTGGGACAAGATTTGCATGCCCTTCTGTGTCGCAGAGACTTGGTATGTTTGCAGCACGTCCATATCGTTGGTGTGCCTGCGTCTCAAATCACTGGCTCTGCACAGCCTTGATGAGGCGCCCGATTTACATATTCTCAATATAATCTAAAGTAGGTACTAATTGATTACTGCTGAATGTCTGCACGTTCTGATTATCTGTTCAGATCCTGAGGGGGGGGGGGGGCGGGGGAATAGCAAGGGATCTTTCTTCTGTAAGTAGGATTTTGTTTTTTCTGATCCAAGGAAATACTTACTTGCTAGGCCTGGGCCCCAACAAATTGCCACTCCAACCCAGGCCTTTTTCTACCTTCACCCCCAGTTGCTGAAAATAAATACCACCTACTCTAGCACTAGTTCTTTTTATGTTGTAGAATAAACTCTCTATTCAGGTATTCAGCATTTATCAGACAAGTATTTTGGAAATGTCTCCCAAGTAAATGTTATTATAATCTCTGTGAAGGCAGGATACCATTGGACTTGAGAGTACAGACTCTGGAGCCACATTGCTGGATTAAATCCAAGCTTTGACACTTATTATGTGACTTTGGGCAAGTTGCTTAACATCTCTGTGTCCTGATGTAAAGCACTCAGCACAGTAGAAATCCACTATGTAGTGATGTTTCTTCACAGCTCTATGGAGGGTTTGCTGGGGAAGTCAGACCAAGATCTTAATTAAAGTCCACTTGGGAATTTTAGGGTCTTCATTTGTCCTTGCCTAACTTGTCCTGCATCATATTAGGTATCAACCATGGCTGGAAGCAAGTATAAGAAGGTGTAGATCTTGCTTCAGTGGAATCTTGTTAGCCAAAAGTTTTCGGAAAGGGTTTTTCTTTCAGTGAGGTGTAGGAATAAGAAGGTGGTGGGTCAGTGAACATTCACTGTATTCTAGGCTGGTGACACAAACATGAAAGCTATGAATGCATGAAACTGCAGATAGTTCTGAACCATATATATCATCAATATATAGATATAGATATAGGTATAGATATAGATATAGATATATACTATGTTTTATCCTATATATGCACACACTTTATAGCTTCTGTTTGGCATATCTGAATTGCCAGCATCACACTACTCTTGCACTTTGGAGCCATTATTAAGTAAATAAAGATTACTTGAACGTAAGTGCTGTGGCACCACGGTAGTCCATCTGATAACCTACTAAGTGACTAGCAGGCAGAGAACATACACAGCATGAATATGGACAAAGTGATGATTCACGTCCTGAGGGAACAAAGCAGGACAGTTCGAGATTTCATCACACTACTCAGAACAATACGAAACTTAAAACGTATAAATTGTTTATTTCTGGAATTTTCCATTTAATATTTTCAAATCATAGTTTATCCCAGATAACTGAAACCACGTAAAATAAAACTGCAGATAAAGGGAAACTATTGTAGCATGGCATATTTCCTCTTTTGTTGCTCCTCAGCATCTATTTTAGGTTTTATTCTCACAATTGAATTGCTGGTCTAATTTTTTTTTCTTTTTATTGATGTGTAACATACACACAGTAGAAGTGCACAAATTGTAAGTGCACAGCTTGATGAGTCATCACAGAGTGAACACACTGTTCGAGCAACACCCAGATCAAGAGACAGCTTATGACTGGCCCCGAAGTCCCATCTGCCTTGCATTCCCTTCTCGTCACTACCATCCCCCAGTAAGTAATCACCTTCCTGACTCTGAGTTTCACCCTCAGGTTTCCCAGGTGGGCTCTGGTCCCCAGCCAAGAGGACCTCTAGAAGCAGGGCTGGGAGACATGACAAGATCAGGCATGATAGGAAATGGACTATTATGATACTGGTCCCACCCCTGGTGTCTATGTGACTCCCCTTAAGACTGCTTTGACTGTTTCAAAAGGAAAGCCATCCTTGGCTGTTTCATTCCCAAACCAGCATCAAGCAGAGCAAGGCAACCTTTCTGTCAGTCGGAGAAGGCCCTCATCCAGAAATGTGTGCCTGGCCTACCCAGTAAAGGGCTTAGATTTCCCATCTATGGCTGACCTGGTTCCTGGGATCTTTTATGAAGACAGGTATATTAACAGAAGAAGGTCTTCTGATACCTTGGCAGGATGATGATTAGGTAGAAAATTGTTTGGCATGGATGAGTGTAGTTAACACTATCAGAAGTTCCTTCTCTCATTCAGACAATTTAGGTTCTTAAGAGAATGGGAAACAGAGAGATACATTTGCCAGGACCAAACATCACAGTGGGGAGTGCTGATCAATCAGCAGCTTTGCCCTGAAAGAACTGAGTGAGACTAGCAGAGTAGTTGTTCTAGTTATTTTTGCTGCATCACAAACCTCTCCAAACTTAGTGAAGTGAAACAACAACCATTTTATATGTTCAGGGAGGCTATGGGTCAGAAATTCAGACAGGGCACAGCAGGGGTGGGTTATCTCTGCCTCAGCTGGGAAGGCTTGTATCATCTGGAAGATTCTTTACTAGATGTCTGGCACTTGGGCAAGGATGATGTGAAGGCTGGGCTTAGCTGGGACTATCGACAGGTAGCCCATAGAGCCTCTCCAAGTGGCCTGGGCTTTAACAATACAAAGGCCGAGTTTCAAAAAGGTGCATCATCTCAGGAGTGTCCAGAGCAAGGCCCCAGGGGAAGCCGCATAGCTCTTTCTGACCAGCTCAGAAGCCACATGGCGTCATTTCTACCACATTCTACTGGTTACCAGAAAGCCACTGAGGCTGGCTCACATTCAGGGAAAGGGAATTTGACCCCCTCCTCCTGATGGAGAAGGTACCATGGTGTAATTGCTTGTGGGATGGGAGCTTCTGTTGCAGCCATCTTTGGAAAATATCACCTGCCACTGTAGTTAACCGCTAGGATTCTAGAGACTTGGTTTCATTTCCTGGCTTTGATACACATTAGCTTTGTAATGCCAGGCAAGTTTCTTAACCACTCTGTGCCTCAGCTTCCATGCGAGTAAGATTGGAATAATAATAATTCTGTCCTCATAGGGTTATTTTAAAAATTCAATGATATGAGCCATGCATAGTGTTAGCAAAACGCATGACACATTGTAAGTGCTCATAAATGTCACCTTTAACTGAGACCTGAGGGGGTGATTGTTCAAGACCAGCCCCGCCTATCACATTTTTCCTTTGGTCCCCTCTAGGTGAGAGGCGAGTCATGAAATTCCCATACCAGGCTATATAACAGCTCAGGACTCACTAGTAGTTAACAGGATGGCAGAGACTAAGCACAAAGTTCAACACTTAACAATTTATAAAGCACTTCCATATTTATTATTTATTTAATCTTCTAGATAACCCTGTGGGGCATACAGGACTCCCATTTTATAGATGAGGCTTATCAAGATGTAACATAACTAAGGACACATAACTAGTAAATTACAGAGTAAGGCCACATCCAAGAGTTCCCCTCTAAAGCCCTTGCTCTTATCCTCTCTAAGGAACTCAAGGACTTTGCTAAATTATCAAAGAAAAATATAATTTAATTAGAATTTAATTAATTTGAAAAGTACCCTGAAGTTCTACTAGAAGGGGGAGAAAGGAAGGAGGTCAAATTTTAATAGCCATGGAGTGTCAAAGCCAGGGTGAAAAGGTGACTGCCATGCACAATAGGGGACCCAAAGTTATCACTTTCCCCCAAAGGCATTCCTCCAAATGCCCTACAATGCTTTTCAAATTTCATAGCTAATCATTAAGCCAAACATTTCCTCTTGCTCTGAGAACTCCAAATTACCTAATCAACCCTCACTCCTTATAGCCAAGAAACTAGTGGTGCCCTCTTCCTTCTATATTCTCCTTCAGATTTCATTGCACCTGCATGAACATAAAAAATACACAAATGCTTGGAAAGCATTGTAAATCCTGCCTTTCTGGTGTTTTCATTTATGTGATAGGAAGAAGGATGGTTCATTCATCCACTTTGGGGGGAAAAAAACATCCATAAATATTCAAGCTTATAATATTGACTTAAAGCTCAGTTAGAGCCCAGGCTACAGTCAGCTTCTGATTATCCATGTGTGACTTATCTACAGCTAATTTTAAAACTCAGAATTACTTCCTTCAAACTTGTGGAGCACCCTGAAACCCCTCTGTGGGTGTCGGCTCAGGGGTGCAATGAGATGAAGTGGAACGGTGCCAAGCTGAGGGTCTGGTGACCCTGCTTTTGTTCTTGACACAACTCCTGATTATCTGTGTGACCTTGAGCACATGTATTTACCTCATGGGACCTCCTAGGTTTTCCAACTGTAAAATGAGGTAGCTTGGCTTTATGCTTAAGATCCTTTCTCACTTTAAAATTCCATGAGGTAGCAAAGTAGTCAATAGAAATGGAAAGATAAGTTTGCTGCAAAAGTATAGCATTGAACTCAGTAGCCCCAAATACACCATTTTCTGAAAGAGATAGTGTGTGACCTCAGAACTGGTGCGTGGCAGATCCAAAACTTCAATGGTTATTTCATGAATTCTAACACTGAACATAGAAGATTTTTGTACTCTCCAAATTATGATTCCCCTCGATGAGTAGATAGTCAAAGATTTCGCTCTCTCTGAACATGCGAAAGGCTATTTCTTTTTTTTATTTTTCAGAACCTTGGTCTTCCCTTCTGTTAGAGCCAAAGTGGGGACCCAGAGCTATGGAATCAATGCCACTGTCCTTCCCCAATAAGGCCCAATGGGGAGATCAGCGGAAAAGCTGCTGGGTCCTCTTTCTGAACCCTTCTCTCCCTCTCACCCCCCCTCCCCTGCCATTTCTAAGGATCAGAAAAGATGATTCCTGTCCTCCAAGGGGAAAAATCTCTGGAGTCTTCTTACTCCTTGCCTCAAGTTCAATCCTCCTAGGTTCTCCTTAAAGGATGAAGGATAAACATTAGAGTGATGATGGAAAGGGACTTTAAAGCAGGTATGAGAGTGGATTTGATGGATCTCACCACCATGCCCTTCGACTAAATATATCTTTAGTGCATGTTCTGTGCCCAGCACACAGGAATAAAGAACAGATAACTATCCTGCCTACAAGGCAGTCTTAGGTTCAGAAAAGTGTAGAGTGAGACATAGGCAAACATGGTTTTCATAAGGTATTGTAGATGTTATGAAAGAAAGATATACAAGACCAGGGTTTGCAGGAATGGAAGAAGACAGAGAGGGAAGCCATCAGTTTCATCCAGGGCAAAGAGGTTATCAAGAAACACTGCCTGGAGAAGGTAATGCTAGGTCCTTGAGCTCAAGTGCATTATCTCAGAAACATTTTAAATGGTTATTCAGTTTCCCAGTAGGATAGCAGTGTTGGCTCTGTTGGTTCAGTTTGATCAAGGTTAAGTAACATAGCAGGGCTAGTTTGAAAACCCAAGGAGTCCTTATATCATCTCTGTGGGTCAAGGCATTCCATGTTCTAAACAACTTGTAAACAATCTTTAGAACACAGAAGGTTCTTCAGATGCATACTGCCTATGTTGTGCAAAAGAGACCATTCCCTACCTGAACAAAACGTGGTGTGAAATTGCAAAACCACAATGTAGTTGACATTGGATGCTTTGAGGTCTGAATAACTGCTTCCCTGTTTGGGACCCACACTTGTCTCCAGCTAGGTGCAGTTTGCTTGGGATGAACAACAGCTGATACAACATACTTGGTGGAAATTCTGTCACCCAGGAGAAATGTGAGAAGGGAGGCTTCCCCTAGCCAGTGGTCGGCAAACTGCGGCTCACGAGCCACATGTGGCTCTTTGGACCCTTGAATGTGGCTCTTCCTAAGCCTTAGGAGTACCCTAATTAAGTTAATAACAATGTACCTACCTATATAGTTTAAGTTTAAAAAATGTGGCTCTCAAAAGAAATTTCAATCGTTGTACTGTTGATATTTGGCTCTGTTGACTAATGAGTTTGCCGACCACTGTGGTTAGCCTATTTGTGGATTTGTTTATACTCCCTCTGGTGGCTGATTCAGATCTGCATGCTGTGTCCTTTTGTCTTTTGTCATGTGTAGCAGCCACTGGGATCATGTCCATGTCCACATTAACAAACATATTAAAGTTCATCATCTGTTTTCATTTGGATTTTAACTAGCTATTGGTTTTCATGTTCTCATGACTTAAATTATATCTTATTTTTTGTGTCTATCATACAGTTTGTACCACATAGCCTTTAAAATTTCATAGAATTGTGGACTTCCAGCTCCTGGTCTAGTTAGGTTCTTTTGAGTTTCAAGAAGCAACAATTGAGTAAGTTTACCTGAACATTATCTGAAGGATATAAAGATACTTGTGAATAGGAAGTGCTATATGGATAGGCCTTGTGAAGTGCAGAAAGTTGAGAGGAGGCTCTAAAGCTAGTGAGTATATAACTCTTAAGAACAGGGGTTTGTGGACTCAACAAAAGCCCATTTTAGTTCCATTCTCCTCTCTTTATAAACATTCTTGTCACTTTATATATATATATATATATATATATATATATATATATATATATATATATTGATTGATTTTTTACAGAGAGGAAGGGAGAGAGATAGAGAGCTAGAAACATCGATGAGAGAGAAACATCGATCAGCCACCTCCTGCACATCTCCTACTGGGGATGTGCCCGCAACCCAGGCACATGCCCTTGACCGGAATCGAACCTGGGACCTTTCAGTCCGCAGGCCGACGCTCTATCCACTGAGCCAAACCGGTTTCAGCCATTCTTGTCACCTTTTAATCCTTGGCTTATGGCTTCTGCTTGCTCACATTTCCTTCTTCCTCATAATGTTGACCCTCATGAGGGACATCTGGTCCTATGTGACTTCTCCCTGCATAATGACCCTTGAGCTTTAGCTCCCTTTGCAAATGGACCCTTTCTCTCTTTGGATCAGCCAAAGGGGTGGCAACCACCATAACTGGAGTATATAGTACTCATATGAAAGAAAACTTTGAATTCCTCTGGTTCACCATATGGGAAAATTGGCACCCTCTAAAAGTTGATGAGATTCACCTAAGGTTATACATACAACTAAGCAGTGGTAGTGGTAGAATAACACCTCAATTCTTCTACAGTCTACTGAGGTCATCTTTACACTAAACTTTTTCATCTTCTATGTTAGTTCGTGTGGTAGGAATGTTTCCATGCATGGGTATCTTCTTACCTATTATGCTTGCAACTTGAGGACAGATGGTCTCTTTTCTGTCTCCTTCCTTCTCCCTAATCCTGCTTAGTCATCTAATATAGGACCCATACCAGTGACAGATGCTGCTTACGAGATAGGTATTTAAGTTTAGTTCTTTCAATAACGTTTGTTTCTATTAGAATTCATGGCTGGCCTATGTGGCAATGATTTCAACGTCACTAAATTAAAACTAAGATTGACAGTAAAGTGTCTTGGTTGCCAAGAAAGGTTCAGTCAGAAAGGGGGAAATATGCAGTAACTTCAATGAGAAAACTTATTAAATGAACTGCATTCTGAGTTGGTTAGACCAGCTAGAATGTATGTAAATTGTCAAATGAAATATTTCACCCTTAATTTTTCATTGACTGAAGATATTAGAACACTATTTTTGGGTCATCCAGATTTAGAACTTGAAGTAGATACTTTTAATAGACTGGGCTCAAATTTAGATTTAAAAGTCTATAATTTTTATTATTTCCAATAATTTTATTATTTCCAAGACTCCCTTACTAGAAAATAAACTAATAAAGTCATGACATAACAACCACATTAACAAACTTATTTTGTTAATGTGGTTGTTTTCTGGTTGCAGTTTGTGTTATACAAACTGCAAGTAATGTAACAATATTTTTTCTAATTGTAATGGGATTTTTACATAGGATATTGAAGACACCATCATAGTCATCCTTAGGTTTATCAGGTTGATATGACTCAATGAACCATTCACACAATTATCTGTTCATAAATTAAATATTTAATGAAAGACTGTTATACTCTAATGAGAAATAACTAAAAAGAATTATGACAACAGATCCGAGGAACTTGAACATATCAATAAAAAAGGAGGCTGTCCTGTGGTATGAGTGACTTGGCTGTAATCCTATCAACATTCTAATATTATTCATCTATGTTCATTAGGGTTATTGGCTTATAATATTCTTTTTTTGTAATATGTTTGATTTGGGTATCAGGTTCATTCAGCCAACGTATGCCTTTGGATTGGGGCATTTAGCCCATTTACATTTAAAGTAGTTATTAATAGGTATGTAGTTATTGCCATTTTATTAATTGTTTTCTGGTTGTTTTGTGGTTCTCTGTTCTTCTTCTCTTGCTCTCTTCTCTTGCACAATGATGACTTTCTATAGCAGCGGTTCTCAACCTGTGGGTCGCGACCCCTTTGGGGGTTGAATGACCCTTTCTCAGGGGTCGCCTAAGACCATCGGAAAACACATATATAATTACATATTGTTTTTGTGATTAATCACTATGATTTAATTATGTTCAATTTGTAACAATGAAATTGGGGGTCACCACAACATGAGGAACTATTAAAGAGTCACAGCATAAGGAAGGTTGAGAACCACTCTTCTAAAGTGATTTGTTTTAATTCCCTTTTCTTTATTTTTGTGTATCTATTATAGGTTTTGGTTCATGGTTACCATGAAATTTATATATACAAAGCTAGATTTACAGCAGTCTATTCTAAGTTGGGGGTCACTTACGTTCAAATACATTCTAAAAGCCCTACATTTTTATTCACCCCCAACATTTATGTTTCTGTCAACCTATTTTACATCTTTTGTGTATATATCTGCTAATTTATTATTGTGTTTACATATCATCTTATTATTGTCTTTAAACCTCTGTACTAGATTTACAATTGGTTGAACCACTACATTTACTAAGTGTTTTTCTTTATGACTAAGACTTTTCTATATTTTCTTATTTTTAGTTTGGCCTTTTTCACTTAAAGAAGTCCCTTGAACTTCTTATAATGCCAGTTTAGTAGCGATAAACACCTTTAACTTTTGCTTGTCTGGGAAACTATCTTTCCTTCAATTCTAAATAATAACCTTGCTGTGTAGAGTATTCTTGGTTAGAGTTTTTTCTTTCTTTCATCATTTTGAATATAACATGTTATTCCCTTAAGGCCTGCAAAGTTTCTCTTGACAAATCAACTAATAGCCTTACAGGGCTTCTTTGTAAAACTAGATGTTTTTCACTTGCTTCTTATAAGTTTCTCTCTTTATCCTTAACTATTGGCACTTTATTTATGATGTGTGTTGGTGTGGGCTTTTTTGGGTTCATCTTGATTGGAACTCTGTGCTTCCTGGACCTGTTTGTCTATTTTCTTCCTCAGACTAGGAAAGTTTTTAGTCATTATTTCATCAAATATGTTTTATATCCTTCTCTCTTTTCCCTTCTTGGGCCCCTATGTTGTGATTGCTGGTATACTTGATGTTACTCCAGAGATTCCTTAAATTACCTCATTTTTAAAATTCTTTTTTTTGGTTGCTGTTCCAATTGTGTGTGTTCCACTACTTTGTCTTCCAGATCACTGATTCATTCTTCTGTGTGACCTAATCTACTATTGATTTCCTGTAGTAAATTTTTCATTTCAGTTATTATAGTCTTCATTTCTATTCTAATTGGTTCTTTTTTATATACACTGAGTGGCCAGATTATTATGACCACCTGATGTTTGTAGGCAAATTAGCTATAATTTCATGCTGAAGTTGCTAGAGGGCCAGACCATTATAAATAGGGAAGCAGGCTGTTTACCACGACAGTAAAAGTGATTTTTTTTTCTGAAGATATGGGTAAACAACGCGATTTAATAGCCTTTGAACGTGGGATGATTGTTGGCGCTCGGAGCCATGGAGCGAGTATCAGCAAAACAGCCGAAGGCCTGTTTGAACACCTTTGCTGTCTGCAGTTCCCAAGATAAAATGTCTCCAATTCACACAGGAACACAAGGATTAAACAGTCAAGCATTGGAAAAAAGTCATGTGGTCCAATGAATCACGTTTCCAGTTGCATCATGCAGATGGCAGAGTGAGAATTTGGTGGAAACAGCATGAAAGCATGCACCCACATGCATGAGTACCACCCTTCAAGCTGGTGGGGGCAGTGGTATGGTTTGGGGCATGTTTTCCTGGCATGATTTTGGCCCTTTAATTCATGTGGAACAACGTCTGAATAGCACAACATACCTAAGTATCATTGCTGATCAAGTTCATCCTATCATGTTGATGGCATATCCCAATGGAGATGGCTTCTTCCAACAAGACAATGCGCCATGCCACAGTGCTCATATTGTGCAGGAGTGGTTTTAAGAACATGAGGGAGACTTTACCTTGCTTAGATGGTCCCCACAATCACCAGATCTCAATCCAATTGAGCATTTGTGGGACGAAGTTAAAAGAGCCATGAAGCAGCTGGTTCCACAACCATCAAATCTCACAGAACTGGACAGTGCTATTCATCAGGCATGGTGTCAGATTCCTCGCATCACCTTTCAACATCTTGTGGAGTCAATGCCAAGAAGAAATGCCACAGTATTGAAGGCAAAAGGTGGCCCAACGAAGTACTGATAGGGTGGTCATAATAATCTGGCCACTTGGTGTATTTCTGTCTCTTTGTTGAAGTTCTAACTGAGTTTGTGTATTCTTCTCCCAAGTTCATTGAGCATTCTTATAACCATTGTTTTGAACTTTTTATCTGGTAGATTGCTTGTCTTCATTTCATTTAGTTCTTTTTCAGGAGATTTGTCCTGTCCTTTCATTTAGAGGAAATATCTTGTTATCTTCCTTTTGGCTGAGGATATATAATCTGCTACATCTCCCAGTCTTGAAAGATTGGCCTTATGTATGTATGTATAAGGTATTCTGTGGGGCCCATTGGCCCATCCTCCCTCCCCCGCCACCACTGGAAACCAGAGCCAGGCACTCCAGGAGTGTCTCCTCTGTGAGTTGCCCTCATATTGCAGTTGGCCTGAGATTGCTACTGACACATCAGTTTATGGGGTTGACCTTCAGACTGACTAGCTTTGAGGATTTGTGACTTCAGCAGATGCACTGTTGTGCAGAGGCTGATTCCACAGAGGGGGAGTCACTTTAACAAGTCTCCAGTGCCATTCAAGGCTGCCTATATATGTGTCAGTTGTGGAGCTACTTAGATGGGGCTCTGGTGTGGGCCAAGGCTGGACACTGCTTGTGCTGGGCTTGGGCCCATTTGGTATGAGCTATGATACAAGTTGAGATCAGTCACCACTTGTGCTGGGTTTGGGGCCACTTGGTTGGAGGAACAATTTGAACCGAGGACAGCTACCATTTGTGTCAAGCTTGAGGGAACTTGGAAAATGTTGTGCTGCAAGCCAAGGCTATTTGCTACTTTTACTGGACTTGAGGGTATTTGGGAGAGACAACAGTACAAGCCAAGACTAGCTGTCACTTGTGTAGAAACTGAGGACCCTTGAGAGAGACTTCAGTGAGCATTGAGGCCAGCCATTGCTTATGTGCAGGGTCTGGGGTCTCTGGACTAGACTCTACCTGATTTAGCAGGTTGGGTGGGTCTGGGTCTCAGGGAGATGCTGGGGTGGGGGGAACATTGTTAGCCAGGTTAATGGGGAATGACAGATTTTGTGTCCACCTGTGCCAGTTTAGCTAAATGGCAGAAAAGCTCATGAAAGGAGCAAACAGCCCTTCTGTTCCTTGAGAAAGTTTCCCCAATCCCTACCCCTTCAGCCATTTCCATGAAATTAATCAATTTAATTCCTCTCATATGCCCCAAGTTTTTCTTAAGCTTCTGCCCTGCACTGGGGCTTGTAGCAAGTGAGTTTATATGTGAACCCTCTAAATATTATGCTTTGGTCTCCTACTGCCTTTCTACTCTCATGTTCTTAATCCCCACTTACATTCAAAACCAGATGTTATTGGACTACTCTTCCTGGCACAGGTACCCCAGGCTGGGGAGCCCAGTGTGGGACTTGGACCCCTTGTTCCTGAGATGCTCAGTGATGGTCATTCTATAATTTAGTTGTAATTTTGATGTGTTTGTGGGAGGAGGTGAGTTCAAGATTTACCTACTCTGCCAGCTTGACTCCCTCATTGTTCCTTTCCTTATCGTGGAATCTTTCCTGAATTCATGGCACTGAGCAAACACAGTTCAGTGAATAAATGTAAACCAGCAAGCTCCCTTTATTTTTGTTGATATTGTATGATGCTGAAATTCCCATTAACTTTTTCCCCCATTAGTGATATTACAGACTAATTGCTATTACTTTTCTAAAGCAAATACAAAATGGCTTGTAATAAAAAATATTTTACAGAAATAACACAACCAATTCAAAAAAAAGAATAATGTTGCCAGGATGTAAGCAGGAAAATATTCATATTTAGGAAGGATTAACGGTTTAATAGAATGGAAAATAAAAGATATAACAATATCAATCTAATGTCTGCTTCTGAATCCAAAAAGTGATACTAGAATAGGATAATTAGAAATTGCTCAGTTGGTTTTCATTATAAGTGATCTAAGTAGACTTGCTAAACCAAACTAGGTTGGACAATGCCTTTGGGTCACTTGGTCATTTTCCAACTTGATCTCCAGGTCCTGATGACAGTGGCTGTCTTCTCGGAGAAGTCTTCTCTCACTCAATCAAAATTATCTTTTTCTGAAATTCTACCATTAAAAATTAGTGTCTTTAAGTAAGTAATAGTTTTTCCACTTATCATAGTCTCTATTAAACTACAAATTGCCCCCTGAAAGATTTACTGGCAGTCAACTTTGTGCCAAGAGAGTATGAGCAAAGAAAATATACAACATCATAGTTGATGTTGCATTAGACAGGGCTTTCCTCTCAGACTCCTAAGCACCCTTATATCCCTTGGATATGCAGTTCCTTGCCAGTCCTACTCACAGCAGTGAGCAGGAGTCATTTCAGAGGACCCATCTTGCTGGTACTTCCTCAGTCAGTTATCACAGGAATTAAATGTGACGCGAGTGCTCTGTGGTTTGCATAGTGTGAAGATGAAGAATCTAACTTCTGCTTAGGTGACTGTGGCTTAAGGTTCCTCCATTAAAACCAAAGAAATAATTAAAAGTGACATGTTTGTAAGTTTGATTCATAATTATTAAACAACTAGAGGCCCAGTGCACAGATTCGTGCACCGGTAGGGTCCCTCAGCCTGGCCTGCGGGGATCAGGCCAAAACTGGTCTCTGGGTCTGGGGCGCAGGTGAAGCAGATTCAGGGCTGACAGTGCTCCAGCAGCAACCTAACCCATGGCAAATTCTACAAGGAATGAGGCACCCTCCTCCCTCCTCTCTGGGTCCGGTGTGCATGTGAACCAGATTTGGGGCCAACAGTTCCCTAGCAACAACCTAATCTACGGCTGATTCCAGAAGAAATCGGACTCCCTCCTCTACTGGTTGGAGCTTCTGCCCCCTGGTGGTCCTTACACATAATAGCACCCAGACAAATGGTTGAATGGACGGACAGTCACTTAGGCTTTTATATATAGACTAGAGGCCTGGTGCACAAAAATTTGTGCACTCAGGAGGTCCCTCAGCCCAGCCTGTGCCCTCTCACAGTCTGGGACCCCTGGGGAATGACCACCTACTGGCTTAGGCCCGTTCCCCAGTGGATTGGGCCTAAGCTGGCAATCAGATATCCCTCTGGCAGCCTGGAAATCCTCGGGGGATGTGCACTTGCCAGCGGGGAGCAGACTTAAGCTGCAGTTGGACATCCTTAGTGCTGCTGAGGAGGCAGGAGAGGCTCCCACCACCATTGCTGTACTGGCAGCCATCAGCCTGGCTTGTGGCTGAGCAGAGCTACCCTGTGGGAGCAACTGACTACCAGGGGGCAGCTCCTGGATTGAGCGTCTGCCCCCTGGTGGTCAGTGTGTGTCATAGTGACCAGTGATTCCCAGTTGCTCTGCTGTTAGGGTCAGTTTGCATATTACTCTTTTATTATATAGGATAGAGGCCTGGTGCATGGGTGGGGGCTGGCTGGTTTTCCCTGAAGGATGTCCAGGATCAGGATGGGGGTCCCTGCTGGGGTGCCTGGCCAGCCTGGGTGAGGGGCTGTGGGCTGTTTTTAGGCTGGCCACACCCCCTTCAGGGTGGAGGGTCCTGCTGGGGTCCCTGGACAGTCTGGGTGAGGAGCTGATGGCTGTTTGCAAGCTAGCCAAGCCCCCCAGCAGGGACCCTCACCCCATGAGGGTGTGGCCATCCTGGGTGTGGGGCTGATGGTTGCTTTCAGGCTGGCAACAGCTCCTTCAGGGTAGGGGTCCCTGCTGGGGTGCCTGGCCAGCCTGGGAGAGGGGCTGATGGCTGTTTGCAGGCTGGCCAAGCCCCCCAGCAGGGACCCTCACCCCATGAGGATGTGGCCATCCTGGGTGTGGGGCTGATGGCTGTTGCAGGCTGGCCACAGCCCCTTCAGGGTGGGGGTCCCTGCTGGGGTGCCTGACCAGCCTGGGTGAGGGGATGATGGCTGTTTGCAGGCTGGCCATGGCCCCTAGCCACCCAAGCTCCCAGTGGAGGTGGACTTGAAGCAGGTATCTGGGATTTATTTAGCTTCTATAATTGAAACTCCGTTGCCTTTTGCGGAGGCCACAGCCAGCCAGAGCAGGCAGGAAGCTTGGCTTCCTCCATTGCCAGGGCAACCAAGCCTCCTGCTTGCTCCAGCTCCGTGGCTGCTGGCTGCCATCTTGGTTGGGTTAATTTGCATATAGTCGCTCTGATTGGCTGATGGGCGTGGCTTGGGTGTAGTGAAGTTACAGTCAATTAGCATCTTTTTCTTTTATTAGTGTAGATAATTGGCATTTTATGGCCATTTTAAAGGAGATTAAAGGCCATATTTCAGCTCTTTCATAAATCTCTCCATCTCACACCACATGAAAAGAAATGTAATGTACTTTATAAAATTTAAGATTTTGTGATTTCTTTTTCTTTTTTTTAAGAGAATGACAGGCCAATATCCCTGATGAACATAGAGGCTAAAATCCTCAACAAAATCCTAGCAAATAAGATCCAGCATTACATTAGAAAGATCATACACCATGGCTAAGTGGGATTCATTCTGAGGGTTGCAAGGCTGGTACAATATCTGCAAATCAATAAACGTGATACAGCACATAAACAAATTGAGAGAGAAAAATCACATACTCATATCAACTGACGCAGAAAAAGCATTTGACAAAATCCAACACTCTTTCTTGATAAAAACTCTCAGCAAAGTGGGAATAGAGGGATCATACCTCAACATAATAAAAGCCTTATGTGACAACCTACTGCCAACATCATACTCAATGGGCAAAAACTAAAACCATTTCCCCTAAGAACAGGAACAAGACAGGGATGCCCACTCTCACCACTCCTGTTCAACATAGTACTGGAAGTCCTAGCCATAGCAATCAGAAAAGAAGATTTTAAAAGGCATCCAAATGGAAAGAAGGAATTAAAACTCTCATTATTTGCAGATAACATGATATTGTACATAGAAAACCCCAAAGACTCCATCAAAAAACTACTAGACTTAATACATGAATTCAGCATGTAGCAGGATACAAAATTAACAACCCAGAAATATATGGCTTTTTTATACACCAATAATGAACTCACAGAGACACAAACAAAAAATCCCATTTACCATTGCAAAAAAAACAAAAACAAACTTAAGATACCTAGGAATAAACTTAACTAAGGAGGTAAAAGACCTGTATTCAGAAAACTACAGGACATTTTAAAAGAGATAGATGAAGACATAAACAAATGGAAGAATATACCGTGTTCATGGATTGGCAGAATCAACATCATTAAAAGGTCCATACTACCCAAAGCAAACTATATGCAATGCAATGCCCATTAAAATACCAATAGCATTTTTCACAGACCCAGAACAAACTCTCCAAAAA
Source organism: Myotis nattereri (assembly GCF_964212035.1). Classification (NCBI taxonomy): domain Eukaryota; kingdom Metazoa; phylum Chordata; class Mammalia; order Chiroptera; family Vespertilionidae; genus Myotis; species Myotis nattereri. Next base: position 153,822,315 of record NC_138078.1, on the reverse strand, counting down.
TTCATATGGAATAAAAAAAGATCCCAAATATCTGCAGCAATCCTAAGAAAGAAGAACAAAGTGGTATCACAATACCAGATACCAAACTACATTATAAAGCCACTGTTCTCAAAACTTCCTGGTACTGGCACAATAATAGACATATAGACCAATGGAACAGAACAGAGAACCCAGAAATCAACCCAAACCATTATGCTCAATTAATATTTGACAAAGGAGGCAAGAGCATACAATGGAGTCAAGATGGTCTCTTCAATAAATGGTGTTGGAAAATTGGACAGATACATGCAAAAAAAAAAAAAGAAAAGAAAAGAAACTAGACCACCAACTTACACCATACCCAAAAATGAACTCAAAATCGATAAAGGACTTAAACATAAGATGGGAAACCATAAAAATCTTAGATGAATCCATAGGCAACAAAATATCAGACATATATCATACCAATATCTTTACTGATACAACTCCTGGGACAATGGAAACTAAGGAGAAAATAAACAAATGGACTACATCAAAATAAAAAGCTGCACAGCAAAAGAAACCATCAATAAAACAACAAGCAAGCCCACTGCATGGGAGAATATATTTGCCAACATTATCTCCAATAAGTGTTTAATCTCCAAAATTTATAGGGGACACATACAACTTAACAAAAGGAGGATAAACAATACAATCAAAAAATGGGCAAAGTACCTAAATAAATACTTTCCAAAAATGGACATACAGAAGGCCAAGGGACATATGAAAACATTCTCAAAGTCACTAATCATCTAAAAGATGCAAATCAAAACAACAATGAGGTATTATCTCACACCTGTCAGAATGGCTACCATCAACAAACAAAAAGTGCTGGCGAAGGAACCCTCTTGCACTGCTGGTGGGAATGCAGACTGGTGCAGCCACTGTGGAAAATAGTATGGTGTTTCCTCAAAAAAATAAAAATGGAACTTCCATTTAACCCAGTAATCCCACTTGTAGGAATATATCCCAAGAAACCAGAAACACCAATCAGAAAGGATATATACATCCCTGTGTTCACAGCAGGACAATTTACAATAGCTAAGATTTGGAAACAGCCTAAGTGCCCATCAGCAGATGAGTGGATTAAAAAACAGTGTTACATCTACACAATGAAATACTATGCTGCTGTAAAAAAGAAGAAATTCTTACCATTTGCAACAGCGTGGATGGAACTGGAGAGCATTATGCTAAGCGAAATAAGCCAGTCAGAGAAAGATAAATACCACATGATCTCACTCATTTGTGGAATATAATGAACATCATAAACTTATGAACAAAAATAGATCCAGAGACAGAGAAGCATTGAACAGACCATCAAAGCTCAGAGGGAAGGTGGCAGCAGGGCGGGGGTTGGGGCGGGGGGGGGGAGGAGAGATCAACCAAAGGACTAGTATGCATGCATGGACACAGGCACTAGGGCGGTGAGGTCATGTGCTGGGGGGTGGAAAGGGCCCGGGACAGGACAATGGGGGAAAATGAAGACATATATAATACTTTAAACCAGTGGTCGCCAACTGGTGGTCCACAGACCACTGGTTGTCTGTGAGATCCAAAAGGTTGGCGACTGCTGCTTTAAGGAAACCTTTGGAGCAGTGGTCACATCCAGTGGTCCATGAGGTCCAAAAGATTGGTGACCACTGCTTTAAACAATAAAGAATTTGGAGGGGAAAAAAAGAACGGAGTTTAGGCAGCCACCATTTTGAAATGGTAAAAGTCAACCCTCCCTTTAAATTAGCTAGTTGTGCAAGACTGGGAGCCTAAGCTCCAACCAAGGGTGAGGGACTGATCTGTGTGTCAGGAATAAAAGCCCGAGCAGTCCACCCGCTCAGTATGCGTGTGCTACCAGACCATGTGCATTTGCACCCTTCTACAGAAGTAATGATATTTGTCTTGCAAATAGAAGAAGAAAAAGAAGAAGAGGAAGGAGGAGGAGGAGGGGGAGGGAAAGGGAGAAGGGGAGAAGAAGAAAGAGGAAGGAGGATGAGGAGGAGGAGGAGGAGGAGGAGGAGAATTTAAAAAAAAAAAAGAAAAAAGAAAGAATGCAGTATTCCAGCCACACCTGGGTCAAGGCCAAGTAAGCACAACCTAAGCAAAAACTCAGCACCAGAGTAGCATGTGGGAGAGTTGAGGATTTTGCTTACTATTCCTGTGCATCTGTTTTCCCCATAAGTTTTGCAATATTAAACTAGATAAATAGATAAAATTCAGTTAGGAAAAAAAAAAAAGATTTTGTGATTCTTTCTTCTCAAATCTATCGTCCTGTATTTCCCTCACTCTGCTACAGTCTCTGCCTCTTCCTTCTTTCTTTTGCTCACTCTATCATAACCTTAAATAACATAATATGAAGCAAATATATTTAGAAATCATTTTAAATAAAGTTTGATATCTTTTTCTGAACTTTTGCTTCAAATATTGTGCGTTTTAGTTCTAGAATTTTTATTTGGTCGCTTTCATAGTTTCTATGTGAAGATTATCTATCTTTTTAGTATTACAAACATGTTTTCCTTTAAGTTATTGAATATTGTTATGCGAGCTAGTTTAAAATCCTTGTTTGCTAATTCAAACATTTGGGTTGCCATGACATTAGTCTTCATTGATTGTCTTTTCTCTTGGGAATGAGTCACATTTTCCTGAATCTTCATGTGTCAACTAATTTTGTATTATATCTTGGACATTGTTATATCCTCTTTTTAAGCAGGAAATTGAGTGGGTTGGGCTCACACTGAAAGCTCTATCTCTTAAGTGGTAGCTCAAATTTCAATATAAGCACTTTGTCCTTAGCTGGGATATTTTGTATCTTCCCTGTGCATGTAGTTCAAGGATTAGCTGGAGATTTGGGCAAAGGATATATACACAAAACTTAGACTTACATTTCTCTGGAGAATTCTTTTCTAGGATTTTTCTCTCACATTGTAGTGGTGGTGGATACAGCTTGCCCCTAACTCTTCAGGCTAGAAAAACTTGGTTTTTATCTGACTTTTGGCAGCCTCATTTGTGTTGTTAACTATAGCCTAACCTCAGACTAAAAGCTATAAAAAGCAGAAACTTATTTCATGTTTTTCCTTGCTTCCCAAAATTGATTCCCCTGCAAGATCTGCTTATTTTCTTCTTCACTCCCTGGGATTTTCAGGTGGTATCTGGATTGTTTTTAATTTTAATTTTATTTAATTTTATGATTTTATTATGTTTACTCTGCAAAGAACAATATTAATAATGAGTTATTGTTTTTTTGAGCTTATTGTTTTAATTTTTTAATTTTTTTTATTGACTTCAGAGAGGAAGGAAGAGGGAGAGAGAGAGATAGAAACATCCATGATGAGAGAGAATCATGGATCGGCTGCCTCCTGCAAGTCCCCCACTGGGGATCGAGCCCACAACCCAGGCATGTTCCCTTGACTAGAATCGAACTTGGGACCTTTCAGTTCGCAGGCCAATGCTCTATCCAGTGAGCCAAACCGGCTAGGGCTGTTTTTATTTATTTTTAAAAATTACTTTATTATTACTTTTTATTGGGGGTGACATTAGTCAACATGAACATATAGGTTTCATGTGTGGATTACTAATTTACAAAATCTGTATATAGGACCATGTGCCCACCACCCAAAGTCAAATCTTCTCCTGTCACCTCATTTTGTTTTATTTTTAATACTCACCTGAGGATATTTTTCCATTGACTTTTAGAGAGAGGGAAAGACAGAAATATTGATGTTAGAGAAACACATCGATTGTTTGCCTCCTGCATGTGCTCTGACCAGGGCTGGAGTGGGGAAGGAACCTGCAACTGAGGTACATGCCCTTGACTGGAATGGATCCTGGGACCCTTCAGTCCACAGGCCGACACTCTATCCACTGAGCCAAACCGGCTAGAGCATGGGTTTTTTAAAAGTATTTTTTCCAAAGTTTATAGCTGTTATCTATGGGAGGGGTAGCTTAGTAGGAACTTACTCAGACATATTGAAAGGAGAAACACTTTTCCTTGATTTTTAAAATAATATGAGTTTAACCGTTCTTATCTCTTTACCTAAAAGAATGCTAATTTACATTGCAGGTCAGAGACTTGGATTGATTTTTTTTTTTTTTTTGGTGGGTCAATGACCTTCAATAGAGAGGCAGTTCTGTAGCCCAATCTAAAGAAAGCCGTCACTTGGCGCTTCATTTCAATTTATTCAACAAAATTTACTCTCCTCTCACTATGAGAAAACCTATGTGTTACCTGTCATGGTTGTCTAAGATCTATCTTTGAACTTTGTGGGAGGGGGTCAAGACTGACTATCAGAAAGGAGGGGGTAAAAAGATCTTCTTACCTTTGAGAAACTCTACTTTTATATCAGTTAATCAGTTTACAAATGCCTTCTTGTTTAACCCTCATAACTCAACCAGGTGGATATTATTGTCCACTTTTAATAGATGAGAAAAGTGGAGCTCAAAGGCTGTATGCACAGCTGGCAATTTTCATAGACTTTTAATTAAAAAAAATAAGTCAATACTAAAAAAAATTGGGATGTCATTGTACTGTGTTCTCAAAAATAATATTAATAATGACAATAAAAATCATAATATCCAGGTGCCACTTCTCCTCTTAGCGAAAAGGGATTGTGACTCAGTTCAGCTCCTGACTTTTGACTGACAAGGTTTTATAAATGCTAAGTATAGTTTTCTATTAAGATTGAAACCTATGAGAAAAAAAGCAATAGGCTGACCCATCTTCAAAGTGGCCATTTAAGATTATTTTCTGTCAGCCAGGTGGTTAATGGGCTGTGTTAGACAATGGATAGATATTGTATGCTGTCTGAAACCATAGAATTGGAGGGAAAAAGAGAAATTCTGCATGTATTTGGCTTATCTACTGCCTGGGAACCCAAGCTGCAGAGAATATTTATTTCATTTTAACAAATGGAAGGCACCTCCCTGTTTTAGGCTAGAAGAAAACCTCTGCTCTGCCCTCAGGGAACAGGGGCATTGGTGATGGAATATCCAGTGTGAGTCATTGTCCCCACACTGGGCAAAAATAGTCAAAGCATTCTGGGGCAATTCTAAGGAAAATGTCCAGTTAATGGTAGGTTTATCTAAAACTAGATTTTAAAAATGTTTACTGCTTTATGTTTTACAAAGGGGACTTGAAGACAGCAGAAAGCGAGCTCCCTATTGACTTGAATAATGACTCTGTTAAGAAATGAGAACATGCCCTAACCAGTTGGGTCAGTGGATAGAGCGTTGGCCTGCAGACTCAAGGGTCCCAGGTTCAATTCCGGTCAAGGGCATGTACCTTGGCTGCAGGCACATACCCAGTGGGGGGTGTGCAGGAGGCAGCTGATAGATGTTTCTCTGTCATCGATGTTTCTAACTCTCTATCCCTCTCCCTTCCTCTCTGTAAAAAATCAATAAAATATATTTTTAAAAAAATAAATAAATAAATTTTAAAAAAGTAAAAAAAAGAAAGGTGGTTGGATTATGTTATCTTTTAGATCCTTTCTAGATTTAACTTTTAAATATCCAAGAATATCTTTCTACTTTCTCACCCAGGTCTTTTTCCACTCTATCCAAGAGTCAAGAATTCTATATGTGGGACATCAAAATGGTATCAGAGTAGATTAATTAGCCCAAGTTTTGAATTAGAATGTAAAAAAAAAATCAAAATAAAAAGGGAAAAATACATATTTCTCACCTGAACAAGAAAATGGATGACAGGTGAAATGAATAGTCTTTGGACTACTATCTGACTGTAGATTTTCCTACCTTTTATGTGAAACTAGCAGTTCATTTTAAATATCTACAATGAGTTCTGACAGAGAAGAGCAGGCAACTCAAATAATGAAGGTCAGCAACTAATGCCCAAATCTCACTGCTTTAGAATGTGCTTCAGATGCATAAAGAGGAACAAATTCATTTGTCCCACCCATTACTCTGTCAGTAGCAGGCTGGGCCAGTGGTGAACATGGCTGGAACTCAAAAGTCAAATAGACCTAGAGGGAAGTCTACATGATTTGGGGAGGTCCCAGTATGACCTTAATGGAATAGATGAAATAAATAGTTCAAGCTTAAAAGCCTAAAGTGCTGAGATCATGGATTGCTTTTGAACCATTATAGCTTTGAGATGCTTTGGAGGTAAAGGAACTGAAAGTACCATAGAAAAGATACAAGGGTCTTTATTTGTTTCCAGAGGAAATGGTATTTCTCAGAACATTCCTAGAAGCCAAACCTTCCTTTCTTCTCTCTCTCTCTCTCTCTCTCTCTCTCTCTCTCTCTCTCTCTCTCTCTCCTCTCTCCTCTCTCCTCTCTCCCTCCCTCCTCTCTCCCAAGGAATAAATGAATCCTCTGTCCAACCATACAGTTGGAATAAATGAATCAAAACCACCAACTGAAAGAAAAGAAACAGACATTAAAGAAGGAAATAGAGAAGGGGAGAAGAAAAGAGGGTAAAGTGAGTTAACCCAGTGATAGAGCATGTGTAGGTTTTCAGTAAACCCTGGTAATAATATTAGTGGTCAGATCTTAAGTTATTGGCAAAAACACTTCCTACAATATACATGTCTAATTTGTAGTTCTCTCCAAAGCAGACCTTGAGATGAGAACTCAGAGCCCATGAGCTCAAATGAGGGAGTGGGGAAAGTAAGACAGGAAAAAGAGGCCAATGAAAGACACATTAATAACTGGGTTGTCCCTGCAGACAACTGAAGCTCAAACCCCTAGGAACTCAAATAAATTGTATAGAGCACCTATATTAGTTTCCTAGGACTGCTGTAAGAAATAACAACAAACTTGGTGGGTTAAAACAACAGAGATGTATTCTATCACAGGTTTGGAGGCCAAAAGTCTGAATTCAATGTGTTATCAGACTTGGTTCCCTCTGGAGGCACTGAGGGAGAACCTGCCCCATGACTTTATCCTAACTTCTGTTGGCTGCCGCAATCCTTGTCATTCTTTATTGTATAGATGCATTACTCCAATCTCTGCCTTTGTCTTTGTGTCACCTTATTCCTCCATGCCTTCTCTTCTTCTACAAGACACTTGTCATTGGATTTAAGGACTACCCTAATCCAGGATGATCTCATCTTGAGATCCTTATTTACATATTTACATATATAAAGACCCTTTTCGAATAAGTTCACACTCAGAGGTTCCAGTTGTATATATTATTTTTTGGGGGGAGGGGGAGAATTCAACCCACTACAATACCCCTTAGAATTGTTTCACTGAGGAAGCTGGAATATGTAGTCCACTAACTCTTATCCTGTATTGGTTAAAAATTGGCCCTATTTGGACATTAAATCCCCAGCCCTTTCGGAGAGGCCTAGCAAACTCCTTTGGGCTAATGAAATCCCAGAGGCAGAGAAGCAGAGAGATACAGGTGCTTGAGGTGAGAAGTAGTCAGAATGCATGCACATGAAAACTGATAATCTCAGTTGCAGGAAACCTTAGAATGGGCCATGAGGATGTGAGTAGGAGTATCAGTAGTGACTGCTACAAGGCATAACAAAATAAAGACACTGCATGAGGTGACTGTCAGATAAGTTGGTGGGAATGGATGAGGACTATGTGAGAAGGCTGGACAAGAATGGAAAGAGAAGAAAGGGACTAAGATACTAGCACGATGACATCATTTGTGTAGACTCAAGCATGCAGCCTTATGAGTTAGTTACTCAATTGCACTGGGCCCACAGGAAGTGGTGAAATGTTAACATGAGGAAATGACCAGGTACCCAACAAAAGCCATCCAAAGGCCCAGGCACTACATCAGGCACTGCAGCCTTATCCTTCTTCAAGAACTTTTTAGGTGAGTCTCAACAGGAACTTCAGAAGTTGGTCAAAGCCTTAGGGCTTGGGAAGGTATTTCCTGAACTTCTGTCATTGGTGAAGACTCCAACCATCTGAGAGCACAGAAACAGACTCCATCCCTGGGAAAGAATAGTGAATAGCAAAAGGCAGACAGGATAGTAATGTCCCAAGCAGATAACCTTAGCTTTAGGATAGGGTTTTGTTCTGGTTGAAGAGAGAGGAAATAAGGAAACAACTACCCATAAATAAGGGTAGGGTACTGGGCAGGATTCCAATCTTGCTGGCTAATTCAAGTGCCTGGAAGAGGAAGGAAGAGTCAGCACAATAACCAGAGGCTTCACAAGGCCCTAAGGTAATCTGGGCACCAGGCTTGATCAGCAGGTCAGGAAGGGGTGGCTGGGACCCCCAGAGGTCAGAATGCCAAGCCCCACTGGCTTGAAAGGTTGCTACCACAGAGATATTTCCTGCTGCTGGCAGGGATTTTGCTGCTGGACATGACAGTTAGAGGAAGCCAGAGAAAGAGGAGGAAGGTGCTATTTGAGGCAGCCCTGGGTCAGGTCAGTCCTGTCCAAACTAAATGGGTTTGCTTAATTTAACTTCTTAATTATTTTAGCTTAAATTTTCTCCATAATGTGTCTAGAAATACATTATCCAATAATTTCTCTTTCTTTTCAGTTCCAGTTTAAAGATCTTAAAAATGCAGTTTTTGTATCAGAAATGTTTTGTAAATGAAGATAATTCTAACTGCTGTAAGATATAAACCTGAACATGTGTAATACTCAAACACGGCAAAAAATTATTTCTAACTCACTTGAAGTCCAAAACACATATCTCTGATTGATGGGGAGGATTTCTTCTAAGGCAGGGGTCCTCAAACTTTTTAAACAGGGGGTCAGTTCACTATCCCTCAGACCGTTGGAGGGCCGGACTATAGTTAAAAAAAAAACTATGAACAAATTCCTATGCACCCAGCGGAGGCAAAAACACCCGGCGGGCCGGATAAATGTTTTCGGCGGGCCGCATGTGGCTCGCAGGCCATAGTTTGAGGGCCCCTGTTCTAAGGGGATTCAGAAACCCAGGGTCCTTCTATCTTGTGGCTTTACCATTTTTAACACATGGCTTCCAAGGTCACTCATCTACATCAAAATTGGGTTAGAGGAAACCATTTAAATAATCCCTATCCCTGTAAGAGATCTTTTGGGGCCAAGCCTGCAAGTGACATTTATGGCTTCTCTCCTGGATCATTGTCTAGAATTTAGTCAAGTGCCCTCCCCTAACTGCAAGAGAGCCTGATAAATATAGTTGTGTGCCTAGGAAGAGAGAAAATGAGCCTTCTTAATAGCTAGCCAGTTTCTATCACTTTTGAATAATGAGCATTAGGCCACTACACTAGTGCCCAGGCAGGGGGGAGAATTTCAGACTTGATTTGGTTTACCTGCAGATGGGACTTTAGAGGGCTGGCTCATCTCTGCTCCACATGGCATTGGCTAGGCTCATTCACATGGCTGCATTATCTGGTGATAGGCTTGGAAATCCAAGATGGCTTCACTCACACGTATGGAACCTTGATTCCTACTGTGGGCTTGGGCACATAAGTCATCCTCCAGATGGCTCCTCTTCATAGACTCTCGCTCTAATTGGATTGCCTAGACTTCTTTGCATCATGAGTCAAGGTGAAGAGCAAAAGCAGAAGATACCAGGCCTCTTAAGGAATAGGCCTTGAACGGGCACAGTGTTACCTTCACTACATCCTGTTGGTTAGTGCAAGTCACATGGCCAGTCCAGATTCAAGAGGAAGGGAAATAAACTCCATCTCTGGATGAGAGGAATTGTCATGCATGTACAGCATAGGAAGAATTGTTGATAGCTATATTTGTAGACAATCTACCACAATTTCTAAAGAAATAACATTACCAACATTACCTATGCAGCAGGCAACAGAAGGAGACCCAGGCCTGCATCTAGTGAGCCAAAATAAGTACAGCAGTGGACAGCAGTCAGCAAGTGATGGTGGCTCAGACAGAGGGACTGGCATTACAGATATTACTTAAATTTCTAGAAGACTGGGTTGGGACAGAGTCAGGTTAGAAGCCACAAGGTTGGGCTGAGATCCCCTATGCCCGTGTGTATCCATGCCCCTAAGAGGACTCCTCTCACCCTATTATAATAGCTTTTGCATTTTTCTGAGTTACTCTCTTTCTCTGTTTTAAGGTTCTTGAAGGTTGATATGGGGTCTTATTCACTGATGTGACTCTAACTCTTAGCACAGTGTCTGTCACATAGTGTATATATAATAAATGTTTGTTGAACACTCTATGTAGGCAAAACCTACAGAGTTCAATATGTTATTGATAGGATTTCCTCTTCATTAGCTTTGAAAAGGCCAAAACAGGCCTGCAGAAGGGTTCCCAGAGCTCTGTGGGCTCCAGATGTTCTCACCACTTGTTGTTCTATAACACAACACATAAGTCTCAAGAATGGGAGCTGCAATTACAACTGACCATCTAGCCCTTCCCAAGAAACCATGAGGAATTATCCTGTCATGTCCCACATCTCCATTTATCTTGGATACTCCAAGCTTACCCATCCTTCCAGGTTTCTTATCCCTAGGGCTCTCCCTAAATGGCTCTGAATTTTCCTCAAGCTGACTCACTATGTGCTCACTCACTGGCTGGGAGCAATTGCTGGGAGGTAGGGTTTTAACACAGTGATGGATTTCAGAGTACAGCAGCTAGGGCCATAGGTCAATTATACTCCCCATAGTCAAAGGTCTAAGAGGGGCATTCTCATGGCTGCTGCACTCTCCTTGTAGTCATCTTCTGTCGTCTGATCAGACACACCCCACAGCCACCTTTTACTGAATACTTTTCACCAGAATCACTGTCTTTCTTTCCACCGCCATGTCACAATACACATGGAGAGTACTTCTGATATTTTGACCTCTTATTTCCTTGACATCTTCATTTTCTGTGATCTTTACCACACTCATCTCAGCCATTTCCAATGTTTCATTACCAAGGATTACTCCATTCTCTAGTGTTAGTTTCAAACTTTTCACATTCCCACCTCCTGTCATCCCAGCTCACTTCCTCTAATGTTCTCACTTCAATCCACCTTGGGCCCCATTAGGTCCCCCAGTCCTGTCACTGTGTCAACTTTTCACTGCACCTTACCTCATTCACTTCCTCCATCGCCAACTTTTCCACCTTAGAGTCCACAGTCTGTTCACTAAGTACACCACTCCTTGTGCATGCTGTCAATTCCTTGTATGTTCTCAACTCCATTATCTTGCGTGCTTTTGCTTAACAAGCTCAGCCTTGTTTCATTCCAGCATGTCACCTCTTCCATCCTGGCTCCTAAGCAGCTGAAGGTAGCTGGTGAGAAATACTTAACCATTGCTGACTGGTCTCACTTCAGACTTATGACGGCATATCTCAAGCTGGACCTCAGAGTAGCCAGGCAATCTACCTCACTTCCCCAGTCAATTTTCTTTCCCCTCTCCCTGAGATAACTATTTCATGTATTTTCATCCTTTCTCAAAAGGATGGCCTCTGTATTCATCCAGAAATTCCTCTGTATTTGTCCTTCTTGGTTTTTTTATTTCCCTGAGAGAGAAACAACCAGAAGAGAACTTTCCTAACTCCCACCACCTCATCTGCTTACCTACCTGCATTTGTACTCCATGTTTCTTCCTGATAAAACCAATAAACTGTGTCCTTCTAAAGCCAACTTTTCCAAGTGTAAACTCATTCCTCATTTCTTAGCCAAGGTTTTGCTCCTACAAGTATCTCCTTTCTCGGGCTTCTCCACATTTCTTTCCCTATAGAATCACATACCTTTCCAGCTACCACCCATTTCTCCCCTCCCTTTTATAGTAAAACTCATTTACAAAGTTTTCTATACCTACCTTCTCCATTTCCTCTTCTCCCATGACTCTTAAACTCCCTCCAGTCTAGAGTTTTGGAAAAGAGAACTATTCCTCCAACCCATCAAACAGATCTGCAGTAAACACTTTATAGTGTCAGGCTACTTTTCTGCTTCTAGTGTTCTCTGTGTAGATTATCTCAACCCCAAGAGCTTCTTCCTGTGTAGGGGATCTCTGGGCTCAAGCATCTGCTTGGTTTTGGGCTAGGTTGATCCAGGTTCTTCTCTTCCCATGACCCTTTCATAAGTCACCCTGGGAGTATAATGATGTATTAACTTGATAAAGTACCAGATAGACTCATCTGGAGAAGCCAATTTGAGTCCCCATCTTACCCTGGACATTTCTGTGCTCATAGTATTTGAAGCTCCACCCTGTTCCCAGCTGGAGCTTCTCTCTACTGAAAGACCCTCTTGGTCTTCAGTACCAGGACCTAGGCATTACCTCATGTCCAAAGATGAGCATCTATTCTGCCAGTACCTGGTGCACGTTTTATGCAAACCACTTCCACTTCTCTTTTAGAAAATGTAAGGGCTCTCCTTTGGGGATTATCTTTCCAGCTGTGGAAACTGGAGAGATAAGTACATAAGAAATATCAAAACAATTAATTAATAAATATTTGGTAATCAACTGCTCTTTTAGGTGCATGTTTAAAATAGGCAAAACATGTGAATTCCTGTCTTTATGGACACTGGAGTAAAATATTTATCTAACTATCTATTTATTTAGTAATCTTGTATCTTCTTTGCCTATCACCTATCTATTTACCTATATCTCCATAGCTTATATTATTATTTTCTCAAAAAAGAACAGTATAAGCTAAGTGAAGGAAAACATGTTCTTAGTCAGGCCCCCTCCCTTCAAATCCCAAACAGTCTTTAAACAATTGTGTATCTAGTGTAGCCTCTCAGAAGAAATAGCCATTCATTGATGGGCACAAATAGGTTACGATTTCCAGTTTTATAAATTCTTTCATGTGCTATTCAGCAAGCACCTTGTGAGTTGTAGAGTGCTTATGATTAGATCTACATAACCATTAAGGACTTTCTGGCTTAGAGATAATAAGCAACTTTCCTGAGCTCAGTCATCTATTTAGTGGATATGTTTGTACTTGAAGTTCAGACTTCTACATTCAGATTGGCTGGCCATAAAGGTCATAACGATTCTTAATTACTAAGCACCTAGTACAACATAATATGGGTAGCCAAGGTTTGTTTCTTCAGCTGTATTACTTGCACAGAAGTACTTTTTGGCCTTGTGGTGACCACAGGAAATAGTAAAGTCTACATTTGCTTGTTTTCCTTCTTCTTAAATTCAAAATGGTAACTGAGTAAAAATGGCCACACCCCATTATATGTATGCCTAGCAGTAGTAAATAAGATATGCAATACTGTTCTTTAGTTCTTTATTAAATAGCCATATATATTACTTTATCTCCAATGTATAATCATACTTAGTTTTGTTATTCAAAGGTGAAACTGTGGTAGTATTTACTGAGAAACCCTTGATAAGCATTTTCCCAAGAATTGAACAAATAATACAGTTCATACTTTATTTTTAGTTATTACAGGACAGGTTCAGATATGCAATTCTGAGGTACATACAATATGTATTACTAATATGTAGCCCCCACATAACTGTTCTCCACTAGATATGTATCTTTATTTTTCAGGATCTCCCAACACTTGAAGAAACAGTAAGTGGAAACATGTAACCTCTAGGGGGAGCTCAAGGTTTCTTTCTCCTCCTTCTGTCCTCTGGGGAGGATGAGTACTGGTAGAGATGGATAAAGGACAAGGATATCATTGGTTCCATGTTTGGGTGGCCTGGCCTTTGTGCCTAACCTGGAGGTTAGAGGGCTCTGCATGTTCATAATGAGGGTCTTTTGACCTTCTCTTGGGATGCAACCTTTTGAGAATTCTTGTTCCATATGGTTGATATCACAAAAGGTGCCTTTTCTACACCCAAAGGACTATGGCAAGAAGTGGACGGAACAGGGGAATGAATGACACATAGATGTGTGTTAGTCTGGGTCTTAACCCAGGGGATCAATGGAATTCTATTACTTGCCAAAACCCAGCCCTGCTCTCCAGATCCAGAAGTTTGACATAGCAAGTACATGGGGGTTGGAGATCAAAGCCATATGGTATTAAGTAGAGGCACTTTGCCTAAAAGTCTCTCTGCTGAGTTCCTAGGGAAGCCTAGTAGGGCTGTCTATGGCCACAGTGGGCTAATATTTGTGGAGCTGAAGATTGGGAGGCTTGACTAACCCCTTCACTAGTAACACAAGTGATACAAACCAACACAATAATCCAATTTATGGTGTAGAAAATGTGTCCTGAGAAAACATGATATAAACATAAATACAATACGGTGTGTTTATGCAAATGAGTTATAAAAATTACATATTGAATAAAGTTTCAAGTAATGCATTACGGAACAGAACAGAACTATACCTTGAATATTCAACAAAATAAATGAGTGTGGCATGGAATCAAGTTGGGAACCCTGGCCTAGAGATCAAGGACCTGGAACTCATGATCTTTCATGAATTGACTATGCCAGTTCAGGGAATATTCAAAAAGTTCATTTAATTGGGGAAAAGCCTTTCCAGAGGAAAGATAAATCCTCTAGCTTCTCTAGTCTCTTGTCTTAGTTTGAATCTCCTCAAAAGAGACACTAAGAGGACTTGAGTGTAGGTCATTTATTTGTGAGATGGTCTCAAGGACAAATGAGGGAGTGGAGAGAATGATGGAGGGAAGTTAATAAATGTAAATTAATGAGCAGATTTCCACTCAGAGCAACTAGGTTCAATCCTGTGTGGGTCACATGAGACAACATGTGGTTCACACCTCAGAATCAACCACCTGGAGGATGAGATATTTATGTACCAACTCCTATCTCTCACTTATCAGGGGTCCCTTTCTTGAGCATTGACTTACCCAGACTTCTGGATTGTGCTCATGATTCTGGAGAGTGAAATCAGGAGTGCAGGACAAACTCTTGAGATTGGAAGCTGTTAGTGTGCCCAAGATTGTCCAAGACTTCAGAAGATTCAACTGTGCTGAGGGAACATGGGATGGGGCATTAACAACACCCTCAAATCAAGATTGAGTCTAATCTAGATGCCTCACAGGTATTATGTTAAACTAGAGGCCTGGTGCATGAAATTCGTGCACTCGGGGGGTTAGGGTGGGGGCTCAGCCTGGCCTGTGCCCTCTCGCAATCCAGGAGCCTTTGGGGGATGTCCAACTGATGCCTTAGGCCCGCTCCCCACAGGGAGTGGACCTAAGCTGGCAGTGGGACATCCTTAGCACTGCTGCGGAGGTGGAAGAGGCTCCCACCACCGCCACTGCACTCGCCAGCCGTGAGCCTGGCTTCTGGCTGAGCAGTGCTCCCCCTGTGGGAGTGCACTGACCACCAGGGGGCAGCTCCTGCATCGAGCGTCTTCCCCCTGGTGGTCAGTGTGTGTCATAGCAACCAGTCATTCTGCTGTTCAATCAATTTGCATATTAGCCTTTTATTATATAGGATGATTCTCTAATGTATGGAGCTGCCTGCACCATGGATTTTCTATCCTTGGTGGCAGTGAGTTGCCCATCTCTAAAAGTATTTAAGCAGATGCTTCTTGACTACTTGAAAGGAATGTGGTATCATCAGATACGTGATTGGAATTAGGAACTTTTAACATACTCTATTAGGTTGAATTCCTTGGAAACAGATCCTGCAATGAGGATTTGGGTGTGAGTAATTTATTAAGGAAACACTTCCTTAGGAAGGCAGTAAGGGAGTAGGAGAAGTAGGACATGAGGGAAAGGAAGCGGGGCAAAGGTTCCATGTCAGGGAAAGTCCCAGCCTCAGCCTGATCCTACAGGAGAGCTCTGGAGTGTATGCTACACCTCAGATTCTGTTGTAATTCCAGACAAGGGAACAGGTTTTATACTCCTTCACTCATTAGTCATTATTTAAGGACCATTCCAGGGGGTACATAAACTTCTAAGCATTTCTGGCTCTCCACCAGTATGGTCAGAGTGGTTCCAGTTGCCTTAGGATAGTTTTCTATGGAGAGCAGGCACAAGCACAATGAAGCCAGAGGGGTGCATGGAAACAGTAAAAAGGATCCAAGGGGACACTGTACTGTCTGCTACAGATACTATGAGGATGGCAGTCACACTTACATGGGGGTTTCTGTGTTCTGATATAGATTTACAAGGTCTTGTGAGCAGAGCTTGGCCTCAAGACTCCAAAACTCCTGTCTTTGCTACTCTAGTACTGCATACAGCTGACATGTAGGAGACAGCATTTCAGAGCTTTAACTTCCAGAACCCCATGATGCTGAAGAGATCAACCCAGGGGATTTTTTTATAGAATGGAAATTAGAGATTATACGGTATAGAAAGAATGACCCCAAGCCCTCATGCAAACTATGTGGAATCTTTTCAATCTGAAGTAGATTTGGTACTTGACAGTGCAAATATTTCTGAAATGAAAGGATAAATCTAGCTATGCAGAGATGCAGCCCAATGTGGTCATAAAAAATTCACTTTTGTCCATGCCAAAGCCCTGAACCTCCTGTGCACTCGATCAGAGACCCTGATAAATCTGGGCTGCTAGAAATGCCAACCAGCTCATATGTTGTCAGTGAGCAATGACAGGGAGCCAAATTGCTTTATTCCGATTAGGGAAGGGCCTCTGACTGTAAAATATACTGTGTGAAAAAAATATTGAGTTTTACTTCGCTGACACATCAATTTAAGAGAGTTATGGCTCTCACATGGAGGCCAAGCAGGTATCTTCCTACATGTATGTGCAATAAAAATTAATTGAGGCCTTTTATACAGGGCACTGTTCTCACTTGTGGGATCAGAGGGTGACCTGAGTGTCACCTCCAGTGCAAGCTGCAACAATGGGAGGCCACACAGAGAAACAAATGCCAAAAGCCATGGACAAGCTTCATGTGTAACTATCTGAATTTTTAAAAAGGCATGCAGCCATATTATGTTCATATTTTTGTGTGTACATCAGTTCGGGTCCAGACAAAAGACAGAAACTTCAGCAAGCCTTTCAAATTAATTCAGGAAATTGTTACACAGGAAATAGAAAAGTGAAAAAACCAAACAGAATGATGAGGTATCCCAGAGATTAGCAACAGCAGGAAGCTGCTACCACTGACGGCTCGGGGGACACAAGGAAGAGGTTGTTTTGTAAAGATGAGGAGCTGAGGCTATCCAAGGGGAGCTTGAATCATGGTGGAATCTCCAAGAGGGAGCTGTGCCACAGAGGGAGGAGCTGGAGTATCTCTGCTGCCAGAGATGCCACAAAAAGCAGAGATGGAGGGGGTAAAATGCTAGGAAGTACTAGTAAAATATTATCCATATGATGTGTGATATGTATGTCAGCACTCTGTGCAACCCCAATCAGATACAATAGATTCTCAAGCTAAAGATACCACAGTCAATTGAGGGAAAATCAAGCCAACTTCCTTGTCTCCAAATCACATAGTCAGCAGTGACAGACTTCAAATTGGGATACAAACTAACAATGGGGGATTTACATATATACTATGCCTGTCAACTGACCCTCTGTTCTCAGATCCATTCCCCACCCTTCCCCTGCCGTGGAACTACATTTCCCAGACTCCTTTGCCCTCCTGTTTCCAGCTCAGTTTGGCCAATGAGAAGATAATGAGAGCTAAAATGAGTAGGCAGAAAGATGGCTTTGGCTCCAGCCTAGCTCCTGTGTGATCCCCTCTGGTAAATCCTACTTGACCTTTAAAACTCAGTCAATTTCTCACTTCCTTTCTCTGGAAGCCTTTCTCAATTCACCTCCTCTCCTGTCTACTTTAGATGTCCTCTTCTATGTGCCTAATCCTATAATATCACCTTATATACTGATCTGTAAATTCCAGCTATTTTTTATGGTTAATGCGTATTTAGATTTACTCATCTGATTACCAAGTTCATCACTCATCATTGTTTTTCACAGCCTATATTGTTTTCTTCTAGGTTTAATTTCTGAGTTCCAGTTCTGAAATAAATCCTTTAATAATTCTTTCAGTTAAGACTATAAGTGTAAATTCTCTCAGACTTTGTTTTTAAAATATCTATATTTATTTCACCCTCACTTCTTCTTACCTTTTGTTAAGAAAAGTTTCAGCCCTAGCTGGTTTGGCTCAGTGGATAGAACTTTGGCCTGCAAACTGAAGGGTCCCAGGTTTGATTCCAGTCAAGAGCACATGCCTGGACCGCGGGTTCTATCCCCAGTAGGTGGCATGCAGGAAACAGCTGATCAATGATTTCTCTCATCATTGATGTTTCTCTCTCTCTCTCCCTCTCCCTTCCTCTCTGAAATCAATAAAAAATATATATTAAAAAAGAAAGAAAAGTTTCAAATATATAGAAAAGTAGAAAAATAATATAGAAAGCATGCATATTCTTCACATGGCAATTGTTAAATGGCATATTTATCTATTTTTTTCTATAGTATTTTAAAGTACATTACCGGCATCCTCACTTTTCCCCTGTGCATATTTTTCCCCCCTGTGCCTTTCTCTATTCTGCTCTGTTCTTGAGAAACTGACTTCTAGGGACTGCATAACCAGACCTTCTTACCCTCTGGATTTTGGTTAGGTTTGGTCAATAGGAGGATCCAGGAGAAGATTAGAAAGTAAGTTGAGAGTTGTCCGTGGTTGTGTTTCTCCACTGAAGGGCTCTGTCAGGAGATCTTCTAAACCTATAGTCACAGCTCTTTCTCCACATCCAAGTAACTGTCCCTTCCTCTTTCCCTTAAGACCCATGATTGGGAACTCCTATACCTCCTGATTGCTTCATCTTACTTTGCTGGTTTCTTTACGTCCTGACCACACCTTTGTAAATGTTTCCTTTATTACACTTTCCTATGTTATTCCACTTAATCCTGACTAATACACACTTCTATATACTCAAATATGCAAAGAAGAAAGTTTTAAAATAAACATAATACCACTGTCATAAGGAAAAACACAATGAACAGTACTCCCCTCATATCATTGAATATCTAGTCCATATGCAATTTCTCCAATTGTTCCAAAAAAAAAAATCATCTTTTACAGCTGAGTTGTTCAATTCAATGCTCAGTCCAAGCACCATATACTGCGTTTAGTTTTTATGTCTCTTAAAACTCTTTTAATCCTGAAGAGTCCCCATGTTCCTTTCTTTTTAGGTTAGATGTTTTTGACAAGAATATTTCATAAGCAATATTGCCTACTTCATATTGCATCATATCAGTAAGCACATGTGGACCCACTATAAGTAATGCTAATTTTGGTCACTGTCATCCTCATTGTTGAATGATAATTTTATATGGTATATAATTTTTGAATTGACAGTTAGGTTTTTCTCTGTTCTTTAGCCATTGTTTCTTCTGGTCTCTACTGATGCTGCTGCAAAATCTTCTGCAGTAATTCAACTATTGTTCTTTGTAAATAAGTTTCCTTGTCTGTTGGACTACTTTTGAGATTTCCTCTTTGTCTTTGTTATTGATTATGACATACCTAATTGTAGTTTAACTTTCATTTACCCTCAAAACTCACTGTACTTATGAATCTGAAGATTTGTGGATTTCATTAATTCTCTAAAGTTCTCTGCCATGAGTATTTCTAATCTAGGAATATCCTTTTATTCTCTATTCTTTATTCCTAGTGACTTTATTAGATATATGTCAAATCTTCTCATTATATCCTCTATGTTCTCTAACCCTTCTTTTATGTTTCTTATCACTTTATTTCACTATACATTGTAAGGATTTCTTTAGCCATCTTGAAGTTCACAAATTCTCTTTTCAGCTTTGTCTCTTATTTTATAGAACTCATTCACTAAATTTTTAATTTTACCTTTTTTTCATTTCCACAAGTTGTATTTGTTTCTTTTGGGAATACACCTGTTTTTTTAAAGCATAGTATCACATCCTTTTCTTATTACTTATACTAGAGGCCCAGTGCACAAAAATTTGTGCACTCGAGGGGCGGGGAGGGTCCCTCAGCCCAGCCTGTGCCCTCTCACAGTCTGGGACCCCTCGGAGAATGACCACCTGCTGGCTTAGGCCCGCTTCCTGGGGGATTGGGTCTAAGCTGGCAGTTAGACATCCCTCTGGCAGGCCAGGAGCCCTCGGGGGATGTCCACTTGCCAACGGCAACCAGGCCTAAGCTGCAGTCGGACATCCTTAGCGCTGCTGAGGAGGCGGGAGAGGCTCCTGCCATCACTGCTGTGCTGGCAGCCGTCAGTCTGGCTTGTGGCTGAGTAGAGCTCCTTCTGTGGGAGCGCACTGACCACCAGAGGGCAGCTCCTGCATTGAGCACCTGCCCCCTGGTGGTCAGTGTGTGTCATAGTGACCAGTCATTCCCAGTCGTTCTGCTGTTAGGGTCAATTTGCATATTACCCTTTTAGTATATGCCTGGTGCATGAGTGGGGGCTGGCTGGTTTGCCCTGAAGGGTGTCCCGGATGAGGGTGGGGGTCCCACTGGGGTGCCTGGCCAGCCTGGGTGAGTGGCTGATGGCTGTTTTCAGGCTGGCCACAGCCCCTTCAGGGTGGGGGTCCCTGCTGGGTGCCTGGCCAGCCTGGGTGACGGGCTGAGGGCTGTTTGCAGGCTGGTCAAGCCCCCAGCAGGGACCCTCACCCCTTGAGGGTGTGGTCGTCCTGGGTGAGGGGCTGATGGCTGTTGCAGGCTGGCCACAGCCCCTTCAGGGTGGGGGTCCCCGCTGGGGTGCCTGGCCAGCCTGGGTGAGGGGCTGATGGCTGTTTGCAGGCTGGCCACGGCCCCCAGCCACCCAAGCTCCCAGTGGAGGCTGGCTGGAAGCAGGTATCTGGGATTTATTTAGCTTCTGTAATTGAAACTTTGTTGCCTTTAGCAGAGGCCACAGCCGGCCAGGGCAGGCAGGAAGCTTGGCTTCCTCCATTGCCAGGGCAACCAAGCCTCCTGCTTGCTCCAGCTCCGTGGCTGCCAGCCATCTTGGTTGGGTTAATTCGCATATATAGTCGCTCTGATTGGCTGGTGGGCATGGCTTGGGGCATAGTGAAATTATGGTCAATTTGCATGTTTCTCTTTTATTAGATTAGATTTCTTTTGATTTAATTATTTTAAATTTGTTTACAGTCTTACTCAGTTTTTCTATTACCTCAAGTTCTTGGGATGTTTATATTTTCATTTGCTGATTTGTTTCTCTGCTGACTCTCCCTCATGGTGAACTGTGTCCTCACCTGATTTGTAAAGTGTTTTACTATGAAGTCATCTTCAACAGGCTTTTGTGTGAGGTTGGACGGGAGCCTTTTTACCTCTCAAATTTGGCAGTATTTTGTTACAGAGGAGTTTTGCCTTTGCTTTCTGGGGCCATATTTTATGTAATTTTATGGCTTGAGGAATGCCTATACCACACATGTAGTGTAAATTCAGAATCCACAGGGCTTTGAATTGTCATTGAGGGTTTTTTAGAATTGATATATAATTGACATATAGCATTATATTAGTTTCAAGTGTACAACATAAATTGATATTTGTATCTATTGTGAAATGATTATCACAATAAGTCTAGTTAACATCCATCATCATGCATAGTTACATTTTTTTAAATTTACTAGCTAGAGTTCTGGGAAAAGAGAAGCAGGTACTTGCCATTATCCTGAACTGATGGCAAAGTTGTCCAATACGCTTTTTTCATCATTATAAGGATCAGCTTTATGCTAAGACCTCACTTTTTGCCCTCCCATTTTATGAGGACTCACAACTATATTTTCTGACTTCATATGCATGTTCAAACTCTGATCCCTAGCTCCTAAAATTTATATTCTTTCTGATAGACTCCCCAGGTTCCACACAATCAATTTATGGATTTATTATGCTGGCTTAACTTTTTATTTGATCCTGGCACCTTGGAAGTTTCATTTCCAATGTGTACTCATTATTATCATATTTTATTACAACATTTTCCCAAATTTCTAGGTGTTATTGTCTAATTTATTCTCTGCATGTGTAGACTGTAAGCACTTTGAAGGCATCATCTATGACAGGTTCAACTCTATATTTCTGAAATCTAACAAAGTTCTAGGCAGATAAATGCTGTTCAATGAATATTTTTAATGTCTGAATGAATAAATTCTATTGTAACTGTGAAGTTAACCTTTTCATAAGCATTGATTTACAATTAGTATTTTTTTGTATAAAATTTTTTATTACTCCCTTTGACCCATTGTATCATGTAGTCAGAATGTTGACATTACACATTTGCACCCATCCCTTCTGTATTTCAGAAGAAAACATTTTATCAATATATTTATTATGCATATTCTACTGCCTTCTTTAATATGCTATCCTATTATTTATTAGTATACCACACTGTGACAGTTAATTCTATTTCATCTAAAAAAATAAATAATAAAAGATTCTTCTGTCTAAAAGAAAAGAAGCCCACTCAAGCTAACTCCAGAAAGAATGAGGATTACTTGTAAATACACAGATTGCAAAATCCCAAGAGTAGGAAATGGAGAACAGCAAGTCTTTTATAAATTGGGCCCAAGAATGGAAATTCAGGAACTGAGGGTCTCACTCTCTCAGAGGCCCTGTTATTTGTGCAAATGTCTGTCTCCCCTAGTAAATTTTAGTTCTCAAGAGCCAGAAATGTGGCTCATAGGACACCTATGTCATTAAAGCACAAAACACTTGCCTTGATCATATGTTACTTGTCTTCATATCCTCATCTAGCATGTTACTAATTGCATGACTTCAGATAAGTTATTGTGCTACTCTGTACCTCAGTTTTCTCATCTGTAGATAAGGGATAATAATAGTACTTATCTCATAAGGTTGTGGTGAAGATTAAATAGCTAACACAAGATAAATAATTTAGGAACTCCCATTTGACCCAGTAATCCCACTTCTAGGAGTATATCCCAAGAAACCAGAAACACCAATCAGAAAGGATATATGCACCCCTATGTTCATAGCAGCACAATTTACCATAGCTAAGATCTGGAAACAGCCTAAGTGCCCATCAGTAGATGAATGGATTAGAAAACTGTGGTACATCTACACGATGGAATACTATGCTGCTCTAAAAAGGAAGGAACTCTTACCATTTGCAACGTCATGGATGGAACTGGAGAGCATTATGCTAAGTGAAATAAGCCAGTCAATGAAGGAAACATACCACATGATCTCACTCATTCATGGATAATAGAGACCATTATAAACTTTTGAACAATAATAGATTCAGAGGCAGAGCTGCCTCAAACAGATTGTCAAACTGCAGTGGGAAGGCCGGGGAGGGTTGGGGGGCAGGAGGTAGGGGGGTAAGAGATCAACTAAAGGACTTGTATGCATGCGTATAAGCATAACCAATGGACATAAGACACTGGGGGATAGGGGAGGCTGGGGGACTGTCTAGGGCGGGGGGATAAAATGGACACATATGTAATACCCTTTGTAATACTTTAAGCAATAAAAAAATTAAAAAAAAAAAAAGATAAATAATTTAGACCAGTTCCTGGTACCTGGCAATCTCTTAAGAAATGCCAACCATCCTATATAATAAAGAGGTAATATGCAAATTGACCATCACACCCTCACACAAGATGGCCTCCCCCATGTGGTCAAAATATGGCCATCGCCATGTGGTCACAAGATAACCGCCACAAGATGGCTGGCAGGGGAGGGCAGTTAGGGGGTGACTAGGCTGGCAGGGGAGGGCAGTTGGGAACAACTAGGCCTGCAGGGGAGGGCAGTTGGGGGTGACCAGGCCTGCAGGGGAGGGCAGTTGGGGGCAATCGAGCTGGCAAGGGAGCAGTTAGGCATCGATCAGGCTGGCAGGGAAGTAGTTAGTGGGTTATCAGGCTGACAGGCAGAAGCAGTTAGGGGCAATCAAGCAGGCAGACAGGTGAGTGGTTGGGAGCCAGTAGTTCCGGATTGTTAGAGGGATGTCCAACTGCCGGTTTAGGCCCGATCCAAAACTGGCAGTAGGACATCCCCCGAGGGATCCCAGATTGGAGAGGGTGCAGGCTGGGTTGAGAACCCCCCCCCCCCAGTGCATGAATTTCATGCACCAGGCTTCTAGTTATCAATATGTGCTGTTTTCAGACTGAGTTTAATTTTAAAGGCTCCTGAGACATCTATCAATTGATCTCTGTGTTGGCTCTGTTGTTTATCTACCACCTGTGGTACAGCTGTAACTATACATTCTCATAGGCACTACTGGCATCTAGAGGTCATTGTTGAGGACAGAAGCTATGTCCAGTCAGAATTGAGTTCCACGCAAAATGAATGTCATGAAATCTCTACCCCAGCCTGCTGTCCTAAGATCCAAGCCCTTCCTTACTTAAGGGTGCCCCTTCATGTTGCCTGGAAGCTGTGCAGCCTTCTGTACACAGACACACACACACACACACAACCTAAAGCACACTCCCTGCTGCCTGCCCTGGTTCTTATCACTCTCATTGTGTCCTGCTTCCCCAGGGCCTCTTTTGCTCTGTTCCCTGCCACCCCTCCTCCCATTCATAATCTTATATCTCTTGGTTCTCCTCTATCCCTGCCTTCCCAGGTGATAAATAACTCCCCTGATGAAACTTACATGTGAATAGGGGAGCTATTGCAAGATGCTCTGCTTTTACCTTACTTTAAGGAGTGAATCTGTATTAGTTTGATTCTTCTTGAAGCAGAACCTGAGACTAAGACTTGAGTGTAGGGCATTCATTTGAGAGGTGATCCTAAGAATCAGGAAAGAGAGAACATGAAGAGGGAGACAAGAAAGGGAGGAAAGTGAATGTAAGTGATTTAAAAATGCTTCCACAGGCAGCCAGGGTTTAGCCCTTGTGGGATACCCTGAGAAGTATGTGGAATGCTTCTGGACTGATTTATCCAACTAAAAGAAGGGAGGTGGAAGCATTTATCCTTAGCTCCTGTCCCCATATTGGTTGAATATTGCCTCTGTGCGTGCATTTCTGTGTTGCACTTGAGCAGCCAACAGGGCTGTTGCAGCATGGGAGAAGCCCTGGGGTGGAAAGTAGAAAGACTAAAGGTCCATACCTAAGGTGGAATGATGCCAGCTGGAAGTAGGTCTGAGCTCACAGGAAACTGACTGCCTTAACTAGTTCAGGTTAGCCAGAGGATGCAACTATGGGGACCAGAGTGTCTGATACCACATGATAGGTCAGGTGGGAGGTGTGTAACTCTAGACATCACAGAGGCAATAGGCAGGGCCAATCCTCACTATATAAGAAGCACTTGGCTACTAATAGCCAGGAGCATAGAAATGGCCCCCTGACACCACCTCCTTCTTCTTCTTGCTGCCTGTTCTTTCCTGAAGGGCAAGAGAGGCCCCAGACTATATCAGACACAGCTCCATACTGCCTGAAACCCTGAAGCCTGGCTTAAGCACTGCAACATTAATGCATGATAGCCCATCCCATCCAGGCTTAGAGTGTGACTGGATTCTGGGCTGAAGCTATAAGGTTGGCCTCCCAGATTCCAGGGACAGTTGTGATTTTGTGTCCATTTTCATCCAAACCAGCTCCTGACCTGGCTAGAGGAGCAACAGTTTGGGTCCCAGAGGCCTCCATCTGAACTGCTCATCATTTTACTTCCTGGGGGGATCATAGAAACTTCATCCCAACCCACCAAGACTCGAACAAGAGCCCCCTGATCTCTGGGTATGATGGAATGCCCTGTTTTATCAGTATGAGAGACCTCAAGCTGGGTGACTGGAAATTG
Source organism: Myotis nattereri (assembly GCF_964212035.1). Classification (NCBI taxonomy): domain Eukaryota; kingdom Metazoa; phylum Chordata; class Mammalia; order Chiroptera; family Vespertilionidae; genus Myotis; species Myotis nattereri. Next base: position 153,796,864 of record NC_138078.1, on the reverse strand, counting down.
ACATGCCTTCTATTTATTTATGAAATTTGTAACTGTGAAAATTAGCCTTAGAAGTTGTAGACCCATTACTATTAGCTTTATCGTCCTCCTAAGACATACCCTGAAGCATTCCTCCAGATTGAATCCTATTGTGCTTGGCAATAAACCCATAATTGATAATGCCACGGAGCTTTAATATGGATGGAGAAATAAAGTCTAGAAAGTAAATACATTCAGAATTTTGCTAGCAGGCTGAATTTAAAACTGAGTTTTGAACCTACCAGGATCATCCCTCCTCTGAGAGCTCTTGTGGGGGTGGGGAGGAAGGACACGTGTAGCCTGCTTTCTCACGGGGCCCCTTAAAGAACTTTATCCTGCATTTTGCACCTGTAAGTTTGTGAAGATAAAATTAAACTGAAATTATACATGATGGACCAGGAAATAACACAGGCGCCCGGTCCTGGCTGCTGTTCCAGTGTCCTGATGCAATCACTTGTCACTAATGCTGTCAGCAGAGGGGCGCTGATTCGGTTCGCTTCCACAGGGTGAGCAATTACACCATGTTTCTACATGAGCTGGGCAGCAGCAGGGAGGGCCAGGTCAGAGGAAGGAAGGCTGTCTTCATAACTGCTGGCCTGGAAAGAGCAGCTTGGGCTGCAGGTGTTGGGAGAGCCTCTGTGGGTGGTCCCTTGGGTTGCTTCTTAGGAAAACAGAGCCCTGGTGGACCCCTGAGGAAATCCATTTTGCTGGCTTCTAATAGATTTGTAGAGAGACAGGAGGGGAGAATCTAGATTGCCACGTTCTCTAGGTCATGTTCTATCATAGAAAGGGTTGGCATTCAGTTATCCATCAGGCAGGATTACATGATTAAAAGTGTAGATTCTGGAGCCAGACTGCCTAGGTTCATGTCCCAGTTTTATCACCTGCTAATGGTGTGGCCTTGGGACAATTGTGGAACCTTTCTGGACTTCAGTTTCTTTATTTGTAAAAGGGAGGTGATGAAGGTTCACTTTCCCAGGAAGCTGACCCTGAGATGGAGATGAACATGCAAAAAGGTTATTACGATGTGCTTTTGCAATTGGTGATCATGGAAGGAAAGGGAAGGAACCAGGGTAGGGGCTGAGGGAGAATAGAGTCATAACAAAGGCTTCAGCCAACCTCACAGGCAGCTCTGAAACTGGAATGGCCCAGAGTTAAGTGGGGGTTCTGATCAGCCACTGGATAAGGGTTGCTGACTCTCTTTAACTGATGTACCAGTATTCCTTCAGAAACTACAGTCATCTGCAGGCAGCCCTCCCAGCAAGAAGGGAGGGAAAACCTTCATCCTTGAAGGAGCTGAGGATATTGCTCTTTCCACTGCAGAAGATAAATAAAATAACCTAATTTGCAAGCTTAGGCAGCTTAATACGCACACAGTGCTCAGAACAGTGCCTGGAACAAAGTAGATGCTATGGTAGTCTTAACCATATTTTGTATAGCTAGCTGTCCTTTCCCTGTTGAAAGGACCCATGCAATTGTCAATGACAGTGTGAGCAATTTTATGAGGAATATGTGTGAAGAGTTTGCAAGGAAGCATTAAGGGTTATGAGGCTTCTGTTCTGGGTTCAGCCAGCCTACATTTTTTTCTTAACACTCATGAAAAGAAGCAGGTCTCTGTGTGGAGGAGGGGCACCACTACCCCAGATGACACACTTCTTTCCTTGACTAGTTCTGGGTAAAACAGCCAAACAGGCAAAGTTGGTGTCTTAATTAGCTCAGGCTGCCATAATAAAATACCACAGACTGGGTGGCTTAAACAACATGCACTTCTTTTCTCACAGTTATAGAGGTTGGAAGTCCAAGAGCAAAATGTCAGCAGGGTTGGTGTCCTCTGAGGCCTCTCTCCTTGGCTTGCAGACAGTCACCTTTGCACCATGTTCTTACATGATCTTCCTTCTGTGTGTGCAAGCATCCCTGGGTCTCTCTGTGTGTCTATATTTCCACCTCTTTATAAGGACACCCTAAAAACCTCGTTTTAACTTAGTCACTTCTTTAAAGACTCTATCTCCAAATGCACTCACATTCTGAGGTACTGTGTACTCTTACCAATGGAGACTGAGAAAGAGTAACCAAAGAAAGGGGAAACAAGAATGCCAAGAGACTAGAGATTTTTTAAAATTCTTTTCTTTTTTATTGTCTAAAGTTTTACATATGTCTCCTTTTACCTCGATTGACTCCCCCCACAGCCATTCCAATAAATATTGTCATTATTTTGTGTACTGTTCTTGTTATTATTTAATTTCTATTTTAAAATAATTTTAGACTTATTGAAAAGTTACACAAAATAATGCAGCATTCTCATAGTCCCTTCACCCAGCTTTCCATAATTATAATGACTTACTGGTACATGACCATAGTACACTTATCAAAACCAAAAATTAACATTGGTACAACATTATAAACTAAATTACAGATTTCATTCAAAGTTCGCCAGCCCCACTCACACCCACTGATGGCAGGGAGCAATTGGGGCTGGCACCAGCAGCGGGTGTGAATGGTGGCTGCTGCCCCAATCAGCCCTTAGTAGCAGGGGGATGAGGAGAAGCCCTCAGGGGCGATAGGGGCCGGCAGTTGCCACTTGCACCCACTGAGGGCACCAAGAGATCGGAACTGGTGCCAGCAGTGGGTGCAAGCGGGGCTGTGGAAAGCAGCAGGTAAGAGAGGCAGCTGCCGGCCCTGATTGCCCCTCAGGAGCAAGGGGAGGTGGAGAAGCCCTGAGGGGTGATCGCACCCGCTAATAGCACTGAGTGAACAGGGATGGCGCTGGGCACCGGCAGTGGGTGTGAGCGGTGGCTCCGGCGCTAGCAGCGGGTGTGAGTGAGGCCAGCACCAGCATCAGGTGCGAGTGCCCAGCAGGATCGCAGCGCACAAGAGCAAAGAATTTCCAGTAACCATCAGAGACTCGCCCTGATGACAGCGACGGTTGCCCCACCTTGGTCTGGTGCCCCTGCTCACCTGCTCCACCACCCCGCCATGGCCTACACCCGCCATGTTCTGCGTGCACCTCCTGGTGGTCAGTGCACATCCTAGCGACTGGTTGTTTGGTTGTTTGCCAGTCGGTCTATTTGCATATTAGGGTTTTATATAGAGAGATTATTAACTATATTCACTATGATGTACTTTACATCCCTGTGACTATTTTGCAACTAACAATTTGTACTTCTTAACCCTTCACCTTTTTCACCCAGTACCCCAACCTCCCCTCTGGCAACCATAAGTCTTTTCTCTGTATCTATGAGTCTATTTCTATCTTGTTTGTTTATTTTGTTCTTTAGATTCCATATGTACATGAAATCATATGGTATTTGTCTTTCTCTGACTGACTTACTTAACTTAGCATATCTTCTAGGTTCATCCATGCTGTCACAAATGTTAATATTTCATTCTTATTAATGGCAGAGTAATATTCCATGGTATATATGTAACACTGCTTTTTTTAAAAAAATATATTTTATTGATTTTTTTACAGAGAGGAAGGGAGAGAGATAAAGAGTTAGAAACATCGATGAGAGAGAAACATCGATCAGCTGCCTCCTGCACATCTCCTACTGGGGATGTGCCCGCAACCCAGGTACATGCCCTTGACCGGAATCGAACCTGGGACCTTTCAGTCCGCAGGCCAACGCTCTATCCACTGAGCCAAAGCGGTTTCAGCAACACTGCTTTTTTATCCACTTGAGTTGCTCCCATATCTTAGCTATTGTAATAACGCTACAATGAACATAGGAGTGCATATATTCTTTTGAATTAGTGTTTTGAGCTTCTTCAGATATACACCCCAGAAGTGGAATTGGGTCATAAGGCAATTCCATTTTTAAATTTTGAGAAACCTCCATACTGTTTTCCACAGTGGCTGCACCAATCTTCATTCCCACCAGCAGTGTACTGGTGTTCCTTTTTCTCCACATACTTGCCAACACTTGTTGTTTGTTGATTTATCGATGCTAGCCATTCTGTCAGGTGTGAGGTAATAGCTCATTGTGGTTTTAATTTGCATTTCTTGGATAATTTGTGATACTGAGCATCTTTTCATATGTCCTCTTTGGAGAAGTGTCTATTCAGGTCCATGTGTAATTAGACTTTGTTTTTTTTTGGTGTTGAATTGTATGAGTTCTTTATAAATTTTTGGCTATTAACCCCTTATCAGATTAAACCCTATCTCTTGATGAAAGGAGTTATCAATGTGACATTTTAAGAAGAGCAGGTGGGAGCATGGGCAACCTTGTTGTGGACATCTTGGAAAATAAAATCTGCCACAGGGCCTTCAGGTTTCAAGAGTGTGATGGGGGTACAGAATAAATAATAATCAGAAAGTGAAGATAGCATGTGACATATTTTTGTAGTTATTCAGTATTGGAAATATTCAGGGAGCATTGAGGAAGAAGTAATTTGCTAAATAAGTAAATGTTTATTTTAGGAAGAAAGATAGCTTGAATGTGTAGAGAGGGAGAGATTGAAGAGATTAAAGAAAAGAAATAATTGATGGAACAAGTTCCCTGAGAAAACCAAGAGGCAGCATCACACAATTGCTGAGATAATGGGTCCTGGAGTCAGATAGTTTGGGTTTGAATTCCCACTTGGCCAATCATTACTGGGTGGCCTCGAGTAAATTACTTCTCTTTGCACTTTAGTTTCTCCACCTTTAAAATGAAGGTAATAATAGAGAAAACCTTTTAGAGTTGTTATAAATATTAAAGAAGATAAAATATTGGAACCGTGGCTGGCACAGAATGAATTGCTCACTACACATTAGCTACAGATACTTAAGAACCAGGGAAGGATGGCATTCTTCACAAGGAAAAAGGAATTATTCCTGACAAGGAAAGGGGATACTTTTCTTCAGAGACAGATGAAAAATGGAAAAGGTAAAGTTTGAAGACAAGGGCATTGGAATTTAGGGAATTTATGCCTCAACTCTTCTGTCTTTGAATTAGGATATTAGGACACCTAAAAAGAATGAGGGAGATAGATATAGGACTGTGAGCTTGAGGAGGAAAGAAAAAGGAAGCAGATGACTTAAGGAATACAAGTGAGGTGGGGGGAGGGCTAGTGGTGGGAAGAATGGGAAATCCTAGGTGGGGTAAAAAAAAATGGCTGCCCCTTGTCTATAGTTATACTGAGATGGAATAAAATCAGTTTATAATCTTCTTCTTGGACACAGTTGTGAAAATGTCCCCAACAGGGTAACTGCTATCAAGGAGGAGGAAATGGATTGACCCAGGTGCTCTGATAGAAAGACCAGAGAGGGTATTGATAAGGCCACAAAGCTAATGATCAACCATAGAGTCCAAAGCCAGTCTGAAAGGGAAGAAAAGAGAGTGTTTGCTAAGGCCTGGTGGACAGGAGGGTTAGAGAAAGGGAATGAAAGAGTGAGAGCACAGAAATAGTGATCAGGGAAGGAAATTTCTGAGCTCGCAGCTTTCACATGTAGACAGATCTTGGCCAGAGAGTAGACATCTACCCAATATAATTTGCTGTAGCCTTTGACTATCCCCAAAGGTCCTGCCTTCACCTACTTCCTAGCTGGTCTTTCTCATGAAGTCCCACCCACCTAAAACCCTGTCTCTCTCTCTCTCTCTCTCTCTCTCTCTCTCTCTCTCTCTCTCTCTCTCTCTCTCTCGATTCAGGTCCTCCGAGCCATGTAGTACTAGTGTTTCTTGCTACAGTGTCCCAAAAAAACTCTCTGGTGGCTACTAACACTCTGCAGAGGGAGAAAGAAAGGTTCAAGAGTGTGGAGGAAGTAAAGGAGTTCCGGTCTGGAGAAATACTGGCTATAGTGGGTGACCCAGCTCCTTGGAACCCCTGAGATCTGGCATCTCACTGTGAAATGGGGAGAGTTATTTCCATGTGAAATTTCCCAGTCTTGTCACCTGGCACATCCTGCCCTGGTGGTGTTGATATAAAAACAACTTGAAACAAAAACAAACTAGAAAAATGAGGAAGTTCACATTTGTTAAGCAAAGCAAACATTTTTTTGCCTTCTAAAATTAACTCTTTGACAATCTTCTTGGTAGTTGTCTGTGGAGAAAGGAGGGCAGGAAATAAAAAACAGTATTGTTTGGATTCAGGCCATACTTCCCAGTCTATAGGGTTCAGCAAATTTCTAAAATTATAGAGTTCTTTGCATTATCTAAATCAGGGGTCCTCAAACTTTTTAAACAGGGGGCCAGTTCACTGCGCACTGCACATATCTTATTTTGAAGTTAAAAAAAACAAAACGGGAACAAATACAATATTTGTATTTGCATGTGGCCCGCAGGCCATAGTTTGAGGACCCCTGATCTAAATAATAATATCTACAATAATACAATTTCCCATTTATTGCTATGTTACTATGTTCTGGGCACAATGACAAGCACTTTTCCTCTATTCCATTTAATTCACATAACACTCCTCTGAGGCAGATGTTAAAATTCTCAATTTACAGAGGGGGAACCTTAAAGCTTAGATTAAATAACTTGCTCAAGATGACATAGTAAATGATAAAACTAGGATTTGAACCCAAGATTATTTGATCCCCCCAATCCGTGCTTATAACCATTATGGTATATGGAAAATTCAGAAAAATCATCCCCAAAGCAACAATGTGACATAGTATTTGGTGTATTTTCATCTTGCCTTTTTACATGTTTTAATTTATGTGTGTGTTTGTGAGTATGAATCTATGTAATTATCATATATGGCTTTGAGCAAATTTCCTTCCTTTTCCCACGGTGCTATCTAGTCTTTCTAGTCATCATTTTTAATGGATTCATAATGTTTCATCTGGCAAATGTACTACAATTTATTCTATCAGTCCCTTGTAGCTGAAAGTTTAGATTTTGGTATTTGTGATTCTGTTGCTATCGCATTCCCATGTATATAGTGTTTTTCCCATGCATATGGTGTTTATGATCATTTACTTAGACTAGATTCCTTTGGAAAGAAGTGGAATTGCTGAGTTTAGGCATGTGAACATTTTAATGGATCTTAATTTGTATTTACCAAATGCCTTCCAACAGAGTTGCATTAATTGATATTGTCATCAGCAATAATTTCACCACACCCTCAACAACACTAGGTAAGGTTTTAGAAAATTTTATTGGGGGGAAATGACACCTCATTATTTTAATTTCCAATTATTTCCTTACTAATGAGGTATGACATTTTTCTAAATGTTGGTGAACTAATTGTGTTTTCTCTTTGGTGAACTATCTGCTCAAGCTCTTTGCTCATTGAAATATTAGCAACCAAGTGTGTTTCTTTTCTCCCCATTTTCTGATCTCTACAGAAGAAAGAAATTTGCTGCAAGTATTTTGTAAATATTACATGCATATATATTAGTTATATATAAACAAATATTTTTAACTTTGAAGTTAAGCTTGTTGGTCTTTTCTTTCTGGTTTGTTCTATCATTTCAACACACAGAAAGTTATCCTTCTCCTAGAGGCTTGCTAAATATACACTTCTATTTCCTTCTGTTTCTCTACTAGTTTTAAGTAGATATATAGATATAGATATAGATGATGATGATATAGATATAGATATAGATATAGATATAGATATAGATATAGATATATTTTATCCATGTGGTATTCTTTTGTATATGTAGTGAAGGGGGATGGCTAACTCTAGCAAAGACCATCAGCCATAGCTTGAACAATGAAATTCATAGATAATCCAACAACAACCAGAAACCAACTAATCATTTTGAATTATTCCTCTGCTAAATCTTTCCAAAGAACTGATAGATTATGTAATAAAATTGACTGGGAAAAGTTTATTTCCCTTGTACAGCCTTTAGTTGAAGGGCTGATAAACTGTTAAATGACTCAAAGGAGTGCAGACAAAGGGCTTGGGTAGCCCATAAACTGGTCAATAAACCCTCCTCTCCACAATGATTGACAGGTACATATGAAGCTCTAAGCCCCAAGTCAAGAACTTACTGAGATGGTAAGAGAGTACAGAGATTAGTGTTCTGTCTTCACTTTTCTAGACCTCTCAGCATAATTTGATAATGTTAGCCAATTTACAGAACCTCTGTTAATTTTCCTTATATCATCTCTCGTTCTCCTCTGACATATTTGATGATTCTACCATCTCCTGTGCAGGCTCTCCTTACATGACTCACTCCTCTGTTGTTTATTTTTCATGAAATTTGACTTCAACTTTCTTTGTTTATCCCTCAGTTTACTTACCTTGGATGAATTTATCAGCTCACATGGTTTCAATTACTATCTATATTGCAATTACTGATGATTGCAAAATCCATGTCTCTTCTGAAACCATCCATCCAATTGCCCACAGGACACCTCCATCTGGTTCCCACCAGTACTTTGAATATATTAACCCCAAAATGAGCTCACCTACCACCTCCACCACCACCAAAATGGCTTCTTTCATTTCTGTCCCTTGGATATACTGACTCAATGAAGGGCCTCACTTTTTAGCTGGTCCCTCACCCCCTATCCAATTTTTTCCAGCTTTCCTCTTTCAAACCTCTTAAATCCTTCTCTTCTGGTTTTATCCATGTGCTGCCTTTTTTCTTTTAGCACTCAAGTGGACTACTGCAGTAGTCTTCAGACTGGCCTCCTCTTCCCACCTTCAGGGATCCTTCAGGGACTTTTCTTGGCAAGACACACAGGGCCTTTTATGATTGAGCCCCTGTTTACTTCCCCCTTATAACTTCTTTCCCTCCATCACTAACACCCACACAGTAGCCAGGTGAATTATTACTCCTTCAACTACACCATGATTTTGCACATGATGTTCTTACTGTCTTTAATGCCATTCCTTGACCCTGTGGTCCTCATTTCCAAGCCTTTGGTTGTCTTAGTGGGTCTCCTTGACTATACCTTGCCTGGACTTCACATGCTCTCTGTAATGATAGAGATTAGACCCAGACCCTACTGGTCTGCCTCTACGCCATGCCCTTGGGACTCATCTCTGGGAATAGATATATAATATTCCATGAAGGTGATGGTTTCTCTAAATGCAGGTAAGAAATCTGGGTAAAGTGTTCTTTTGCTTTTTAGGACTTATTTGGTGGCTGCCAACTTGTGAGGGAGTAAAAATGAAAGTACAATTTGATTTCCTATTTTTTTAAAAGAAAACTCATGTGTTTTCATTCTTCACACTTGGATGCTCTTTAGTATTCTTTGCAAGATTCTTTCTCCAGGGTGGCTTAACTGAGCTATGTGGCTCTCACCTAAGCTGCAAGGCCAGACCTGCATTTGCATACATAATCAGAACTGCCTGTCTGCACTAGTCTCCCCAGCAGGCAGCTCGCTTGGGAGAAGGTTCAGGCTGCCCCCATAGATGTGGGTGGCATTTTCATGGCTAGGAGGGCACTTGACTGCTCAAAACAACACAGTTCCTGAATATCAGTGTGGTCCGCATGTAGCCAAATGTGACCAACAAGTCTTGAGTTTTTGATCACTCATTCCTATGACATTTATTGGGCACCTACAATGTTCAGGACATTGTGTAGCTGTTGAGGAACCTGTCTTAGTTTTGGTTCCCTCAAAAGCAGACCCTGAGACAAGGTCTAAAAGGCGGTTTATTCTGGAGAATGCAAAGGAAGCACAAGTGAGGGAATGAGGAAAGAGAGATAGAAGAGGAAGAAAAGCCTGTGATGGATGCTTTAATGAGCAACCTACTGCTGTGGGCAACCAGGGTGCAGTCTCCCTGAGGACTCTCTGAATCACCGTGTAAAATCTGCTGGGAATCTTCTCTCTAGAAGCATTGGAGCCTGAGGTATCAATCCACCAACTCTCATCCCTAGGGCCCTTCACTCCTTTGGCCCCAGAGATATTAACTCCCCTGAACTTCAGACTTGTACTTACTTGCAACAGAGTAAAGTTCCTTAGATGCTGAGGAAACCCTGAGGCCCAGAAGCCAAGAGAGACAGGCTCTTGGGGTAGGAAGTTGTCAGTGTGCTTTGAAGCTGCCCACCATGGCTGTAGGTAGCTCAGGTTGGTCAAGGTGATGCAGGACAGGGCATCAACATCCCGTGCTACACAAGGAAAGATGAAATTAGGCATGATACTTCTATTCTCAAAGAACTCACCACCTATGAAAAAGACAAACAGGGCAACAACCTAACCATTAGCTGTCAGGACAAGTCCTGTCTCAGAGATCTATACAAGCTACATGAGAGCATGTAATTCATCCTGGGCTGGGAGAGGTGGAAGATCAGTGATATATTCCAGGAGCACATTATGTTTGGGCCAAGACTTTAAGGATGCATGTTCCTCAAGCACAGAAGAAGGAGCAATGAACTGCAGGGAGCACAGGCAGCAAGCCCTAAGTATGCTAGATATTTGCAGCGAAGTGCAGGCCACTTGGTGTGGCCAAAGTTTTGGCTGCTTTATCAGGAGCAGTAGGAGAGCTGGCCAAAATGTAGGCTGGGCCAGACTGTGCAGGAACTTGACTATACCAAAAGAAGGTGTTAGCACTGTAACCCCCAGGAGGTAATGGCAGCCCATCAGTGTTTCAATAGTGACGTGTTTTGAGCTTTAGAAAGCACACTCACAGAGCAGCTTGCAGGGTGGATTAGATGGTGACAGGTGAAATAGGAGCCTAAGGATCATGATTAGGAGGTGTGTCAGTCAGGCTCTGGGCAGGAAACAGATGGCATTTTCCAAAGGAGTGGAAGAGTTCCCAGACATCGGAGAGTCCCCTGGCTACAGAAGAGGGCCACTGGGCAGGAGCGGGGGGTTAGGTAGAGGAAAGCAGCCAGGGCCAATATCACTCTGGAGGGAAGAAGCGGGAGCCAGGGGAACAAATACTCCAACCTCTCCACATGCCCATCCTTGTAGCTCTTGACAGAGATGACCATTGGGCAAACCTAACCAGAGCCAGATGGCAGGGCTACCCAGTTGATGCACCCCACAAAGGCTAGCCTTTTTGGGCTCAGAGCAAAGTGGAGAAGCCCAAAGGATGGCCTAAAGGGGAAACAGGATATCCAGCCCAGGAGGTCCTTATAATTGGCCAGCGAAAAATGACAGCAGGTGAGCTCAGTATTGAGACCATGGGATTTAAGGAGTCTGTAGCACTCTCTGGTGGAGGCAGTAAGTGATCTGAGTACATTGGCTGAAATTCCTGCATCTAGATCATTTCTTGAGTGCCACTCTCCTAATAGGCACGTACTTCTGAGAGGGGTAAGGTTTTGTCTGTTACCTACTTTTGACTTTATTGTTAAATGAGGTGTTGATGATGAGCAAGGGCAAAGCCTGAATGAATCTTTTGAGGAAAAGGGCCTTCTGGAGATGAGCTAACAATAGATATCCATGGAACCATGTTGGAAACTTGGTAGCCATGGGGCAACAGGAGAGGAAGGGAGAGAGCACAACTCTGGGGACAAAGGGCTAATGAAAGAGAATGTAAGAGGACCCTGAAAAAGAAAAAAAAGCTTATCCTGGGCTTCAAATGCCATAGAAAGATCTTATCTAAGAGTTTGTAGGACCACACAGCAAGACACCAGCTTTATAGAAATCCACATGCTGTACATACAGTATACACACACATACACACACAAGCTGCACACAAAGATAACCCTTCCATATTAGTCTGGTATGGCTTCCATAACAAAATGCCACAAATTGAGTGGCTTAAAAAAGATAAATGTATTATCTCACTGCTCTGGAGGCTAGAAGTCCAAAATCAAGGTGTGGCAGGGCCATGCTCCTTCTACAGGCATGAAAGAAGGATCTGTTCCAGCCCTCTCTTCTAACTTTTGATGGTTCCTTGTCTGTGGCAGCATAATTCCAACCTTCACATAGTGTTGTCCCTCTGTATGTGTATGACTGTGTCCAAATTCTCCTATTTTATAAGGACACCAGTCATATCGGATTGGGGCCTACATCAATTACTTGATCTTGACTTTTATCTGCAAAGACCTTATTCCCAAATAAGGTCACATTCTGAGGTACTGGAGGAATCTTTGGGGAGAAGGGCACAATTCAACTCATAAAACCCCTAACACTCACATACAGTTGATGTGACCTACCTTTCCCTGTGTCAATCTTTGTATGGGGTCCAAGGAGTCATGGAGGATGTTGAGAGCATTAACTCAGCAATCCTTTCTAGGACCACAGAGCATAGAGGTGACATGAGCTCACAGGGAAAGGATTCCTTCCTGGACGGCCTCAAGGGAATTTTTTTAATTGATGCACACAAAATGTAGGGATAGAGATTCACAATTGAATTTCAAGTATCTAAAAACTACAAGAGTAATATGGTGCCATTTCTTAAGCACTTGAGTCACACCAGTGTGTGGGCTTGGATTCCTCCCAAGCAGACCCTGAGATGAGGAATTAGGTGCAATAATTTATTTGAGAGGTGATCCAGGAGGAACTGTGAAAGGGTGGAGCAGTGATAGAGGAGGGAAACCAGTAGAGGGTGAACAAATTATTGTGTTACCATGGTGGGCAATTGGGACTCAGGCCTCTGAGAGGCTATGTGAAACATGCCTGCGTGTGGAAGCTGGAATTTCTATCCATCAACTCCCATCTCTCACTGGTGGAGGTGTACTCCAGGACCAAAGAACATGCTCAGGCAGAAGGATGCAGGAAGCCACAGGCTGAATGGTAACTGACTGCCATTAACCTATAGGGTGGGCCACGGGCATGTGGGTAGGGCACCAATAGCTTCTGCTGGTCCAAGCATGGCACTTGAACTTCAGCAAGGAAATATGATGTCAGTATTATTACCCTTAATTTGAAGATGAGGAAAATAAGGGGACTCAAAATATTCTAAAATTCACAAACTAGTAAGTAGTTTATTTAGGATTAGAACAGATTTCTATATGATTTTTAAGCCAATATTCTTAACCACAAAACTTTACTACTGCTCAAATAATATGTGTTTTGGGTTATATTACTCTAAAAAGATAAGACCTTTTTTTCTCTCCGAGTTCTATCAGGAACTAATGCTGACACAAAGTAGAGAAACACAGAGGGCCAGACAGATAGCTTATGCCCCAATCTCTAGTCTTTTGGATGTGAGCTTAACTCTCTTGGGTTTCTTCACACGATGCCCTGAGATTTATTTCTGAGATATGCTGGCAGGGATAGGCCCTGCCTGGACCACCTCCTGAGGCCTTTTAGGGGAGTGTGGTGAGATGTCCAGAACGAGGCCCACAGCAGCCACACCCAAGTTCCAGTTGGCATCCATGTGGTCCCTGGCTTTTGTGGATTATCCTTTTTCCAGGCTTGCCACTGCCTGTCTCTTCCCAGCTATTCTCAAGGCCTGGGGCACCAGAGATACCCTGTTGAGGGGCTGCTTAAGTCTCTTACCACCTACTGCTGTGATGCCATTCTCCCCTGTTTGGGGTGGAGTGACAGTGATAGATTAAATGCACCAATTAAATTAGATCCTATTTTAAAGAGCTTGAACTGGATTTACTTTTAATTATAGTGCTGTGCTCGTTGATGAGGTATTGTCGAGGACTTAACAATTGGTTGATTGTGCATCCGAGTGTTCAGAGAGCAGTTCGCAGTTTCTGGGGAGAGACCGGGAAGAAGCAGGTGGAGAGGGAGGAAGGGAGAGAAGAGAGGATGTACTATTTCCATTGATAATCCATTCCACTTCTCCTTGTTTTCTGCTAGTCCTCTGTTATTTGGAGATTCAATGAGCCCAGCGTAGGGTAGAGAAAGGGCCAGAGGCCATGGAGTGCCTGGCTTGGGGCCCATCCTGCCTCTGCCCCACTTGATTGAATTTGTTACCTTCCCAAAGAAACTAACCTGTCCTGTCTGTTTCCTTTCAGTGTTTCATTAATTCATCTCACCAAGTATTTATTGAGCTTCTAGAATGTACTAGCACTGTTCCAGGTGTTGGGAATAGAGCAGTGGACAAAGGAAAAATTCTCTGTCCTCATGGAGCTCACATTCTAGTGGTGGGGGTGAAAGGGATGTCAATAAGCAAACATATTTTACAACATCAAATAATGATAAATGCTGAGAGGAAAACAAAGCAGGGTAAAGACATAATGGACAGGAGACTGTATTTTAGACAGTAGTCAGGGAAGGTCTCTCTGAGAGTGACGTTTAAGCAAAAGCAAGTGAGGGGCTGAGCCATGTGAATATTGGGAAGAGCAGTATCTTAGGTCAAGGGAAGAGTGAATGCAAAAACCCTCCCATGGGCAAGTGGGGATACCTATATTTTCTGCCTTACTACCAGCTAAGCCAGCCGTGAGCAAACTATGGCCCGCGGGCCGGATCCGGCCCATTTGAAATGAATAAAACTAAAAAAAAAAACAAAAAAAAACCGTACCCTTTTATGTAATGATGTTTACTTTGAATTTATATTAGTTCACACAAACACTCCATCCATGCTTTTGTTCCGGCCCTCCGGTCCAGTTTAAGAACCCATTGTGGCCCTCCAGTCAAAAAGTTTGCCCACCCCTGACTAAGCCCTATGTGACCAGGTACTTGGATCTTTGTGGTCACCCTACTGGGGGCCCAGTCTGGTTCCAGGAAGGAGTGTAGTCCCCACACACTGATTAAATGATGCATCTCAGCAGTCCCCTTTGAGGAATCTACATTTAGGACTCAACTCTGTTGGAATGGGAAAGAAGGGAAGCTCAGAACAAAAGCCCATGAGCCAAGTTTACACATGCAAAGTTGTACTTGAAAAAGTGCCTTGGACCATAGGTAAATCCAGATACTTGGTTTTGGTTCCTGCTTAGCCTGCCACCTACAAATCAAGTGAATTTGGGCAAATTTCTCACTGCCCCACACCCTCTGAGTTTCAGTTTTGTCATCTGTAAAATATAAATGAGTGTCTTGTATTAGATTTACAGTACCATGTAACTAAGGATGGGGTAAAGGAGCAAGACATTGAAAATCCTGAAAAGGGGGAGGGAAAAGGCTAGGAAGAGCACAGAGAAGACCCCAGCCTTAGCCCCTGGGCATTGAGAGTTTTCAGAAATCTTTGTCTTCAGTTTAGAAGTGGCAGCTCCATTCGTGGCTGGTGTGGCTGGTAACTTCTTTATCTGACTCAGTTTGGGTCTCCAATCACAGAACTGAGGTAAGGATTCAAGGTCAAACAGTTTATTTGGCAAATGATTGCAAAACACAATAGTGGGCCAGGTGGGGAAGTGAGACAGGACATCATGAAGCCAGTTGCCACTATGCAGACGCTGCAAGTCTGTGTAGAGCAGGTGCCTTAGAGTTCTTCCGCCTGAGGGCAAGGAGCTGGGGCATTTATGTACCCAGTCCTGTTGGTCAATAGATATGGGTTGCTCTGGGACATTAGGAGGGGTGTTAATTCTTTGGCACTTCTGACCCTCAGCAGCAACAGCAGGCAAGTACACTTTAAGGCTTAAAAAAGCCCTGAGGTAAAGGAATGAAGAAGCTGGTGTTTGAAACTTGGATGGCATTCACTAACGTGAATATGGGTAAGATTCTCACAGCAAAACTCATACAACCCCCAAAGCAGGCAGCACCTCCCCAGATCAGCCTTGCAGGCAGGGGGCCCCAAGCATGAACTCCAGACCCAGAACAGAGAGGGCACCCCTCAGCAGCAGTACACTATGTGGTCAGGCCTCTGGCCTTTGGGAAGTAGAAGGGATGAGAATCAGGAAAGGGAAGCCCAGCTGTGACAAACCGAGCTTACTGCCCCACGAAGTTCACTATGCGTGGAAATACCATGTGCTCAGTCCCTCAGATAGTGGATAAGCCTAGCAGATGGAGATGTCTCTGTGTCGTGCCCCTGCAAAGGATGCCAGTCCCTGACTGGCAAGAGAGTTGCTGACAGTATTACCATAGCAACCTACAAGAGCCTACCCAAGGATCCTCTAGTGATTGAAGAGACAGAGCAGTGACCAGGATTCCAGGGAGTGCACTGCTAGGGCAGATGCTAAAGCCAAAGACAGTTGGTATTCCCTGCTCTTGACATTGTACTTGTGACCCATATTACACACACACACACACACACACACACCACCCTAAGCTGGTTGGGGCTTGGGAAAACACCTGTCACAATGTTGTGCCGACTTCTTGTGTAAGCAGGGACAAGTGGGTGTCTCTGTTTTCCCTCCGTAAAATGATTCAGATGCTTCTGGTGCCTTGGCCTTCACCGTGGGAGGCAGCAAGCGCTGACACAAGAATGTCTGGGAGGTATTTGGAGCATCTTGAAAGAAAAAAGTTGTCAAGAATTCTTGTTATGAAATGCTACAGCTTTCCTTTTCTTTTTTAATTTGAAGTCTTATGAGTTTTCAAATTGTATTTAAGATATTTCAAACCAGCAGCTCTTCTGAGACCACAAACCATCCAGAGTCGCTGACCACAATGTTAAGGTAAAAATAAAGTTCGAATTAAAAAGATGTGCTCCTGACTTGTGGCCAGATTCCAGGTAGAAACTTAAAAGCTTCCTCTCCAGTCAGCTTCCTGCGCTGACCCCCCAGCCTCACTTAACTCTGGGCTGCCGCATACTCCTGGCCATTAGATATTGAAAACAGGAAATTAAGGGGCCTGTTGGGGGGATGGTAAGGCTTGAAACAACTTCAGAGAACAAGCTGGTGAAGTCATAGATCTTATCTCCCTGCCTTTTCCACGTCGGGTTTCTTTAAAGATAAGGTAGTGAATCAAAATGTTCTGCCTTTTTTTCCAAGATGGAAGCAGAGGAGGATTTTTTTAATACCCACTTCTATCCCACTGTTTCTAAAGATAACCAGATGAGAGGAATGCTTCCATTGTGTGCATGTGTATGTGAAATGCGATTACAGAACAATTTCCCCATCTTGGTTCCTGAGGGCTGGGGGAAGAGTGGGAAGAGGAATGAGGTTTGGGATCAAAAGGAGGCAGGTAGCCATTGGGGCCTTATGTCATTGTTGATGATAATGTTTTTGTTGTCTTGTTTTATTAAGGCATGGCTCAAGCCAGAGGGAATGTGGTAGGACCATGGCCAGTTTATGCTATAGAACTAAATGAAGGTGTCTGTCAGGGGAAATGTGTGTTTGGGTTCTGCCAGTAAGATGTGGGCACACTCTGTTGGAATGCCAGCCCAGTTGGGCATATTGCTAAGTGTCAGTTCACCCAAGGATGGGCTGGGTAAGGAAGCAGTATTATACTGAAAGTGGCTTGAAGCAGCCCAGGCAGACAAATGTGAGATGGGGTTAAGGAAGGAAGGCAGGCATTCCAGCTGGCCACTCAGGCCTGAGGGGTACAGCCAGAAGGATGAGTCATGTGTGCAGACATTGAGGGGAGCAGGGAATGTGTGAGGCAAGGGTGAGTGAGCTCAGGAGGAGCAGACCTCAGTTCAAATCAAGTTTTGTGACAGGCATGTGGCAGATACTAAGCTTTTGGGTTTTGTTCTCTTAAAATTGATCAATAGCTATATTGTGAGGTTGATATGGAGATTAAACAACTTTTTTAGAAAGTGCATGAGGCTGTGAAGTGTGTATGGTGCTATAGGATGTATTTACATAGTTTCAGCAAAATCGTGCTGAGAGTGGAGGCTGCCAGTTTAAAGGGAAAACACAAAAGTAGATGTTAAGCTTATTTATGAAATAGCTTCTATGGCCTTTGGGTGAACCTAGAGAGCAATTTACATCTGGCAAAGAAAAACTGTGATGAACAAGAGAATCTAGATTTTGTGAGCTCTATGGCCATTACCCCGGCCCCCTTCCCAACCAGCAACCTTCTTGCATGCTAGCCACTGTGCTCAGCCCCAGAGTTACAATGGGGAACAAAATAGCCTCAAGCCCTGCTCTCAGGAGCTTATACTTCATTGTGGGGGACAGAGAGTAAACAAGCAATAGCAGTATAGACACTGGGACCAAGCGAGGGCAGGAGGAAATAGGGTCCTAAGAGAGCACAAAGAGAAGGGCCTGCCTCACCTGGACGTAGTCAGGGAAGACTTCTCAGAGGAAGGGAAAGTCAGAGTTGTCCAGGTTGTCAGGGGATGGAGTATGCAGAGAGGAAAGAAGAAAGAAAGAAAAAGAAAGGAAGAAAGAAAGAAAGAAAGAAAGAAAGAAAGAAAGAAAGAAAGAAAGAAAGAAAGCAAGCAGAGGGCAGCTAAGAGCATGTCAGAGTGACTGTGTCACCCTAGCTGGTAACTGACCTCATGAGGAAAGATGTGGGGCCACTGACAGAGACAGGGCTCTGACTTTGTGGGGTAGTGGGGACTGAGCTGGGAAAAACAAGCCATGTGTAAGTGGGTAAGTGGATGAAGGAAAGCTGCCTCTGGATCATGGGGGTGGAGCTGAGACAGGCCCACCCAAGACCATCCTAGAGTAGCCAAGGGAAATTTCAAGTCAGAGTTCTAGAAATTTCACTGAGGGGCCAGAGCTGGTGACTATTTTTGGTACTGTTATTGGGGGCCTTTTCTCATTCACACTCCAGCATGCTGGAGGAAAAAAAATCAATTATTTGACAAACTAGGCATGTCAGATTATTTCTCAATCTGAGGCATGTCTCTTTTAATGTTAAACTCACATTGGTTACAAACCCCCATCTTGCAATGTTCTTATGTAGCACCTGTTCCTACCCTTCCCTCTCTCTGCATCCCATAGTAAGTCCAGACACCACCTTAGCTCATTTGTCCAAGGA
Organism: Myotis nattereri; assembly: GCF_964212035.1. Taxonomy (NCBI): domain Eukaryota; kingdom Metazoa; phylum Chordata; class Mammalia; order Chiroptera; family Vespertilionidae; genus Myotis; species Myotis nattereri. The sequence goes on along the minus strand of NC_138078.1, from coordinate 153,778,313 downwards.
GTCACACAAAAATGAGGAAATCTTTTTCGGCCATGGTACCATTGCTATCACTCACCAAAAGGTCCTTGTGTGCATCATGAGACACGTTTCAGAATATTCACAGCAATATGGTTTGGAGCAGCCAAACTGAAAGCAGCTTGATGTCCATCAGCAGAAGAGCAGATAGGTAAATCAGGATATAGTCATACATGGAGAATGAACAATAAGCAGTTATAGGCAGCAACACAGATGGATCTCACAACCATAATATTGAACAAAAGGAGCAACATAGAAAAGTCCAGACTGTGTAAGTCTATTTATGTATGCATTTCAGAGGCAGGCAAAAGTAAAGTGTGGTGTTAGGTATTAGGACAGATAGAATAGAGGGAAGGGATACAACTGGAAGAGGAATGGAGGCTTCCAGAATGCTGGTAATGCTCTATCTTTTGACTTGTGTCAAAGTAATACTTGCTTTGTGATAATTCGTTGGGCTGGACACTCATGGATTTTGCACTTTTCTGCACGTGTGTTTTTCTTTTTAAAAAAATATATATATTTGTATTGATTTAAGAGAGGAAGAAAGAGGGAGAGAGACATAGAAACATCAATGATAGGAGATGATCTTTGGTTGACTGCCTCCTGCATGTGCCCTAGTAGGGACTGAGTCCGCAACCTAGGCATGTACCCTGACCAGAAATCGAACTGCAACCTCCTGGTTCATGGGTACACACTTAACCTATATCCAATAGTATTCTGACTTCCTACTGCATAGATTCGTGCACGGGGGGGGGGGGGGGGGGGTTGTCCCTCAGCCCGGCCTGCACCCTCTCCAATCTGGGACCTCTCAAGGGATGTCCAACTGCCGGTTTAGGCCCGGTCCCTCTCACAATCTGGGACTGCTGGCTCCTAACCACTCACCTGCGTGGCTGCCTGATTGCCCCTAACCACTCTGCCTGCCAGCCTGATAGCCCCCTAACTGCTCCCCTGCCAGCCTGATTGACACCTAACTGCTCCCCTGCCAGCCTGATCACCCACAACTGCCCTCTCCTGCAGGCCTGGTCGCCCCCAACTGCCCTCCCCTGCAGTCAGACATCCCTCTCGCAATCCGGGACTGCTGGCTTCTAACCATTCACCTGCCTGCCTAATCGTCCCTAACCATTCTGCCTGCTGGCCTGCTTGCCCCTAACTGCCCCCCCAACAGCCTGATCGCCCCCAACTGACCACCCTGCCAGCCTGCTTGCCCGCAACTGCTCCCCTGCCAGCCTGCTCACCCCCAACTGCCCCCCATGCCGGTCTGCTTGCCCCTGACTGCCCCCACTGCCAGCCTGCTTGCCCCCAACTGCCCCCCCACCATCCTGCTCGCCCCCAACTGCCCCCCACTGGCCTGATTACCCCCAACTGCCCTCCCCTCCTGGCCTGATCACCTCTAACCGCCTCTGCCTCGGCTGCACCACCATGGCTTTGTCCAGAAGGACATCCGGAAGGTCTCCTGGAAGGTCTCCCAGTCTAATTAGCATATTACCCTTTTATTGGTATAGATTAAATCATGTAATATTTACTATTTTTGTGTGATTTCTTTCACCCAGTATTATGCTTGTGAGATTCATCCATATTGTTGCATTTAGGTATAGTTTGTTCATTGTTGTTGCTATGTAGTGTTCCATTGTGTGAATCTATCATAATTTACTTATCTCTTCTCTTATTGATAGACTGGAGGCCCGGTGCACAAAATTCATGCACCTGGGGGGGGGGTGTCTCTCAGCCTGGCCTGCACCCTCTTGTAGTCTGGGATCTCTCTCACAGTCCGAGACCCCTTGCTCCTTACCATCTGCCTGCTCGCTGCTCCTTACCACTCGGCTCACTGCTCCAAAGCACTGCCATGGAGGCGGGAGAGGCTCCCACCACCACTGCTGTGCTCACCAGCTATGAGCCGGCTTCTGGCTAAGCAGTGCTCCCACTGTGGGAGCGCACTGACCACCAGGGGGCAGCTCCTGGGTTGAGTGTCTGCCTCCTGGTGGTCATTGCACATCATAGTGACCAGTCGTTCTGTTCGTTCCAACATAGTGGTCGCTTAGGCTTTTATTATATAGACTAGATGCCCGGTGCACGAATTTGTGCATCAGTGGGGTCCCTCGGCCTGGCCTATGGGATCAGGCTGAAACTAGCTCTCCAACATCCCCTGAGGGGTCCCAGATTGCAAGAGGGCACAGGCCAGGCCTCTCCCCCACCAGTGCATGATCGGGGTCAGAGAAAGATGCAGAAAGTTGGCCAGCTGGGGAAGGACCATGGGAGGGCTCCAGGGCATGTCTGGCCCGTCTCGCTCAGTCTTGATCGGCCAGACCCCAACTGCAAGCTAACTTACTGGTTGGAGTGTCTGCCCCCTGGTGGTCAGTGCACATCATAGCAAGTGGTTGAGCAGCTTTAGCATACCATTAACATATTACACTTTGATTGGTTGAACGGCCTACTAGTCAACCAAACAATTAGCATATTAGGCTTTTATAATATAGGATATTTATTTGAGTTGTTTCAAGTCTATGGTTATAAATATTCTTGTAAGTCTCCTTTCAGTAAACATATGCATGCATTTCTTTTGGGTAGACACCTAGGAGTGGAATTGCTGGATAAGAGGTACATATTTCTTTAGCTTTAGTAGATATTTACAAAGTTTTCCAAAACTATTGTACACAGAGACAGTTTTGAAAATGAATGGGATTGCTAACTGAGCCAAAGGAAGAAACTGGGACTGTCCCAGGCAAACCAGGGCAAATTGTCACCTTGTTCCCAGAAGACCTCCCAATCCACACACCCTGGGTGTTCCTGGGCATCTACCTGTGAATAAGGTGGATGTGTTTAAGTCTTGAGGAGCATTCTTGCACCTCTGTGTTCCATAAAGCTGAGACGCTGCAGATGTCCTTGCAATAAAAACCCATAAAGTAACTGTCATCTTTCCCCTAGCAAATAAGGGAGTCTAGCTAGACACATACTCTCTGGCTAAGCTCTTCTTTTATCACTTAGGAGTAGTCTCCCAAACATCTCCTTCCTTCTCCAGCCTTCTTCATAGAAGTAAGTTAAAGCTGAAACTCTTGGCAGGTCCCTGAACTGCACAGCAAAAAAAATATATTCTGTGCACATCTGCAACGAGGAACGTGAGGCTTTCTAGGGGAGATTTATTGCCACCCTTCCCTCTCCCTTTTGGAAGGTTTTTGGATGCTGCTTCTTGTGTATAGCATGTGCCTCTGGCTTATCACTATGGTAAGTATAAAAGCAATTAATTTTTTCCCTTTTGGAAAATGGAAGTTTTAACCGTACTTCAATACCATTTGCATTTCTGATTTCTATCAAGTTCACACTGTCAGCAAAGAGAGTACTGCTGATATAATTTCTTAATTGCATATTCTCTGTCAGGAAATTGCTTCTTTTGCCTCCCAAACAGAAAACATGTACACACTGGGAGAAGCTCGGCTCTTGACCTCTGCTGCAGGTTAGCTCACCTTGCTGGCATTAGGGAGGCGAGGACAGGTGTGGGAATTTGGAGCAGAGCCTTCCTACATTTTTATATTCACATATGCTGAGCTTGTAAAAATCTTTTGCCTGTTTTGGGTGAAATGGGCAGATTTTGAGAACCACATCTTCATATCTGGTTGTAATTTATTCATATGTTCAGATAAGTTTTGCTAAAAGAAACTGGACTTATTTCTTGCTTGCTTTCACTGACTGTTATTATTATATACTGTTTCTACATTATTGTTTAGATTTATGGAATGTTTAGGCTATAAGGGACCCAAGAAACCATGTGATGTGATGATCCACTCATGTTATAGGTGTAGAGAGTGTGGTAGATTGAATGAATGGTCCAAATACTTCACCCAACCTTGCCTCGTGGCGTTGTTTAATTCCCTGGCAGAGTTTAATTCCATGGGCAGAGTTTAAATTCCCTGACCATTAATTTGGGGCATGGCCAAGTGACTGGCTTTGGCCAATAGAATGGGCCATAAATAGTTCTGAGTCTAGGCTTCAAGACACCTCACATATTTCCACATCTTCCTGGTGCTTCTGCTATTGTAAGAGAAGAACATGCTCACCTAGCCCATTGGTCCAGGAGGAGAAGTGGCATGTGGAGCAGATTTAACCCAGTTAGCCCCATCCTGTGACATGAAGCAAAGACACTGCAGTCTTATATATTGCTGCCAAGCTGTGCTCAGCCTCGATCAGCCAAACCCCAGCTGCCCCCCAGGTCTGAAGTACTCATTGTTTATTGTGGTATGCTGCTGAGACTGGGTATTTTTCCATGGTGATGTTTAACCAGTACAGATGCTGGAAGCCAGAGAGGAAAAGAGACTTACCCATTGTCACACAAGTGGCTTGTAATGAAGTTGAGTCTAGAACCCATGTTCCCTGTTCTCAGGCCTACAGCAGTTCCCCCAGGATTTTCACACACATGTGAAAGATAGTGCTAGATCGTAGGTCTTGCAGTTTTTGTAGCTTGTAAAAAATCGTTGAGAGAAAACAGATGAAACATTACATGGCTCTGGGGATTAATAATGTAATGGGGATTGTTCCCCTTCTGGTTTGAAGTGAATCTGAGCCGGCTATTGCACCCTCACCTCTTCCTCTCTGAAAGCTGTGGAGTTCGCCTGGAAGAAGGTTTTAGTGGCTCAGGAGCTGCTCCAAATGTCATGTGCAAGAACCAGGGCTCGCGTAGCCTTGGAGACCATCAGTGACTGGAGCTGAGATTTGGCACATTTCTAGATAATCAGAAAAGACAAGCCCCTATATCAGCACCCCAGACCCAGGCCAGCCTCTGGGAGAAGCACAAAGAATACCCAGAAAGATAAACTGCCCCATACTCCACCTCCCTCTAAAGATTAAAACCCCATGTTTAGGACTCTGCTAATGACCCCTGGGATGTAGGTGCTTGGAAGAGGTAGACGTGGAGAAGGAGAAATGTCACTGTTGAACCTTACATCATGCATTTACACCTCCTTGTAAACATAGACTCCCTCTACCCTTTCTGGGTCTTACTACTTACTGACCTATCTCCCCTTTGCTGGCAGAGAAGGAATGCTGGTCATAATTAGAATACCAACAGCTTACAGAATTTCTGTATTATTATTATTACTACTACTACTACTACTACTACCAATGATTGCTTGCTTCCTGGCACAACTCTGGAGCTTTTATCTTGCTAAAGGACTCTCTTTCTTCCACCTTTAAAACATACCATTTGTATATGGACTTGGACTCCAGATAGAGAGTGGGTATGAGAAATGGGGAAAAGAAGACTCCATGCTGCCATGCAATTATGTATATTTGATATTTAATCAGTATCTGCCTCCATTCTATATTATAAGTTTCAAGAAGGGAGAGATCACATCTACTTTGTTCATATTGTATGCCTAGTTCAAACCACAATGCCAGACACAAAAGCATTATCAATAAATATTATATGAATGAATGAATCAATGAATCAATGAATGAACACAGCTATTCTGGAAGATAACTCACAGATGACATCTTTGTGCACCCAGAGAGACACAGTTAGCATGTCAGTCTTGGGCCTGTGGGCCCTTTGGCATCTGGTTGAAGCCCCTCTGTCACTCCCTATGGCACCATGCCATGCTGAGCTTGTCTTGACAGATCAGTCACCATTGAGTTGACATCTCTATCACCCAGTCCTCCTTCTTGACTGAAGGACCCAGGAAAGAGACCCAGAATTATTGCAGCTATGGCAAGTGATTGAACTCTCCTCATGCTCTGGGGCAAAATTGGTCTCCTGCTCCTACCTATTCCTTACCTTGGATTTGCTGGCAGAAGTTGGTGACCTGGCAGCATCTGCTACTGTCTGGAACTAAGACTGCTCATCCATGCCCAGTGCCAGCTGGTCAGCAAACCAAAGTAGCCAATACAAAAAATAGCCCAGACTGGCAGGTACCACAAACCGCCTATGACAGAGAACATAATCTGACATGAGATGTCTGATAAGGGGATCATGTGGCCTTCATCCTTGCTCACTGCCATAAGAAGTTATCTGAGTCCAGTTTAGAGAGGGTGGGAAAAATGTTTCTGAGTGCTTCTGACTTTCCCTGGTACATGTGTACTGCCTTAGTTCAGGTTCTCCTGAAAGCCTACTATAAGATAAGATGTGGTTCAGATAGACCAAGCAGAAGTCATGGCTGAGGAAGCCAGCACCATAGCTTTATTATAGTCCCTGTTGCCTGTATATCCTTCTAACCACAACCTGAAGTAATTAACTTTCTCCAAAACACCATGTATTTTCACTACACTATGTCTTTACTCATATTTCTCCTTCTGCCTGGAGCCTCCCCCAACCTTATCTATCTGGTCAACCATGTGTCAACCCCAATGAACCATGCCTTCTGGAATTCATGCCATTGTGTAATCTCCTTTGTTAAAATCTGGGTTTGTCCTACCTAACCAACAGGGAGAGTGACATTTGGACAGCTCCTGGCCCAACACTTAAGAAAACCTGAAATATACTGCTTTGTCTGCTTGGGAGCCCTGGGTCAACATTTTAAGGAGTCTGGGTACCCTACTAGAGAGACCATGTGGAGCAACTATGTGGCTAGGGAGAGGTCCCAAGACTACACTGTGAGAATGAAAAACTCAGTGGAAATCAGTCCCAAGCCAAACTACCAGATGAATTCAGCCACAAGAGTGATTGATAGCAAGACCAGCAGAAGAATTACCCAGCTTATCCCAGCCCAGATTGCAGAATCATGAGCAAATAAAATGCTGTTTTAAGCCACTGTTTGCTAGGCAGCAGTAGATAATTGTAGCAATGTCTTCCAAGTATCATGCCAGCCTTTGCCTCTCCTGTGAAGCATTCCCCTTGTTCCCCCCTCTACCTTCTCCAATAGCCCCTTAGCAGAGTTTTGACATCTTTTTCTGCTACCACAAAATCCTATACACATGTCTCTCTTACCATATATCACTCTGTACAATATCCTTTACATTCTTATTCCTCTACCTTTTAGGTCTATGCACTTTTTGGTAGCTCAGACCAAATTTTATTCCTTTCTGTGTTTTTGATGCCTATGACTATGTCTGGCACATAGTAAGTACAAAGGAAGGTGGAGGTCATCTCTCTGAGACAGTTTAGGTGGCCAAGTGGGCTCTGCCCACATGAGTATGGGCAGCAGTTTGACTCCATAATCCACTGTCTGGTCAACAGTTTTATGGACGTGGGTGGCTCTGAAGGAAGTGAGCAAATGTTTCCTGGACTGTAGTTGTAGTAGTATGTGCCCTATGATATGAAAGTCAAAATACTTTTCTCCCTCCTAACTTCAGTGATTCTGAGAGCACCTAATTTCCTGTATTAAGTATCTTTCCATTTAAAATGCATACATTGTTTCTGTTTCCTGCAATGACTCTTGGTGCAAGCATGCTCTTTGGGAACAATAAATGGAAAGAAGGAGAGAAATTTCCTGTATATCAAAAGTTGTAGAGGAAGCAGGAGTGGGGCAGCCCTGGGGAGGAGTTGAGAAGCTGACTGGAGCCCTATGCAGTGCAGAGAAAGTGTCGCAAGGGCCTGGGGTACTAGAAAACATCGTTGGCCCAGGTCTAATCAATGCTGAAAGGCTTGATGGCCAAGAGTAAGACTTTATGGGACCAGGAACCACAGATCCAAACCCCAGCTCTCCATATACCATCTGGAAGACCTGGGCAATATGAACTCAAGATCAGAAGTTGGGGCAGGGAGATTTCATATAAGTGAATTGATCCAGATTGGCTGATGATTATTTCCCACAATTAACTGGGTTTGTGGCCATCATTTTTAAAGCAGTTGCTGTTTTCCAAGCATTGTGCTTTGTGCTTTAGAAGTCAATATAGCATTTTATCATCACAGAAATCTTAAGAAACAGTTAATACTAGCATTTCCATTTTCAGACTGAGAAATAGAGGCTCAGTGAGGTTAACTCGCCTTAAGTTAAACAATGCAAAAGTGGTGGAGTTGAAACTCAAAGCCAGGTCTCCTCCTCCTCCTCCTCCTCCTCCTCCTCCTCCTCCTCCTCCTCCTCCTCCTCCTCCTCCTCCTCCTCCTCCTTCTTCTTCTTCTTCTTCTTCTTCTTCTTCTTCTTCTTCTTCTTCTTTTCTTAATCCTCACCTGAGGTCATTTTTCCGTGGATTTTTAGAGAGAGTGGAAGGGAGACAGAGAGAAAGAAACAGCAATTGGTTGTCTTCACACATGCCCTGACCATGACCGGAGATCATATTGCTTGTGCAAGGAAATATTTACATACACCAAAATATTTATCTTCATATATGTGAGTACTGCTTTCCACAGGGGGAGAGGAAAATGTGTAAATATTTACTCACTAGAAATAGCTGACACATAGGAAATAGGAATATTTATACTGTACATTGCTTTGTGCTGTCAAATTGTTTCATCTGGAGTCTATGTACTAATTCCCAAATTGGATGAACAACACAAGAATTCTGAAATTGTAAACTTGGAGCTGCTTTTGGAGGTTCTTAACTTGGTTATAAGACTAATTTCCACATACAGTTAATTCTAAATTTCCTGCCGAAACCGGTTTGGCTCAGTGGATAGAGCGTCGGCCTACGGACTGAAAGGTCCCAGGTTCGATTCCGGTCAAGGGCATGTACCTGGGTTGCGGGCATATCCCCAGTAGGAGATGTGCGGGAGGCAGCTGATCGATGTTTCTCTTTCATCGATGTTTCTAACTCTCTATCTCTCTCCCTTCCTCTCTGTAATAAATCAATAAAATATATATAAAAAAAAAATTCTAAATTTCCTGTATCGTGTTTTCTAAAGTTGAGTGCTGCCTTTCAAGATGTCCTGATTCTTTCTAGGAGAAATTATCCTTAGTCCAAAAATCAGAGCCTCTGTCTTTATGCTCAGAGTCCCACACTATGAGTTCTGGCTGGGAGACATTCTCCAGGGAACACTTCTGAACCAACAGTTGAAAGTGGTTGGGAAGTAAGTCAAATACTGAATTGTTTGGACAATGGCCCAGTTTGGTGGTGTCCCTAAGACAGAGCCAAAAACAATACATTTTCAAATAATAATAATAATAAAAACATTGCACTATTTTTTATAAATACTGGTGATTTTGAGAGATATTGTAATAGTGCTATTTGAATACACAAATCCATATATGTTATGGGCCTAGTGTATGGGCTTTGAATTGGCGCTTTCACATATCACTCTATTTAATCTTTACTGCGGCAGCAATCCTTTATGTGAATTGGATTATCTTAAACTGCAAGTAACAGAAAATCCCAATGCAACTGACTTAAACAACAAAGAATTTATCTCATTTAATAAGGAGGTCCAGAGTGAGGATGTTCCAGGGTTGGTTAATTCAGTGGTTCAACTCTGTCCTCTAGGTCTCATGTTCCTTCTATGTTTCCGTCTGTATTCTTGGTGTATTGTCTTATCCTTCCTAAGATCATCTCATGGTTGTAAGATGGCTGTTATAGTTCTGCAAGTCATTTGCCAATACCACAAGATCTAGGAGAAAAAGATGGATTTTTATCTTCATGCATCTGTCTTTTTCATCAAAGTCATTCCCAAAAAACATCAACAGATTTCCCTTAACATAGCATTGGCTGGAATTAAATCACACACCAAAGCCTAATCAATTGATAACAAAGGAAATGGGGCCATCATATTTAACTTAGACAAATCATGAGTCTTCTGCTTTCTGGGGAAAAGCTGAGGCCTACTTCCTCTGAAGCACATGGTTTCCCTAAGCAAGGAAGATTCCTGAATGGTGTTGAAGTTTGGTAAGAAAGGATGAAGAAGAAAATTAGTTAGTGGGTAGGCAACCAACAGGGTCAATGGCATGTCATTTGAAAGATGAAGAAAACAAGGCTCAGAGTAGTTGTAACCATGCAATTAGTAAATGCTACAGCTATAATTCAAATCCAGAGCCTTTTCTATTATACTGTGGCTGCCTTAAATACCTCCAACTGCTACTACTTTCATGGTACTGGAAACAGGTGTATAAGCACAGTTGATGTTTTCTACTAAACTCCCTTCTGTATTTCATATCTAGACAATTATAAAAGGGCTATTTGTGTACATCATTCATAGGCATTACCCAACCATCATTGGCTACAAGACTCCTTTCTCTGTCCCCCACCAGCAATTCTGTCAGAGACTGCACTTGCCTAAGCTTGGAGACCTGGCCAAAAGAGCATCTACTGACCTGGACAGCAGAGAGCGAGGAACCAGAGAAGGGACTATGGCTCCTTGTCAGGTACTGTTTTGGCTATCGGTGCCTAAGCCTATCCCACACTCTGTCTCCAAATGAAAGCATAAAGGATCCTCTGTTGCTGGTGGCGTTGTGTGACTATGGTACAGTGCTGAACTGAATGACTACTTCTGCCTGTGGCAGTGCTCAGTACATAGTCCTCCATTATTTGACAACCTGTCTCTCAGTCATTGATCCTGTTCTATTAAAATGAGAATTAGAAGGTCCTAAGAAATATCTTTCATAGGCCAGGATCTGACAGGTTTCTGAAACTGCCTTACTTCCACAGAACCGTGAGTTCAAATTTTCATTCAGGGTCATGAGTGAAGCATGGTATTGGCAAAACGCTCCCAGACCCAGAAAGTCAGTGTGGGCTTAAACAACAGGCAGGAAGCTGGGATACCACCCCACTTCCTGTTCTCAGTGCTTCTGATCTGGCCCCCTCAAATTAGAGCACTGCTAGCTGAGGCCACCATTTTGGCTCTTAGTATTGGCAAAAAAACTCCAATACATTTTTCTACTTAGAATCAGAATGTTAGTGTTGGGGAAAAAATCTTAAAGATCCATCTAGTTCAGTGTTTCCCAACACAAAGTATACTAAGGAGGGGTAAGCTCTTTAAATTCTCCACCATGGATCAATTAAAATTATATAGATGTAATATATATTTATTAAATTCTTCAATAAATAGTAGAAACCTATTTAAACTCTTTCTCTTTCAATTCTTTTATCACTGAAATAAAACATTAATTCACATTAAAGTCATTTTATTTAAAGATAAATTTTATAGATTTTTAAGAAGTCAAGGTTTTCAGTGGTAAATTTGCAGTCTGAAAAATTTGTCCTGGACCAATGCCAGGTGGAATGTCAGGGGACCCTGATTTTACTTTAACCCCTTTCATCTCTTCTATGAAGAGAGAAAACGGAGGCCCAAAGTCACCAAGCAAAGACCTAAACTTGACTCTCTGGACACCAGTCCATTGACTTTTCTACTGTCCTGGGCCTCTTCGCAATAAAAAGCAATAGACATCAATCAATCTACAAATAGATTTGGTGTTGCTAAGGCTCAGCCCTCCATCTGGCAGAAATCATAGTATATGTTTTCACTGTATTGACCACTCTAGTGTCCAAGTTCCAGCATCAGTATGAAGTAGCAGTTAGTATATATCTCAGCACAACAACAACAAAAATCTGCCTAACAGTGGCTTTTGCAATGAGTATACCTATGGCTTACTCAACAAGTAGTCTGGATGTGCACAGTTGCAGGGTTGGTTCAGCAACTTAACAAGGCCCGTCCATTGCATAGTCCTCGATCCAATGCCTTTATCCTCAGGTAGTATTTTCCAATGTCCCTCCATCACAGATCTTTGTGCATCTTATTGGCCAGAACTAGGTCACAAGATACCAATCAATGGTGAAGGAAAATGTAATTGTTCTAGTTGTCTTGGTCTGATCATTATGTAGCCCCTGATACTGGGCACATTGCTTCTGAACAAACCAAACCAAGGTTCTAATTAGTAAGGAAAAAGCTGAAATGGCCTTTGTATAAACAACCATCAGTGATTGCCACACACTCTCATCCACACACTAATATGAAAATGAAAAGATTTCTACTCACCCTTGAGCTTCACTTTCTTTGTCAGTCTGAGGTGGGGCTGGACAGCAGAGAAGCTGTGAGCACCAAGCCTGCCCACAGAGGAACCCCAGACTGAGGCCCAGGGCCACCCACTGGCAGCTGCCAGGGTAGAGACCCTGAGTTGGGACCTGAGAACAAACCATATATGACAGCCAAATGTAGATGCCGGAACATTAGAAGACACCCTGTTAGAGAGTGACTTACAGACATGAAACACTGAGAAGACAGAAGTGAGAGAGACCTGACAGGAGGAGAGACACACATGCACAATGAGGCATGGAGAGAAACATAAAGAGATTCACATAGAGGAAATGAGATTGCAGAAGTCAGACAGATTGAAGAGAAAGAGACTAAAACCAGGCTGAGAGAAATACACAGAGAACAAGTAGAGAAAAATACAGTGAGCAAAGACAGAGAGACATAGAACAGAGACAGAAGTGACAATGAGAGGGGTCCTCAGCTTCTTCCCCTCTCTCAGATGAGGGAGTGGGCCAGGTGATGGCTTGGCTCCTTTCCATCCCTCTGATTTCATACATTTGGAAAATTCTGATTTAATTCAAATATCCAGCAAGCTTAATCTCCTCTATATCTAAAGGCTGAAGCATGAGAAACATGTCTTTATGTAAGAGCTGATGGGGAATTTGAAAGACAGCCACTGGGTTAAGGAGTCGTGAAACATTGAAATCAAAATGGACCTTAGAGATACTGAGACCTTAAAGGAGAAAACTAGAAAGAACTAAATTGGCCCTGCCTTTTTTTCTTCTTTAAAAGATACGATTGGACAGCATTTGCTAAAACATATTAGAATGATAAGGTATATACTTGTTGTGTTTAAAGAAAGTTAATTTTAGTGTTTCCTCCTCAATTATCAACTGTGGTAAAACATATATTTGTCTTTCCTTCCCCTCCCCCAATGAATCATGCCTCATACTGTTGTTTCCTCTGGAGTCCCCTCCCACATTAATTAAAAATTGGCCATGTGGCAGAATAGCTTTGGTCATTGGGACACTAGCAAGCAAGAAGCAGGAACTTACCAATCATTTACACATTAGGGCTTGCACTCTTGCACACACCCTGTCCAAACCTAGCCGCCATGCTGGGAGAATCCTAAGGCATATGGAGAGGCCACATGGAGGAGAATTGAGGCTCTGACCCACAGACCCTTCTAAGTTCCCAGCTAAAAGCCAGCACCCAATTGCCAGCCATATAAGTGAGCCATCTTGGAAATGGATCTTCCAGCCCCAGTAGAGTCACCCCAGATGATGCTGCATGAAGTAAAGATGATCCTTACCCACCAAGCACTGCTCAAATTGCAGAATTGTGAGCAAATGACTAATTCCTATTGTTTTAGGCCACTAATAATTAGCTGAAATACCTCATTCATACTTAGAAAAGTCTTGTCCCTCTCCTTGGGGGAGTCTTGTCCCTCTCCCTGACCACATTCCTAAGGGGGTCTCCATGCTGCCTGTTAGTGTTTATTCCAGGTATTCAGTTGAGTGCCTTCAATCCTATTCAGGTGAGGCATAAGAACCGCTTAATGGTTTCCAAATTCCACCTTTTCAGTGATGGGTAGGTTGGTTCTCTCTGTATGTGTCTTTTTTAATATGTTTGTTTTCTTTCCCAAGATAAATATCTATTTGCATAGATAAATAAGGGCTTGTGAGACAGAGCTGATTTAGGGAAAGGTTCTATAGTTTGCTGGCTTATCTGGTGCTTATGGAGTTTGAATGCATCAAGGTTCCAAACCTAAAGGTTAATGTTTTGACACTGAGAATCCATCAGTCAGGGAATGAGTATGGGGGAACAACTTGCATTAATTATTACTGACTCTTAATTTGAATCAATGAAAATGCCAGAATGACAGAGGTGTTTAGATTGAATAATAATTAGCAAGGCTGACATGGGCATGAAAAAGAGTTGCAGGAGAAGAGAACAGAGTCCGCTGACTGGGGATGAATTAGGGAGGCAGGGCTGGGTCTGGACAAGGCAGCAAAGCAAGACTCTTGGCCAGAATCATCAGGGAAAGTTGAGTGGAGAAGAGGTCCACAAGGCAGGGCAGAGCAAGGCTGAGCTACTACTCTGCAGGTCTGAACTGTGGGAGAACGCAGTCTCTGAACTGTCCTTAGTGTTGGTGAACCAACATGACAGTCAAAGCCACTTACCTCCTTACTGTGCCAAATGTTGCCCTTTGAGAAATGAACCAAGTTGTGGATGCTTCCTTGTGTTAAGATCCAGCATCATTGGACTTTAGATATCAGCTGTCATAATGAGGCACTTTAGTTTACAGATGACTGAACTAAAGCTCAGAGATTAGAGGGACCTTGGCCAAAGTCATACAGCTGGCAAGGGACAAAGATAGCAGGACACTCAAGTCCTCTAACTCTTCCCACAATTGTCCTTCCCTCAGTGTTTCAAAGCTCCATGTAAAATAATTATCCTGATATATTGCCACCCTCTTATTGGGGGCAGGGCACCAAGTAGTTGCACCCTTCCATGGGTAAGATGGGACTCAGCAATAGCTGAGCTGTGGGAAGTCTTTGGAAAATGTTACTAGTAAGCAGAGGAGTGCTTGAACCCTTGGTTTCAGTCATGATGAACAACTTGTAGTTTCCTGAAAGAAGACAATCCTTTCATCCTTCTATGCCTCAAGAGCAAACTGTCCAGAAAACTAAGCTAAGCAGGCAGGAAGGGTCAGTTCTCCCAGTGTGATGCTAACAAAACCTGGAGTTTATTCTGAGCTGTGGGAAGTCTTTGGCAAACGTTAAACAGAGGAGTGTTTGTAAAGACATAGATTTTCAGTCCAGGACTCCTAGAGCATAATGCTTAAGAGCACAAGCACTGGTATCAGATCTGGGTTCCATCCTGCTTTACAACTACATAAGTACTTATTTCATTGTTCTCTTTCTGCCTTGAATCTTAGCTCTTTGAGATCAGTAGCTATGTCTTCTTAATCACTACTATAACCACGGAATCTAGAAGTCTCTGGCATATAGTAGATACTTGTGGGACACTATTAGTTGCTCCTCAAAATCCATTCTCCATTTCCTTCGGGGCACATAAAACACAAGTAAAGATGTCATTTCCAGCATCACTTGCAGCTAGATGTGACCGTGCAATTAAGTTTTCCCCAATGGAATAAAAGTGAAAGATGTGTGTGCAACTTTGCCCCACTTGCTTTAAAAACTGCTTTCCCTGAAATTCCCCTTCACCTTCCCACAAGCTAAGACACAAATGTGCCCCTAACCAGGCTTTGACCTTTGAAATGAGAGCAACACCCTAGTGGGTGGCAGAGCACAAGAGCAAAGGAACTTGGATTCCTGAAGAACTACATAGAGCTGAGTTGACCTGCAAAATCTGGACCACCGACCTTAAACTGTTCCATGAAAGACAAATGAATGCCTCTGTTTTCTGAGCCACTACACTAGAGGATCTTTTTGTTCCAGTGCCTTAGCCCTTACCTTAACTAATACCATGCTCAATAAGTATCTGTTGAATGAATGAATGAAATATATTGTTCTGCAAATGCTATAGGAATTTTATATTATTTCCCCAACGAAATCATATCTTGAGTGCAGGGATCCTATCTGTTTACTGCCCCAAAGCACCCAAGTTGGTGCCAGACTGTTGTTGAATTCCATTAAATAGAATAAACTCAATTCTTACTAGATGAGTCTCCTTAGACAAGCCCTTTTAGTAATCTATTCTGCCAGAAGGGGAAAGGACTGTCTCCCTAGACTGGTTAACGAGTTTAGAAAGTGTTTGAGGCTCTTTGGATGAGGAGTTAGTAAGTGCAAAAGAAGTCAAGGTAGCACGACAAAGGTAAAAACTCGTGAGTGACACTAGAAAATTTACAGAATTACAGCTGGCAGAGCTCAAGCATTTGCACAGCAGCTAAAAAGTCACAGGGGAGAAAGGGAACCCTTCTCTATGGAGAGAAGCATAGTGCATCAAATTTAACAATGTTGCCACACACACACACACACACACACACACACACACACACAACCCTGTTCTGCTGAGAACTCGTTAGTTACATCAGATGTGACATATGGGTGGGTAATATAGTCTGGAGCCTAGATTTCTTTAATTAACAAATAGCAATCAGGAGTGAGGGCAATTCCAGGGGAATGGTAATTGTCTGGAAGTTCTGGATGCCTGCAGGCTCAGCCGCAGGCCAGAAAGCCAGCCAGCTCTGTCCCTGTGAAGCACACTGAGCCAAGGTCATGACTGCCATTTTAAACAGGGTCTTTTTTTCCAAAAGATTGAGATCACAGCTGATTATTGTGGGTGAGGATTTCCTCTGTGATGTATACAGCTTTGGGAGAGTGAATGAGCGATAGTGCTACAATAGGGAATATACAACCTGATGGGGCTCTAGGGACCAAATTCTGCAGGTGCTGGGTGACCAGGAACTGGGAGAGGTCAATCTGACTGAGAGTTCTTTGATTCAACATATAATTACTGCATAGATAGTATATACAAAACATGAGGCTGAGACCAGATATTTGTGAAACATTTTTAAACATTTAAGAAGAAATGCAAAACAACATTTTTAATGTGGTGATAATATCCACTATGGTTGTAAAGTCCTTGTGAGTAGAGATTACATTGTTTTCATCTTGGTATATTCCATAGGCTCTACCTTATGTTCTGCAGGGAATAGGAGCTCAGCAAGTGTCAAATTGAATTTAAGTTCATAGAGTGATGTCAACTAGACCACCAATGAGTTACTTTAAAAATATTTTTATATCAGCTTTAGTAAATGCATAAGAATGTCATGTGAATTTTTTGCCTGTAAATTGGTGCTTTTAAAGTGAGAGAATTTTTTTTTTCCCTCCTTAAAGTTGTTGAAATGGTTCCCTTACAATCATGCTCACATTCTCCATTTACTTGGCAAGCTCTTTTTTCCCTGATAATACAGAAGTAAACAAACACCCTCTGGGCCCCTCTCTGGATCATCACAAATTCCAAATAAGAACAGTCTAGATTAATGAGGTTTTTTATTTACTGTTCTAAGTGAAGTTGAAAGATAAACAGCTCTCTTTGTCTGGACCACAGGACAAGTGGGCTCAGAACATTCCCAGGCTTAAGTCGGGACACTTAACATCACTGTGGAGTTAAACTGCCAGAGAGGAAAACAACAAGGTGGTTCTGGGTCCCTGAACCTCCAAAGAGAGACTCAAGCATTAACTTGATCTTGGAAGACGTTCAAGTCTTTGTTCCTGTCACAGGTTGTGCTCTCTGGAAGCAGAATTGGAATTTGTGAGGCAAGATGTTTGTTCAAGATCAACACCTGTGGAAGAGAGGGGAAGAAAACAGGAGTGGGGAAGAGGGTCAAGCTGTCATGCGTGCCTAAGTCTGGCCAACCCAGCGGGGTGCTCTGGGCAAGGATTACTTGTAGAAAGTCTCATGCTGGGCACAAATGGCTGGTGCTTTACACTCCCCAATGCTCAGTTGTGGAAAGTGGCCCATCCCAGGGAAAGGCATGATCTTAAGACAGACAGCTCGCTGCAGCTGAGGTGCTCTCGGAAGAGCTGATGGCTGAAGGCTGCCTGCTGACCACCTTTCTTGCAGCTGGGCAGTGAGACCTTCCTTGAAGGGGATCTGGGCAGTGCATTTCTATCAAAGATCCAGAGGCAAAATTGGTTCTCAGTTTTGCCCAAGGCTTCCTGGCTGCTCAGAGCCTCCTGACATCTGATGAGCTCCAGGCAGAACTACAAAGAAGCTGATTGCCTTTCTCCATGTAGCCCCTTCCTCCTCCCATCATTTTTTAGACCCTTCTCTCCTTTAGGCGTAATATCTATTTAAAATATTATCAACCACCAATTTACCACCCCACATGCTAGGAATAACCACAGATAAACACAGATAGGTCCCTGCTGTCAGAGAGTTTTTATTCCAAAAAAGAAAATGACATTGAACTCTCAACAGAATTGTTTGATTATCAATTTGATATAAGTATATGAAAGAAGTTTATGCCTGTTAAAGTGATCAGTAATGAATCCCTCCATAACTGGAAGGGAATAAATGTGTGTTGTTTTAAGCCACCAAGTTTGTGGCAATTTGTTACAGCAGTGGGAGGAAACTAATACAGGTTCCTTCCATGAAGCTACTGTGTGCTCTACAAGAAGTTTAACTTTTTCATCATCACCGTGTATTTCTGTGGCACTTACATTTGGAGAATTTTCCCTGTGGGACCTCATGACAGCCCTTTGGGGTAGGTAAGAAAAGGCTTACCTCCATTTGTCTGAGAACTGAGACTCAGAAAACAAAGGACTTTTCCTGAACTGCTTAGCACCAACCATTTCCTCCACAGCCATTCTGCCTCACTCCTGGATCCACACAGCCAGCATGCTGTGGGCGCTCTAATTCTGGAGCAGACCTTTGGTTTCTCGAAGCTACCGCTCCAGCTGAAGCTCTGCCAGAGTCCTTTGGCCGCTGTCTGGGCTGGTAAGACTCTAAGGATGTCACCACCTGAGGCTCCATCCTTTGGAATCATAGAGTTGGTCTAGTGAAGACAGCTGTGCAGAACCACTCTCGGGGTGGTCTTAGACTGAACAATTTCCTGAGCCCATCAGCCCTTGACCTCCATTTGCTAATCTCTTAATCCATCAGACTGCCAAGAGAACAGTCTGATGTTCATGAGTTTATGATATTACAGGAGGGGCCTTTCAAATTTTGGTCTCATTCATGTCACCCTGGGTAGTAACAGAAGGTTAGAACTATTTCAAACTCTGCTACCAGTTAGCTGAGTGACCTTGGGAAGGTTACATCACATCTCTGACACTCAGGTTCCTGGTACAACAGCCTTAAAATAAAAAGGCACAGTTAGAGCCACCTCTGTAGGGTCACTTGAGTAAAAACTTTATTTGCCAATCAATAGAGTGTCTAAAATTCCACCATTATATATTCAGTTCTTTATAGAGATGATCTTTTATTTGTCAAGGATTTCCTATTAAAATGAAAATACCTGCATGGTAGTTATACCTCAGGTTATTATGAGTTATCACTTTAACCAAGGATTATGGTATTCTTTCTAGCCTTGTCATCTGTCTGAATTTAGAACATAAGAAGAAATGAGGTTTTTTAGTAGGAGGATGGGAATAGGTTCCTTATGAAAAGAGGTAAGAAGATGCTCATGAAAATCTCCATGCTACCTTACAATTTTGGTACAAGAGCACAAAAGGAAACACATAAGTGCTTATTCAAGCTTTGCTTGCAACACTGGAGTTGTTGAGACCTAGTATTGGTCCCCACACCCTTACCACCACACCATTCCTTGCCTTTCTCTCCCCAAGGCCTCTCATCAATGTTGCAAGGCCCTGTAGCTGCTGTGCTCACTGTTAGCAAAAGGTTTTACATAGTCTAGCTCATGCCCTCCCCACAGAAGGCTCTTCCATGGAGGAGGACTGGAGTTATTTCTATCCTCAAATTATGAATGTGGATTTTAAAACTCAGAGCTGTGAAGCCATTTGGTAGAGTTTATATAGCAAAGCAACCAGCAGAGCTGGTACCAGGGCCCAGGTAGTCTGATTCCTGGTAAAATGCTCCCTTTGCAAACATTCCTAAAATTCACTCTTCCTGCAGATTAAAATTCGTGACTCACAGTAGAGGGTAGTTCTTGCAGTTGGAGCTTGCAGAGAAAGAAACCAAGGTTGGAACCACAGCTCTGACATTTCCTATGTTGTAGTAACTTGAGCTAGTGGCTCCTTTTTGGGCCTTGCTTTCCTCACCTGAAAATGGGATATCAGACTACTTCAGGATGCTGTGAAAACTCAGTAACTTAATGCTGAAAATGAGGTTAGCATGGTACCTGGCACATGGTGAGTGCACAGTAATTGTTAACTACTATTATTATTGCACTGTAACTTTATATATATACAAAGGTCAGTGCTTTTGTAGTGGGATGTATAAAAGTGGTAACACCTTAGCAGAGAAGATAGTCCACATACATAAATAAACACAAAGCAAAAGAAAGTCTGATGAATGCTAGAAGTATCTACTGCTTTGAATGAAGGGGGGAGAAAATGTTAATTTTGATTGAAGGTATCTAAGAAGTCTTTGGGGCAGGATGTGGCATTTGAAGAACAGGAAAGCATCCAAAGGTTGAAATGGGGGTGTGGCATTTTATTGAGGAGGAGAGGGTGTGGGAGGAGGACAGCATAAGCATCCAAAGGTTGAAATATAGATGTCTGTAAGTCTAAAGCATAATCTCACAATAGTGCATTATTTCTTTTATTTAGAAAATAAATTAAAATAAAGAGGCAATCTGAGTTTTATTCTGTGGCAGAAGGAAAGTCACTGAAAGGTTTTTAGCCAGGGAATGTTTTGTTCATTAGAAGGATAACTCATTGGCAGTGTGTAGTATGGCATAATACATGGCATAATGGGTGACAAGGAGACCAGTTAGTAGGCTAGTTCAGCAGTCCTGATGAGAATATTTGAAGGCCCAATCTAGGGTGAGACTGTTGAAAACATCAACAAATAACACTCAATTTGAACCAACTGTGGCGGGAGAACCAAGATTGCATTTTGTCTATATATACAAAGGTATTGGAGAATCTTATAGAAAACAAAAGACCATTGTTCTGTAGAGGGAAAGAGAAATGTACACAATTTCTCCCAGAATTGTACTCCTAAAGGACAGGTGGAGCATCTACCAACCAAGCCCTTTTCTCCGCTGGTTAAGAGGCAACCCCAAGGGCATGAATCCCACACTTCCAGGCTTTGCTTATGTGCAGGCCCAGTGAGTTTACATAATGTCAATGAAACCCTGGAGCAGAGATTGGAAAGATGCACAGTGCACACTTGAAGTTGGACGTTGTCTACATGGTGTGAGTCAAAACAACACGGAACTGTCCTCAGCAGCTGTGGCTGAAATCAGAGGTGGGTTGAGGTCATGTGAGACAGGGTGCCACAGCCATCTGCCACAGCAACAGACCTCCTCATGTCTTATTGGCCAGAACTGCATCACTTGGCAACTGCCAGCTGAAAGATTGGCTGAGAAGTGAGCATCTTAGCTCTTCTAGCAAGAAGTGAAGAAAAAGATTGGAAAAACTATTGACACAGAGAGAAAAAAGTAAGATTTTGGATCCTCAAAGGACATGTTAGATTAGATCCATCTACTCTGAATGCATCAGGCATCATTTTATACATGAGAGGGGAACTGAGTCCTGGACAGGGTGAGTAATTTGCCTACTCCAGTCCTGTAGCTGAGGTTTGAACCAAGCCTTACAGCTTTGGAGATCTTTCCATAATAACCCTCTAAGGCTGCAGAAGAATGTCTAGCCTGGAAAGCTGTTTTTAAAAGGAAAGAAAAGAAAAGAAAAAAGCTTCTACATAACTAAGGTGGGGTCTGTTGTCACAAGACATGGAACAATAAACCCAGGCTTTCGGACTTGCTCTGAGGGATAATGGGGAGCCATTGTAGAACCTTAAACAGAAACATGGCAATTTGAGTTGCTTGTAGGTAGATATTATATAAATATAAGAGCTCATTTCTCTGTTGATTACGGCTGCTGATTCAGCCAAGGGGAAATAGAGTTCTGGACAGGCTTGTACCTCCAGCAGTGACTGCAGGTGCTGTAGAGGGGGAGGTTCAGGCTGCTGTCTGACATTCTCAAAAGGCCCCTGCTCTCCCGAGAATGGCTTGATGCTTATTGCTAATAACAAGGCTGGCAGCTGGCTGCAGCTTTCACTCAAAATTCTCCAGCTTTCAGTAATCAAAGCCAGGCCTGGGTTGTTCCTTGGCCCTAGATTGCAAAAGGAATTTCCTTTATTTTTGAACATGGAGAGAATAAAAAGAAGTACAAGTTGTTTTATAAGACAAGTGGGGCAGCAATTTGAAATAGGCATTTAGGCATCTCTTAGGGATTAACATCAGGACTCATTTAAGGGCTTGGAGTGTTAATAAGGAGGAGATGTATTTATTTTTCCCTGTGTTCTTTTTAGGAATCCCTGGGCAATGTTCTGGAATTGATCTATACTGGTTCAAATTTCACACATTCCCCCCATTTTCCATACTGATTCTCCCACCCCTCTTTTGATTGAGTTGCACCTACTATTAACTTGGAGAAAATGCCCCGGTCCAGCACACACAGTGGGCATAATTGGTACCCAGAAATAGTGTTCATTGGGTTGAGGCAGCTCAGCAAACAAAATGGCTGTCTTTTACCTAGGGAATCTGGTTTGAAAATTGGACATTAAGTTACACTTCTAATTGAAATGAATTTGATGGTTTCAGAACAGTCCCCAGTGATCCCAACCCACATCATAAAAACCATCATAGGCAAATTGGCACCATTCAACCTTGGCTCGAACAGGCTAGGGAGTAAAAGATGTAAACTGAATTTGTGGTTGTTTTTATCTTCATATAGACAGGCTGGGGGTAGCTTCCAGAGGAGAATTCTTGGGTCAGATTACATCATTTTCCTGACAGTCTGGGAGGCAGTGCAGTATAGCAGGAAAGCACTAGGTTAAGACTCCACTGTTGTCTTTCCTAGTAATTGATATTGTGTTTTTTTGGTAAGTCATTAAATCTTTCTGGTTTCCTTATCTGCAAAATGGGGATCATAGCATTACCATGACTTGTGGATTGCTGTTGGGCTCAGGCAATGACAGCTAAGTGGTTTTCCCAATGGACTGAGGCTGTCCCCACAGCCAAAGGCTACAGAATGATGGACCAGTGTGTACTTTTACATTCCACCAGTTGACAGCCAAAGAACAAGTTACTTGTCCTCCCATGAAACTTGGTCTTGAGGTTAGATTAGTTCAAAGCAAAGGACAGTGACAAGACCAGGAGGGTCTTCAAGAGTCGATGGTGACTTCCATTACTAGGGGGTCCTGGATCATCTCATTGTCCACATCAGCTCTTTATTTATCTCAGGTACATGTACTTAAGCAGCAACATACATGTATTCTGTACCTACTGTGAAAGATGTCAGCTCTTTAATGCAGACTCTATGCCAGGCACCCTGCTAGGAGATTTACACTTACCAATTAGAATCCTGTCTACAACCATGTCAAGTAGATTTTAATATCCCTAATTTACAGAAAAGAAAAATGAGGCAGAGAAAGATCACATAGCTTAGCCAGGCTCACATAACTAGTATGTTACTGAGTAGAAATGTTACATGCCAAAATCTGTTTTCCTATTCTACAGTATTTTCAAGGGGTAAAAGTAAAAATGAAAAAGACCTAGTACCAGCTTTTAAGAAGTTCATAGTTTAGTCACACAGGTGATTACATATACAGAAATTTATGCACACAAGCAGAATAAAGATCTGAGAGGACATAAACACAATACATAATTTTAGGGAGTAAAAGTGGAATGAGAGAGCAAGCGAGGAAGGGGCTGGATTGTATTAGTTAGCTATTGCTACCAAACCAGAACACCCCAAACCTCAGTGACTTAAAGCAATTCTTACTCACATATCTGCAGATTGGCTGTGACTTGGTTGACCTGGCCTGGACTCCATTGGGGAGCTCTGCTTCATGTTGGATTCAAGTCTGCTGGTCATGGGTCAACTTAGAGGCAACCATTTCCCTGGGGAGCTCTTCTCATGGTGATGGCAGAGACACGAGAGAGAGAAAGCACAACAACACAAGTACATTTCATTGTACTGCTTACTTCATTTTTGCTAACATCTCATTGGCCGAAGCAGGTCACATGCCCAAGCCCCAAAGTCAAGGGGCCCAGAAAAAGGTAAGGAAGATACAGAATGTATGAGGAATTGGGTCCACTAGTATAATCTACCTCATAGAACTTCATATTTTATAGTGAAATATGTTCATTATTAATGTTTAAATGATAAGCATGTTTAATATAAACCCCCAATTTTGAAGGCACTACAATGCAAAAACCATGTCAGGAAGATTAGAGACATTCACAAGAGAGACATAGCCCAAGGTGACATTTCTCATCCCATTTCCTATACCCCAATAGAAACAAAAGTGCGTGCGCATGCGTGCGTGCACACACACACACACACACACACACACACACACACACACACTGCAATCTAGTGGCTGCTGTAGCATAGGTATGTCCCAGTGCTATGGGAGCCCATATTAAAGGCATTTTTCATTCATTCATTCAACAAATATCTGTTTAGTATTACTGTTTGCCTAGCCATTGAAAACAGAGAACAAAACTGGTCTTATCATTGTCATCATGTAACTCAAACGTCTAGCAGTGAAAATAGACTCTGAGCAGGTATAACTGGGATATATTATTGAAGGAGGGATAGAATGTTGAAGGATAGACTAATGAAGGATAGATTATTGAAGGAGGGTTCTGGCAGAGACAGGGGTTGTGCCCCAATATCATTTCCTTTATTAATAGTCAAAACCTCCAAATTTAACTGACCACGTGGCTAC
This sequence comes from Myotis nattereri, assembly GCF_964212035.1. Taxonomy (NCBI): domain Eukaryota; kingdom Metazoa; phylum Chordata; class Mammalia; order Chiroptera; family Vespertilionidae; genus Myotis; species Myotis nattereri. The sequence goes on along the minus strand of NC_138078.1, from coordinate 153,754,078 downwards.
TTAGGATTAATATAACATTTCCCATACTTTCTTACAGCTAGCTACCACCACTAAGTTTTGACCAATAGTTATAAGTGGAAATGGAATACACAACTTCTAAGAAGTGCCCTTAAAGGCAGGAGGCATGCCCTTCTTTTCCTCCTCATCATTCCTGCTAGCTGAAACATGAATGTGATAACTGGAGCAAGAAATACATCTCTATCTCACTTAAATCACTAATATATTAAGTTTTTGTTACTTGTAGCTTGAGCTTATCCTAACAGATAAAGGGGTTCAGAAGCAAGTCTCCCTTCGAAAGTGAGATTCAGCTGATATCTGAATGATAAGTGGATAAAGAGGGTGGGTTAATCTGTTCCAGACAGAAAAAGGGGCAGAATGCCAGTTATGAAAAAATCAAAGGAAGAGATAAAGGGGGCTTGCACTAATGATGTGGCCATGGGAGTAGAGAACAGGAGACAGATTCTAGATATCTTATGTGTTTGTGGAAGGAGAATCATCAGTACTTAGTAATGGATCCAATCTTGGAGGAAGGAGGGTGATGGAAAAGAAGGCACTGAGAGTGAACAACTGGGTAGAAGAATTTACCATTTTATGAGTTAAGTATTGGTGGAAAAGTAACAGATTGGAGGTGAAAATCAAGAGTCCCGCTGTGTATGTGTGGATTTTGAGGCTGTTGGATGTATGAGTCCATAGTCAAAGAGTGCTCTGGCCATGAGATAGATACACATTTGGAAGTCATCATCATGCCAAAGAGATTAGAAGAAGTCCTAGGAGCCAACAAGGAGGCATAGAGGCTGTCTGCACCCTTCCAGGCTATCTATTATGCCCTCTTACTCCTGTGCTCTCAAAAGCTTCTAAACACTTATTTCCTTCCAAGATGACTTCTCAGGTGGAAAGGACAGAATTTGCCCAGGGCATGCCCAGCCTTACTCTTTTGTTTGTTTTTCTTTGTTGATTAAGGTATTACATATGTGTCCTTATCCCCCCATTGTCCCCCCCCATGCCCCCACTCATACCCTCATCCCCCTGGTGTCTGTGTCCATTGGTTATGCTTATATGCATGCATACAAGGCCTTTGGTTGCTCTCTCCCCCTTACCCCCACCCTCCCCTACCTTCTCTCTGAGGTTTGATGGTCTGATCTATGCTTCTCTGTCTCTGGATCTGTTTTTGCACATCAGTTCATGTTGTTCATTATATTCCACAAATGATTGAGATCATGTGATATGTATCTTTCTCCAACTGACTTATTTCGCTTAGCATAATGCTCTCCAGTTCCATCCATACTGTTGCAAATGGTAGGAGTTCCTTCCTTTTTACAGCAGCATAGTATTCCATTGTGTAGATGTACCACAGTTTTCTAATCCACTCAAATGTTGATGGGCACTTAGGCTGTTTCCAAATCTTAGCTATGTTGAATTGTGCCACTATATGAACATAGGGGTGCATATATCCTTTTTGAATGAAGTTTCTGGTTTCTTGGGATATATTCCTAAAAGTGGCATCACTGGGTCAAATGGGAGTTCCATTTATAGTTTTTTGAGGAAACTCCATACTGTTCTCCACAGTGGCTGCACCAGTCTGCATTACCACCAGCAGTGCACGAGGGTTCCTTTTTCTCCACATCCTTGCCAGCACTTGAGATTTGTTGATTTGTTGATATAGTCATTCTGACAGGTGTGAGATGGTACCTCATTGTCATTTTTATTTGCATCTCTCAGATGATTAGTGACTTTGAGCATGTTTTCATATGTCTCTCGGCCTTCCTTATGTCCTCTTTGAAAAAATATCTATTTACTAGTAGATCCATTGCCCATTTTTTTATTGGGTTGTTTATCTTCCTTTTGTTAAGTTGTATGAGTTCCCTGTAAATTTTGGAGATTAGGCCCTTATCAGAGATAACATTGGCAAATATGTTCTCCCATGCAGTGGGCTTTCTTGTTGTTTTGTTGATGGTTTTCTTTGCTGTGCAGAAGCTTTTTATTTTGATGTAGTCCCATTTGTTTATTTTCCCTTTAGTTTCCATTGCCCTAGGAGCTGTATCAGTGAAGAAATTGCTTCAGCATATGTCTGAGATTCTGCTGCATGTGGGTTCCTCTAGTATTTTTATGGTTTCCCATCTTACATTTAAGTCCTTTATCCATTTTGACTCTATTTTTGTGTATGGTGTAAGTTGGTGGTCTAGTTTCATTTTTTTGCATGTATCTGTCCAATTTTCCCAACACCATTTATTGAAGAGACTGTCTTGACTCCATTGTATGCTCTTGCCTCCTTTTTCAAATATTAATTGAGCATAATGGCTTGGGTTGATTTCTGCGTTCTCTGTTGTGTTCCATTGATCTGTATGTCTGTTCTTGTGCCAGTACCAGGCAGTTTTGAGAACCATGGCTTGGTAGTACAGCTTGATGTCTGGTATTGAGATCCCACCTACTTTGTTCTTCTTTCTCAGGATTGCTACAGCTATTCGGGGTCTTTTTTTTATTCCAGATGAATTTTTGGAGAATTTGCTCTAGGTCTGTGAAATATGCTGTTAGTATTTTAATGGGGAGTGCATTGAATCTATAGATTGCTTTGGGTAGTATGGACATTTTAATGATGTTGATTCTACCAATCCATAAACACGGTATGTTCTTCCATCTGTTTATGTCTTCCTCTATCTCTTTTTTCAGTGTCCTGTAGTTTTCTGAGTACAAGTCCTTTACCTCCTTTATTAAGTTTATTCCTAGGTATCTTAATTTTTTTGGTGCAATGGTAAATGGAATTGTTTTTTCAATCTCTCTTTCTGTAAGTTCACTATTGGTGTATAAAAATGCTATAGATTTCTGGGATTTAATTTTGTATCCTGCTACATTGTTGAATTCATTTATTGAGTCTAATAATTTTTTGATGGAGTCTTTAGGGTTTTCTATGTACAGTATCATGTCATCTGCAAATAATGACAGTTTTACGTCTTCTTTTCCAATTTGGATGCCTTTTATTTCTTCTTCTTGTCTAATTGCTATGGCTAGTACTTCCAGTACTGTCAAACAAGAGTGGTGAAAGTGGACATCCCTGTCTTGTTACTGTTCGTAGGGAAAATGGTTTTAGTTTTTGTCCATTGAGTATGATGTTGGCTGTAGGTTGTCACATAAGGCTTTTATTATGTTGAGGTATGATCCCTCTATTCCCACTTTTCAGAGGGTTTTATCAAAAGAAAGGTGTTGGATTTTGTCAAATGCTCTTTCTGCATCAATTGATATGACTATGTGGTTTTTTTCTCTCAATTTGTTTATGTGATGTATCACGTTTATTGATTTGGGGATATTGTACCACCTTGCATCCTTGGGATAAATCCTATTTGGTCATGGTGTATGATCTTTCTGATGTAATGCTGGATCCAGTTTGCTAGAATTTTGTTGAAGATTTTGGCATCTATGTTCATGCGGAATATTGGCCTGCAGTTCTCTTTCTTTGTGTTGTCTTTATCTGGTTTTGGTAAAGGCTACGGGAGTTTATCACTACCAACCCAGCAATGCAAGAAATGCTAAAGGGACTGGTGTGAAAACAATAAATAAAAAGGGGAGAAGGAACACAGGCAAAAAAAATAAAAATGGCCACAAACAAGTACCTTTCAATAATAACTTTAAATGTAAATGGACAAAATGCTCCAATAAAAAGACATCAAGTGGCTGAATGGAAAAGAAAACATGATCCATATATAGGCTGTCTACAAGAGACCCACCTCAGAACAAGGGACTCACACAGACTGAAAGTGAAGGGATGGGAAAATATCGTTCAGGCAAATGGAAATGAACAAAAGCTGGGGTAGCAATACTTATATCAGACAAAATAGACCTCAAAGTGAAGGCCATAACAAGAGATAAGGAAGGCCACTTCATAATACTAAAGGGAGAGATACAACAAGAGGATATAACCCTGGTAAACATATATGCACCCAATGCAGGAACACCCAAATACATAAAAAAAAATCCTGGAAGATATCAAGGGAGAGACCAACAACAATACAATCATAGTAGGGGACTTTAATACACCAATGACATCACTGGATAAATCCTCTAGACAAAATATCAGCAAAGGAACAGCAATCCTAAATGACTCACTAGATCAGATGGAATTAATAGACATCTTCAGAACATTTCACCCCAAAGCCACAGAATATACATTCTTCTCAAGTGCTCATAGGACAGATTCCAAAATAGACCACATATCTGGTCACAAACAAAGTATCCCCAAATTCAAGAAGATTGAAATCATATCAAGCATCTTCTCAGACCACAATGGCATAATACGTATTAGAATTAAACTACAATAAAAAAATCACAAAAATTCAAACACTTGGAAGCTGAATAGCATGCTATTAAACAATGATTAGGTTACCAGAGAAAAAAATTAAAAACATCCTGGAAACACAACAATCCAAAATCTATCGGACACAGTGAAAGCAGTCTTGAGAGGGAAATTTATAGCTCTACAGGCCTACCTCAAAAAAACGAGAACAAAATGGTAATAAGTCGTCTAATTCTACAACTTAAAGAATTAGAAAGAGAGCAACAATAAAAGCCCAGAGTGAGCAGAAGGAAGGCAACAATAAAGATCAGAGCAGATATAAATGACATAGAGACCAAAAAAAAAAAAAAAAAGATCAATGAAACCAAGAGCTGGTTCTTTGAAAGGATAAACAAGATTGATGAATCTCTAGCCAGGCTCACCAAGAAGCAAAGAGAAAGGACCCAAATAAACAAAATCAGAAATGATAGAGGCGAAATAACAACAGACCCCACCAAAATACAAATGATTGTTAAACAATACTATAGACAACTCTACTCCAACAAATTAGACAACCTAGAGGAAATGGACAAATTCCTAGAAAAATACAACCTCCCAAAACTCAATCAGGAAGAATATAAAAATCTCAATAGGCCAATAACTATGGAGAAAATTGAAGCAGTTATCCAAAAGCTTCCAGCAAACAAAAGCCCGGGGCCAGATGGCTTCACAGGGGAGTTTTACCAAACATTCAAAGAAGAACTAAAACCTATCCTCCTCAGATTACTCCAGAAAATTCAAAATGAAGGAACACTTCCAAGATCATCCTATGAAGCCAACATTACATTAACACCAGCCTTACTCTTTCTGCTTTAGGGACTTCAAGGTTCTTACACTCCTTAGCCCCATTCGTAATCTTGCCCTTAAACCAAAGTACCCTTGTCTGATAAGTCTTTCCTATAACCTCTGTGTCCCCCACTCTTATAGACAAGACTCCCCTCTACTGAAAATCAGCCACTGCAGAGGAGGAAATAGCCTGTCCAGTACAGCCTGGGGACTTGGGACGGCTCTCCCTGCACCTGCCTAACTCTCAAACACTGCCCATAAAATACTCTGCCCACTAATACAGAGTATGGCAAAAGTAGGTTACAGTTGTTTGTATGGAAAACAATACAATAATTAATGAATAATAATATAAGAATAAGCTCTGTGTTTCATGTATTCACAACTGTAAATCTACTTTTGTCCCACCCTGTATGTAGACTGTACATCATAGATATGCAGTATAAGTGAATGAAGTCATTTTATCATTTGGTTGCCCAATCAGTGTGTCTGTCATAAAGCCCATCTCTTTGATTTTAGCTTTTAGTACAGATGAAAATAAGCCATTATTTTCAAGTCCAATTCTTGTCAAACAGAAGTTCTTCCTAGAGAAATAGCTTGCCACAGAATGAAAAGCATGGAAAGAAAGACCCATCTTTCTCATCTGTGTGAAATGGAATGACAATCCCCATACTACACACCTTGCAACTAAGTTGCTCTGAGGTATGAACACAAGTCCTCAGCCCAACAGTGCTTTTGCCTTCACAGAGAGATAGTGGGCTTGCCTACCACTAACCCCACTCCTACTTGAGTCTTCTTTGTTGAATGGAACAATCCCAGTCCCCTTCATTTTTCTTTAGATCTGATGTTTTTCAGCAAAATATTTAATGCCCGCAAGTGTTGAGAACTGGCATTGACTCACAGACAACACACAGTATGCTGGACAGTTGTCACACTTTGGTCATGCACACCTCTTCTAGCAACCCACCAGGGAATTTCCTCTCCCCTATTGTGTTATGTGGGGGCAGGCAGCAAGGATGGGGGATTATATGTGGCCTGCTCACTCCCTGTGGGAATCAATGAGGGCTCTCCTTCACTATCCTAATCCATTAAAGGGCAGTCGGGTATCCTAATCTTCTGGGAAGAACTTAAATGATGAGTTGAGTGACATAAATCCACAAGAGGGCTTGAAAAAGATTTATTTGCCCCTGAAGTGGTGCCCTGTCCTGACCTCTATAGTGCCTGCTTCCCAGCTGGGTTCCTTCCCAATTTTCCTGCCTTCTCTCATTGATCTAAGCTCTTGATATTAATCCTATAACATCCCATTTTGCCCAAGGTAGCCAAGAGTCCATTTATGCCACTTGTAACCACAAAATTTTGAACTGATACAGGCAGTTTTTGAAAGGGGCACTATGTTGTCATTAATATCCAGCATTGCTGAAGAGGGAGGATTAATTAGCACAAACCCTCTTACTTCACCTATCTTTGGGGCAGTCCACAGAGGATTTATCCCTGAGCCACTAATGAAATTTGCAACTGTCACAAAACAATGCAAATAAGTAAGACCCACGTCTGCTGAACACCATTATGAGGTCAAACTGTGTGTAAATAAATGCTTGCTTCAAGGAGAGGGTAAATCCTAAGGTGAGGAGTGACAGGGCTTTGTTTGCATAAACCTAGCAAGGTATTATGGGTAGGATATTAATTAAATCATGCTCCTGGGCCTCACGGAGCCCCAGCTCAGCGGCTTCAGCTTGTTGACAAACTGAACGCGGGGCCCCCAGAGAGAGCACTAACATTTTGATGAACAGGGTTTGTTGGGGGTGATGCTTCTTAACTAGCATTTTAATATCATTTTTGACGGTTTATCTGAGCAACTGGGAAAGAATGTTCATATAAAAAAAGAGGGGCAAGCATCAAATGTCCAGAAGATGAAACGTCTATCTAATCTCAGTCCACTGGAATTTCTTCCTAGGAAGAATGCTTTACTAGTACTACCCCTACCCTGCCCCAGGCCTTCCTGCACTCTCCCCATCTTCCTCCCTCCATTTCAGCACATGTGCAGCTGGGAGAACATCTCTAGATAATGTTGAAGTTGCCTCAGGTTTAAATGAAGTTTTAATGATTTTGATAGTCTGCCTAAGATCCCTTCAATCTGTCCTTTTGTTCTTTCTTTTTTAAAGAAATTAACCTGATGGTAGGTACTGTACTGTCTTCATGGAAACAGCTTTTATTTTAAGGTTTAAATAAAAGAACCCATCTCAGCTGGAGTTGACAGTTGGTCATTGAAAGACTCTGTGACCACCATATGTGCCCAGTCTCTGATAGATGCTAACTGGGTATATTCAAGATCCTTGTAATTGACTAATGACCCCAGTCCACTCATCTTAACCATTCCCATCTTCATTTGCATTATATGGCCTCTTTCAGCTCAAAATTTCATGCTTCGTTTGAGGATTATAAAACCTCTTTTATCTGAAAATATGCAGACAAATATGAACTAATTAATGCTCTCACTATCCCCCTAGGAGTGTGTGATCGTCCTCTGACCCACCAGCTCCCCTGATATTCCCTGCTGGTATCCAGTATCATAGGTGTCCCTGCTTTGCTTTGTCCCCTCCTTTCCCTCACCACCCCTAGCCAGCAACTCTCAACCCTGTTCCTCTAAAATACTTTAAGAACCTGTCCACTTCACACCATCTCTACCACCCCGAACTGGTTGCTTGCCTTGGCTACAGAACAAAACCCCAACTTTTTCTTTTGCCCCCTCCAATCTATTACCCAATTCTCCCAGAAGGTAAAGGGAGATTTCTAAGAAATAAACCTGGAAATACCATTTCTTACTTAAAGGCCTGCATTGAACCTGTTACTGCAAACCCCTCCCTGCATTCCCCATCCTTCCCCAACATTGATCTTTTGGTTTCTCAAACACACCAAGATCTCTTCTGCCTCAAAACCTTTGCACACATTGTTCCCTCTGCCAACACAGTAACCCCCCTTATCCATCATATATGGCCATAACCAGGTGCCCTGGGTCCATTCTGCCTGGAAATCTCCACACCCGAATTCTAAATGGGGAGCACAATGGTGCAACTATTGCTGATATTCTCAACCAAAGTGGGAAGGCAAGAGTTTAACCATGTTCCTTCCCTCCCCATCTCTCTTCTGCCTTCCATCCTCCATCCAGGCTGGAAGGGGTAGATGTTTCTCTTCCTGTATGGAAGAATCTTCCCTCAAAACAAAGCTTCTTCCTTCCCAAGAAGACACATGCCTCTCTCTCCTTCCTTAGGAACAGAAATACAGATGGGATGAAGGAGATACACTGACATACCCATAAAAATAGGGCCAAAGATATTTAACCTATTATACAAGAATCCAAATAAGTTATTGACCTTGTTACAGAGTCATGATGTCATGGGAACCATCAAAGAAGGATAAAACACCATGAAGGGCAGAGGAGAAAGACAATACATACATGATTTTTTGTGGAAATGTTTCTAGATCTTGTTGACACATCCTATCTAATAAAAGAGAAACATGCAAATTGGCCATACCCCCGACACTCTTCCCATTGGCTAATCAGCAGGATATGCAAATTAACTGCCAACCAAGATGGCGGCCGGCAGCCATGCAGCTGAAGCGAGCAGGAGGCTTGTTTGCTCCAGTGACAGAGGAAGCCAACGTTCCTGGCCTGCCGGCTTGCTCTAAGCTACACTCTAAGAAACAATGTTTCAATTACAGAAGCTAAACAAGCTCCAGAGACCTGCTTTCAGCCAGCTTCGGCCTCAGAGCTTAGAGCTGCAGTGATGGCAACAGAGTTTCAATTATAGAAGCCAAACAGACCCAGAACCTGCTTTCAGCCCTCAGAGCTGGAGCCGGCTCTCAGCTCCAGTGACAGCTATAGAAGGTAAATAAATCCCAGAATTAAAAAAAAAAAAGAATAAAAGGACAGGCTGGGAGCTTCAGTTGCCCTCCAGCCTGAAAACAGCTCTCAGGCCCTCACCCAGACTGGCCAGAGACCCCAGTGGGGACCCCCACCCTGAAGGGGGTGTGACCAGCTGCAAACAACCATCATCCCCTCACCCAGGCTGGCCAGGCACCCAAGCGGGACCCCCACCCTGATCTAGGACACTTTCAGGGCAAACCAGCCGGCCCCCACCTGTGCACCAGGCCTCAATCCTATACTAAAGGCAGGGCGGGACAGCGTGAGCTGCCATCCAGGCCCCATGTGCAGCCCTGGGCAGCGAGGCATAAGCCCCGCCCCCAGCCAGGACACTTGTGTGCCACCTGAGCCCCCAGCCGGGACCCCCACGCAGCCTAAGCCCCACACTGCTAAGCCCCACCCCCAGCCGCAACCCTATGACTATTGGAGAGCAGGAAAGTGCCACTGGGCCCTGGGTCGCTGTGGTGATCCGGCCATCAGTAAGTAGAAAAGTGCGGCCTGCAGGCAGCCCCCAACTGTGCCATGGTGATATGGGAGCAGGAAAGCAAGCCTGGCCTGTGGGCAGCCCCAAGCTGGGCCTGATCCGGGAGCAGGAAAGCCCAGCTTGCAAACAGCACCCCCATCCTGGCCATAGCTCAAGGGAGAGTACAACATGCAGTGGAGGCCAGGAGCCTGAGAGATCAACACAGAGGGGCTTCTGCTCCAAGCCTCCATGATGTGGCTGGGGGCAGGCCCCCAGCAGACACACACACACACACACACACACACACACACACACACACTGCCTGCTCTGAGCCTTCAATGTGGCTGGGGGCAGACCCCCAGTGGGGACACACACACACACACACACACACACACACACAAGGGACGCCTGCTCTGAGCCTCTGCTGCCAGACTGTGGCCATCAGTAGGACATACACTGAGGGCTCCCAGACTGTGAGAGGGGCAAGCTGGGCTGAGGGAACCCCAACCCCCAATGCATGAATTTCGTGCACCGGGCCTCTAGTTATACAATAAAAGAATATAGTTATAGAAGCCCATACTCACAAAATGCCTTAATCTTATTGTCCAATTAAGATGTATTTATAATATTTTTCCACATGCAACTGGAATACCTTTTTAACTTTTCATTCCATTTTTATATGCTAAATTCTCTTCACTTGCAGGAAGCCCAGATATGTGGAGGCTCCTCCCTTGAATAAAATCTGCAGTAATTTTATCTTCCCTGACAATAAGTTCATCCTCAGAGTGAATTGTGCTTTCACATTAATAAGGATGTGGATTTATCCACAAGTAACCCTATTTGCATAGCCTCATTTGTGTTCTTTGTCATTATAATTGCTAATAATGCTATGTTTTAGAATTTGCAGAAAGCTTTAACATCCATATAGTCGATGCTTATCAGTGTGCCTGCCCAGTGCCTGTTCTCTAAAAATCGCCCACCTCACACACAGAGTTTGCTTCCAACACACTCAACAGCCATGTTTTTACACATGATTTCACTTTCCTGACCATAGCTGACTTTCCCAGGGGCAAACACATGATAAAAACACATGAACTGAATTCTTTCTCTTCAAAATATAAATGGAGATATTCAGAACTGGGAAATTAGTAGTTGAGTTGCATTAATGGTAGAGTTCTGGTGGGAAGTTTTATGGTAGAGGAGGCAGAGAGTTCTGATATTCACACCACTACTGTGAACCAAGTTGTGTCCCTCAGTGTCTACCCAAAGTGTTGATGTGGATTCTCCTCTTCCATCATCCACACTGGTAATAAATATGACCATCAAGTCCCTGGGTTGGCAAATGGCCTGCTTGACTTAGTTTGGGCTCCCCCAGGGAGCAGATCCTGAGACAGGAATTTGAATATAAGTGGTTTATTTGGGAAAGGCCAATAAGGGAATAAGGAAGCAAATTAGTGTTCTCCAGAGAAACAGAACCTATAGCCAATAGGTGTGTGTGTGTGTGCGCGCGCGCGTGTGTGTGTGTGTGTGTGTGTGTAGAGAGAGAGAGAGAGAGAGATTAGAATTGTCTAACTCAGTGGTCGGCAAACCGGCTCACGAACCACATGCGGCTCTTTGGCCCCTTGAGTGTGGCTCTTCCACAAAATACCACATGTGGGCACGCATGTACAGTGCAATTGAAACTTTGTGGCCCATGCACAGAAGTCGGTATTTTGTGGAAGAGCCACACTCAAGGGGCCAAAGAGCTGCATGTAGCTCGTGAGCCGCAGTTTGCTGACCACTGGTCTAACCCAATTGGGGTGGGATGAGGTGGGGCTAGAAAGTCTGAAATCTGGCCCAGGCAGAGTTAATGTTGCAGTTCAAGTCCAAAGGCCATATAGAGGTAAAATTCTTTCTTGCTTGGGGGGAAATCAGTCTTTGTTCTATTAGGACCTTCAACTGATTAATAGGCCCACTTACCCACTCACACTATTGAGGATAATCTGCTTTACTCAAAGTATACTGATTTATATCAATTACATCTAATAAATGCTTTCACAGCAACACTTAGACTAGTGTTTAACCAAAAACTGTGTACCATGGCTTAGACAAATTGACATATAAAAATAAACATCACTGGAAGTAAAACAAGAAAGAGAAGGCCACTAGTAAAGGGTACATCAAACTAGTTATCACTATGGTCTACTGGAGCATAACCCCACTAGAGAACTCTGGGAGACAATGTATAAAATATATCTTAGAGTTACTCTACCTGAGGGCCAAGGGAGCTAGGGTATTTATCTACCAAGTCCTGACTGTCATTGATTGAAGACTGTTCTAGGAAGTTGGCATCAATTCTGCAAGCCTCTAGGCTTGTTGAATGCTCAGGAATAGTGAAGTATAGCAGCCAGAGAAAGCTGTTAGGCAATGAGACACAGGTGTGTTCACAGGATAGGTAAATGCTAAGGAAATATAGGTAGGGTACCCACAGCATCTGCCACATCATTATAACCTTGGAAAGATATGGTCTTTGTGGCTTTAGAGGGTAATTAGAGAGATTAAGAACCCCTCTCTGTCATTTAATTGAAGCTGAGTTACTCTACTCTCAACCTTTCATGCAAAGACCTCACAAATCTATTGACAAGTACACTTTGGGAGAGAAGGAGAGACGACATGAAAAAAGATAAGTAGTTTTTGAGTAGTTGGTCCCTGGCTATACAGCTATCCCCTTGACCCGCACTCAATGACTTTTTCTGAGTTTATTCAAAATGTAAATTAAGAGGCAGATAAAACTATGCCCAACACAGCTAAAAGCCTACCCACTATCCTTCCCCCCCCCCCCTTGTTATACTCATAGAACCCAAATTGTGTTTGGAGAGATGATGGACCTAGTTAAAGTGCTTACTCTCAGATTCCCTTGCACCTATGGGCAAGCAAGTGACCCAGTTTGGACCAAAGAGATGTAAGTGGAAGTTCCGGAGCAGGATTCTCAGGAATGTTTTTGTTGTTGTTGTTTTATTTATTAAGAGGAAAGACTTGGCAGGTGTCAACCCTTTGACTTCTGTTCTTGTTCTTCTCATATCATCCCATTAGCACATGGTCACAATGTTGGGAGTTGAAGCAGCCCTCTTGTGGCCATGTGAGGCTGGCAGAACAAGAAGTGAAAAGCAACCTCAACCCCAGCGATTTCCTGGAGTTCATTATATATTATGAACCAAGGAGGATGATTAACCACCTCCCTATACCTGGAGGCCTAAATAGACTTTTTTAAGTAAATAAAGTGCCTGGAACACAGTAGGTGTTAAATAAATGGTGGTAAGAATGTGGCTGTGGGGACAATTGAGCAATTTTCCACAAAATGAAAGCCTGACATCCCCCCTAGAAACTAGAAGGCAGCAATGAAATGGCTTTCTCCACCCCATGCCTCATTTCTAAGGGGTGTTAATACTAGGTCACCGAATGCCCTTTGGGGTATGTCGATTCAAATAAAAAAATATATTTATTTTCACTAACCTCTGACTGCATTTAGGAAGTCCACAGTTGTATTAGTAGTATCCAGGAGTTTATCACCTAGAGAATTCATAGATACTTTTATATGGTATTATAATTGTTGCAGATATCTTGAAATATCCTTAGCACTATTTGGAAATTACAGTAGTTATTAAACCTGCCACTATATCATATTCAATGCATTAATACATGTGCATTTATCACGTATCTGGTGTTTAAATATTTGTATAACTATTTAAACATAATTTGTTCCCTTTGTGATTCTCTGTATTTTATTTTGTGTACTTAAAGCTATTATCCCATGAAAAGGTCCATATGTCTTCTTCTCCTTGCCTCCCTAGAACTAAGGGGCACCCTTAATTAGACCCATATTTCTCCTACTGGTCATGGGGTACTCCGCACTGGTACGGAGAAATATCCCACCCCCATAATTGTAATGTTTGTGTCTAAAGTCACCCAAGAAAGGTGTTCTCTTCTTTGTACCCATCATACCTATTCACATTTGGACTTTGTTTAGGTTCTCCCTACAGCAGACTCTGATACAGATTTAAGTGCAACTAGTTTATTTAGGAAATGCAAGATACTCTGGTAAAGACACAAAGCAGCATGACAGAGAAGAGAAGGCAGCAGTAATGAGTATGTTATTAACCCAGCCACCATGGTGGACAATTGGATTTCAATATCCTGGGGGAAATTCTGGGAAAGGTATAGACCATGTAACTCAGCACTATCCCACACAAGGGACAAGGGAGCTGAGACATTTATACACACCCTTCCCCTAGAGTCATTGGTTGCTTCCAGAGGGTTTTACTTCCTCAGTACTTCTACTTTGCACAGGCAAAGTGGCCTTTTGAAGTTTTAAAAAACTCTTGGGCAAACAGCTGCAGACTCTGACTCTTGGGGTGAATGGAGCCCACTGAATCAGGATGGTGGGTGAGGAGATGGCAGTATCTGCTGATCCTCAAGGTGAGTCTCTCCATCTCTCTACCTCAGTTTCCCCATCTCTGCAAGAGGCAAGGGCTCTGCTAAGGTTGCTAATTGGAGGCCTGCGGACTAAATTACATTCTTGGATGTGTTTCTTTTGGCCCACGTGGCTTTAAAATTTTTTTTAGAATTAAATTGACTTAAAATGAAGAGGTTACACATGAAAATATTATTTATTTTCTCTAGAAATATCTAGTTGGCTACACTAGACCCAAAAAACAGATGATCCCCAAAGTCAAATGGTTTAAGGGAAAACTTTTGCAGGTTGCTGGCAAATTCTCTCCCTTTTTTGAAAGTGGTTTGTTTGTTTGTTTGTTTGTTGAGAAAAATGAAACTCTGTCTTTTTACATAGTTGAGGGGTGGGATATTGGGTTAAAATTCCAGGTAGCCTCAGCCTGCCCTGCCAAATTTAGAGCCAGGATGTTTTAGCATCAGCTGATAGGCCCACTGCTCACAGAGAAGGCCCACCATCTGTTCCCAGAGACAGGGAGGGATTCATCTTCCTCCCTCCACACCTGCCCCCAAACTCAGGCCCAGAGACATTTTATAACCCAAGAACAGCTCTAGCCTGCGCTAAATATAGCACCCCAAATTCCTCTGCTTTCCCCCCACATCTCCTTTAGCTCCTTACATATGAGTTGAATTGGCTGCCTCCAGCTCAAAGAATCTCTCCTTAGCTGCTGGGTTCCAGACCACTTCCAGAGGCCACCAACTGTGCCCATCAACAGAAGTGGAAGTCAAGGGCTCTCAGCCCGTTGCTGCACGGCTCTGGAGGTCAGCAGCTGATGACGCTGGCCCGTGATTGCCAATCTAGATGGCGCTTTAAAACATCCAACTCTGGCGATGCCTTCAGACGTAGCTGTGATTAGTTTAGTCGCTGAGGCCTTTGAGAAAAACCTCAGTGACTGAATAACAATGGCAAACCCTGTCCAAAGATGTGGAAAATCTGGATACAAGGTGTGTTTTTTAATGAAATGAAGTTTTATTTATTTTACGTGTGTGAAATAAGGGATAACAAGATGGTCAAGGAGTCGCTCTGGCTTAATGAATGTGGAAAACGCATAGGCTGGGTCAGTTTCTTCTTTTAAGAACAGAAATGGGTACTGTTAAAATAATTTTTGAGTCCTTGGAAGCAATTTGAATTCTTGAATGAACTGGGAGTGTCCTTTCCAATCATAGTTGAGAACATGGCTTGGGAATCAGATTCCTTGGGTTTCCAACCCAGGCTGTATGACCTTGGGGAAGTTGATCTCTCTGTGTCTCAAAATCTTCACCTATAAAATGGAGAGAATAATAAGACCTTCCTCACAGGGTTACTTTAAAGATTAAATGAGACATCCATGTAAAGCACTGCAGACAGGCCCTTGTTCAGAGTCAGAACTCTGTAAATGTTACATATTATTGTTGTATTATTATGAATGATTTTTTTTCAAGGACAGTGCCAAGATTAATATCAGTTCTGGTTCTCCACGACAAAATAAATAAATACAAATTCCTGAATAGTGGGGTCTGAAATGAGCTCTTAGCAGCATCTTTCTTTTCCCCTGGTCCTTGTTGCAGGAAATCTGATAAGCGATGCAGGGGGTATGCTCTCACCTACAAAAATCAACTGTGAAGCTGGCAGCAGAGCCCAGTGCTGGCTGCTGGCCTGGGTTGAGAGGAGGGTCTGACCACAGTGGAGCAGGGCCTTCCTGCAGTCCCCATGGGCCCAAGGAATTTGTGTATTCGGCTGGCCTCCCTGCTCATTCACAGGTGGAGGTGAAATATCAGAATTCAATTTTTTGTCACCTTGTGAAATTATGAGCCTCCATTCCCATTGCGTTGGTATCATCAGAGCACAGCAGACACATGGGGTGATGGCTGTTGCTGGGTTACTCCTTGTAAGTTCAAACAGTTCCACATGCTGAATGACAACATGTTTGCCGTGACCTGGGTAAATTAAACGGATGCTTCCTGCCTAGGTAGACTTTGACATGATTCGGTACATCTGCTTCTGATGAAGGGAATGCTTCACTCAGTAAAGCAAGAAGTAAAAATGCAGTGCTACCTTATCAATTGGTTTCCTTCCCTTTCCTTCCTTTCCCTTCCCTTCTCCTTTTTTCTCTCCTCTCTCCCTCCTTTCTACCCTTTCTTCCTTATTCCCTCTCTTCTTCCTTCCTTCTTTGCTCCTCCTCCCTCATTTTTTCATTCTTACCTCCCTGTTTCTTTTTTTTTTAAAATATATTTTATTGATTTTTTACAGAGAGGAAGGGAGAGGGACAGAGAGTTAGAAACATCGATGAGAGAGAAACATCGATCAGCTGCCTCCTGCACATCTTCTACTGAAGATGTGCCCGCAACCCAGGCACATACCCCTGACCGGAATCGAACCTGGGACCTTCCAGTCCGCAGGCTGACGCTCCATCCACTGAGCCAAACCGGTTTCGGCCCTCCCTGTTTCTTTATTGTTTCCTATCTTCATCCCTCCTTCCTTTCCCTTCTGCTTTCCTTCCTTCCTTACTTCTCCTCCCTCCATTTTCCTTCTCTCTCTTCCACCCTTTTTTGTTTTTATTTATTTTCCCTTTCTTTTTTTCTAAGAGGAGAAACACCAGTGCTGAGCTGCTCTGTGTTCTTGGCGCCAAACCCTGTTCTCCATGTGTACACATGTCTGAGATCTGTGTCCAAACAGAAGACAGAAATGTGATCAAGGCAGGAGAGGAAAGGATTTGGCAGGTCTTCTGAATCCCAACTCTCCAAGATGCAAAGGTAAAGTCGGGCTCTTTTCTTAAAGGTTAAATTTCACATTTTAATTGCCTCACGTGGAGGCTGCTCCAAGCTGGGTCTCTGACAGCCAGTTTGCAGCCTCCCAGCTTGCTGAGGTTTAGGTCTCCTCTGGAGTGCCTACCTCCTCCCTGCAGCTCCATGAGAACTGGGGCAACAACAAATACCAATGAGTTGAACAATATGTGAGACTGCAGTGCTAGGGGGATATCATCCCCTGATTGCACCAAGTGGATGTTTGTTGCAGCTACTGTCACTGGGTAACAAATTAAGAGTTGGTGGCTTAAAACAATTTATTATAGTCTATTGGGTTCTGTGAGTTAACTGGACTCAGCTGGATGGCTGACACTTAGGGTTTCTTAAGCCATTGCAGCCAGATAGTGTATGGGGCTGGGGTCTTCCAAAGGTTCAACTGGGCTGGATGTCCAAGATGGCACATTCACAGGGCTGGTGGTTGATGGGAGCTCAGTTGGGGCTGTCCACCTGAGCATGTACCCGTAGCCTCCCCATATGACTTTGGCTTCTGTCAGTATGCCGACTGAGTTCCAAGAGTGTACTGAAAGGCAGTATGAGAAGCTGAACATTCTAAGAACAAGCATTCAGGAATTATTCCAATGGAATCATGTGGAAGCTATGCCTAGAAGTCAAACAGTTTCTTTTGGCTGACAACATGGCTAAAGAGTCCAGCCCCCTTGGCTTAATAGAAGCCTGTCACTTCCCTAATGTTTGGCTTGGATATCTCTCTCTCTCTCTCTCTCTCTCTCTCTCTCTCTCTCTCTCTCTCCCCCCCCTCCCTCCCTCCCTCTGCCTCTCTTCCTCTCCTTGTGAAGCTTAGGTCCAACCCTGTTTATCCCTTGTTCACAGTTCTCCCTGACAGTCATTTGGCCCTGGTTCAACCACTACAGATGACCATTTACAAATACCTGTATTCCTTTAGCATATACAATAGCTTTCAGAACAGCCCTCCTGGATTTATTTGAGGAGGAGTTCCTTTGAGGGGGAGCCACAGACCATCCAAGTCCTAAGAAGAACAAGGGAGGGCTGAGCTAGAAGAGGGGCTTAGTTATCATGTGGACCCTACTGGAGGACACTCAGTGGCCCAGGTCTTTCTCTGTGAGACAGCCGCTCACTCTGACTCATAGTGGGAGGCCCTAGAAACTGCACTC
Organism: Myotis nattereri; assembly: GCF_964212035.1. NCBI lineage: Eukaryota > Metazoa > Chordata > Mammalia > Chiroptera > Vespertilionidae > Myotis > Myotis nattereri. Next base: position 153,736,187 of record NC_138078.1, on the reverse strand, counting down.
ATAGGGCACTAGAAGATCAAGGAGCCAAGGAGCCAAGGAAGGAAGAGGGGGCTGCTTCACTTGTCTCCATGTCAGGAAAACAAATGTTTTGGTAGGGAATTTTCCTTTAAGAATATTCTGATTTTTGAAGGAACATTTTTCTGAATCATTTCCTCAGGGAAACCACTCAGCTATCTCAGGAATGAAAATGTTCCCCTTTCTGAGCCCAATATGCCACTTTGACTCATAAAGGAGATGTGCCTGTGAAGTAATGAAACTGATTTCCTGGTGTCTGCAAAAATCAGCTTGCATGTGTGCATGTGCATGGATATGCATCTGTGAGTATGCATGTGTGCATAGGTGTATGTGTGCACATTTGTCTGTGTGTATGTGCATATATATGTGTGTGTGTGTGTCTGTGTGTGTGTGTCTGCATTTTCCTGTGCATGTGCATGTATATTTATGATTGTGCATGTGCATGCAATGAGTATGTCAGTCTGTGTATGCATATGTACATGTGTGCTCATACATCACAACAAGACACAGAGGCACCTAAAGAGAGAGACAAAAGGTAAAGGCTGCTCTTCTGGTAGCCTGCAAAATGGTGGGCTTCTGGGAATGCTGGGAATTCTGCCCAGTGCCATCCCTACCATGCCTCTACCACAATTGGAAGCTCACTGGTAGCTGGCACCATGAAAACCAGAGCTGGATGCTCACTGGTATCTGGCACCATGAAAACCAGAGGTGAAGTCATTCCATGTGTCCACATGCCCATCACTGTCTGAGGCTGCATCATCAGGGAGGCATGTAAGACTCCCAACCTATGGCCTCTTTCCACAGGCGGACCCAAGCCCATGATGCTCCCTCCATACCTATGGAGAGATTCCCTGGACTTCATGCTGACAACTTAATTCTGGGCATTTCCTATTTTATGACATAAGGAATCCTAAAATTATGAACTTAAGCAAGAAATAAATGGTTTGAATTTAAAGATTGGGGTCAAGGGACCCTAAACTCTCTGAGCTCCACAAATGAGGATTATATTGTCCCACTCCTCAAAGGATTCAATGTGTATGTAGCTGGTTCATAGATGTGTATAAAACTCATCTATTACATGGACTGCAGTGAATGGAGCAATAATAGGAAACAGAATTTTCTGCAACACCTGCTTTCACACCTGTAACCATCTGCTCTTCTCTTTATATCCCTTGACATCTATCAGCTTCCATAACTTCTGGCCTGAGGTTTGGGAAACTGCACTGAGAACAAGACAGTTTGTGCTTTCACGTTCCTAGCCCCTCTCCTTGGTTGTTTCTAGGTCTTATTTCCTTCCTTCTCTGACACACTGGAATCTAGGAGGAAGGATAGAAAGAAAGAACGCTTCATACCTAACTGGCCCTTCCATAATCCCTTCATCAGACTCTCTCTGAGAAGAGACCCAAGTGATGCCCTCTTGTGGGGCAAATTATAATGGCTTGAGAGACCCCAAAAGGCCCTCAACACTGCAACATCCCAAACAAGTGTGAGTGGCACTTCTCCGGCTGAACTAGTGTGGCACCTCCTCAATTCCTGCCCAATGTGGTTCACCACATGGCCTCTCACTGCTGGGGCCCCTTCCCCCAGCAGACACTTACCTTCTGCAGGACTCACTTGGTCCCCTGGAGGCTCACTCACCTTTATCACTCCGAGTCCAGGAAGTGCTATCTTGCTACGCCTTCCTGCCCAGTCTCCTTTACCTGCCATCATGAGTGATCCCAACCACCCTTTCTCCTTCTGAATTCTTCAGGCGGAAAGCAGATGCTGGTCTCTGTTCTTCTGCACCCCTAGCCTCCTAAGGCCAAGTCAGGCTCTCCCAGAAATTCCAGTGCGTTGGCGTGGGCAGTCCACAAGTCTCTGTAGCTCAGGAACACAGCTCTGAGGAGAGTTGCCAGGTGCCCCTTCTGGCGGTCTCTCATTGCACGCATTACAGCATTTCTCCTGAAGACCCCAACTTGTGCTAGTGACAGGAGGTGTGGTGGAAAGCGTAACATAAGAGCAGGAAAATCACCACACTTCACTCAGATGAATCCTCCTACACACGCGCGCGCGCGCGTGCACACACACACACACACACACACACACACACACACCCCTACTCATATATATCTCCTTCACATTTCTAGGCAGCCTGCTTACTTAGGCTGACATGTATGGGAAGGGAGATGTTTATGGAACAATTTTTCACTTGCACACCCATCTAGAGAGCCCAAATTTTGAGACAAAGTTGAGTATGGTGGCTGAGAATGCAGGTTAGGGGATAGAGTGTTCAGGTTCAGATCTGGGCTCTGACCCTTTTCATCTCCATGCCTTCTCTGAACTCTCAGACCACCTTTCAACCACCTCAACCAGATCTCTACTATTCTGTTATACTCATCAATTTCCTGACTCTCTCACCTAGTGACTGAGTTCCTTAAAGAGAAAAAATTTTCCCATTAATCCCTTAATTCACATTTTATGTTAAAATACCAGGTGCATAGTGCCCACTTAAGGTTTGCTGAATGATTGAATGAATAGTGTCAGAAGCCAAGCCAGAGAACCTATGAATGTGAAGCTAGGAGACTAAACAGGAGAAATTCTTTAGAACCAAGAAAAGAAAGAGTAAAGGATTTAAAGGGAAATTTCCATATTGTTCATGGATTTCAAAAGCCTGAATTCTGGGGTCTGACCATAATGCTAAAGTTTTATGAGCCAAAATACATGCAATTCAGTCTATTGCCAATCTTTTTCTTCTTTAAATGAAGATATACCTCTTATTTTAGAATGAAAGTTGCTGAGAAAATAGGATCTGCTTTAGAGCAATTTAGTACTCAATTCTCTTGGAAGTCAGAGGCCTATCAGTTTAATCAAAGATTGCTTGATTTCAGAAAACTGAAGCCTCTAGAGCTAGCTAAAGTAAAGGGACTTCAAGTAAGGAAGCTTGGCTAATTCACAGGCCCCAGGGCATGTAGTACAGCAGGTCTCAGGAGAAATGGCAGCCAAGAGATGGGAGATTAGGAGCTGGGGTCAGGGCCTTGGTCCACACTTCTGCCTGACAACCCCTCCTTCTGCATAAGACCAGCTGTTCATCACTTCTCAGAACTAGCATCTGACTGAGGAGACAAACTAAACTCTCTGGGTCACAACCCCAAAATGTTGAGAAGGGGATAGAGAGTGTGGTGGGCTTGAGGTTTGAACCTTATTTTCCTCCACAGCCTGTAAGCTCTATCACTACATCACACCCTCTCCCTACTCTGTAAAGTACTTTCAGTAGCACTTTCTCCCTCTCATGTAGCAAAGCCAGGAGTTCTTTAAAAATACTACATTTCACATTTTAAGGCAATTTTTTCTATAATTCCCTCATAATAACAAAAATTATTCAAAGCCATTTTACTTTCAGAAAGGAAATATCTATGCATGCACTTAGATCATTTAAGCCAAATGCATTTTAACACAGTTCTCAATTAAATGTTCAGCAAAGATGATATGAAGTATGAAGCATTTTATCCAGTTAAAAATATATCTGAGGTAAAAGAATTCAAAATGCGGAATATCTGAAATTAGAAACAAAGCATCGATGCTTGTCCAAAAGTGCAGAACCACAGGTCAAAGCCACATCTCTCTGGATTTGCTGGCATTTAACTAGATGCAAAATGTCAGCACAGAAAATGGCTAGTTCAATGCAAATATTAACAAGAGAAGAGTGTGTCAGTGTGTAAATGGAGCTTCAGCCAACCAGGGCCTTCCTGACTCACCACTGCCCCCTCCCCACACACACAAACACACAGTCACTCTCAGGCAACCAGGAAACTTTCTTTTTTCTTAATTTCACCCTCTTTGCTGGAGGTAAAGCTGCAGGGCATTTGTTTGCCTATAGTGAGGTCAACTCATTCTTTTCTATCCTATCCTGGGCTATCTTATCCTATCCTATCCTATCTTACTGTTTCTTCTACACATATTGAGAAGAGACTGGCACTCAGCAACATTAATTTTATCAAGACCAAGAAGAAGGAAGAGAGTAAGAAAATATTTTTCTTCCTCTGCCCCTTCACTGCATTAAGGACTTTTAGTGGTAGCTCAAAGCTGCACATTTAGTGTTCTGTCCTTACTCTTCTCTGCACAGAATATTTTCAGAAAGATCTTCCTACCGGCACATTCCCCAGCTCACTGCATTTGCAGTCTTGCTCTGAAAAGGGAAGCTCGCGTGTGAGTCTGATTGGGTGATAGGTGGAACTCTTAGTGCTGCTTTTCAAGTGAAAAGAGCCTTGATTCTAGGGACATGGAGAAGTGATGCCTGCCTGCTCTCTTCTGAGGTGGTGTTTTGGTGAATCTGCTGCTAGTAGCAATCAGACCCTCAGCCTGGCAACCTCAGGAACCGGATGCGTTCAGTCCCCTGAGAAAGGATTGGCTTACTCCTCCAGCTCAACAGAGACTTAAATCGACAAAACAGGATGACTAATCAGACTAATGCAGAGTGATGCCAAACATCCCCGCCAGCCTGACGATTACATTCTCTGCTTATGAGCAAATGATCTGGGCAGCCACATTAGCTGATGATGGCTTGGTGTTTAGAACAAAGTCTGGCGTAATTGGAGCATTAAAGGAATTGTTAAAGCAATATTAGATGGTTCATTCACCTAATTGCCAGGAAAGCTGTGGAACTAGCCTTGGAAAGCAGGTAGGGTCAGAGGGCAGCTGAAGAACCAGACCCCAGCCAGCCAGAGCACCAGCCTGTACTGCCAACAGATGACAGACACTTGACTCCTTTTATCATTGGTGTCTGCTGGAAACAATATGTTGCAACCACCATGGCTGCTGTCAGAAAGAATTTCCCATTGTCGTTGGCTCCAGATTCAAATCTATGGCAAGTATATCTTACTGGCTGAGCTTTAGTGCACATGGCTTCTCCACTGGGAATGTTGGAAAGGCAAGTGTCTAAGTTTGGGTTTCCCCAGGGGAAAACCTGAAATAAGAATTGGAGTGCAAATATTTTACCTGGAAAGGGATTCCAGGAAATATAATAGGGAAGTGAGGTATTGAGATAGGAAGAGGGGGAAACTGATAAAGGACGTGTCGTGGAGGTCATCACTGTGGGCAACTGGGACTCTTTCTCCTCCTCAGGGACCTCTGGAAGGCAGTATAGACCTTCTTGGAGCTGTTCCACCTAGGGAGTGAGGAAACTGGAGTTTTGATCCACCAATTCCCATCTGTCATTGGTTAAGGGTGGCCTTAATTCCCTGGGGAATGTCAACTCCCCTGCCTCTCCAGCCTGCCCTACATGGAGGGTCACATGTGCTTACATTGGCACACACGGGAGTGTTGAGTTCTGAGTGCTTATGTGTGTACACAGCAGTGTCTGCTATAGTATGTACCATGCAATTTTAGCTGCTTGAGTGATAGGGGGCTCTGCTTTCAACCTCCCATGTCTGGAACTGGGGCCTTAGCCTCTCTGTCAGGGCTGGGACTCCGGTGAAGCAAGGGAGGCACACAGGGCGCACTCACCTTTCAAGTATCTATCCTGCACTTCCATGACTCTAACAGTGAGCATCTCCTTAAATTTGTGCCTTGCTTGCCTCACCAGAGTCCCAGAGCCCTGCTCTTGGCTATTGGGCAGAGGAAACCCACAATTTCAAGGATCCTGAGCCAAGACCTCTCCTCTGGAGTTGCTCAATGGGCCTCACCAATCTCTGCTGGTGTCAAGTGTGATTTTTTCAGAGATCTCCATGGCTGAGAAACCTCTTTTTATTTTAGTCTTTTCCCAAACATAGCTTAGGACACATGATTAGATTTATCAATTTAGCATTTCTTAATTTCCAATCACATTCCAGGGCTACCTCGTAGGACATGCCCCTATTCACCTTAGGTTGGCATTTTGGAGCTCATTCGCTCCATCGGCCCATCATAGTACCTGGGCAGCCTTCACACTATAGAAAAGAATCACACCCATTCTGTGCACTTTGCACCTGCTTAACTGTCAGGGTAGCTTTATAATCTGTATTTCTTCTTGCAGTAAGAAGTCCTAAAAACCACTATTTGGCAGAGTAGAGGAGGCTTCCTAATGGCCTCTGTATAAGGACAGCACCTGACGGTTACTTGTCTGCCTATAAAGAATCCTCAGACCTCACCAACACCCTCAGCACACTGCACTGTAACTGTCATTGACCCTTCTCTCTCAGCTCTGGTCTGGGTCCCTACAGAACCAGTAGTGTATTCCAGCACCCCCTACCCAAGGGTGCTCAAGATATATTTCTTGGATGAAGATTAACTGACCCTCTCTAGAGCTTAGCTCAGGTGAATCCACTGCCCTAGCTGGAGTAAAAATCATGCCAGGCCTCCATCTGTTTTTAAATGACAGAAAGGCATTCCTACTCTTTGGGGAGAAACTTCAGGGATTTAATGAAATGTTTCTGCAGTTGAGGCTACGGATGATCTGTTGACATGGTCTAAAGGGCTGTAGGTTGTTTAATGTCTTTCTGTACCATCAATTCTGCACTTTGTACCAACTCAGCAAATTGGTCGAATTTAGGCTTCTGACAAGGACTTTGGAAATAATGTGCTTGTGCAGGTTTAAGAAAGGAAAGAACTTGAAAGCAGACCTAACAAAATCTGCAATCATAACCTTGGCAATCCAGTGACTCCACGGACTTGGCCTTGGGCGGGCTACAGCAGCATCTATGAGTTTCTTGCCTCTGGTGGCCCTGCCTGAGGGCTCCAACCCTGTCTCAAAGTACCAGCTGGAGACTCTATGACCCTCACCCCTATATTCCTTCTTGCAGTAAGAAATCCCCAAAACACACTATCTCAGGGCAGCCTTCCAACACTGGAGACTGTTGTTGCTTATCTCCCTCAGCTTAATGCAGTGGGGCAAGCAGGCTTTGGAACTAGAAGACTTGAGTGTGACTCTGGCTTGGTCTTTTACTGATAGTGACTCAGCATTTCCCAAAGAGGGTTTCATTGAGTGCTAGGATTCCATGGCGCATTAAATAGGAATTGAGTATCAGTTAGCTATGGCCACTGATGATAATGCTATTTAACAAGCAACCCCAAAACTCAGTGGCATACAATCACTAGCATTTATTTTTCACTCATCTGCAGGTTGACTGGGGCAGCTCTGCTCCATGTATCTCATTCTGGGGTCCAGGATGGAGGGAAAACATCCACTTGAGGCATGTTCTTCTGATGGAGAATGAAAAAGCATAAAAAGCAAATGGAAACATGTGCTGTTTCTTAAGGCTTAGGCTTAAAACTGGCACACTAGAACTGCTACTCTCATACCTTTGGCCAGAGCAAGTCAGATGGCTAAGCCATTTATCAATGAGACAAGGAAGTACTGTATACTCTTTCCATGAAATTTTAGAGCGGAAGTTACAGAGTTGTTCTATAATAATTTAATCTATTACAAATTACATGGGGAAAATGTTCTATGGCCAAATAAATTGGCGAAAGGTTTTTTAAAACAGTGAGAAAGAGTTGGTGTGTTAGGCATTGGGGTGGGATGTCAATTGTTTTAAGGAAAAAGTCAAATAGTTCTCAGAGCCTTTAATGTATATGTCTGTTCTGAAGCTCCCAATTAGGAGGTATGAAATATGATATTTTCTGGCTTTTTTTTCACCATGCCACCACCAGTGTTCTACAGAACCCACTTCAGGAAAGTTTGCTGTAGATCATGGGGAAGTCACCTAACCACTCTGAGCTGTTTTAACAGGAATAATGATATCTGCCTTAGAGGATGGTTTGGTAATCCTTTGGTGGCACAAGGTTAGGTGAACATAGATGACCAGTCACTCATGAGTGAGTTCAGTCCATCTAAAGCCCCAAATAGTCAGAAAGAGAGCTCCATAGCATGGAACACACCAGACTCAAACTACTTGTGATTCATGCACTGGACTGGGCAGATACTGGATGGTGGAACCAGCTATAATAAAAGGATAGAAAGGTCCCCTGAACTCATATGGTAGTGAAACACAGTGGAGGGCTCACAGATGGGAGAATGTTAAGGGGTTACAGGATTGTGGTAGGGTGTGAGGTTCTGTGCTAGGAAATTTTGAGAGATTCTAGAGTTCGACTGAGCTGCTATGGCTAGAGATGGGTAACGGTGTTTCAGGGAAGGCTCCAGTGGGACGCAAGCCTTGACTGACCCCTGATCCAGACCCCGAGGAAAGGCTAGGCCTTCAGGTCAGAGATCAGAATCCCAGTCTGGTTGCAGAGGGCTATGAGGGCAGGAAGCTATAGATATCATTATACCCCAATGAAACAGCAAGATCTGGTTTTATTCAGAGCCCTGCCTTCACCCCCACCCTACACCCTTCAGAAGTTTCTGTACTTTTGTTTCTCACCCCCTCCATTCCAACCCCACCTCCCACCCCCACCCAAGCCAGCGGGAGGCCTGGTCCTGTTTGTCTTGATCTTTCCAAAGCAGGGCCCTCCCTTCCTGTGGAGTATGCAAACAATGAAACAGCAGAGTCATTAGCATAAAGACACGGGCAGGAAGTTCACAGAAGATTTTCATTCTGTTCAGGTATGAGTAGGGAATTCTCCATGGAATGGCATGCTTCTCCTTAGTTACACATGTGGTTTTCATTTCTCTGGAAGAAAAGACTTTAGGTGTTGTTCTCCAAAACCTCACCCCCACCCCCACCTTGGCAGATTTTCAAATGCCCAGGTCTATAGAAGTTCCATTTCTGGGGCCAAGAGCTTCAGCACCTTCCATCGCCCCAGCAAACATGAGAGACTGTTCTAGGCACTGGCTTTTCTTCCCTCAAAAACACACAGACATTTCTCTTCTGCCTCTCAGGGTTGTTTCTCCTCCTGTTTCCCTGTGGCTCTTATGCACAATAGCTGAGTAATATTTCTGGGTTTCTTCCCCTTGTAATTCCAGGATCCTCACCCTAAAATCCCAGGAAATGTTTCCCAGAGGTCTACAAGGCTGTGCCTTGGATCCCAGGGTCTCTGAGTTGCAAAGACAGTACAACATCAATTGGTTGAGGTTTTGTGTTGTTGTTCTTGTGTTGTGCTTTTAGATTTTTCAAAGAAAACAGACTACATATTTGTCCTTTGGGAAAATATCTTGGGAGGGAAATAAAATCCTGGGAATATGCAGATGCATCTTGAAAATGAAAACATCTCATTGTGGAAAGAAAATTATAATAGTGAGATCACCCTCGAAGTAGCTATTTGAAGAAATAGTGTTTGAATGAAAAAGCAAGATATCTGGGCAGTTAGGATCATCCAATGATGAGGGAGCAATAACCTGTTATTTTATGGTTGCATAAAAGTTCTTCTGAGCACAGTCTCTGCAGTGAGATGACTGGGGTTGGGATACAGACTTTGCTACTTCCCAGCCATGTGACTTTGAGCAAGTTATTTAATCTCTCTGTGCCTCGGTTTTCTTCTCTAGCAAATGTGGATACTAATATACCCACTTCATGGGGTTGTTCTGATAATTAAATGAGGCAAGTTTCACACAGCTCTTGCTACAGTGCCTGGTACATAGTAAATGCTACCTGGTTGTGAAATATAACTTCAGGAAGAGGGCTACCCCGAAAGCATAACATGTGCCAACACCCAGGACATGCTGGAAACTCAGGAAGCACTCATCTTTCTTACCTTTGTTTTGTCCTCACTGACCTCACTCCACCTTTTCTCTGTGATCTTACCTCCACATTAATGCCCTATCATGCTGCTTTATATGTATTTCACTTTCTTTTTTTAAAAGGGAAAATGTAAAAGGAAACACAATTCTAGAAAAGACAGCAGGAGGGCTTGCATTTTAACAGTAGATAAACTGTAAATTCAAAGGAATGAATCTCTAATTGTAGAATTTGTGGTTGCTGGTAATGGGACTGCTTGGTGAGGCAGAGGTGGCAGAGCTGGACAGAATAGGAGGAGAGGACAGAGGATGAAACTGAAATCTGTTCGTGCAGGCAATTGCCCACTGGATCCACCAGAAATGCCAGCCCCTAGTGTGTGAGGAAGCATGCTTCCTCTGAGGTCACTCTCACTCCAAATGGAAACCCACACATGCCCTGGACTGGTTCTTCCAATTATGGAAAAGGCCCTTAAACATCCCCCGGTTGGCATACCACAAAAGCCGCATTCCCTCAATAATGATGATGATAATGGCATTGGTAATAGCCACGTTGCAGCTGCTACTCAGCCTCATGCATCTTCAGAGCCTCCTGGGGGTTGGCGGTGTGCTAAGAATAGTCCTACTACCAACATTTGAGAATAGTGCTACTACACAGCACGCTCAGCTGATCAAAGTGAACCCCACAAAGTGGGATCCTGCTTGCCCAATGGACTGACAGTTGTGAAAGCCAGGTGTGAGGGGAGGAAAAGAGGTCTGCTGAGTGTGCTGTGGGTTCAAGAGGGAGACACCCTGGAACCAGGACCAGGGGGAGACTCTTGTAAACTGTGGCACTCAGATGAACACTGCTGTCAACCCCCACCTATGCCTTGGCTCCTATGACCAGCTCTCTCATGTAAATAAGTTAGGCTGGGGCTAAGAGTCACTTCACAGACTCACCAGGATCCAAGCTATTATTAGTATTATCATTATTAGTATTATTGTATAATTTGCATGTGGTAAAATACACATACCATAATGGCATAGAATTTGATGAGTTTTGACAACAACCCAACCAAGATATAGAACATTTCCATCATCTCAGAAAGTTTCTTCATGCCCCTTTCTAGTTGATCTCCACCTTTCATTGGCAACCACTGTTCTGGCATTTACCACTACAGAGGGAGTTGTTTTACCTCTCCTAGAATTCTGTCTAAATGGAGTCATGCAGTATATATTCCTTTGTGTCATACAGTATATATTCTTTTTTCCACTCAGCATAAAATTTGGGGAGATTCATTCATGTTGTTATATGCATTAATAGTTTGTTTTTATTGCTGAGTAGTATTCCATTATATTCTCAACCTTCTGGCCCTTTAAATACAGTTCCTCATGTTGTGACCCCACCATAAAATTATTTTCGTTGCTACTTCATCACTGTAATGTTGCTACTGTTATGAATCGTCATGTAAATATCTGATATGCAGGGTGGTCTTAGGTGACCCCTGTGAAAGGGTCGTTCGACCGCCAAAGGGGTCGTGACCCAAAGGTTGAGAACCACTGCATTATATGAATATGCACAATTTGTTTAATCACCTATTGATGAAAATTTAGATTGTTTCCAGTTTGGGGTTATTATAAAAAAAAACCCTGTTATGAACATTTGTCTGCAAATCTTTGTGTGGACATAGGTTTTCATTTCTCTTGGGTGAATACTTAGGAAGGAGATTACTGAGTGTAGGGTAGGTATCTGTTTAATTGCATAAGAAATTGCTAGTTTTTCCAAGTGGCTCTGCAATCTCAGGTTCTTTCTGTCTTGCTCCTGTACCATTCTCTGTACATGACTTCCACTTCATGGTATTATATAGCTGCTTGAACTCCAGCCATCATATCCACATTCCAACCCACGAGAAGGAATGGAGGAAATAGTATGCTTCCCTTACTTTAATAATACTCCCTGGAAGCATCACACAAAAATGCTTACAGCCCATTAGCTAGAACTTAGTTACATGGTCACACATAGCAGCAAGGGAGGCTGGGACATATAATTTTTATTATAGAGATTCATGCATTCAGCTGATAACTGGGGCATTTATTATTGGGGAAGAAGAACGTATTGGACTTTGGTGGGGCTAAGAAGCAGCTTCTGTCAAGACAGGTGGCCAGAATCATGCAGGGGCCATTTCTGTGTTGCTCAAGCAGGTTTCTCCCAAACCTGCCTTGGGCCATGGTTTATGGTTAGTATTCAATAAATGTTTATGAACAGTGGAAGGAGGGAGGGATTGAAGGAGAGAAGAAGGGAGAGAAAAATAACCATGGCAGCCAGACTTGAGAAAGTTCTCCAGGATCATTATGCTGTTCTGACAAGAGGGCTGTTTTTAAAGGGCTTTTATAATTCTTCAGTATCTGAAGTTGTTTTAAAACGTCTCTTGGATGCAATTAAATGATATTTTAACTTTGTTCTCTGATGGAGATGGTTTGAAAATTTTGTTTTTCAATGTAGAGTGTGTGTGTGTGTGTGTGTGTGTGTGTGTGTGTGCACGCACACACAGGAAACCTTTGGACCTTTTCCTGTCAGAGTCTCACAATTTGTGTGGTGATAAACGTGTTGTCATCAAGGCCTTGTGCCTTGGATATTGAAATGAGGACTGAAATGCCTGAGGGGAGAGGAAAAAAAGAGCCAGACAGCAAGGTTGCTTGTGAGCAGCTCTTGGCTGTGGCAGGCAGCAGGAACTTTTGCAAGAGGCCTTCGTGTTTCCAGCCGGGTGCCCCTTCAGCAAATGAGGGGGTCATCGGGTTATGTTATTTTATGGTACAAAAGCAGATACGGTCCGCTGCCTCCGCTCTACCCTGATAATTTTGTTTTCCTGGCGGGTTTGCCATCAAGGATCTGACATGCCATTAGGTTTTTATCTCCCTTGCCTGAGGAGGGGCATCGGTGAGTGAGGGCCTGCTTTTCATTAAAGTGAGCCTGGTTGCGCGAGCACTTCTTTGAACAAAACAACCACGGTTCACGACAAGGTTAGGGGAAGGCGGGGCCCAGGGAAGGTTATTAGTTATTACCTCTGCTTCCTTAGCGGCAGTGGGGGCTCCTCTCCTGCAGGGTTTGGCCCCTTCCCTGGAGGGCTGCGAACTAATTCTGTACTTGGGCCATGATCTCCAGGCCCGCCTAAGAAGTGGCGCCTTCTAATCATGCCTCATCATCACACCGATTCTGTGACATCAGCTGCTACCCATTAGGGAACAGGCTGACACCAAGTAAGACATTGCGCTTAGTCCTGGCTGCACTGGAGTCAGTCCTAGAGGTGAGAAGCACAGACTCCAGCAAGAGCTCAGCCAGGGCAGCTTGCCCCATCGTGCCAGGGACACAACACGGGCCGCCTGCCAGCTCTGCAGAGTCCTCCAGGGTTTCTCCCCAGGGGAAAGTGGTGTCTGGGAGGCCTCGAGAAAGGGGGATGATTGGGGGCCTGGACTAGTCAGCCCAAACTGGCTCTGCCTGGCGTGGAAGCACCTGGTACGTTCTAAGTCTTTTATCTGCATTGCTTTCCTCGCAGCAGAACAAAACAAGTGGAGACATCCACTCAGTAGCAAATCTGAGGGGAAAAATATTCTGCAAATATCCGCATCTTTTCTTTTCAGAGGCAGGAGATGATATTGGTGTCAGGAGGGGTTCCAGCTACTTATGGTACTTACCAAACCAGCCTGACTTTCGCCATTTCTTATAAGGACTTCGTTAGTCAACCCAAGTACTCCAGGCCACCTTTTTGTGTTGTTCACGTCCTCAAAATCACACTGGGCTGGTGTGTTATGGTTGCTGGCAGGACAGGAGCCTTCCTCCCAGCCTCCCTTGCCTCACCCCTACCATCCTCTATCATCCTCCTCCACTCTGGGTGGGATTTATAAGCACAGAAATCCCCTTAATCCCTGAGATATGTGGTTTACTTCACCCAAGAATTCAGAGAGCTGTGTTCTCTCCCTCACAAAGTGAATTATAACAAGAGCATAGAATATTGATTCCAGGCATGTGGAATTTTAATCCTCCAGTTCCCACGAAATGCTCCTATCCATAGAGAATTGACCCACCATTTCAGCCTATCCGAGCAGCCCCTCCTGCCACTGCCATTCACAGTGACTTAGCAGGGAGGGGGGCTCTGAGCACCCCGCATCTCATTCACGTGACTTGGTATCTGCTCTCAGGTGCAGCAGGCAATTCTGGTTTGTATTTTTGTAGAGCCCTACAACAATCAGGCATTTTAAAATCCCCCTGCTGCCTGCAAAACCAACGCCAGGCAGCCATCCTCAGAATGTCACCAGCCATGAACTGCAAGTAAGGATGAGTCATGCTCATCACCATCACCAGGTGCACTGGGAAGAGCAACTTATGAAGGCAGCTTGCCATGTACTGGGAGGACATTCCAGCTCCAAGCCCTGCCCTGGACTGTCTCAGGGCCTCCAGCCTGGGTCTCCAAAGACACTGCAGCTCTGTTTGCAATCAGGTTGGGTTTTATCAGGTGTTACCCCCTGTGATTTGCCAGGGGAGTTATTGTTATTTTCTGGTTACAAGTGAGAATTGAGAAGCTCAGAGCTGTTGGGTACACTGCTCAAGGTCACACAGCTTGTGTGTGTCACAAAAACGTCTGCTACCAGGATCTGTCTACTTATTTTTATTACAACATTGCACCCAAAGGAGCTGCTGTCAACCTTCTGCAACGGTTTTCCCAATGAAATTACCAGGCCTAGGGACCAACGTTTTAAGGATGATCCAACTGGATCCCAGAGGCATTAAGTGATGTGCCAGGTTTGTGCTGAAGAAGACTCAGCCCCTGCCCTCAGGAGGTTGGCGATCACATGAGAAGACCATGATATACATGATTATATTTAATTCCAAGTGTGAAATATTATTTCATACTTGGTGATGGTGATGAGTATTATTTGCATGTGGTGTGTAGTGAAGAAACCCAGCACTGGGAGTAAGTCACCACAGAGAAGGTGACATTTGAGTTGGTCCAGGGAGAATGGGGAAGAATGAACCAGCAGCGAATAGAATTTCCTGATAGCACACTGCCCACCACACAAGCCTTTTTGCTGGGTGGCCAGTTTGCTATGAAGTTAACATGTGGGCTTCAAGCAAAGTTTGATCCAGCAACACAAGTCATGCTATGAAGGACATGATTTCTCCTCATCTCTCTTCTCTGAATTATGCCATGTTGGCTCCAACCACACATAATTGCTCCTACTTGTTCCAGGACCACCCCCCCCAACACACACACACCTTATGAGCTAATAAATTCCATTTTGGTTTAAGTTAGTTGGAGTTTAATTTTCTATCACTTAAAATCAAAAGGTTCCTAATGGATATACCATGGAAACAAGAATCATAGAGAATTAAACAGACTTTAGCACCTTTCCAGATATATTGAGGCTGACACATTTTTACCCTTTCTTTTAGACTCTATGAATATTGCTTCCATCTTTTATGAGTTATATCATGTAGACTGTGTTATAATTAATCAAGTAGCTTTACCAACTCCATGAGGGCCAAAATTTTGTCTGTTTAGTTTACTGCAGTATCTCCAGCACTAAAACAATGACTGGCCCTCAGTAGGCACTCCATAAATATTGGCTGCCTAAATGAATGAATGATAAAACTGAAATACATAGAGTTGCCGAGATAATAGTATAGGCAATTCACCATATTGCCCCAGCAACGTACTTATAAATGTTATTAATTCGTCAAGAAGAGGAGAGAGAACTCACATTTATTGTGCTCCTTTCCTAGGCCATGCACAGTTTGGGTGTGTTTATAGCTAACATCTTATTATTATACTAGAGGCCCGGTGCACAAAATTTGTGAGCTGCGGGAGGGGGTGTCCCTCAGCCCAGCCTGCACCCTCTCCAATCTGGGACCTCTCGGGGGATGTCTGACTGCCGGTTTAGGCCTGATCCCACAAGGTGTACCAATTAATAATGCAGATTTTTTCAATAGATGGAGTTACACATATGTTGATATATATGCAATTTGATATGTATGCTATTTTATTGACAACAAGCTTCAAAACCTCATATGTCAAAATTTGCTGAAGGCAGTTGGACATCCCTCTCACAATCCGGGACTGCTGGCTCCCAACTGTTCGCCTGTCTGCCTGCCTGATTGTCCCTAACCGCTTCTGCCTGCCAGCCTGATCACCCTTTGACCACTCCCCTGCCGGCCTGATTGACGCCTAACTGCTCCCCTGCCAGCCCAATCGCCCCCAACTGCCCTCCCCTGCTGGCCCAGTCACCCCCAACTTTCCTCTTCTGCCAGCCCAGTCACCCCCAACTGCCCTCCCCTGCCGGCCTGGTCACCCCCAACTGCCCTCCCCTGCTGGCCTATTCACCCCCAACTTCTCTCTCCTGCTGGCCATCTTGTGGTGGCCATCTTGTGATGACAGAGGAGAGGTCATCTTGTGACCACATGGAGGTGGTCATCTTGTGCAAGGGCATGATGGTTAATTTGCATATTACCTCTTTATTATATAGGATGTGAATCCCCCACCATACACACACAATACCAAGAAGTGGGTATTATTACTCTCATTTTACAAAAGGGGAAACTGAGGCATGGTGATTTAAACTATGTCCCCAAGATCACAAAACTACTGTGTGGCAAAAAACACAGCTCAGCTTGAAGGGATTTCAACATGAAAAATACTCAAGAGGGTGGCTGAGATGTGGTCAGCTTTTGGAACATTCTGTAGATAAGTAAAGTCATGCATACTAGGTAGGTTTTTATTAGACTCCACTTCAGAGACTTATGTTTTGTGACCTAGACCCTCAAATATTGAGGAGACAGTCTTTCCCACAAAAATTACATATATATGGGTGCATGAGAGAAGAACACACAGCACTTTGGCTGTGGTAGCATAGTCCATGTGAGCTGTATGTTAGTATGAGAGAACGTTAGCATGAGCATCACTGTTCACAAAAGAGTGTGTGTGTGTGTGTGTGTGTGTGTATCTATCTGCATGTGTCTTTTCACATAGATAGTCTCAGAGCTACATGACTATTATTTCTGCAGTTCTGCTTTAGTGCAATGTAGACACATCACAATGAAAGAAAGGGATAGAGCCTTCTCTTCACATCCAACCACCCAGAAGTATTGTTAGCATGGCCATAATTTATGCAGAACCTACATTACTACTTTTTGAAAACAAAAGCAGCAGAAGTCTCAACACTGGTATTTAGGGGCATTCAACATAAACCCTACCTTCCACTCTAAGTAGTACTAATTCACACACCTTGATTGGTTCAGTTGCTTTCTCTTGCCCCCTACCTGCTTAAAGTGGCTTCATTTAGTAACACTTCGAAGGGCCATAGAATGACACTGTCCTCAGTTCTGTGGGAAGAGCCCTGTGAGGCAACCTTGGAAATGCCCTTGTACCTTCTGGACCTCAGCACCTTCTTTTGGGGAAAGAGATGGTGGATATAGATCTTCTAAGCCCCCTCAGTGCACATCATCAAAGTGGAAATTTTAGTCACAGAGATGAGAAAATACTATGGCTGTGGCTGTTCAAATGTGGGAGACTGTGATCTGGTCAGAATTGTCCCCAGAGGTACACTCATAATTCTGAGAGCATCTCACGGCCTCATCTCTGGCCCAGTGTGAAAGTTGCATGTTGATGTTCTGGGGAGAAATCAGAAGGAAAAGGAGAAGGAAGGTTGGGAGGGAGGGATTGAAGGAATGCCCAGGTTTCACAAACTCTGAGTTGCATAGGCAGTTGCCTGGTTCTCCCCACTTTGCAGGGGAAAACATCAAAGCGTGTGTGTGTGTGTGTGTGTGTGTGTGTGTGTGTGCTTTTTCTTAATTCAAGCAGCTCACAGGGGAAACTGAGAAAGCAAACATCTAAGAGAAAGAAAAGATTTCTCTCCTTTGTGTTTTTTCTTCTGTTGAGACAAGTGCCCCAGAATGTATTGGAAAAGGCGGGGCCTGGGGCCTGGGGAGAGAGCAGGGTGCTGTTAACACTCCCCTCCTGCCTTTGAAGGCTGCAGGCCTCTCTGTAAACACAAGTGACTTCTGACTTCTCACAGCTCTAAAAATAATCAGAGTGTGGGGGTTCTAAATCAAGAACAAAGAAGAAACAAAGGGTTAATGAGAGGACACAAGTTTGATGTTTCGTTGGATAAACAGAGTCAGCTAGGAGCAAAGGCGCCAGGGGCTGGCCTTGCCAGGAGGTAACCAGCACAGCTTTTAGTCCTTCAAATTCTGCGCATTGCCATTTCTTCCTCAAATTTGCCAAAGGCACCTCATACTCTGCTCTTTGGATGAGTCCTGACAGCAAAAAGTTGGCCCTTTCATCTATCTCGGCACCCCTCCCCAATAACTTCACCCCTCTCTTCTCACCCTGATCAAAGCCTTCACTAACTCATACTAACTTGTAGGTGACTGATATGGCCTCAGCAGCCCCAGAGGCAATGCCTCACGTTTGGGGGAAGGAGGGCTTGCTTTCTCTACACTCGGTGTGTGTTCTCTGCTCTCTCACAACCATGTTACAAAAAGGGAGTGAAGGATAACTTTAACTTCTCCATAGGTCCAGATGCAAGCAGTGAAAACCCACAGCCCAAACTCTGACCCCTCAGCCCCTTGTATTTCAAGCCAGGAGGATTAAGTAGTAAGGAGTCCCTAGAAGCTGAGAGACCCAGGGCTGCAGTTGCAGGGCAGTCCTTCCCTGTGCCTCTCAATAGACACATCCTCTCAGAAAGAGAGAGCTATTTTGCTGCCTAATGTTAATAAACTGTGGGGGATGTCCTGTCCCCACCACCCCAACCCCACACACTGTGCCAGGCTCTCTCAGGAATTCAGCACACACACCCATCTAGCTGTTTGCAGTCCAACAAGTAATTGTCTGTCCCACTGGGGGTGGGGGAAGTGAGAAAAGAAAACTTGGAGGTAGGAAAGTCAGATGGGTAGTCACCAGTGCTGTTCTCTTTACTAATCACACTTAGCCACAGCTCCTGGCCCAGAAGGGGCACTCAAAGAGTATTTGTTAAATGAATGCATAAAGGAACGAAGGAATAAACAACTGATCTAATGAGTAGTCAGGGTCTAAGCCATCTGGGTCTTATTCCTGGCTGTTGTCAGAGATCAAGGTCACAAAAGAAGGTCTCATCCTTTTTTTTTAACTGGTTATCCATTCTTTTAAATTTCTTTATTGATTAAGTTATTACATATGTGTCCTTATCCCCACATTACCCCCCATTCCCCCACTCATGCCCTCACCCCCCTGGTGTCTGTGTCCATTGGTTAGGCCTATATGCTTGCATATAAGCCCTTTGGTTGCTCTCTCCCCCTTCCCCCCACCCTCCCCTGCCTTCCCTCTGAGGTTTGATGGCCTGATCGATGTTTCTCTGTCTCTGGATCTGTCCTTGTTCATCAGGTTATGTTGTTTATTATATTCCACAAATGAGTGAGATCACGTGGTATTTATCTTTTTCTGACTGGCTTATTTCGCTTAGCATAATGCTCTGCAGGTCCATCCATGCTGTTGCAAATGGTAAGAACTCCTTCTTTTTTACCACAGCATAGTATTCCATTGTGTATATGTACCACAGGTCTCATCTTTTTCATGGAATTATTTGGATTAATCTTTTCCAACTATTTAATCAGTGTTGGTTCGTTGGTTGGCTGGTTGTTTGGTTGGTTTTTGCTGTACAGTTTTCATCTGAGGCGCACAGTGCTGTGTGTAAAGATTCCACCTGTTCTATCTCTTGTTCCTGGCTTGTGCAAGAGATGGCTGTCCCATGAAACTAATGAACCTTAAAGTTTGGGACCCTTCATTGCACAGGCTCCTTCCCACACCCTCAGGCATAGATAGCAATGTAGTCTCACAGTTATACATGTTTGTATGTTTGCAAAAGTAAAAGTATTGTGTATTTGTACAAATATCAGGCTCTACATAGGCTTAGCTTCACTGCTTCACTTGCCCTATTGAATTTCAATGAGTAAATAAATATTTCTCTTGCATCATGTCTCTATCTAAAAGGAAAAAATGGCCATGAATTTCAAGAAAAATGTGAAAAAGCATAATTTTTCAAGGAAGGAATATATACCTGTATATTTAAATATGCAAACATAGCTCTGATTTATGATTTGTGCTGCCCACCTGTGCCCATGCAGGCATCTGCATTTGCAACCACTAATCTGGTCTTTAGTAAAGAAGCATTACAAAGAGAAAAGTCCCACTGGTGTCAGCCCATTGCCCTGTAAAAGTCCATGGACCCCATCAGCCTTGGTCTCCTCACCTGTCCAGGGAGGGGGCTGTGAGTCTCTGACACACCATGTCAGTAAATTGCACCTACTCTAAATAATGGATTGTCACAGGTGATTTCAGAGTGCAGCCAAAGATGAGCATCACTGTGTTATATCATCAGATCCAGAAAGATCTAGACCCTGGCTATTCACAGTCTATTCACAGTGTGGTTTTCTGACCAGCAGCATCTGTATCACTTACCAGGCTGTTAGAAATACAGAATTCCAGGCCCCACCCCAGCCCTACCCAATCACAATCTGCATTTAAACAAGACCCCAGAGGATTTGCATGGACACTAAAGTTGGAGAAACACTACCTTGGAAATTAGTAGTTTCTGGATCAGCCTTCTTCATTTCCTGAAGTAGAAATTGGAACCCAATTACATAAAATGATGTGGCCAAGGTCCCCTAGACACATGCCCAAGTCCTAGGTCTCCCTTCAGCCAGACTGCCTCTCCCTCAGCCCCAAATTAGAGACACAGCTCTCATCTTAGAGTTGCCGAAATGACACAGTTTACTGTAGAATTTCTGGCTTTTTCTTGCTAGGGGAAAAATATGTCTCACTAAGATCCATTATGTATTCTGGGTATATGCAATGAGTTTGTCTTGAGACATATTTATGCCCGAGAATATTATGTATTCTCTTTATATACCATGCAAGGTTAAATTTTTTGAAAATTTATATTTGCTTTTTATCACCCAGACATATAAGGGATTTATAGCCAGGCCTGATGGATTGGAATCAGATGGCAAAACCCAGATTAACCCCATGGATCCTGGTGGCAGTTGGTCACTCCTTGCTATTAATGATATTTTCACCTGGGTGAATGCATTAAAGACTTGCCTCTTAAGATAAATATGCAGGTGGATATCATTTTTGCATTGTAGGCACTTCCTCTTGCTGCTTTAAGTTCATCCAGAATTTTTTTTAAAGACAGACATATTGAAACAGTCATACACTGAATAATTCATGTGAAAAAATTGGGGGGAGAGCTAAATAGAGGTGACTCATGGTATAGTCTTACTGGCTGGTTGTTGGAGGATGGCAAATTTCTGAATTACATAAATGCATTCACCATAAATGCAGAGGTTGAAGCAGTTACGGACACTTGCAGCCCATGTGCACCAATCCTTCCCCGTCACTCAACCAACTCTTAACAACTCTCCATTGGAAATCAAAGATGATCACAGGACATTGGCCTGGCCCAGCGCAGGGCAGGTAGTACACTGATAGGAGCTTCCTGCTGAATGCACCACTTTATCACACCGGCATGTGTATGGATAGGAGAGCACACCCCCAGCTACTGGTGTGATCTATCACCCACAATTTTCTGCCAGACTCAAAGAGGGTCTTTATGTGCAAATCCCAGGCCAAGGGTGGTCCCAAAGAACTGCTCAGCATTCACCCAGGTGCAAAAGACAGCCAGAGGATGAATCATTATTATTTTTTTAATCAAGTAACAGACCCAGGTGTAGCAGCAGCCCAGCTTTCTAATATCACTGTGGCTTTGATAAATATGTCCCATTCCTTGATAACTTTTCCAAATCCTTTAATATCCTGCAGCTCAGTCCCTGATGTCTGGCTGTCGCAAAAATGTGTGAAGGGAGACCAAATGTCAATAAAATCTCCCTGCCTGCCTCAACCCAGTACATAATCAGCTCCAAGGTAAATAAATGGTAAGTTAGTTATCTGCTGCCAGGGAGGGGAGGGCTCTGAGTTTATCTGGCTTTCATTTTTGCCTTCCTATGGAGCTGACCAAAATGTCCTCTTGTTCCAGTGTCTTCTGGGGGAAGGTGTTAGATTTTTTCTCCCTTTTTCTTTTTTTCTTCCCCTTGGAGGGACAGCTTGCTCTGCTTTTCTGAAACGGCTGTCTGCTTTCTGCCTCGTTCTCCTCAGCTCCATTAAATCACCTTTCATCACATTAAATACAGGTCTTCGCTCTGAGGAATGATGTTATAATGAGGGCGACGTGTATGAAAAATCATTTTTCAGCTCAATCTCAGGCAAGCCACGGGGAAGCCTGAAGGGGAGGGGTGAGGTGCCAGGTATGTCTCACTTTCAACAGGAGCCAGGTTCCTGAAGAGAGGTTTCATTCATTCATTAATTCATTCATTCACCAAATGCATAGAGAGCTGTTGGGAATACAACAATGAACAAAAGAGACAAGATAGCTATTCCCTAATGGAGTGTCCATAGGAAGACAAATTTGAAAGCCTCTTGGGGAATACACTTAACATCAGGATTCACAGAAAAGCAGAAGAGGGGGTTGACTTGAGAATTTCAGAGGGCCCTTCCCATACATTACTCCCATGCAAGCACCAAAGAGTGGTATTCTTCCAGGAGACAGTCTTTTTTTGAGCTAAACTTTCCCTTTTTTCAAGAGCAATTGCTCTTGGAGGGGATTAGCTATTATTACTCTCTAACACCTTAGTGTGAACTTATTTATTGTCTCCTCTTCCTGCCTAGAAAGGAGGGCCTCTGGGCTGCCAAAGGAAAACCCTACAAAGGCAGTGGCAAAAGAGACTCAGGACAACTTGAGGCCAGTCTTTCTCCTCAAAGTCCCGTGGGGCGACCTGTTAGAGACAGATACCTTACATAGTGGGATCCCACTCCACAGCCTGAGAGTCTGCACAAGGTCTTCCCACTAAATGACACAGAAGGATTTCTTTAGAGATGAGGTCAAATGATACTGAGGTTATCCAAGCTCAGACAACTTCTGTCTTTCCTAGTGGTGATGACAGCAACCCACGTTAACTTAGCTGTTGATACAGCACTAAGTTTGGTCAGTGTCTTTAAACCCTGCCCACATCATTGTAAACAGTTTCCTTATTAAATGCATATCCTATTTGAGTGAGCCATCTGTTTGCCACCCAGGCCATACAGGGGATAAAAGAAGAAGCAGAGATATCAAGTTTAGGACTAGAATCTAGACAAAAGTGGCAGGGGGCGGGAATGAGTGCCTAGAGAGAATGATGTAAGACAATGTTTTCACATGTAGTGGGTATAACAAGGTCTATGAAAGGTAGATTCCTGCCTCATAGCCCCTTCTGACTCAGTAGGTCTGAATGATGGCCTGGGAATGTGGGTTTTAACAAGCAGCAATTTAGTATGTGTTGATTTAATAGGTCCTAACTAAACATGGTTACTCCCGTTTGCTACAATGTCATTATCCTTAAAACTTTATCTAAAATCTCTACCATCACAGCCACTAAAAACCTAAACAACATATGAATAGCAATAACATACAGGAGAGTAAAAAAGATCTGAAAAAGAACTATTCTGTTTTTTAGAAGAAATTAGACAAAACGTAAAGGAGCCAGGACTTGCTGGGTTCAAATATAAAGCTGCTTTTTATCCCTAGTCTTTTCTGGAAAAAAAGTCTCAAAGTAGTAATTGGGTCTCCAGGCTGCCAGTAAAACATGGCCAGAGAGTAAGATCAGATCAAGGGTATAGCCATAAGATCCTTTGTTGAGCTCTCAAAAGATTTAATACTATAAATTGTAGACCATCTTGTGTAGATAAAAATGTCTTCTAGGAATCTTAATGATGTTCTCCCACAGCCCTGACTTGCATTCTAAAATAGAGAAAGACCTGTCTCAAAGAAATGTGTAGATGTGGTTTTTGTCTAATGGAGTACATTCTAACTTGATACACAGGAAACCCTCTACATTTTGAAAGGAATTACATTGGTTTGAATTTCAAAGACAGAATTCAAAATAAAAAAAGGTCCTCTGGGTCTTAACTTCCTAAAGAAAGGAAACAGACTGATGAAGCTACTCAGATGCAAACAAGAATATTTATTATGAAAAAGGAAAAGTGACTCAGAAGGCAGAATCAAAAGTTACAGGGAACCACTCCCAGGGAGAATGCATAGCAGCTTCAACTGTTGTGCTTTGGGGAAACTCAGCTGTCATTTAAGAAATCCAACTACCCTGAAGAGCAGCATGCTGTTGAGAAGCTCTAACTAACCATATGAAGAGGACACATGTATGAAAATTGAGGAATTAAACCAGTAGTAAAATCTGAAGCTCCAGATACCTTAACCAAATCAAGCCATTCTTTGGGGGATTCCAAATGTTTGAGCAGCTCCTGCTTCTGCTAGGAGGAACAGAAATGAGCTGCTCTGGCTAATACTTGCTCACCTTGAATTGTGAGAAAATAACTGATTGTTGTCTTAAGTTTTGTGATATTTTATTGTGCAACAATAGGTAATGAACAGATAAGCTTAGCATATCATATATAAGAAGTCTTTGGAAATTATTGTCCTGGGGCCCCAGCCCTGCTAATGTGAATATCCTCCCAAATACACACATTCACTATCACAACCATAGTCATGTATGAGAGCATTTGAGTTATAACTGGAAGAGGGAAGAGTTTGAGAGGAGAAAGGAGGAAGACAGGATGTGATCTGTCTCTGATCTCTTGCCATCCCCTTAGACTAAGTAGAGATGTGAGAACACAAAGCTAAACCAGCCATACCGTTGAGAGTGTTGTAAGTCTGGATTAGGGCTGGAGGCTCAAGCTGCCAGAATCATCCTTGAGAAATTTTTGTAGAACCTGACCTACTCTGAGGCTCAGAGCAGAGAAAAAGCTATGGTTGTCACCGCCACATTTTCTGCTCAGGCTATGTCCCTCCCACTTCATGTTCCAGGGATCCCCAATATCCATATCTAGCCATGTTGTAGAGTGTGACCAAAATGGATCAGAGATTAAGTAATCTGCTTGAGGTCACACAGCTATTAGTGGCTGAAGCAGACTTTGAAGCAGACTGACTCCTATGCCCTAACTCAATATAAACTACCAACTCCCTAAGAGAGAAGTGTACTCCTAAGTGTCAGTCCTCAAGGCTTTTTAATTTATTTCATCGGCATTTCATATGAATTTCATTCATATTACTTATTGCAAAATTCTTTGCAATTTCACCCAAAGAATGAATGGAACCAAGGTTGGTGTTCTACAATTTACACAGATGATTTCAGGAACTATCATGGCTCATAGTCCACCATACTTACCTGCTCTAGCATGACGTGATAGTGTTGGGTAGGTGTGGGGAAAAACAGGCCCCAGGTCCAACAGTCCCTTTGTCACTGCCCTTACCCTCAGACTTCTCACTATGCCTCTACAGTAACTTAACTAATATTGGCCCACCCAATGGAGTTGCCCTTTCATCTCCTGCTCCAGGCAGTATTGCTGCTTAACAAAGTCCTCTAAACCCTTGTAGCTTAAAACAATAATCATTTTATTATGCTTATGGACACTGTGGATCAAATATTCAAGCAAAGCCAAGCAAGGATGGTTTGTCTCTGCTCCAGGATTTTTGAAACCTCTGGGAAGGCTCAAAGGCTGGGGATGACTCCCACCTACTTAAGAAAGCTCATGTTACTTGGGCTTCATCACAGCATGGCAGCCTTAGAGCAGTCTGACTTCTTACATGATAGCTCAGTGCTCAAAGTACAAGTGATGCAGTGACAAGGTGGAAGCTGCATTGTCTTTTATGCCCCAGCCTCAGAAGTCACCTAGTATCACTTTTACTGTGTTCCATTGAATGAAGCAGTCACAAGCCACTTACCTAAAATTCAGGAGAAGGTACATAGACCCCACCTATCAATTGGAAGAGTACTAAGGTCACACTGTAGAAGCGCCTGTAGGCTAGGAGATATTGTTGGCCACCATATTTGGAAAATACAGTCTGTGAATCTACTCTATGATGACAATTTATATCCTACTTCTTGTCCTTCCATGACTAATCCAACCCCCATCTTCCAGGAATCCTTCTCTGATCACTGCAGTCCCTTTTCATCCCTATTATCTCTCTATCAGTTCTATTTAATACCACAGAGTGGTGAAGGGGTAGTACTACTAGTAGTAGTAGTAGTATAGCTAACATTGCAAGGCATTGAACACTTCATTTATGTTAACTCATCAAATCCTCAGAACAATTCTATCACATAGATGCTATTATTATCACCCCTTTACAACCAAAAACAGTAAAGTCCAAAGAAGTTAGATTACTTGTAAAAGCCATACAGTTGGCAGAGCCAGACTTCAAACCCAGACAGTCAGCTGAAGAGTCTGATGTCTTTCCACCTGCTAGCCTGCCTCTTTGTAGCTTACTTATCACAGTTACGTTTCCAACAGCCAATCTGAAACAGCTCTACTCCTTGGCACTGCCATGAACCCTGGCATGGTGCTAGGACCATCTAAAACATCATCAAGGGATTTCTAAATGTATGTTCATTAGTGCCAGCAACCCATAACCCCAGAACTGGACACATTCATAAGTGCCAGTGTGCACTTTCGTGCAACTGACCTGCTGACACCAGCCTGACAAGGTCAGGAGGAAGCTATTTTCAGGAATTTATAAAAGAGCTTCAAGAGAACTGTTCTACCACAGAGCCCCTTGAGTAGGGCAGGGCACTGAAAGCTGGTGGCCAACAGGGATGACTAAAGTGCCTGCATAAACACATCAAAAAGGCAAAGGGAAATGTGTTGTGGGATAGAGAAGTAAAACTTAGCTTGCAAGATGGTTTTAATTTCGGGCTCCAGGAGTTTTGGGGACGAGAGAGGGAGAGAGAGAGAGAGAGAGAGAGAGAGAGAGAGAGAGAGAGAGAGATGATTTAGAACCACAGGGTTTTTATGGGCAGCAGGACCTCTTTCAGCCTGAGCAGGCAGATTGAGAAATCCGTAAACAACCAAGGAGCAGGCCCCAGATAGAGTGCTCAATCTAACAGGCCCAGGGATAATAGAGCTCAAGTCCAGGGAGGCCCTGGGCCACATGGAAATGATTCAGGGCATAAAATACTGCGCTCAGGCGCTTTGTATCTGAACAAAAGCATTCCACGTGCACACAAAAGTGGCTTCAGAAAAAGAACAGGTTTTTCCTGACTTGCCATTCTGGCCTATAAATTAATGTTTCAGACCTTTACCTTGAAGCTGCCTTGGCTCTATAAGAGCTGGTCTTGGAGGTAAAGTATCGGGTATTTAGTATGAGCAAAAATATCAGCAATTCTTGGCTTCCAAGAAGCGTGTCTTCCATCAGCCTTGGCTAGTCTGTGTGACTCTGGAGAAGCAAAGGGTAGTGAAGGCAATGACCTTGGCTTTAGGCCATGGAGGCAGGAAGAGGTAGAGGTGGGCAGATAAGTTTATCATCCTTAATAAGCTACTTAACTCCTTGGGAAAAGGGTCAAAGAGCCAACAATGGCACACTGGTGCAGCAGATGGCAGCATGGACAGCCTTATACACTGCCCATGGAAGGATGCCTGAATTTGGGTTACCCCAGAAGCTCACCCTGAAACAAAGAAATGAGTACAAGTAGTTCATGTAGGAAATGCAGGCAACACTGATAGGGGCGTGGGGAAAGGAGACAGAAGGGGAGACAGCCAATAATGGGTGCATTATCAAGCCAGCTGGCACTGTGGCAACAGGCGCTTAATCCCACAGGGGAAACTAGAAAAGAGTGAGAACAGTGCTTCTCCAGGTATCTGGGTCAAGTACCAGGTTGTTTGGTGTTGTTATCAATTGACTGTAGATGGATACTTTTGTAAAGTACAATACAGATGTCACAGTAATGTCAAATTGTTCTAAAAGTTCCTAAACACTGACTCTGTGTGTACTCATCTCAAAGTGGATGAGGAATAAATATTTCACAGCCTATCACTGGTCCAGAGACCACACATTGAGTAGCACTGGTGTAGAACACACACCTCTGAGTTATTCTCCCCCTATGGACTGGGTATTTATACAGCTCTAGCTAGTAATTGGTTGAGGGTGAATGTGAAGGTGGGGTAAATTCCTCCCTGTGCATGGGCAGAGTGGTGGTGCACTTTCTAGAAGGCAAAGAGATGCAGATACTGGCATTTGGGAGTCAGCCTGAACCCAACAAGGGAACGGGGAAGGGCATGACAGTACCTGCTACAGAGAGTCACATCCTGTCTTGTTCCCCATGTTGCCCTGGCTAGCAACACTTTGGAGCTTGAGGTGAGAGCAAGGAAGAGGCCATATAAGAGTGCACAGAAACCAGGGAGCTCTGAACCCCCATGTCAGGGCTTCACTATGGTTGGCAGTAAATGTACAGGCAATATTGGGGAGTCTTATTTTACCTGACCAGCCCAGCATCTGAATTCAGCTCTCATTCAAGCAGCCAAACCACTGTGAAAAGAAAACAAAACCCAAAGAATCCCAGCTTCCCATGTCAGCTTTGATCATCCCCAAAATGGAGAGGGGCTATTTTCCCTTACCTAAGGCTGTTGTATTTTCTACTGCCTGGAGCCTGGTTTCACATGCCTCTTCTGCTCCAGGCTTGTTTTTCAGGGGACCTGGCAGCTATAGCTGGCCATGTGATCAACTCTTTTGGTCGGCAAGTTAGAGGCAGGGGATGACTGCAGTTGTGGTGAGAGGGAATCATTGCATTGAAGTGTCTATCTGGATGGCCCAGGTGTCCTCAGGGAGAGGCCAGACTGGCCTGGACACTCTGCAGTCAGCATCCCTCCTGAGACAGATCATTTCAGGGCACATGGGAGGATGAGGGTAATGTTAATGCTAAAGCGACAGTATTAAGAATGGATGCCTCCAGACTCCATCTGGGCATTCATCTCCTGCTGAGCCCTTCATGGTTCCAGAAACAGTGCTGAGGTGTGTGTTACAGTGACCCAGAGCAACAGTTCAGCTGTCATGCCGCCTGGGTCTGGATGTTGGATCTTCCACCTCTGAAGTGTGTGAGTTAGTATTCCTCAGTTTCCTCATCTGTTAAACTGAATTCTACCTACCTCATAGAGTTGTTAGTATATTAAATGGGTTAATAATATCTGTGACATGCTTAGGGTGAGGTCTACAGTCGGCACCCAGAACCTAGGAATCCTGGATCCATCTACTCTGGTCAGCTTCCCAGCTTAGCACACTAGCAGTTGCTGGGACTTGGGCCAGCCAGGCCCCTACCTCTCTGGGAAGTGACTAGTAGCAGGTCGGCTGAGCTCCTCTGCAACACAATTTTACCATTGTCACACAGATGTCAGCCAAAGAAAGGAGTATGACTAAAACTTTCCCAACTGTTGGCTCTGTGATAACATGCAGGCCCTAGACCAAGGGCTTCTGCCAACTGTGGCTGCTGCTGCTACTGCTGCTACTCCTATTATTGCCACCTGGGAAACTTCTTAAGATCACTGCCTCAAAGGCCAGTAGGATTTTCACCTCAAAGGATAGACCCTGGGGTCATGGTCATCCCCTTAACCTCTATGGGTCATGTCTGTCTCTCACTATCCTCTCACAGTCAGCTGTATTGGGTTCCCAAAGGATGATGGGATGCAAATCATTCCCAGATTAGGTTGGTTAAAGGTTAAAAGTTCACAGATCAACTTTATCGAGCCCAGAATCACATATAATCCAGGTCTCTGTGATCATTTCCAGTTTCCTTATAGGTTCACTCTGATTTCCAACACGGTTCAGATTGTCAAATAAAATGCAGGATGCTCAATTAAATGTGATTTTCAGATAAACAATTTTTATAGTATAAATGTACCCACAATATTGCATAAAACATATTTATACTAAAAACATATCCATTGTTTATCTGAAATCTAAGTATAATTGCGCATCTGTATTTATTTGCAAAATCTAACACACCTTGTCAAGGGCCATAGAGGGTTCTCTCAGTATCATCAATAAACTTGGTTTCCTCCCGTGTCAGTTTAGATTCTGGCTTAGTCCATTTGGGCTGCTGTAACAGAGTACCATGGCCTGGGTGACTTCTAAACAATAGACATTTATTTCTCACAGTTATGGAGGCTGGAAAGTCCAAGATCAAGACGCTGGCAGATTCTGTGTCTGATAGGGACCCCCTTCCTGGTTCATAGGCTGCTGTCTTCTCTCTGTATCCTCATGACCTATTCACTCCTGGAAGGCCTCATCTCCTAATACCATCAACTTGGGGGGTAGGTTTCAAGATATAAATTTTGTGTGGGGATACAAACACTTTGACTCTAACTGGTACCCTCAGAAGCCAACCAGGAAAAAGGACTCAGATACAGGTGGTTTGATTGAAAGATGATCCAGGAAGCCCAGAAAGGGTGCAGGGAAGGCAGAGGAGCCAATAAAAAGAGGCATTTATTAGGATAATACCCCTGTGGGCAACTAAAGCCCCCCCAGGGTACCTCCAGAAACCATGCATAACATGGCTTTGTCTACCAAAGGATAAAGGGGCTGGGGCATTTATCCACTACTGTTTTAGCTCATAACAAAATACCATAGGCCGAGTGGCTTAAATAGCAGCCATTTATTTCTTTGAGTTATGGAGACTGGAAAGTCTAAGGTTGGGTTCTTGGTGAGGGCCCTCTTCCTGGCTTGCAGATAGCTGCCTTCTTGGTGTACCCTTACATGATAAAGAGAGAGCGAGAGCTCCAGTCTCTTCTCTTTTTATAAGGACACTAATTCCATGTGGGTCCCACCCTCATGACCTCATCTAAAACTAATTAATATCTTAAAGGTCCCACTTACAAATAACATCATGTTAGGGCTTCAACATACGAATTTGGGGAGAGACAAATATTTAGTTCATAACATCCCCTGCACTTCCGGGTTGCACCTGTGCTCAACTGAACATGCCCAGGGCAGAGAAGCAGGAAGAGGCAGGAGCTGGAGGGGAAAACTGTCAGAGTATTAGAAACTGTCTACCACAGCTGTGACTGAACAGCTCTACCCCTGAGCTAAGAGAGTAAGCTATGGGACATCTAGAACACCTGCTTCATTTTCCTTTGCCCAAGGCTAAGCCCTCAGTCATAAGAAGATAGAAGATCTTGCTCGGTTGGCCTCAGAGAGTTGTTGTCAAGATTCAATAAGATCATGTGTGTGAGAGAGGCTGCTGTAGACTGTGTACTGGCCTCCAAATTCACATGTTGAAAGCTAATCCCCAATGTGATGGCATTAGGAAAGACCTTTGGGAGATAATTAGATCATGAGCATGGAGCCCTTTGGAATAAGCTCAGCGCCCTATAAAAGAGAACCCAGAGAGCTCCCTCATCTCTTCTGCCATGTGAAGACACAGAGAGATGGCTGCCTATGAGGCAGCAGGCTCCAACCAGACACTGAATTTGCCGGCACCTTCATCTTGGAGTTCCAGCTTCCAGAACTGTGAGAAATAAATTTAGTTGTTTATAAGCCACCCAGTCTGTGGTATTTCTGTGGTATTACAGCAGCCCTAATGGACTAAGACAGAGGGTGTTAAAAACTGTAAAGCAATATAGAAGTTGAAGATATAGTAAGAATTATTTAGTTAAGAAAGGAAGAGGGAGAGAGAAAAGGAGGAGGAGGTGGAGGAGGAAAAAGAAGAGGAAACAAAGATGGAAGGAAGAAAGGAAAGGAGGGAGGGAGGGAGGGAAAATATACTGGTTACTAACAATGTACAATGAGACCCAAGGAGATAAATAGATAAATTAATTTTCCATATTCAACAAGTTTTTATTGAGTACTTTAATTTGTTTCACCCACTAAGGATTCAATGATGAACTGAAGAGTCCACATCTTTGCCTTCATGGAGCCTACATTCTAGTGGGGGAGTTAAATATATAGCAAGTTGATAAAACGCTATAGAGAAAACTAAATCAGGAAGGGGGTTAGAAAGAGAGGGAAACCATAGATTTACCTTGTTTGGTAGGGTAGTCTAGGAAGGTGTCACTGAGAAGGTGACTTTTGCGTCAAGCGCTGATGGAGAGGAGGGAGAGTGGCCAGGGCAAAGGCCTTCCAATGTGTGCCTGGCTTGTTGTGGGCAGGGCAAGAAGGCCATCTTGGCTCCGGTGGAGAAAGCATTTGGGAGGGTGGTAGGAAGTCAAGTCCAGGCAGTGGGGAGAGGGGAGATCCTGTAGGGCCATGAAGGCCACTGTAATGATTTTGGCTTTACTTGGGGTGAGATTGGGGGGCCTCTTGAATATAGTGAACAGCGAAGTGACATGGTCAAACATCTTCTAAAGGGGCACTTTAATGGCTGTGTTAAGAACAGTCTCTAAGGGCAGTCATTTGAGAGGCAACTTCTGAAATCCAGGTGAAAGCCAACGGTGACCTGAACAAGGCAGTAGTGGCAGAAAGTGTGGGAAGTGACCAGATTCTGGACCTATATTTTAAGGTATTGCCAACAACAGGATTTACTGCAAGAATGGGTGAGATAAAAAAGTTAGGAATGAGTCTGAGGACCTGAGCAGCTGGAGAACTGCCAAAAAGGAGACTCAGAAGACTGTGGGCTCAAAGGCTCATGCTGATGGGGAGCATGTCTGGATTTGACAAGCTGTTCAGTGTCCCAGCGGAGATGTATGCACTGCAGACAGGAATCAGACAGTCCTCTGGTAGAGATTCAGTGCCATGAGACTGGATGAGGCTACCTAGGGAAAGGGGAAAGGCAGTATTCAACCAAGCACCCACGAGCCCAAGGGATTGTGTTTGTCCCAGCTCCACTCTGGTCCCCACCTGGTTCTGGACCCACAACCCAGCCCCTCAAATCAGCACCTGCCAGGTTTGCACCTACCCCAGTGGCACTCGGTGGTACCTCCATAGCGCCCACTCCTGGGGCAAAGCTTGTTTGTAACTTGTGCTCTTTGCTGGCCAATAGGTTCTGTCAGTGTTTGGCAGGCCCCATCCACTGGAAGCTCTCCAGCAAGCACACCTTCTTTCCTCCCACTTGGTCAAACCCAAAGTTACCCAGCATTGAAAAGACCTGGTTATGAAGAAGCAGAGATGTGCCCATGCTCACGCGCACACACCACCACCACCACCACCATTGCTGCCACCACCATCATCCCTTGCAACCATATCCATTGATAAACCGCTCAACTGACAACAGCTATTTGCAAGCATGACTGCACAGGCCAAAATTGCATGTGCACAGCTCTTCTCTTTGTGCCACTCCAAGGCAGCAAGAGCCCTTTAAAAACTATTAGAACATCCTCCCCTCCTACAGAGTAAATAAATGCTGGTCTCTGAGGAGGGAGTGTGGAAGGGAGACTAGGAGGCATTGGGTGGGTTTTCCCCTTGTCACAGCAACCTCTTCACTCATCGGAGGCTGGCTCAGGTTTTAGAGGGAGGCAGCGTCGTAACTCACGAGATTAAAACATGCCCGCTTCTCCTCAGACATGTATTCTATATGAAAATGTGGTTTATGGGCATCAGGTCCACAAATCTAAAGCCCAAGCAATTCTACCTATGACCATCAGTCATGGAAGTTACACTCACTGAGAATGAAAATTTACACGACCACTGTTAGCCCATAACCAGCGACAGAGTGTCCCCCTCCCCAGGAGCCAGGTCTCCCTGACAACAACTATCTGCCCTGTTTTTACTGGCTCATACTCAGACTAGTGGCAATGACTCTCAAATGTGAGTATTTATCATGAGGCACTCTCAAGGCCCATCTCTTCTACTTTGTAGAGGGAGACTAGATTAGGAATCAAAGAAAATAGGTCAATTTGCACCTCTGCCACTTACCACCCAAGTGAAACTCAGCCACTTACCCTCTTTGTCTCAGTGCCCTCCTCTGCTTCCCTGCCCTGACAGCCTTATTCACAACAATTGTTACAAGAATTATCTTAATTTGGCATCGCATAGTGGCAAAGTCCTTAGGCTCTGGAGTCAGATTGCCTTTCAAATTCTAACTCTATCACTTCCTCTGTAAACTTGGGTAAGTTACCTAACCTCTCTGTGCCTGAATTTCCTCCTCTTGTAAAATGAGGATAATAATACTTGCCTCATAGTGGTGTTATGAGACTTAAATAAGTTAGTATTTGTATAAGACTTAGAACAGTGCCTGGCATTTTATAGTGCTAAATAAGTGTTATGTCAAATTAATTCAGTCAGTGAGCATTTATTAAGCACCATTAGTTTCCTGGGGCTGCCATAACAAACTGCCATAAATTAAGGACTTGTGCCAATGGAAATGTACTTTCTCACAGTTCTGAAGATTAGAACTCCAAGATCAAAGTGTTGGCAGGGTTGGCTCCTTCTGAGGCTGTAAGAAGGAATCTGTTCCAGGCCTCCCCACTAGCTTCAGGTAGTTTGCTGGCAATCTTTGGCATCCTTTGGCTTGTAGAGGCATCACCCAAATCTTTGCCTTTATGTTCACATGGTGTTCTCCCTATGTGCATGTCTCTGTATCCAAATTTCCCCTTTTTATAAGGATATCAGTCATATTGAATTAGGGCTCACCTTAATGACCTTAGCTTAACTTGACAATGTCTGTAAAGACTCTACCTCCAAATAAAATCACATTATGGGGTACCAGGAATTAGGATTTCAACATATATTTTGGGGGGATACAATTCAGCCCATAACAAGC
This sequence comes from Myotis nattereri, assembly GCF_964212035.1. Taxonomy (NCBI): domain Eukaryota; kingdom Metazoa; phylum Chordata; class Mammalia; order Chiroptera; family Vespertilionidae; genus Myotis; species Myotis nattereri. The sequence continues at coordinate 153,702,033 of NC_138078.1, read as the reverse complement.
ACCTACTAAGAATCAAATACTCTGCAAATTGCTAAGAATACCAAAATTAAGTTGTCAGGACTTAGGGAGTTCATATTTGAATGTGGGAAACAGACTTATTTGCATTAACTCAGTAAGTATTGTACCAAGGAAATATGCAAAATACAGAGACAAAAGGAACAGTGGTGGTGACACAAGAAGAGGGATTTCAAAAGGCTTCACATATGTACTGGGCCTTCAAGAATTAGCTGGATTGACATGCCTCCAAGGGATAACACACTATCAGAGCTGCAGGAGGCTGGAAGCACCTGGTGTTTTCTGGGAATGCAAGCCATTGATGTGGCTGTAATGTCAGACGGAACTTGGGAAAGATGAACCCAGAAACACTGTTAGGACCACATTTCAAAGTGCCTTGATTTCCTAATTTAAGAGTTTTTATTTTATCCCCCAAGTTCTTGTCTATGTCCAGGTTCCCAGAAACAAACTCAGAGACACAGATTCTTGTAAAAATGATTTCTTAGGAGATGTTACCAGGAAGAGCTAGAAATGGAGTAGGGAAAGGTCAGAAGCAAATGCAAGGGCCATATTAAGCAAAGCCCCTCCAAGGGCAAATTTAGTCCCATCCTGTAGGGTAACTTGGTAGACAGACATGTGCAAATTAGAGCAAGGGGGCTAAAGAACTTACAGCACCCATCCATCAGTCATTGGTTCAGGCCTGCCCCCAGGCAGCTTGGGCTTTCCACACTTCCTGGCATAGGTGACGTGGCTCTGGCATCTTGGGGAGGGGGCAGTGCCTCAACAAAAAGACTCTGGCTATTGAGAGTGAAGGCACACTGGGAGCCAATGTCCACACAAATGGCCAAAAGATTAGAGGATGGAGAACCGATAGTGTCTGCTATGCTTATGGAGAGTCATTACACTCTTCAAATCAGGAAATTGAGTTATCTGATCTCAATGTCACAAATATAACTGGTAATAGTGTAAATAAATGTAATGTCAGGGAAACGGGTTAACAGCAAGCAAAGCACTTAGGAAACCATGGTAATGGTCCAGGCAGGAGCTACTGAGGATATGAACAAGTGTGGGGGATGGAGAAGGGGAGAACAGAGAGGAGAAGGGGGATTAAAGGAACATTTATGGCTAGGATCTGATAACCATTTGGCTTTGAGGGGGCAAGGAAATTAAAGCAAGTTTACTGAAGAATTTGGAAAGATAGTTTTGGACACTTGAATGTCCACAGGATCCCCAGCTGGAGATGCCCAGGAGAGAAGTTACAGCTGGAGTTATATATTTGGAAGGTACTGTTGTGCAGATGGAAGATGGCAGTAAGAGCCAAGCATAAAGGGTAACGTCTGAAAACAGATCAAGAAGAGAACACTAGAGCATGTTAACCCTTGAGAGATGAGCAAGGGAAAGAGATGAGGAAAGAGCAATAAGATAGGTTCAGAACTAGAAGAGATGTGTAGCAGGAGGCAAGGGAGGAAGCAGTTGCAGGAAGAAAAAAGTGCTCAATGGCATTTAATGATGCCTGGATGTCAAAGGAGGGTAAGGAATGAGCAGAAGCCATTAGATCTGACTATTACAGAACCATGGTGCAGGGAAAAAATCACATTGCACTAGGCTGAAGGGGAAATAGAGAAGAAATGGAGGTAATATATACCAATGTTACCAAAAGCATGATTCTCAGACCAGCAGCATCAGCAGAATCCGGGAGCTTGTTAGAAACCCAAATTCTTGGACCTTACCCCAGACCTACTGAATCTGAAATTCTTAAAGTGTAGACTGGGAATCTGTCGTTAAAAAAACACTTTAACAAGCCCTCCAGGTGATTCTGACATAGGCTGAAGTTTGAGAACCACTGATGTATACAACGTTCAAGAAGTTTGATTTTGAGCAGAAAGAAAGGTGATGCCAGTGACCAATTAAGATAAAAAAATTGGACAGTACTTCACAAATAAAATGATGTATTGAGAGAACATACAGATAATCCATTGGTTTTGTAACTAACAAAGTGTAGACAACCTGCAGGTTATCAGCTGGCATAGTTAAGACTGGCATCCACGGGCAAACTGCTTAGAGAAGCACCATGTGGAAATAGGACAGCTGTTTCTTTTGGAGCACAAAATCATCACCTAGATCATAATTTCCACCTAGACCCCTCACAGCATTTCATAATCAGAGCAGTGACTGATTATGGCTATGTGTACCAAGAGCAAAACTATCAACTAGGTTATGAGAAAGGATTAAACTTATATGTTTTCAGTGACAGACAAATTGAGATGCTGAAGTGAGCTTGTGGAAAATCTTACCATAGAACCCAGACTTCTGATTTCTAATGTATAACTTCATTCTAGTTTTCTATTGCTGTAAAACAACCCACCCCAATTTTACTGACACAAAACCGCAAAAATTATTGTTGCTTTCTCAATTGGTTCTGGGAATTGGCTGGGCTGAGCTGGCTGTTAACTGGGACCTCAGTGGGGGTTGTTGTCAAGAACATCTCCATGGGACCGCTCTATGAAGTTTAGGCTTTCTCACAACATGATGGCTGGGCTTAAAGGATTGTGTCCCGAGAGAGAACCAAGCAGAAGTTGTACTGCCTTTTCTGGCCGACCCTCAGAAGACATATAACCTCACTTCTGCCATACTATTTGTAGAGGCAGCCATAGGTCTGCCCAGGTTCAAGGGGAGAGGACATAGGCTCCACCTCTGCATGGGAGCAAGACAAGGTTTCAGAAGAGCATGTAGGGCAGAAACTATTGTTTTAGCCATTTGTGAAAAATACAATCTTCAACAGGAGATAAATCCTCAGTGGTCAACCCCATTATGACCTTGCTCACTCTGGCAGGTAAGCTCTAGCCTGTCTCTAATTACCCATGACCAGGCTGATTTGTCATTCCAGTGACCTTCCTTCAGAGGAGAAGAATGGACAGTTGGAAGGCAAATTCTCCATGGCCAGAAAAACTTCCCTGGGTCCAGCCTGGAGGCTCCAGAAAACCCCCACCAGACCCTTACTCCTTTAGGAGTTAAACATGGGAAGGGTGTGGTGGCTGAAGGGACAAAAGGAATTGATCAACAGCTGGAATTACATCACCCCCTCTCTTTGTTCATTTTTCATTACTGTTGTTGTTCTTTTTCCTGTTTTTAATTTCTCTCTTTCCTCACTCTCCCCTAGGACCTCCCCCTGAGAGATGGGGTTGGGGGGTTTGATTGATTGGTGCTGAAAGCAGGGAGGTTGCAAGTAGAGAGAGATTACCTTACCCCAGATAGTTTCCATAGCAACAGGGACAGGTTGGTGGGAGGGGCAGGCAGATAAGGGCCCTACTTTGGGGTTCAGTACACAGTGGAGGTGAAGGCTGGAGTGTTTACAGTGGAGAGAGAGAAAAAAACAGCCTGTTCTGCTGGGTCAAGGAATGGAAGCATTATTCCAGACAGCTAGGAGGCTAGCCTTTGCTGACCTTTCACCCTTCTCCTTGCCCTCATTCATTACCCAACAACCTTAGCAGCAGCATTTGCGTGCCCACCACCCCTCATCCTGACTTGTAGCCCTTATGGTCATTATTTCCTCTGAGAAAGGCTCTCTCCTCCTCCTTCCTTTCTCTGCTCTGTGTTAGCTTCTAACCTGAAACAACAAAGCCTAATTCCTATCCCAACTGGCCTTGGGATAGGGAGAGAGCCCAGATCACAACTGCAGGAACATTCTGACCTACTCTATGGTCTTCCACAATAGCCTTTACCTGGTATTGATCCTCACTGGGTTGGAGGTCACTGGGAAAGAATCTGGGGGAATTACCAAAGGACATTAATTAGCTCAGAATACACAGGAAGCCCCTGAATGGTGGCTACCCAGGCACTGAACCCCCTATTGTGTGCACTCCCATGCCTTCAACACCAAACTCCCTAAGGTGAGGTGTGGCCCAGCAGTTCCTATTAAAAGCGAAAAGAAATATTCACCTTTTGCTTTGAGGTTACTCCTCCTTCCCCAAGGGTAGATCCAGAAATTTTCTCTCTCCCAGCTTCCCCTTCCTTCCAACATTTCTTAACTCACTGGCACTCAGGACTACAACACATTTGGTGAATCCCACTTGATTTCTTTAGCCTCTGTTGGTTTTCTTCAGTATAACTGAACAACAAAAATCTCTGGGGCTAGCTCATCCTGGAGTAAATGTTCCCCCAGTTCCCCAAAGGAGGGTACAGATTGGGGGAAAGCAAAATTGCCGGGAGCCGGTCCATCCTTGCTGTTTCAAAGGACCTGGAATATATGGCATACTGTTCTTAAAATGTTTGCTCACCTTCTTGGCACTATGTGTTTTTAACCAAGGTCTCTGAGAAAGGTTGTTTCCCCAGGTAGGGATTTTCCCCTGAAGTTAGGGAGGGAATAAAACCTCTTAACTAAGTGCCAGGCGGGTAATTAATCACTTTAACTATGAACAATCATGCTTAAGCTACATAATCTTTACTCCCTGGAATGGAGATAAGAAACGCCCTAACCTTTGTAATAGAGATTGATAGGATTGAATCAACTGGTATAAATACAGATGTAACAAGGAGAGAGAGACAGAACAGACAGAGAGAGAGACAGAACCTAGGCACAGAACCTACACAGAACGTTCTCTAGAGACAGAAGAACTTTGCTGGAGAGAACATGGCAAAAGATCCTGGACAGAAACTGGCCTCAGAACCTAGAGACAGAACCTAGAGAGAGAACATGGCAAAAGATCCTGGACTGAACCTGACTACAGAAATTGGCAAGAGAACCTGACTAGAACCTGGTGACTGAACTTGGCTGGAGAACCTGGACTGAACCTGGCTGGAGAACCTGGAGAACCTGGCTGGAGAACCTAGCAAGAGACCATGGACACAGAACCTAGTTAGAGATCCTAAGCAGAACCTCTCTGGAGATCGAGACCAGAACTTGGCTGGAGATCCTGGCTAGGCTGCTGATCAACTGAACGCTGTCTCCGTGTCATTCCTTCTTCGCCGACTCCGTCTACGCCTTTGGGAACCCCTGGACCTGCTGGGGTTGGACCCCGGCACAAAATGGAGGCTTTCCAGCCTGGGCTGGCAATCAAGGGAACTGGATGTGCCCTGGGAAGGCCTATGGACTCACCCCTATACTGGGGCCCACAAGAGCAGAACCCAAGTGGTGGTTTTGTCTGGATAGTACCAGCCTTTTCAGTGCCCAGCACATATGGGGACTTAAAATGCATGTTATTACTCAATAAAAATACTATATGATCCAGCAATTCCACTCCTAGGTATATGCCCAAAAGAATTGAAAGCAGGGTTTCCAACAGATACCTGTATATGAATGTTCACAGCATTATTCATAACTAGAGGCCCAGTGCACAAAATTTGTGCACGGCAGGGGGCGGGGGCCTCAGCCCAGCCTGCACCCTCTCCAATCCGGGACCCCTCAGGGGATGTCTGACTGCCTCTCACAATCCAGGACCACTAGCTCCTAACCACTCACCTGCCTGCCTGCCTGATCACCCCTAACCCCTCTGCCTGCCTGCCTGATCATCCCTAACTGCTCCCGTACTGGCCTGATCACCCCTAACTGCTCCCATGCTGGCCTGACCACCCCTAACCACCTCTGCCTTGCCCCACTCCCGGGACCCAGGATTCCCTCCCTCTGGCTGGCTGCAGCACCCAGGACCCGGGCCAGCCACAGCCACAGGGGACCATGGGTGGGTGGCTTTGCCCGGGCCACAGCCACAGGCGTCTGGGACCGTGGGACAGGTGACTTGTCCCTCTCCCGAGCCACAGGCTCAGCCACTGGTGCCCAGGACCGCAGGGCCGGTGGCTTGTCCCTCTCCCAGGCTGCAGCCTGGCTGGTCACCATTCCTCTCTCCCCAGTGTTGAGTTTCTGAGGTGTGATGGCATGATGACCATTTGCATATTAGCTCTTTATTATATAGGATAGCCAAAGGTGGAAACAGCCAAAATGCCCATTGATGGATGAATGGGTAAGCAGAAAGTGGTATTTCCATACAATGGAATACTATTCAACCAGTAAAAGGAATGAAATCCTGACACATGCTGCAATGTGGATGAACCTCAAAAACATTATATTAAGTAAAAGAAGCCAAACACAAAAGACCACATATTGACTCATCCCATTTATAAAAAATGTCCAGAATGCACAAACTTATGAGGCAGAAAGTAAATGCGTGGTTGTCCAGGGCTGTGGGGAGAGGGGACTAGGGAGTGACTGCTAATGGGAATGGGGTTTCCTTTCAGGGGCATGGAAAAATTCTAGAACTATAATGTGGTGAGTGGTTGCAGAATATTGTGAGTGTACTTACTACCACTGAATTGTACATGTTAAATGGTCAATTATCTGACATTTGTATATGATGGCAATAAAAAATACATGTTTTCATGATACTGTGCCTCTTAGTAGCCAGGGATCCCAGAGACTTGGGGAAAGGTGCTGGTTTTCCTGGGGCCATCCTGATTTTAACATTGACAGCCCCTCAGTTCTGGGGGCGGTGGACTGCTTGCTGCCTCTCTTTGCACCGGAATCCTGCTAAGGCCACATGCATACCTTGTCTGAGTCGTGGTTTCCTGCCCTGTGTGTGTGCTGCGGGATTTAGATAGATAATAAATAATAACACTGATTGCAGCCAACAGTTACAGAGCTCTTACTATGCTCCAGGCACTGTTCTGGCCAGTGCTTCAGGCGTGCATGTGAACCCCGAGGGGGGCTTATCAATCTGAAGATGCAGATTCAGCAGGTCTGGGACAGGGCCTGAGACCCTGCATTTCTAATGAGCTCCAGGGGAAGGCAGAAGCTGCTGGTCCACAGATTACACTTTGATTCTAAACCAGCCGTGGACAAACTACGGCCCGCGGGCCGGATCCAGCCTGTTTGAAATGAATAAAACTAAAAAAAAAAAAAAAGACCGTACCCTTTTATGTAATGATGTTTACTTTGAATTTATATTAGTTCACACAAACACTCCATCCATGCTTTTGTTCCGGCCTTCCGGTCCAGTTTAAGAACCCATTGTGGCCCTCGAGTCAAAAAGTTTGCCCACCCCTGTAATCTAAACTCTACATATGCTAATCCATTTAATCCCCACAACACCCCAATGAGGAACAAACTATTGTATCCCTGTTCTACAGACAGAACCGGAACCAGAGAAGAAAGGAGGTTCAGTGACACCCAAGTCATATAGCTGAGATATGGTGATAGAGCGAGGTTTGGAACCTAGGGCACCCTGACAACAGGTCACAGTGGTAACCAGCACTCCTTTCTACTGCAGAGATCATCTGAGCAAAGGATTCAGCACCAGGCCCACCACAGGATGACCTTTTAAAAACTAGTAGCTATTGTTGTCATGAAGTCCATTAGAAGCCATCTTGTCCATGAGAAATTCAGTCATCTTTCCAGTAAGTTGTGTGGGACTCCCCAGGAGCTGAGCCCCAGGGATGGGCTTCTATGCAACTCTGACTCTCTTCTATAGTCTGCAAAGCAAGGAAGCTGAGTCTCCCACCCTCTCATTCAACAGTAAGCCTCCTAACCTCCCCAGGGCCAGGGAGGACCTCTTCCTATCTCTAAGCCCCAGTACCTAACCCAGAGCCAGGCACAAGTGCTCCATAAACACCAAGGACCTGTCACCTACTTCTATACCTCTCAAGTCTCAGTTTCCCAATCTGTAAAATGGAGCCATTCATACTTAGCTAGATTTCAATCAGACAATTGAAGAATAGTTTCCCACTGGACTAAAGATCTATGCTTAAAAATCTACTGTGTGCCTAGAACTATGGGGGAGAGAGAGAGAGAGAGAGAGAGAGAGAGAGAGAGAGAGAGAGAGAGAGAGAGATCTGAAACAGAAACCTCCCTGTCCCCCATCTGGCAGTTTTGTGATTTTTCACAGCAGATGGTTCTAAGGGAACCAGGAATCAAGAGGCGGACTGCATAGCACAACTGAGTGTTTTTAGGCATTCTGACCAGGGTGTGTGGGGGTGAGGGGGAGCCCAGGACTGCTCTGTGAGAAAAGGGGGAGGACAGGCTTGATCTGGATCTTGATCAAAGTCCAAGAAAATATTTAGATTTATAGAATGGAGGTTTCCTAAGCCAGAGAAATACCAGGAGCTGACAGCTGTCACCCTGTCCCCTGCAGGCCCTGTTCAGGTCTCCTGAACTGCTGTGGTCTGGGAGCGAGTGTGAGGTAAGAAGCTGAACAGAGAGGGCAGATGGTAAGACCTCCATGGGCTGGGGCTCCTCCGAATGGGTTTGTAACAGAGGGGGCTGCCCTGATGTGGTCTCTTCCTGCCCAGGCAGAACCAGAGACCCCGCAGCCTTTTCACTGCCCCCCTCCCCCCACTCTCTGCAGGGATGGCTTCCAGAAGTCTCCCTGAACCCATATGTGGGTTTTGGCTCTTTCTGTTTTTGGCTCTGCTCAGCAGCGGGGGATTTGAGGGGTGGTTGTGTGATTTGTACAGCTGTCATTAGGGTAATTGCACGATATTTCCCCAAATTTCTCTTGGAGCTTCAGGCTGGGTTTCCAAACTTCCTGTTCTAACAGGGTTTCTGGTGAGAAGTGACTGGCTCGGAGCCTTCCCAGCAGCTGCTGGTGGTGCCCAGGAACAGGCCTCCCCACTGCTCCCATGGGACCAGGCACTGGGGCACTAGGACAGGGACAGAACTTGGCCCCTGGATTAGAAGCATGATGGCTTCAGATAAAAGGCACAATTGTGACCATTGCTAAGTGTACCCAGTGTCACTTCCTCTCTCACATGGAAATAGGTACAAATCAATCCGTATCTCTTCTGAAAAAGCGAAGACACCTTCTCACGACATTGGGATCTGAAAAGTTCCTTTACTGTCCTCAAACAAAGGATGACAGACCAAAACCATGCATCCTATTGCTCAGCAGCTTATCAACTCAGCGCTAATTATACACAAAGTGAGGGTCTCAAGCTGGCTTAGGTTCATGCCCAGACAGCTGCGTTGAAAGAAAGTATGGAGTTGTGTGGGCCTGGTCCAGATGGGAAATCCGAGCACTTTCAGCAAGGTGAATAAATGGATGGCAGGATGGGTGAACGTTGGGGACAAATTTGGATCGGTCTGGTGAAGGACTACCTCCCTCCCTTCTCAAGTGGATTTTCCCAACTGCTTCCCACTCAGCCTGACAGGTTAATACTCTGGACTTGCTTCTCTAGCCTATACACACACACACACACACACACACTGTGAGATGGAAAGCAACCCCTTTTCTCTGCCTGTTGGGGAAGAGTGGGGAGGAGAAGAGGCTGGCCCAGAGCTTCAAACCCTTTCAGAAAGTGAAAAGTTGCTGGGGATGATGCTCCTGGGACCTGGCTTTCTGGACCACCCAGGAAAGATTCTTCACTGTGGGTCCTCCACGCTTCAAACAGCCAGGGAGATCACGGGGCAGATCTGCTGGTTTGAGGCCTTGGGGCTTGTGTTCCCTCTGACCTGCTGACTGGGGAGTAGTATGTACCATGGAGAGCCTCGTCACTTAGCATCGTGTCTGCTCCAACATGATGCCTCCGAGTAATGTAATTTATATTTCATGCACAATTGAAGCAGCTAATGGTGTAATTCTCCAAGGGGGAAACAAGTTATTATAGTGTTAATTACATTGCAGGCATGTTCCCTCTCCTTTGCCCCCCAAGTGCTCCAAGGGAAGTTACCCAGGTAGCAACTGAGTGGGTGTCCAAGATAGTGGTTTTGGTGAGTTCCACTGATGTGGGAGCTGGGCAGGAGGACCAAGGATGCCTTCTTCCTCTCTGTTGGGGTTAGAGAGGAGGTAGTCTGGGTTTCACTCTCCAGCCTGAGAGTGAAACCCCCCTGGGCTGGGGTGGCTCTCTGTTCACCAGGACACTGCTAAGGAGGGGAAAGTAGAGATGATATGTTTGGTAAAGGAAGAAAAACAATCAAAACAAACCAAACCCAGCCTAGAGGTTGGTAGAGAACACTGTAGAGCAGTGCTTCTCAACCTTCTGGCCCTTTAAATACAGTTCCTCATGTTGTGACCCAACCATAAAATTATTTTCGTTGCTACTTCATAACTGTCATGTTGCTACTGTGATGAATCGTAATGTAAATATCTGATGTGCAGGATGGTCTTAGGCGACCCCTGTGAAAGGGTCGTTCGACCGCCAAAGGGGTCGCAACCCACAGGTTGAGAACCGCTGCTGTAGAGTATGCTGATTGAGCATGTGGCCTCTGAGGGCAGACTGTTGGAATTTGAATTACAGCTCTGCCACTGGTAAGCTGAGAACCCTCCAGGGAGATTACTTCACCTCTATGTGCCTCAATGTTCTCAACTGTAGAATGATAATAATAATCACCAGCCTCATAGTGTGGCAGTGAGTATAAAATGAGTCAATATGAATGAAGTACTTAGAAGACTGGCACATAGCACGTGCTCAGTTAATGTAAGTTATGGCAAGAGGGAGGAAATAGAGTTAAACTGCTATAAGGTTCTGGCACTTTCTGTGAAGTGGTTGAAGTATATATTTTTCCTATGTTCGTGGAAGTTAAATCTATTGAAAAAAAAAACAAATGTCTTGCTTTAAAAGAGAGAGAGAAATGTAGATTTTTTTAAAAATGTACAGTGATAAAATTGAAGATGATTCCTAGAATTTAAGTAGACTCAAAGTAGTGGTTTTTGAATTTCCGGCAAAAGAAAAAAAGAAATGGTGGTAGAGGGAGAGAGGGAAGACCATTGAGAACCAGCATGGATTCTTTTTTATAGATAAATCATAGTAAGTCACCCAATAGATCAGGGAAAAGTAATACACATAATAATTCTTAATTATGAAAAGCATTTCACAAAATCTCACAGCTTATTCTTATGGAAAATATTAACAAAAGTGGGCTAATAGCATAGTTTATTGAATTATGCACGTCTATGTGGGTTTCAACCCCACTTCTGGTACCTATTCTGGTATTAATTAGGGTAGGCTAACTGGTGAAATAAACATCCCCCAAATCTCAGTAACAAAATTGTTTGCTTACATCACAGTACAATGTAATCAGCAAGATTTTTTGAAAATATGGGTCCTTCCATTTTATGATTATTTATTGATATTTTAGAGAAAGTGGGAGAGAGAGAGAGAGAGAGAGAGAGAGAGAGAGAGAGAGAGAGAGAGAGATTTGTTGGTCCAGTTATTGATGCACTCATTGGTTGATTCTTGTATGTGCCCTAACACCAGGGATCAAATCCACACCCTTGGTGCACCAGGATGACACTTCAACCAACTGAGCTACCTGGCCAGGGCTAATGCTGCCATCTTTAATTTCTGGCCTTCAAGATTTCTGAAGAGGGGCAGGAGAAGTTTGTGTGGGAGATTTTTGCCAGACAGGACTAGAAATGGTGTACATCATCTCTGCCACATTCTACCTACTGGTCAGAATTCAGTCATATAGGACCATCTGTCAACAAGGGGCTTGGAGGTGAAGTTTAGCCATGTGGCCAGGAAGAAAAGGACAATATGGATAGCAGTGAGCACTAGCAGTGTCTTCCATGAGTACTGATGTACAGTGATGCCAGTCTTCAGGGAGGGCTCCAGTGGCAAGCCAAACTCCACCACTTGCCTTGCTCTCAGCAGCATCATATTTTTCAGTGACTTTGATGAAGACTTATGACATACCTTATTACCCCTTTTGTGTACAACTCATTCAATCAACCTTACATAAAGGCAGCTTACTAGGAGTGCCCAGTAATAGAGAGCCATATGGCCAGATCTCACACTGACTGGATTAGTGCAGAAATGGTGCAGAACCCAACACATCTGTAGGAGCTAGATTATCACATAGACCATCGTCTTTCCCACACGCAGCAGGAGCTCACTGATCTCCACTTGATGCCCTGTCTTAATGTGACTCGGCCACTCTCCCGGACTCATCTCTCTATATATCTTTCTGCCTCTTCTCCTCCCACTAGGCAACCATCTAGCATGCTTCTCAATGGCGTTCCTCAGTGGGAGGGAGGAAGCACATCTGATGTGTTCAGAAACTGGTGATGATCCCTGCTTAGGGTGAGCTTTTCACGCCAGATCCCCTTGTAGGCAATTTGGGCGGTGTAAGACTTGGCTGACTTTAGACAGGAAATAAGGCTTGTTTAGCAAGTTTCCAGGTAAAACAAAGCTGGAAATAAAAAGCTATTATGATGGATGAAAACTAAGCCTCAAAAAGATTTCACTGAACTGGAGTGATGAGCTGAAGTCAAGATAATTAAATTATATCTGTCAGGGACCCAGCGGGAACAAGTCACACACTCAGAAGGTTTAATTGAAAAGAGCATAATGAAGGAGCTATTTACGGAGGTGGAGGCAGAGTTAAGGGAACTCACGATAAATGGTGACTCACCCATGAGCTACCAACATCAGGTTGCTCTGACCACTCCTAGGCCTGTGTCATGGGCTGCATGTTTGTGTCTACCCAAAATGTACCCGCAAGGTGATAGTATTAGGAGGTGGGGCCTTTGGGAGATAATCAATTCATGAGGGTAGAGCCTTCTTGAATGGGGTTAGTGACCTTATAAACAGCTACAACACAGCTTGTTTTCTCTTTCTCTTCTGTCCACCGTGTGAAAATACAAGACAGCCATCTGTGGACCAGGAACCAGGCCCTCACCAGACACCAGATCTAATGGCATCTTGATCTTGGACTTCCAAGCTTTCAAAACTGAGAAAAACATACCTGTGGTTTAACCAATTCAAATTGGCTAAGACAGCTTGAAAGGGCAATGAGAATGAACAGCTTTGCCAAAATGACAAAGGACCCCAAGAAAGGAGCCATGACTACAGGTAGAGAAATGCAGTCATTGGCAATACTGTGGCCTGGAAAGGAGCTTTGGATGTAGGATATATACTCAACTCTACTCTCTTCCCTCACTCTAAACTCCTGCAGGCATCTTCCTTTGTCACACCCAACAGGAAGCTAGAGGACAAGGGAGCCCAGTGATGTCATCTGCAGAGTTTAGCCTCCTAAGACAGAACAGAACAAAAATCATAGACTGAGGATGCTGAGGGGGAAAGGAGAGTAACTAGCACAAAGATGAACAGAAATACATGTAAAATGTCACATTCAGCTTAGAAAGTCAATTGCATAAAAATGAGATGGGAGACATTTCAACATGAAAGGAGACACATTTCATTTGAAAAACTTTCAGAAGTCTGACTAGCTCTAGGTTCTGAGTGAAGCAATCTGATCAAATGACCTAGGGTTCTAAGTTAGGCTGGGTCTCACAGTTTAGAAAGGACATTTGCAAACCCATATTCAGCAAGGCAACCAGCACATTGAGGAGTCTGAGAAGTAAGTCTAATGAGACAAGGCTGAGAGGATGGGGAGCAGCACTTCTGCTAGAGAGAAGACACCTTGGGGAAAAGACTATAATTTTCTCCAAGTATTTGAAGGGCAGACAACTCTCAATGCCCTGGGACTGTATGGCACCACTTCTGCGAACTTCCACAGCAAACTGACTTTTCACAGATTTTTTCCACCCAAAGTATTCATTTGTCAGTCTTTCTTACTAGCTGAGGGCAGATCTTTTTTTCATCACTGAATCCCAACACCTAATGCTTGTGTCCTGGTAGGTGCTTATAGACTCTGTTCAATGAATGAAGTGTTCCCACAGGAGCCAGACAATTCCCTGTAGGAATGTGGAAAAGGGAAGGCATGAAGTGGGTGGGAGTGGGAAGTATTCCTTCCAGTGTGAAAGTCCAAGAATGTAGAATCTCTCTACACCTCACTATCCCTTGGGATGCTTTGAAGACTCCAGGGGCGAGTCTATCTGTAAAGAACTCATAACATGGCAAGTTTTAAAAAAAAATGGTCATTGTTATCACTGGTATTTGAATGACACAGGCTGGTGAAACTGTCCTAAGGCAGATCCCCAGAAACAGGTCTCTGGGAGCTGGTAGGCACAGATATGGGGAAAGGATGGTCTGCTACACAATTATAGAAAAAGGTGGCTGAAGGCCAAGGTTGCTAGGGAAACCCCATTCACCTACTTCCAGACTATAGCCCCCAGTCCCCAATGATCCAGAAAGTGTGGGAGCTGGAGGAGCCACATCCCTGAGGAAACATCTGCTTCTCCTCTTCCATGCTCATCCCACTCTCATTGGAGTGTGAGTATCCTTCAAAACCACCCTGGGCTGTTAGCAAGTAGGACCTACCGATGGTGGCCCTAAGCAACCCAGGGGCCTGCAGAAGCCACTAAGAGCAAATTGGGCAAGTGTGGAGCAATACACCCTGAGCTGATTCTGCAAGCCAGGAAGAGAGCTCTCGCCAGGTCCCAAGTCTGCCAACACCTTGATCTTGGAATTTCAGCCTCCAGAAACTTGAGAAATAAATATTATTTAAGCCACCCAGCCTGTGGTATTTTGTTAAATTGGCCCAAGCTAAGACAATGCATATCATGGGAAGAATGCCTCCTGTTTTCAAGAGTTTTTAATTTTTAAGGTGCCATATATTGAGATCGCACAATACACCACAGGCTGCTTCAGGCCACACCTAATCATCACCTCCCACCTCCTTTCCCTCGTGGTCCAAGTGGAAATTCCCACACCTGCACAGAATTGAAAATGCACTTTCTCTAGTATTTGACACCTACAAAGTGCTCAAAACAGCACCCGGCCCATAGTGGTGCTGCTACTGGTAATATTGTCCCTTCACAAAGTGCCTAGGAGGCCAGGGGTGAACAGTGGCACCCCCATGTAATAGAAAAGAACAATAGGATTTGGGGGGTTCAGTGATGTCAGTGCTGGGATTCAACCCCCACTTGCTCATTCAGTTAATGTCATGTACTTTGTATGCCACACATTGTACAGAGTTCTGGGGATTCATGTTCTGAGCTTACAGACTGGTCAGGGAGATGAGGACACCAGGGGGCTAGTTAGGTGGCCCTAGGCTTTACAAATGCCCCGAGGAGTTTTTGTCCAGTGCCTGGTAGCTGCCACCAAGCAAATTGATTATGTCCCACAGCCTTACCCTTTACCAGTTGAGACAGAAGGTTTTGTTGCTGTTGTTGGCTACAAGGCGAAGGTTTTCCTCAGGGGCTAGGTTTACAGAGAACTCACGGATGGTCTCTTTTTTAGGGTCTCTTTTTGTGTTGTGCAATTTGGCATTTGTCCCAAAAGGTAGCAAATTTAAGACCAGAGGCTGCAAAATGTAGGCGTTTGAAACATCAAAACCACTGCAAGAATCAGTGCAAGTTGACATTGAAAGTTTACTTCTAAAAATGGAGTGTTTGGGGAGAGATGAAAGTCAGTGTTTCCAATGCTGGGGGAGGGGATCACTTCCATGTGCTGCAGACCACATGTTGGAGGAGATTGGGTGTAGTGTGATGGTTACGAATGGAAGCTCTAGAGCCAGTTTTTCCTGGTTCAACTCCTAGCTCTGCCATTTACTCACAGTGTCTCCTTGGGAAGCAAGTTCTCTATGCCTCAGGTTTCCCCATCTGTAGAGTAGGGATAATGATACTAATTACTTCATAGGGTTGCTGTGGGGATTTGATGGGTTAACTTGCCTGGTACATGCAGGATAGGTGGGCCAGTGGACTGAGATCCCACATGGCATACCTATTTTGCCTTGTCTTTGATTTGTCTTTTGAGGCAGTGGGAGTGAAACTGCTTCTGTGGCCCCGCTCTTGAGTGTGTGTTTTCAGTGGCCGGCACCTGTAGTCTGTCATCCCAGGACTCCCTCGGGCGAATGGGCCTCTGCCTACAGTATGGGGAACTGAAAATGCCCGAGACTCTGCCCGGCAACTGTTGACAAACCAACTGTCTCCTGGTTCCTGACTTGGGGTGAGACAATTCAGAGGCATAACTTGCCTTCCAGGGTCCCTGCAACACCAGGCTGAGGCTGCCCTCCAAGGGCCTTGCCTGAGACCCCCTCCCTGCCTCTGCCTGTCTCCCTGCATTCCCAGTGCTGTCCTCATCCCCTTACCAGTCCCTGGAGCACTTCCTTCATAAGCTTCTTACACATGACTTCTCATCTCAGGGTTTGTTTGGGGGTTTTTGTGTGTAACCTCACCCAAAACAGTTTTTCAGAAGGGGGAACCAATATGAGAATTTTGTACCACCCGAACCTAGATCAAGGGGGGCATATTTACATTATGTGGATAGATACCAGTGCCTTCAAATCAAATAAATAAAGGAGGCAGGAGGAAAGAACACGGTCCTTGCTGCCAGGAAATGGCCATGATAGCCCACAGACCTTGCTTCTGGGGTGCGCTCATGTGTGTGCATGCCTCCAACCTGCTCAGAGAGCTAAATCCCCGAGCCAGCAGATCCATAGCAAAACGTGGAAAACAGAAAGGCTGGGAGGACTGGGCAGGAAGGTTGGCAGGAGGGGCTATGGGAGCTGCTGGGTGTGGGGTTTAGGCGGGTCAATGGGGGAAAAAGGGAGACATGTAATACTTTCAACAATAAAGATACATTTTTTAAAAACAATAATCTTTTTAATATAATAAAGGATATCTATGGCCTACACACGAAGAAAGAACATAAATGCATACTTCATGGGCATGGACAATTTGGTGAAGAACAAGGGATGGGGAGGTGGAGGTGGGTGGAGGTGGGCAAAGGGGGCAAGGGGGACACTTGCAAAAAAATTTAAAAGAAAATAGTGTATAGTGTTGGGCTCACTGGCTGCATAGTCCGCCTGGGACACACTCTCGGGCTGTGAACTGCCACAGGGTCCAGGAGAGAGACCAAGACAGAGAAACGGAATGAGGGAAGGGAGAGAGGGAGGCAGGCAAAGACATGCACAGAGAGGCAGAGACAAAGAAAAATGGTGAGAGGCACAGGGAAAGACAGAGGCAGGGACAGAGGGAATGAGAGACAGAAAGAGAGAGGGAGAAATACAGAGTTAGGGAGAGGAAGGGAGAGATGGGAAGTAAGAGACAGAGAGACAAACAGACACACAGAGGCCAAGAAATTTGTGGACACACACACATGGAAGCCAAGACACACAAAGTGGGGGTTAGAGAGAAAAGCAGGAAGAAAGAAATAAAGGAAGACAGAGCAGAGATAGGGTGAAAGTGAGACATCCAGAAAGAGAAAAAGAAGAGAGATTCAGAGAAACAGAAGAGGAGGGAGGGAGAGGACTGCTGAGAAGGCCACAGAAAGATGCCAGGGATGCTCTCAGATGCTCAGGTGGGAGCAGACAGCCACAGAGCTGACATTGGTGACTGTCCCTTAGCCCCTCCAGCCAAGGGACAGGTTCACCTTGAATCAAAGTAGAGGGTCCCACCTTCCAAGAAAATCCTCAAGGCCCTGAGGACAGACCCCCTCCCCTCTGCTATGCTGACATCAAGCTGAGAAGTACAAGGGGCCCACCCTGACCCACTGCCCCCTCTCCCAGCTTCCAACCCTGACTCAAGGGCTCAAAAATACCCAACATCAGCACCTGTCCATGGAGTAAAAACCCACAGAGCACACCATCTCCACATTATAAATTCTCTCCTTAGTGGCGGGGTTAGCGGCAGAGAGAGGCCAGTGGGCCGTGCGTTGTCAGGGAGCTTGTTTTCCCAGGAGCCGACACTGTTCAGATGTGCCATGAGCAATTGCCAGTCTGCGTGCCTTTCCCTGGCAAATTATTCTGCTGGAGTTTCTTCCAGCATCCGGAGCTGCACTGCTGTAAATGCCAGAAATCATGTACATTAAGCCCAGAGTGACGGCAGGCTTATGGATGGATTTACCTTCAAACAGAGGCCGCTGAGGCGCCCGGCATGGGGGGCGGCACTTTATGGATGCAGCTCTCTGCTTGCCGAGGCCTTAAGCGGTCAAGTTGGCCACGTAATCAATTTCTCACGTAGGCCTGGCTATGGGCCATGTGCTCCAGGCTTAGGTTTGGGAAGCAGTGCCTATACCCACACCTCCCACTCCAAGAGCTTGTCCACCCCTCGGAGAAGGACTTATTCCCATCTGCCTGAGGTGACAGTGGCAGGGGATGGGATAGGAGGTAATATCAAGCCAAATCAGGCAAATGGCAAAATTCCAGGGCCCGCCTCTCTTTCTCAAAGCCCTGTCCCTCAGGCCCCTTGCGAGAGCGGCAGCCATCTTCAATGCTAACTCAATTCTGGCTGGGCCCCACTCCCAGGCCCTCCCCTCCCCAAAGCTGAGTCTGCAGTATCCACTGGGCTGTAGGAGCTCAGCTCCTCTTGCCCTTGGATCCAATATTTTACCTTCGGATCTGGGCCACCCACTGGGTGATACTGGCTTTGCAATCCCTCCTGCCTGGCTGTCACTCAGCTCCTCCCATCCTTGGGACCCCACTCCTCACTGCCTTCCTTCAGCCTTGACCTCTTCTGCTCCAGGCAAATCTCCATTTGGCATCCCACTGAGAAGTCCCCCCAAGCAGCTAGGTGCCCGCGGTGGAACTATCAGACACAGTCTGGGTCAAGATATGTTGGTGGTGCTCGTCAGAGTGTCCTCAAGCCCCTGCCATATCCCATCTGTGGCAGGTTGGAGCTTTCAAAGATGGCTCTTCTTGGTGACTTGGATGCTCCTTCTATGGAGAGGTGAGGTCTATGTTCCCTTCCCTTAGCCTAACTAAGGTGGAAGTGACCCTACATGACTTCTGAGCCTAGGTCATAAATGATGATACAGCTTCTGCCTGGATCAGTGGAACATTCAGGCTTGGAACCCTGAGCCAGTATGTGTCACTATTCTGAGGCCACCACACTATAAGGAAGCCTAAGAGGGAAAGGCTTGGCCACCCCCATTACTCCAGCTCCAGCCCCCTCTGACTGCAACAGCATCAGAGACCCCGAACAGAACCACCCAGCTGAGCCCATCCCGACTTCCTGACCCAAGGAAACCATGGGAGAGCAGCAAATGCTTCTTGTTGTAGCCCACTGAGCTATGTACAGAAAACCAGCTTTCAAAGGTCAACAAGTCTAAATACAGCAAAAATAGAAGACAGAGAGTAATTCCTAAAACATGACTAAACAATCTGGAAGGGTTTGCGTAACTGGCAATGTAGGACATGAAGTATTTTTTTAACATAAGGAGCAGATTTCCCCTGTGTGCCTTACTTTTCCATCTTCAAAATAGGAATCATAATAGGACTTTTCCTCATCAGGCATTATCAGTGTTAAATGAGTTCATACATATAAAGAGCATAGAAAGGACAGGCACAGAGCAAGTGCTATATAAGTAGCTATTATTATTGCTATTTCTGTTGTTGTTTTGGGGATTCTAGGTTATTGGCACTAAGAGATCCTGTTCAATTTATTCTCAGGAACATAACTGTCAAGTGAAAAATTTACCATTCCTTACACTAGCTGCTCTTCAACATCAACTCGTCTCCCTAACGCACGTGCATACACACACGTGCATGCATGCACATGCACCCACCCACGCTCAATAATCAGTGCTGGTTGGCCACAGGCCACACCACAGTAATGTATTAGTACAGGAGAAACAAGCCACTTTATCTTCCTCTCCAGGCAGAAGCACGTGTATAGAAGATGGATGCACAGCATCTGTCTGCATCGACAGAGGAAAATGCATCTGGGCTGGCTCCACAGCTCCCGGGAAAGCAGGGCAGAGGCTGCCCCTGGGGGCCGGGCCCCATGAGTCCTGGGGGCCCGGTAGGCTGGGTCCCCTGAGTCGCTGCCACTTCTCTCCTAATGGCAAGCCCAGTCTCCTGGTACCTACCCGGTTCCAAAGGCCCCTCCTTCGTCTGGCTGTTGTGTCTGCTGCAGGCTTTCTGCTGTAGATACAGTCTCCAAGGGGACAAAGCGCTGCCTGTGGTGTCGAGGGGGCAAGGATGACAGCAGGCCACGGAGATGAAAGATGTACAGGGACTTTCCCGGTGGAAGCAAGGGAGTCTCCACTCAGATTCTTGTTTCATGGCAGATCTGACCCCAAGGTGGCTCTGCTAGACTGAGGCTCTCCCGGAGAGGAAAAGGCGCTGGCACCTCGTGCCTGTAAGACTTTCTCAGAGGACTGCACCAGGCCCTGGCAGTTTTTGTAAATATAGATTAATGTCATAAAAGGGGAATTTTTTTAAAATAAAGGAATTAATTTCTTTTTAGGGGTACATTTAGCAGAAGGAAAACAAACACTTCAGGATAGATTGGCTTTCCAGTTTTGTAGTCGTTTAATAAATATTTACAGAGTGATAACTACATGTGAGGCACAGCAATTTGCCTGGGGTCCCTGTCCCAATTAGAGTTCAAGGTCTTGTCCTTCTTGGTATACAACTTACTGAAAAGTGACTGTACTGGAAGCTATGCCTCACAGCCCTCCAACTTCAGGGAACATAACTGCACAAGAGGCCCAGCTGCCGAGCTCTGAAATCCATCACAGCATTTGGGCCGAAACTGGCTGAGTGAGGTGTGGTGCTAACAGGTCTGTTCCTGTGAAAAACAGGGCTCCTCTGACAGCTGACTTTGGTTTGAGGACAGACTGCAGGTCTTGCTGAACCTTCTGGAGACTGCCTGACAGGCAAGAATGCTCCCAAACACCTCCCTGTCTTGTCACCTTCACTTGGGTCAGATTCACATCACAGCTTCTCAGCTCTCCCAGCCTTGCCCAGCTCCCTCCCTACCGCTCACATATCCCCTCTTAAAATCCTTGCACATTTCATCCTCTCTTGGCATCTTCTTCTCAGAGGACCCTGACTACCCCAGAAGAATTGCCATGTCAATGTGGACTCCTTGCAGATGCCTAAATGGGCTTATTTCTCAGGAGCCTCTTTGTAATTCAGTGTCTCCTTGATAGACTCTAAGTTCTTTAAGAACTTACAACATCCTTAAGGTTCCTCACGTCGATGGCTATCAGGGGCACTGCTGACCCATGGCAGAGGGGACCACGCCACCAAGCTCCTACATCGCATTTCAGGATGCTTGTATGACTTCTAAAGATAATTCACAATAACTGCTGCACGGTGAGCCTGCTAAGCCTTTTACATACATTACCTTTTACATACATTACCTCATTTAACGCCTAACTCTCCCGGCACACTCCCCCACCACACACACACACACACACCCCAGAGGAGGCCCCTCTTCAAACAACAGCTCTGAGAGGCTTACACTCACTCGGCAGCCCCTCCTCCTCTGTGAATCCAAATCAAGACATTTGTAGGCAGAACACAGAGATCTGATCTTGTAAAGTGTGAGCATTTTCCAGCAGACAACCGATACCCAGGTAGAGAAATTCCAGGCACTCAGCTTAGTAACAAAGTCCAACTTGGCCCAGACTAACAGGTGATATAATTGACTCCTCTTTTCAATCCTATCTCGTTTTACCCACCCCACCCCCAGCCATGTCTTTCCTCTGGACACACCCAGGTCACATCCTAGGTGTCCCCTGACCCCCTGAGTTTGACCCATCCTTCCCTGGCCCACATTCGGGAATGTTCATCAGTTCACTGAGACACAGTTCGCTATACTAAACAGAAAACCGTGGGCTGGCTAGCCATGGGAGCTCACACAAAGTACTTGGCATCTGTGAGCCTCAATTCCCTGTCTGTAAAACAGGGTCATTGTGAGGATTAAAGGAGTGAATTTGAAAATGAATTTAAATCCTTACTATTCAAAGTGTGATCCTCAGACTAGCAGCAGCTTCCAGAAACGTTAGAAATACAGACTCTCAGGCCCCACCCAGACCCACTGAGTCTGGGCTCACAACACCCCTCTCCTCCCAGGTAATATGTGTGCACACTGAGGCTTGTCAAGCCTTGCTCTCTGAGTTGTAAACCTTCACCATTATTTGCCCTTCCTGAGAAACACCCTATGGAAGGATTTCTGAGCCGATCCCTCTGCCTTTTCCATTTCTCCTACTCCTCCCAGTTATTCTTCATCTTTTTCATTTCCCTCCCTCCTTTTTCTCTTCCCAGCCCCTTCAGGGCTGTGCTGTCCTCTCTATCCTATTCTATTGCTTCCTCTCCTTTGGTCAATTACACAGTCAGCACTCCCCAAACCCACCGTTTCTACTGTCTCAGCAAAAAGGGGATGCAGGGGGAGACTTGACGATATATGTACACTCAGAGGGCGCCAGTCATCACAGCTTCCTGGGGTGGAGAAAAGGCTTGGAATGCACAAAGGGGCACAGCCGGGGATAAAACCCAGGGCCAGCTGATGTATCAATTCACCTCTAATTCCAGGCCCCACTGGGTGGTGAATTTCCCCCACGCCATGTGCCTGATGTGTAATATATTTTCTGTAATTATGGTGATGCTGTCTGTGTATATGTTAAATGACTACAGCAGTTAATTATTTGTGGGTAAACAAGGGATGCCTCTTTGCCCCAGGAGAGACTGAAAGATTCCCAGTTAAAGAACCACAAGATCAAAGAGAAAGGGAGGGAGAAAGTGAGAGGAAAGGTCATTCTTCCCCCAGGAGCATCTGGGGAGGAGGGCAATGTGATTTGGCCTTTTAGGCCCTTATAGCAGGAGCAGACTGTCCATGGGAATCCAAACTGAGGTGTGGGGATGAGCCATGATCTCCAAAGACCATCAGAGTACCCTGAACGCCAGACAGTTCACACACAGCTCCATCCTCCCTGGGGCACGCATCTGGAACCGCTAGTTGTAAATATCCATCTTTCTCTTTTCCCTTTGACATAAAACCCGTAATTTTTAGCTGAACACATGCCCCTCTCCCCCAGTAAGGAATACATGCCTTAACCGCAGCTTGCAGCCATGTGTGGCCATGTGACCAAGTCTGGCCAATGGGATACAAGCAGAAGCAACTTCTGGAATTGGTTCTTGAAGAGAAGTGAGTGCATTCTCTTCCTTCTTGCCCACAAGAACAGGGATGTGATGGGGAGCTTGAGCAGCCATCTTGAACCATGATGTAACTTTGGGACTGTTGGGCACAACAACAAGGTCAAAGAAATCTGAGTCATTTACACATTTGCATCTTACAGCCCTTATGCCAACCATCTTACCAGCCTGGTCACTGTGACTTCCGGTCATTTATGTGAGAAATCAATATCTGACATATTTATGTCACTGTTATTTTGGACATTTTGTTATTCCCAGATGACCAAAATTAAACATGGTGTCCTAGATCAGGTTCTCCGGGATACAGATTTTGTGATGGAAATTTTCTTGGAGGAGGTTTACTAGGGTATGGGTCTCAAAGTCAACACTTGAGTTGGAGTAAAGGAAGAAGATTGGGCAAAAGAGAAGCTGAATGGCAATGTGGTCACAACAGTGGCCTTGGTGGATCTCACAGGGGCCTCCAGAGTGAAGATGGCAAGAGGGCTGAGCCTTTGGATCTTTCTGGGCTTTGATTTTCTCATGAATAAACTGGGTGTGTTACTGATCTTGCATTTGTAATGAGGATTTTTTAAATATGTGTGCGGGGTCTAGCTCACAGGTGAACAACCACAATAGCCAGTCTGGGAAAGACTTGAGAACTTTGCTCATGTCCTCTGGGGGCGCATGTCTATGTCTCCAGTAACTGGCCTGTCTGTGCATCACAGAAAACAAGCAAGTGACTGTCATTTCTATAGAACCTTCTCTAACACTGGCATCTCCTCCAACTAGGAGAATTTACAATTTCCTCCTTTGTGTTCCCATAGTACTCTACTCTTACCACCATCATGGCTCTTACCATATTGAGAGTGATCACCTCTGTATTTTCCACTCCCAGCTCAGTGCCAGGCAGGCACAAAATGCCCAATGTACAATTGTTAAATCAACGAGCTTCACTGAGGGGTCACATCTCTGTGATGTCAAGAAGACAAAGACTATTCCCCCAAACCAGGAGGTGTGACTTTGAGTCTTCATCTTACCATCTCTCATAGCCTGCCTGAGCCTCAATTATGTCATCCGTGCAATGGGAATAAAAACAACAAACAAGGCTGTTGTGGTGATGAAATGATATATGAATAACATGGCTTAGATGCTATACTAATGGAGATGGGGAGGAAGTTTTCATCAGTTGAATCTAAATCTGTGACTCTGGGGGATTGTTTCCAGCACATACGTTATAGCTACGTAGTTCTGCAAAATTAGGCAGTCAGCAAAGTGTAAGGCCAGGGACAATTGGCTGCATCCCAAGGGTAGTTATAATGCCAGCTTCTCTTGCCTGTAAATGCAAACTGGCCACACAGGCCACCAGGTAAAGGCTCTCCAGAGGGTCCCAGGCCTGGCAGTACAGATGTGAAGGGCCAGCTAAGACAAAGCAGTGAGATGTGAGATCAGAGCCACTCACACTCCACCCACAATGGCAAGGGGGCCCCTACATAATTCATAGAGGACTCAGGGACAGGACAGGCTCCCTCATAGGATGGCTGTGAATGGCAATAAATAACCCAGGCTCTCTAGCTGTTCCAAAGTATGCTCAGGTGAGGGGTCCAACATAAATCAAGGGTGCTCATGATGTACCTATACTAGTCTGACAGGAGGAGGAATTCAGATTCCAAGTTGAAGCTCCAGGCTCATAGGAGGAACTCAAAATACCCAGGAGGACCTGGAAAGTAAGTGATCTATCAGCAACACATTGGAGAGGCAGCAGGTCAGAACGGTTAGGAGCAAGCACTCTGGAGCAAGCCAGCCTGGAGTCAAATCTTGCCTCTGCAACTGATTAACTGTGATACCTGGTTGAGTTCTATAACTATTCCATGCCTCAGTTTCCCATGGGCAAAAAGGGGACAGTCATATTTCCCACCTCAGGTTGTGGTAAAGGCTGAGGTATAGGTCTCCACATGAAAATCAAAATAATATCACAAAGCTAAATGTGCTCAGAGGCAAAAGACGGGTAGGGGAAGCTAGGACCTAGGGCTCCAAACGAAGAGAGGTCTCAGGGATGGGGCAGGGAGCATTTTGGGTTGTAAGGCAGAGAAACACCACAAAAAGGGGCAAGCAACACATTAAAAGGTACTTGGCTTCAGGCATGGCTGATTCCAAGTGGTGACAAGATGACCACCAGCAGTTTCAGACTTCCATTTCTAGAGCAACTGTGATGGAAAAGGTGCCCTTTCCCAACAGCTCCAGAAAATTCTCCAGGGCTGTCACTGCCACTCTGGGCCATGGTCCATCCCAGGCAGCATGATGGCTTCTCCCCACACAGCCTGGGGAGAAGATGGGAAATGAATACTGACTTTTCAGGCAAAATAACAGATCTCCCCTTCAGAAGGGCTGGTGCCTATACCATTTAATCTCTTAACTCACTCAAATCAATTCTAGGCAGGGGAAGACTGACCAGCAAAGGCCTAGAGGTGGGGCAGCTCATGGCAGGAGAAAATTAATCTAGCAGCTGTGTGGAGGAGGGATCAAAGGTCAAGAACCTGGTGAGGCTGGGGTGCTCTTCTTTCCAGCCCGAGGGAAAGGGACCCATCCCTGTCTTTTTCCAGTTCATCAGTAAAGTCTCAGGGTGGCATGGCAGGAGGGAGAAGGAGGGGGCAGGGGTGTAGGAATAGAGTGACAACCAGCTGATTTGATTAGATTCATACTCATCAAAAGTTCCTTAAGGGCATCCAGGTGAAAGTGACCACAGGTTGAGGCCAGAAGAATGGCTTGGCTTGGCCCCTGAGGGTAGTTCTAGCAGAGAGAAAAGTGGCAGGCTGAGCACGGGGCTTCAGGAGTTGTCCACATGCAGGGAACCAGTTCAGGACGTAGCCACAAAGAAGCCAGGGAAAGCTCAGCAGAAGGAATGAAAGGCAGGAGAATGGGAGAGCGCTAGGCAGGGTTGGGGGCAGGGACACACGTGAGAAGGGCTGGTGGTGGAGAGCGAACAGTTTCCTAAACCCAGGAGTCCTGGGTCCTTGGAATGAGGAAGCTGGGGACCATGACTCATGTTCTCCAAGCACATCTGGGGTCAACAGAATTTGTACTGGCTTGGAGAAGGGGGACAATGCCTGGAAAGGAAGGAAAAAGACATAAGGAAAGGAGAAGGGGAGTGGCTGTAGAGCTCCTCTCCACAGCCCTACCCCTACACACACAGGCTTAACAATGGGAGAGAAATTGTTTCTGTTCTCAGAGAATTCCTTGGAGAATCCTCCCCACACCCACCTCCCGAAACACAAGATTCTCACCCTCGGTTGTGCATGCACACGGGCAAATGCACACAGAGTCACAGAGGCGTATGTGTCAGAGCAGGGACAGTGCTGCCTGGCTCACACTCCGCTGGCTATAGAATGACATAGCGGTGGTGGGAAGGGAGTGGGAAGAAGCTGGCCTTGGAGGGGGCCTCAGCCGCTCCCCCTGCACCCACCTTTTGTGCAGGCAAGCGCCAGAAGAGCCATAGGTCTCCCCGTGGGTGGACGGGAGCTCAATCCTCCCCAGATGCCAGCGCTAATGCCTTGATAAACACGGAGCTTGCTGGAATGTGGCCGTTAATTGGGGACAGAGCCGCAGCCTTTAGCTCTGGGAGCAATGGTTAATGACGGGCCCGCTGGGGGAAGCCGCAGACGGTTGCCGCTGTTCGAGCTCTGTCCTCTCTGCTTCTTAAACAGCGGTTTATCTAGAAATTGAAAACACTTTCCTGGGAATAATTATGTCTTGGAAGCGACGGGACTGCTATCCAATTTCACAGCCGGCTGTCGGGTTGACCTTCTATCGGCCAAGGGGCTGGCTGCCTTTTGGGGCACCGTTTTGCTTCTGCTCTTCCTCTCATCTGTCTCTTTCCTGGGTCCTCGCTGTGCAGCCTCTGGGCCATGTTTGAAGTGGCGTCGTGGCTAAGTTAGGGCTGAGCAGGAGCTGCCGGGAGTGAAGGTGGGCCAGGAAAGACCCCTAGAAGCTTCGGCGTCCTCTGTGCCGTCCCCCGGCCTAGGCTGGGCTCCAGGTGAACTGTGAGTGAGTCAGGGAAAAGCATCAGAGCCGCCAGAAAGACCCTGTGTGGGCTGTTTCTAGAACAGCGAGCTCGCAGCAGTAGGTAAAGGATGTCAGAAGGAGGCTTAGGCAGCCAGAGGCCCATCAGATTTGCGAGGCTGGGAGGGGCGGGGAGGACCCACTCCAAAAGCTGACCCCACAGATGTCCTCCCCAGGTAGCCCGGGCCAGACCACAACGGGCACCCAGCCTGGAAACACGGCCGCGGGCAGCACCCTCCTTGGATGTGAAGGGCAGTGACACAGGCGGTTAAACTCAATGCGCTGGCCACCGGCCAGCCTCCCGGCTTGGCAATTACACACTGTCTACCTCCGCCTCTCCCTGCTGCCCCGTCACCTCCCTGTCAGGCGGCTTTAATGCCGCCCGCCTCTTCCTGTCAGCAAATGTTTGTGTGTGGCGTTGCTGGGCGACAGTTGAACAGGGCCTGCATGCGCCTGGCCCCTGGGCCCCCGGGGGAGCCCTCCCTCCCAGGGCTTTGCAGGCCTTCCATGTCAAAGCCGCGTGAGCCACAGCACGGACAGGCCCGGGACTGGCTCCCGGGGAAAGACTGGCTCTGGCCAGAGGGGCTGAGGGTAACTGGAAGGTGGAACTGGGAGCATGAGAAAGGCTGTTGGTCCCTTTCACAGACACATCTGGGGAGACCGGAATCCATTTTGCCAAATGCTGATAAAGACAAGAACCACGGCTCCGCCCCCTAGTGAGGTCCGGGTGGCTCCCTGCCCATGGGAATCTCGACAGCAGTATAGACGGCCAGGCATTCTGTAAACACTGTATTTAAGGACACACCTTGAGGTTTAGAGAAAAACTCAGACTCCAATCAGGCTCTGCCAACCATCAGCTGTTTGACCACCGCATCTCACACCGCCTTGTTCAAAACCAGCGGGGCTTCTTTCTTGTTGCGTGCACTGAGAAGCCACACATGTAAGCAGGAAAGGACCTCCGATGCCAATAGGGAAAATGCATGAGAATAACTGGGCCAGGATCTGGAAAGAAAGCAACAGGCACAGAAACAAAAAGGAAACCAAGTCATGCAAAATGTTTTTATTTGGCGAGGGTGAGACCTAATAGAATGGCACTTAATGGGAGAAGATGCTGACGAGTTACAACCATACCTCCCAAACTTGGGTAAAGGGATCCAGGTCTGCAGAAAGAAAGTCAGAAAAAAAAAGTCTTCAGGTCACCCAGACCTACCAGGTAAGTCCCAGTTTTGCTGCATCCTGTACTAGCTCTGTGACATCGGGCAAGTTGCTTACCATCTCTGAACCTCATCAATCAGCTGCACTCTAAGTGCTCACCCTCAGCCCCTCTGGCCACCGATGTTCTGTGGCCTGGTATGTAGTGAGCACACAGTGAGCTAGGCCCTCAGGCTGCTTGGGGAAAGGGAGCAAGTGCCAGGGTTGGGGGCAGGTAGCAAAGGTGTGTTAGTCAGGATTCTTATGGTTCCTTGTGACAGAAACAGAGCTTGAAGTAGAGTGACAACAAAGAGAATTTAATGGTGCCTGTCCCAATGAGGACAGGAGTGATCATGTCACAAATAATCTACTTACGATAAAATCCTTCTGTCAGGCTCTGCTTCTGGGGACCCAAACCAAAGCAAACACTGAGGTTTCAGGTCTGGTTAGTTCTTCTCCATCTCTCAGCTCAGCTCTCTCTTCCTCTTACCCCTACACCAGGTGAAGATTACATATATTCAAAGTATTTACAGAAGAGTAGATAAAAATTCTACTTCAGCCCAGGGATGGAGACTGTGCATTCTCTAGAACAAGAGATAGAAAGGGAAGACAAAATATCACGAGGAAGATAGTAATGAATGGGTTAGCCAGAGGGCCAGGTGGCCAAATTTCTCTCCTGACACCTAGAAGGCACCGGGCAGGGGCATTTGTGCTCAGAAGGAAAAAGTTATAAGAGGGCAATGTAATCACAGCCAAGGGGATGATTGTGAAAAGGCAGGTGTACATGTGTGTGTTTAGTGGTGAAGCTGGCTCATCAGAGCAGATGGTGCCCTGTGAGCTGGGAGGGGAAACCAGGAGGCAACTGGAATGGGAAATCCTGGATGTGGAGACCAGGGAAGAAGATTGAAAGCAGGAGTTCTGGAATCTGAGGGCCCCAACAAAGGAGCAAAAATTAGGACAAACCAACTATTTCCCTTTCCTGGGGAGTGTCTCCGTTTTAGCGCTGAAAGTTACATGTCATAGGAAACTCCTGCATCCCGGGAAGATGGGGACAGCTGGTCACTTTAGCTGAGACATTCTGGCACAAATTCCCAGGAGAATGTAGATTCTGAGCAGAGGAGCAGGACAGAGCTCACCTAGATGGAACAGACAAACTAAAGAGAAAATGATGCAGCATCCAAAATGCCCACACCTTTTGACCCAGAAAGTCTACCTCTAGAAGTCTTTCAGAAATAGTCATGTTCACACCCAAAAATATATGCACAGGATGTCTCTCACAGCCTCATGTCACATGAAAAGTTACAGCACCATAATTATCCAATAATAGGACTGTAATCGGGGAATGGCTAAAGAAATCATGTCTATCCATACTCTTGTGTCCTCGGCAGTTAATAAAAAGCAAAGGGTACTTCTAGATTGTCATAGTTTGGGTTTCCGTAGAAACAGACGCAGCAACAAGCAAATTATTTATTCAAGAGATGGGAAAAAAACACAGGAGAGGTGTGTGGGTGGGAGGAGGAAGGGCATGGAAAGGGAGATAGGGCAGGGAAGGCAGCCAATAAAAGGTGTGTTCTCAAGTCAGTTATCACTGTGGACAACTGGAGCTCATTCCTGCAAGGGAGCTATAAGGTACATTTCCAAGTGATCACCACGAAGGAGCTGGCAGCATTCTACACCAACTCCTGCGATTCCTTGGTTGAGGGCTGCTCCCTGGGCTAATTCCCCAGCATTTCCAATCGTCCCTGCTTTTGGCAGAGCATTGGAGAAAGCCCTCAAGCCTTTCACATCTTTGGATGTGAGCCCTGGCAGTTAGAAGGCACATCAGAAAGTGGGAAGACTCCAGGGATATGGCCTGGCACCCACCGCTTCTGCCAAACCTAAGTGTTGTCATGGGGTTTCCCCTGAATCATTGTTTAAGTGGGGGCAGGGGGAGGTGCCGAGGGCTGTGCAAAGTGTGATTGCATTTAGTATTGCAATGTGTCGCACGTGTGTGTTTCAGGCTGCACCTATAAATGTGTATAAAAGAAAAAGAAAAAAAAACAGACACCAAGCTGTGATCAGGAGCAGAACCACTGTCCTCTACTTCTATAGTCTGAATTTTTCCAAACAAGTATTACTTTTGTCCTTAACAATAATAATAATTGTCATTGTTTTTATTTAAAATTGGGTGGGATTAAAGAAATGGAATGCATCTTCTATGAAGGGAAAATGAGATAGAGTTCTATCCAGAACCCTTCACGCCAGGTAAATTTCAGATGTGAGAAGTTTTCATATATTAGAAAGGGAAGACCTGTAGAAACCATGTCTTATGAAACATCCCCAGGCGGTAATCAAACTCATTAATATTGCTGTGCTGAAACATATGAATAGTCACACAGAGTGGGATAAATAATTACTATAAAAAGCCTCACTTCCATTCGAACCAGGTTTTGCTGCCAAATACATTTGTGCCAAACTTACATAAAACCTGTGGGTTTCCGTTGCAAATAAGGGATTGTGGATCAGTAGTAAGAAAGAAAACTTTCTAAAATTAGAGCCAGGGTGACAGAGCCAAAAAGGCTGAGTAACTAAGCCTTTACAGAATAATACAGCAGTATTGCCCTTCCATCCAGCTCCTACATGGGGCACCACGACACCATACAGTCAATTTGATGGAACCAGAGTGGGTCTCCATATACCTCCCGTTTATCACTCATGGCAGCCACAAAGTGTATGTCAAATGGCCCTATAAATCATCAACTTTCTTCCATCGGGTGCCATCAGGGAGAGCAGGCTGTATCACTGGGTGTATCCCAGGCTATATCCAGCCAGGTGGTAGTAATGGGAGGGGAACCAAAACAGGTAAAACAATATTCTTTGAGTAACACGAAGAAGCCTTGAGAGATACTGAGACCAGGACCAGAGGGCAATTAAAGTCTGCGTGAGAGTAGAGGGGAGGAGCAGATACCCGAGTATGACTGCTTAATGCTGTTTTATAACCTGCTGTTGGGAGGTTTCAGCTATACAGGTGATTGCATGCATTGAAACCAGAGCTCGGGTAGACAGGGTACTGTTCTATGTAATTGTAGCTCTGGTCAACCTTAGCAGAAAGAGTTTGTATCTCATCATGCCTCCACTCAACCCTGGATGCTGCAACTTGATTACTAATTTTTCTCCTCCATGACTACAGTAGACAGGGAGAGAGGAGTGTTGCGAAAAAAGAAAGAAAGAAAGAAAGAAAGAAAGAAAGAAAGAAAGAAAGAAAGAAAGAAAGAAAGAAAGGAAGGAAGGAAGGAAGGAAGGAAGGAAGGAAGGAAGGAAGAAAGAAAGAAAGCAGTGGCCTAGAGCACAGTCCCATGTGAAAGAGCCTGAGCAGGCAACTTGAAAAGAACTTATCCCCTTAATGTTAACAGAAGTCAGAATCATACTTACCTTTGGGAGTCAGTATTGATGCAATAGAGGTGGGAGGGACCCTTCTGGGTTGGAGTCAGGGGCCTGAAAATATCCTAGAACTTGATCTGGGTGGTGGTTATGGAGGCACATAAATCAAATGTCATCCAGCTGTACACTTCAGATTTGCAAACTTTATTGTGTGATTGTCATATCTCAATTAAAAGGGGGGGAAATGAAAATGAACCTCAACCCTGGGATGAAGTAGGTGAGCCAGTCTGTGCCCTCTCCAAGCTACAAAGGGGACTGTGTGCCTTTACCTGGACTGAACTAACTGGATAACACCAATCCACCCCAGGTGTGGTGATTAAACAAATGAGATTTATGCAAAGATGTCTCATGATTTCACACTCACAGAACATATTTGTGAAAGACCTCACTTGGCAAAGATCCCAGCATCCATTCTGCTCCTTAGTCACAGAAAATTTATTAGTATCAATGTGCCAGCTCTTTCTGAGCCTCCCTTGCAGGTAGGTGTGCCCTGTACCCAGGAATAAGGCTAATTTCAGACCAATGAGATATAAGCAGGGGTGCAAGGAACTATCGGAAGTTCCATAAGAGAAAGATATGTCCTTCTTTTTCTCCATATTGCTGCCTGCAGATGTGATTGCTGGCACTCCAGAAGACTTCTTAGATAATGCAGACAAGGGAGGTTGTCCCAGGGAGGCAAATTGGTGATAGAAGAAGCCTTGCTCTCTGAGGATCCCATCAAGGTTTCTAGACGCCCTATTAGAGCTGAGAGAAAGAACTTCCTGTTTGGTTTCAATCTTGTTATTTTGGATTAGTTTTTGCTGTCATATACACCCAGAGGAGGTCCCTTTGCCTGTGTGTAATGGTATTCCCAACCTCTCACAGCAGAGTACACATTAACCCCGTGCTGACGGTGTGCCCTGGACAGAGGGACAGAATGGGAGGGCACCAAGGAGATCACACTCCAGAGAAGATTGCTCAAATGACTATAAACTCTATTTCCCTCCCAATATCCCCATCCTTATAATATAACCTTATAGCTCCTCCCATCAAGGAATAGTCTATTTCTCTATCCCTTCATCTGGAATGGCCATGTGACTTACTTTGGCCAATGAGATAGTAACAAAAGTGACCTAAGCACAGATCTGAACAGCAGTTGAGCAAGAGGACTTGCTCTCTTGTTGTTCTGGGAACCCTCTGATGGCCAGTTGAAAAAGCCCAGGCTAAGCTGGAAGAAAAGGAGAGAAGCCTCAGCCAGCCCCAGCCAACACACCAGCTGGCTGTGGACAGACACATGAGCAAACCCAGTGGAGATCTATACAGCTCAGCCCACCCCAGAAGCAGCACCTGGCTAAGCCACAGACTAGTGAGAAATAATAGTCACTGTTTTAGACCACTATATCCTGGGGCAGCTTGTTAAACAGCAACAGCTGACTGATACAGGGGACATAGCTCTTGAATGGCAAAGTGCTCACCACCTTATCCTCCCGTGATGGCAGTGAAGAGAGAACCAAAACTGATCTGGAAAATACAAGACACCCAAGTAAGTCCTATGTCACCCCCAAGAGTCTTCCCTTTGCCCCTGAATTTTCCCATCTCTCAGCTAGGTGCCATACCTCTCCAGGAGCACAGAGAGAAGCCCTGGCTGACCTCTCCATTTCTTAACAGTGGGCAGTGAGTGAGAATGGCAGGTGGCCACAGGAGGACAGCCACATAAGCATTGCTTTCCTAGGGCTAAAGGAAGGCTCAGCTCTGGGAGCCCAGGAAAGCAGTGGGGTGGGGGAAATGCAGCCCTTGGGGCTAGTTTATGCCTTTAAAACATGCAGCCGTACAGAGAGAACGAACGAGTCTTTGCTATTATAAAGTATGTGCTTAGCATATTTATGTAATAGTTTCACCACCTGCCCTGAATCATGTTCCTGCATGAGGGAAGGAGGGTTTCCTTGCAGCTTTGACACTTTGGCAGGTCTGCAGGCTTTGAGCAGGTGGTCCGCAAGCACAAAAGGAACCCCAGTAGCTGGCACAGAGATGACCTGGGGTGGAAAACTGGCCCACAGGCCATGCCTGGCTTTTAGCTTCACTTTGTTGCTCCCAAATGTTGCCCCTATGGAACACACATGTGAGGGTGATTTCGACAAGGAGCCCCATACAGAGCACTGGAGGCAGCCCCCAGGAAGATGGAGCGCTGGCAAAATTGGAAGACTGCCTGGCTCCCAGAGGCCAGGGTGAAATGATATGAGATGCGGGGTTCAGGTGGCAAAAATGACCAATCTTACTGTCGCCTTTGACCTTGATCCCCTCTTTATCCTTACAAAAGTCCATTCCATTTCTTCCTTTCTTTATTCTCTTCTCCCACTTTCTTTCCCTAGCTCTTTTTCAATCTCTTTCCCCTTAACTTTTTCTATCTTAATTGGACATAACATGGAAGTGAAATTCTTTTTACTATCTACTATATTTATCGAATACAGTTTTATGTCCCTTGCTCTTAATTTTTAAAGTGGATGAGCTGAACACTTTATGGTTTTCTTTCAAAAAATTTTATATCACAGAGGTAGTCGTTAGGGCTGTTCACAAATATTCGGGTTCTCCGTTTGGGCACATGGCTGGATAGCATGTCCCCTCCTGCTTTGTGCGGCTTGTTTTAGCCAATTAAACGTGAACACTCCTGGGTGGCAGTTTAACAGCCATACAGCTTGGGGGCCACCTGTTTTCTTGCTGCTATGGTGATGAGAGAAGCTTATGTGGAGATGAGAACTTTCCCAGCCTCAGTGTCTGTGTGACTGCAGTGGGCATATTCTTCCACTCAGCCCATGTCAGGCACAGAGCATAAGTAAGGAATAAGCTTTTTCATCTTAAGCCACTGAATTTGTTATCGCAGCATAGTTTTACTTATTCTGATTGATGCAATCATTTTACTACATTATCTTCCTCATTTGAGTGTCTTCTCATAAGAAATCATTTAGTGTGATGCTAAAATTATTATCTATGCCAATAATTTTTTAATCTTTGAGGGAGAGGTCAGGATCCCTTTGAGAATTTGATGAAACAATAAGCTCTCCTCCCTCCTAAAATGTATACATGACATTTTGCATACCATTGCAGGTATTCGCTCGCTCCAGAGTGCAAATGTCCTCTCCAGTCTCAAGACTGATGCTTAACCATCCCTGCCCCTTCTGGGCATCCTCAGTCCAAGGTGCCTGGTCTGGCGAAGTTTTCTTTCCTCCTTGTCCTTGCCTCTGACTGCAGTCTTGAAACCATCACAGGCACAGACCCCTGACCATTCTAGCAGCGTCCTAATGACAAGAAGCTATGCATCATTTCAATCGCTGGAGCCTTGGCAATCATTGGAATATGGGTAATTAGGTTTCCACGGAAGTTGCCTCCAGTGGGAAAGAACATATATCTACAGGGATGTCCTTAGCAGCAGGCAGGCATTGGGGCACTCTGGGCCACACCTCAGAAACTGGAAATAAAGGTGGCAGGAAGGAGGAGGGGGCAGTCTCGAAAACAAAAGTATTTTTCAAACCAACTCTTAAGGTCAACATATTGAGGCTGTGTGCATGCATGTATGCATGTATACGTGTGTGTGTGTGTGTGTGTGTGTGTGTGTGTGTGTGTGTGACTGAGGGGCATCACAGGCAGGAAAAGCAGCAGCTATCAGCCAGCCATGGGTCACTGATAAATCCAAGTCTGTTAAACCAGAGGACAGCCTAGAACAGGAGTAATGACGCCTTCTCCATGCCAACTTCACCCAGAATCTCCCATAACAAGTGAGTGGCATTGTCTGCAAAGCAATCTGGCATCTTGGGAAAGGGAAACCCTTATTTGAAGGAGTGGGTGGCTGGGGGTGGGAAGGATACATTTTTTTATTCCTCCAAAACCACTTGCAGAATACAAAATTAGTCACAGTCCCTTGATACTGGGAACAGAAATCAAATTCAGATGGCGGCTAATTTTGCTTAAAAATACAGCTCTTTGTGCCACAAGGCTATGTCCAGAAGTCTGACAGATGACACAGTCCTCATTCTCTTCCACGGGGGTGGGGATGCCCCTCCCTGCATTCAGCAGCTTTGTCTGCAAGATTGGAAAAAGGCTAGTTGGTGTATTTCAAGGGAGCAAATAATTCGTTCTCTTGGAATCTCGTTTTAGATTTTAATTCTTAGTCTTGCAGCCACGCTATAGAAGCAGAAATTTCTGTCTGCAGCAGGAGAGATTCAGTTTTGACTCACTAAAAAAAGGTCCTGCTTCCGAGGCATTTTTCCATGCATGAATCAAATTATTCCAGCTGGGTTTTACCAACACGTAGGCAATCAAAACCTACTTTAACTTGCTATTTATTCTTTATTTACTAGTTCTATAAATACATTGATGGTATGCTTTTATATCAGACTGGGGATGGGCGCAGGAAGAGCAGCAGCTGTCTGCAACCATGGGTCACATGCAGGTCTCAAGTTTGTGGGGAGACAGGCCTGCCACCCTCACCGCATCTGCAGGGAGTGCATCTCCTGCCGGCTCCAGTCCTGGGCTTGTGAGTGTGGCCATGAATCCTGCATTCAGACCTGCACAAAACACCTTTGCCGCCTTCCTTTCCTTCCTGGGGACAAGACCCACCTGATTTTTCAGAAAGAGTACCCAAGCCTGGCAAGGAATAAGAATAAAACACTATTCAAGCAGACAAACGCAAGCAGCAGACAACTCTGGAAGTGGCATCAGGATCAGGAAAGGGAACTTAAGATGAAGGGTTGGCCTTGGTGGCCTCCAGCTCTGATAGCCGATGATTTGATGACTGATACTTGTGCACGGCCCCATGTGGATAAACCAGGATTAAGGGGTGAAGTGCTAGGGAGGCAGATTCTGACTCAGCATCAGGACCAATTTGATAAAGACTAGAGTTGTCTAAAATGAATTGGGCTGCCTTGGGGTAGCAAGTGTCCTATCTCTATGGGGTTTTGTCAAGCACAGGGTGACCCTGAGGAACAGCCATGAAGAGAAAACTCAAAGCTCCGAGGAAGCTTAGATTTGGAGGCAGAGATTGCAGTGATCAGCTACAAGCCAAGGAACACCAAGGAGTGCCGACAACCCCAGGAGCTGGAAGAGGTAAGAAAGTCTCCCCCCCTAGAGCCTTCAGAGGGAGTGTGACCCTGCCAACACGTTGATTTCAGATTTCTGGCCTCTAAGTGTGAGAGAATCCATCTCCATTGTTTTAAGCCATCTACGTGATAGTACTTTGTTACAGCAGCCCTACGAAACTAATACAGCCAGTCTACCTGCCCCCAGATCTGGTGGATTCTGGCTAGGTGTCCGGACCTCTGTATACCCACCCTCCTCCTCCCTACAGACTCTTGGTTGACCTACATTTCCGAGTATTAACATTATTGCAAGGGGAGCAGGCCCCAACACCTTATGGGAACAGTCCCAGGGACATTGAATGACCCAAACCAGAAGCAAAAGGCTTCCTCCCCATTCAATTCTCAGAGGACCACCATCTGGACCCCCATGCCCACCCGATCCTCTAGCCTTTTGATACAGCCCTGCCATCTGGACCATGCCTATTTGTCCTGAAGGTGTCACTCTTGAGGAAAGTTAATCTCATATCAAAGGGCACTATTCCCAGTGAAGATCTGGAGGAACAGGTGCAAATCAGGGGTCCACACTGAACATCTGGTCTCTACAGCATATGCCTAAGTGACCATCACAACGGACCGGACAACCGAACAGGCTGTGTGGGGCGACCAGGCCGGCAGGGGGATTAGTGAGGGACAACCAAACGGCTGAACAGCAGGCTACATGGGTGTGGGGTGACCAGGTCAGCAGGGGGGTTTGTGAGGGACGACCAAATGACTGAGCAGCATGCTGCAAAGATGGCGGCACCCACAGCCAATAAGGAGGGAATATGCTAATTGACTTCCATGCCCTCAAAGATGGTGGCACCCACAGCCACAAGATGTCCAGCAGGGGAGGGCAGTTGTGGTTGATCAAGCCAGCAGGGGAGGGCAGTTGGGTGTGATCCCACCAGAATCAGGCCTAAACCAGCAGTCAGACATCCCTCGAGGGGTCCCAAATTGGAGAGGGTGCAGGCTGGGCTGAGGGACAACCCCCCCCCCAGTGCACAAATTTCATGCACTGGGCCTCTAGTTGTGAAATGATAGCCGATGTTTCAAATTTGAAAGATTCTATATTAAAATATTTTACCATTTCTTTTGCAAAATTAGCAAATCTGGCCTCAGCAGCTAAAGCAGAGAAGCCAATGTCTCCTTTTAGATCTGGACATGGCTATCTGAGTTTCTACAATCCCCAGCACCTACTATTACTCTCTGACATTGAGGCCAGGTATCAGTTGCCATAAATCATTTCTTTTCATTTTGTGGGTCTGGAACGGTGTTATTAAGAGGAGCATGAAATATTTCTTACACCCATGTCTCTATAAAAAGTGCAGAAAAGAGAGGGCTGTGTCTTTAAAGGAAAGTGGAAGTGAACATATATCTTGGTGGAAGTGCAGATTCTTCTCATGTGATTACTGTCATAAGGTTTCTGCACCGAACACACAAAGCCTAAGACACCATTATTGTGGGGGCGGGTGGAAATCCAGCCTGCTCCTTCCCTTACATCATCTGCTCCATCCCTGTAGGAGGCTGACTTTGAAATTCCTGCTGAAAAGATTCAATGTTGTTTGGGCATCTTCTCTTGCACAGCTTCCAACAACATGGCCCTAACAAGGATTTCCTCTACTCTCCCTCCAGGCACCTCCATCATCCATGGGACTTTCAGTGGAAATCTGATACAATTTGGAAGATTCAACTTCCTCTTTTAATGGCTTTTATGGTTACCACCACCTGCAAGAGAAAGTCTAACCCTCTTAGCCACCATCTTCCCCGACCATGTAGCCTCACTCTGCAGCCACCCCCACTTCCACTGTCCCTGTCTCACTGAGCATGTTCTCCCAACTGTGCTTCCCCAAAGACTCCTAGGAGGCAGGGCTCTCCCCAACCCACACAGTAAGAGCAGTTGAAGAGAATCCTGGCAGATCTGATGTTTGAATGTGGCAACCAAACTGGGGACATAAGTTAGTTCTAGGCTGTAACCCCCAGAAAACTGTTTATTATACTATTTGGGATTCTCAAAGTTTCATCATCACTCAGACATGAAACCACATAACTTCAATGGTAACTACTTAAAGAGGAAAAATCCTTGAACCTCAGAGGCAAAACTTCAGTCACCTATGAACTACAGATATAGCTGTGAGCAACAAGGTAGCCTGGAGCGCCAAACACA
The DNA here is from genome assembly GCF_964212035.1 of Myotis nattereri. Taxonomy (NCBI): domain Eukaryota; kingdom Metazoa; phylum Chordata; class Mammalia; order Chiroptera; family Vespertilionidae; genus Myotis; species Myotis nattereri. The sequence continues at coordinate 153,663,431 of NC_138078.1, read as the reverse complement.
ATGCTAGCTTGTTGGGAGACTGGGTCAAAGATAACAATTGCAATAACTTTATGGCAAAAGGTGGGGGGGTCTGTGTGCATGGAATTATCACCCAAACCCTTTCCTACCATCTAACCTCCATTTGTTAACAAACTCCTACTCACCAACAATGCCCCAGTTGGAATGCCCTCTCCTCTGGTAAAGCTTTCCTGTTCTCCCATTTGATGATGTTCATAGTGCCCCCAATTTAGTGCAATAGGCAGCCCATCAAATAGTCCTTACCCTCAAACCTCTTGCCTCCAAGTGGGCTTCCCTTTCCAAATGCCTCCCTCGTGTTTCTTGCTTTCTGTGCCAGAAAACAAAACAGGTCCCCTCAGCTGTTCTCAGCTTTGGACTAGGTACTTTGGACTTTTTAGAACAAACTTGCCCCAGCCCAGGCACAGATCCAATTCCGTTTGCTCCATGCCCTGCAGCTGTGGGCCAGCTCAGCTGCTTCCACACACAGTCCTGTATCCCAGAACTGAAGCCTGGGTACAGGTCCAAGTACCTTAATTGCACAGTGTGGGAGGATAGATTTCCCAGCAATGAGAGTCATTCCCACCTCTATGCTCTTGCTGCTCATTTGTCCTACTTTTCATGTATAGCACCCTCTTCTATCTTTGTCTGTCTGTCTGTCTCTCTTGCTAATCTGTGCTTCTCAGAGGCTGACACCCTGTTTTATCTTACTGGGTCTCTCCAGAACTTCATGTGGAGCCTGACACCTAACAGGTTGTGATAGATAATATTACTTGTCCATCATTTTTTCCTTTGCTCCTTGTCTCTGACACTCTTTACTGTGGACAGAGTATATCTCCCCATCCTCTGACTTTGAGCTTGGCCATATGAGTTGCTTTGGCCAATGGAATGTGGGTGAAAGTGACAGTGTGTCAGTTATAAGCTAAAACTTAAATCTTCTGCCAAACCTCTTAAATCTCCTTTCCTTTCATTATGAAAAGATCTTGTCCAGGTAGTCATTACTTATTCAACTTGAGTCTCAGAATGAATCCCTCAGAATGGAACACAAACTGAAGCTTAGACCCAAATCTAGCCCAACTTGAATTGTAGCTGACCTCCAGATCTGTGAGTATGAAATAAATGTTTCCAGTTTTAAGTCACTGAGCTTTGGAGACTGTTTGTTACTCAACAGGATCATACAAAAACTAACAAATACACAGTCCCTAAGGACACTTTTGAGGAATAAACCAATGAGGAGTGAATACATGAAAGCAAAATTCATTCTCAAGAGAAGTAGCTCAGACCCAAATATAGTTCACAATAACTCAGTGATTTTCCAAGTATGCTCCCCAGAAGAGCAGCATCCCCATCACCTGGGAACTTCTTAGGAATGCAAATTCTTGAGCCTTTCGCTGGACCTACTGAATCAGAAACTCTAGGGGCAGAGCCCAACAACCTATGTTTGTCAAACATAAGAAGTTCCCAGGTGATGGGAGACTGACCTTACTTTTTAAAGGGACCCAAGCTGGTCCAGCACTAGGCCTTCTGCCACTGCCTGCTCTTACTCTCCACTGTGCAACACATTGTAAAATGTCCCATGTCTTGGTGCATTTTTAGCAAATTGGAGAGACTGGGTCTGACCAGGTATATCTTGGGGAAGTAAGGGCATAGAGTGACTCCATTTAGTCATTCGTTCTTCCAGCATATCAGAGCACCTTCTACAAGTCTCACCAGTGGCTGAACTGAGACAAGCAGCTATGGAGAATGGGGGCCTATGTCTAGCTAAGAGACCCTCAATATGAGCTTGTGCTTTGGAGCACCTCTGACAGTTGTGGGTTCCCTTAAAGCAGCGGTTCTCAACCTGTGGGTCGCGACCCCTTTGGGGGTCAAACGACCCTTTCACAGGGGTCGCCTAAGACCATCCTGCATATCAGATATTTACATGACGATTCATAACAGTAGCAACATTACAGTTATGAAGCAGTAATGAAAATAATTTTATGGTTGGGGGTCACCACAACATGAGGAACCGCATTAAAGGGTCGCAGCGTTAGGAAGGTTGAGAACTACTGCCTTAAAGGATACAGATGCTAAGGCTCCTCCCCACAGGCCAAATGGCTTTCAACTCTTCATCTCTGGCCAAGCCAAGAAGGAGTCAGGGCAGCTTAATTTCACTCCCATCCTCTCCCACATGAGCAAGGAGCTTTCTCTCTGGAAGGCATCCCCACTGCCTTTCCCTTCGCTTTTCACAATTCACTATAAGACCACTTTCTACCCTCTGAAGACCTCTCCCTTGCTTAACTATCTGCCGCAGAGTTCCCCAGAAGCAGACCTTGACCTGAAAATTCCAGTGCAAGCAACTTATGAAGGAAGTGCTCCCAGTAGAAACTTGTAAATGAGCAGGGGCAGCGGGACAGGCAAGGGACAAAACCAATTTCATGTGCCATGTCAGGCCCAGCTCTGCAGAAGGAAGCTTCTCCTACTGAATCCAGGCAGGAGATCGGGGCTTTCATAGTCCTGTGGCCAGGAATCATTGGAGGTTGGCTAAGGCCCACCCTGGGGTGTCGTGGGGGATATAAACTCCTAGGCACTTCCACTGTCTACATATGCAAGCTAAGCGGCTCCAGCAGCCCAAGAGCGGGCCTGCAAAGAAGAACACAGGTGCAATCCATTGTGAACAAAACCACCCAAAGATGAGGGGCGGGACATGCAGAAATGATAACAGAGATCCAAGGTATGGTTGCCAGATTTAGAAAATAAATACACAGGAAGACCAGTTACATTTGAATCTCAGAAAAACAATCAAGCTTCTCTCTTAGTGTAAGTACTAGTATACCCCATGCAATATTTGGGATGTACTTATCCTAAAAATTTTCATTTGTTTCTCTGAAATTCATATGCACCTGGCCAGCCTGTATTTCATGGGGCAGCCCTAATCCGAAGGTGACAATGTAGGCCCTTGTTTTGCTGCTCCCTTTTCCTAATTATGCTGCTGTGCATATGTGTTCTGAACCACGGTATCACCCTGGGCCACCACTTACAGCATTTGGGAATAGTGACCACTGTGTCTTGACTAGGGGCAAAGGTCTAGACTGAGGATGCAGTAGAGCAGGGGTCCTCAAACTTTTTAAACAGGGGGCCAGTTCACTGTCCCTCAGACCGTTGGAGAGCCGGACTATAGTTTAAAAAAAAACTATGAACAAATTCCTATGCACACTGCACACATCTTATTTTGAAGTAAAAAAAACAAAACGGGAACAAATACAATATTTGTATTTGCATGTGGCCCGCAGGACGTAGTTTGAGGACCCCTGCAGTAGAGCAATCAGTATTAAATATCTTGTTGGCCCCTTTGGCACCTCTTCTGCATTAGACTAGAGCTGTGAGGTTTATCCAGAGCCACCTACAATGGCAAGGATAAAATGATGACTGGGTGCCCAATGTGCCTATCCTCCCTCAGAGATCAAGGTGCTAATGTCCTTCTGAAGCCTGGGCCTTGAGTCCTGAACCAGTCTGTCACTTGGTCAACCTGACCCTTTCATTAAGTATTTTTGCATCCTTTCATCAGTCTTTAAATAATAAAAGTGGGGGGCTGGAGGGGGCTCCAACAGCTCTGGAAGTTGTCCCGATGGCTGGCAGGTCCTGAAAATAGGTTGAGATTGATTGATTGTGGTTATAACCAGCAGGCCCCACCGTGGGCGCCCCTGGTCCATGCATAATATAAAATATACAAACAGCAGACAGGGAACAAAGCCAAGACGGTGGCTCTTTACTTTGATTTGTGATCAGATCCTTTGAAATCCCCTGTATTAGAAAATTCTGAGAATGTATATGACCCTGCTTCCAAGTCCTCATCTCTCCCAGGGTCCTGAGACCTCTGAGGCTGAGCAGATAGATGCAAACAGAGTATATGCAATACCCAAGCCTTTTGTGGGGGCAAAATAGAGGAAAGGGAGGAGAAGGACAAGTAGATATTAAAGTGTAGATCACTATGAGTGATCACATTCCAGAAATCTCACTCATAATCTTTTTTAAAAATAAATTAAGACATGGGTGGGATAGAAAAATGCCCCTTTATGGCAAATCTGGGTCCCTAATGACATGCCAAACCACTGACTTACCCAACACTCAGCACTGACTGGCCTTAAAATGTAAGAGAATACAGGTTTCTTATGATTGAAAAAAAATAAAATGCCTCCTGAATTATTCTAAATTCTCTTCAAGTCTTGAGGTATGTTTTATTGTTGGCATTATTACAAATGTCTCCCATTTTCTCCTCCTTTCCTCCATCCTGCCCCTACCCACCCACTCACCCCCAGGTCTTCTCCACCTTATTGCCCATGTCCATGGGCTATGCATATCAGTATACTAGTATAAGCTCTTTAGTTTATCTCTCCTTTGAGGTATTTTTTAAAAGGTATTTCATGGAGAAACTTTAGGCATTTCATTTAAAATATATATAAGCATTTGAAAATCACAGGATGTAACAAGGTCCTGGAATAAATTGGAAAGAAATTGAAGTCATTGTCTTATGCTCTTATGCTGCCCCCTCCCAGCAGACCCTGAGACAAGAATTTGCGTGTAAATAGTTTATGTAGGCGGATATCTCAGGAAGCACTGTAGGGTAGTGGGGAAGAGAAACAGGGAAGGGAAGATAAGCAATGGAACACCATTACTGAGCAGTGGGGGCAACCTGGGCTTAATCCCACTGTGCCATGCTGAGAAATGGTGGACAACATTTCTCCTCAAATTATCTATGATGAATAATTATGGTTGTGTGTTGTTGTTGTTTTCATTTTAATTCTCAAGCCACTGTGGGCCAATATTTTTTTGTCCCCTGATACTTTTCAATATATAATAAAAAATGAATTACTGGAAAAATAAAAAACAAAGACATATAAAATACAAACCCCTATTATTATTATTATTATTATTATTATTATTATTATTACTAGAGGCCTGGTGCATGAAATTCATGCACAGGTAAGGTCTCTAGTGATCAGGGCCGATCAGGGCCTTCCGGCTGCCACCTGGGGCCTCCCTTCCCTGGCTGCTGGCCAGGGCCTGCCTTCATTCCGCACCACCCCCTGCTGGTCAGCACATGTCATAGTGAGCAATAGAACTCCCGGTCTCCTGGTTGAACTCCCGAGGGGACACATTGCATATTAGCCTTTTATATATATATAGATTATCATTTTTTATTATTAGGTGCAGGAGATCTATAACTACTCTGTGAAATTACTATGGAAGTTCTTAAATGCTTACACTCAATTTCTGTACATATCATACACCCATAATGAACAGATCCCAGATTGACATCAGTTTGAGGACTATATTTTGCACCTGTATCTCAGAGTTTGCCCATCTGAGGGGAAAGGAAGCTGGGAAATTTATCAACCAATGCATTGGTTGAGGCTTGCTTCCAGCAAGAGGGGACAGGGGTAGAAGGTTGGCACCAATTCTCTCTCGCTGTGTGTGCAGGCGCAGCAAAAGCCCTTGACACAGAAATACAGAGGTACTGGCAGCTGGAAATGCAGGGAGTAAACTAAAGTGGTAAGGGCCAAAGGGCTTACGGGTGGGGCAGCTGAAGCATTCTGGATTCACGTGGTAGGAAGGGACCACAAGAGTCATCAGGCCAGCCTCTTCTCCTGCAAGATATAGAGAAATTGGTCCCTGAACCAGTCATTGTCCCACTGTGGCACTCAGATGTTACTGAGTAACCCTGCTATCAGGATTAGGGGAGTGGGAAGGGTTCTCCTCTGTTGCCTCTGTCTTGCCTACCTTGGTATTCTTCTAGACTTTTGCTTGTCTAGTCCTTGGCACCAGAGGGACAAATGTCAACTGGGAGACAGGTGGTGTCATCAATAGCAGGGCCAAACCCTCATAGAGGTGAGGCCTGGCTGAGCTCTCATCTGCCCGTTAATCTGCTGGGGAATGGAGGAAAAGCCAATGGACTTGGTGTAAAGCCAGGGCTATACCAGAGATCTCCTGGGTTGAACTCTGAGACTCTGTTTACTCATCCATAAAATGGAAATGCTAACCTGTGCCCTGCTTATTTCACAGAGCTATTGCAAGGATTAAGTGAGATAAATAAGTGAAAGAAGTTTTTGAAAAGTTTCAAGTCCTCTGTAGCTGAGTTTAAAATGTCTGATTAAATTCAACACAGGATCTTGGTTTGGATCCTGGATCAAAAAAGTAATGCTACAAAACACATTATTGGTGCAACTGGCATTACTTAAATAAGGCCTACATAGTAAAGGATAGTTGCATCAATGTCACATTTCTGAATTTTTCTAAATGTGATCATTGTACTATGGTTACATAGGAGAATGTCTCTAAGAGGTACATGTGGAAGTATTTAAGATTAAAATATCATTATGTCTACAATTTACTCTCAGGCTGAGCTACAGGCAGAGGGGTCATGGATGTTTCAGCAGGAACATTCTCTAGCTGTTGTTTACTGCTACGTTGACCTTGGATAGCTTTGTGTAAAATGGACATGATACAGCCCACCTTCCCAACTCAGAAGCTCACCTCTCTAATACTCTTAATGTCAGTCATGCAGTCTACTTGGGGCAGCTGGTCTACCAGCCTTGGGTGGGGATAAGGGTTAAATAAATAAATAAATAAATAAAGTGATCCCTCAGGTCTTATTCACCTGAAAAGCCAGAAGGAGATCCACAGGGAAAGAGAAATGAAATAATTCAGAGCTTTGGAGACATATTCCAGAATAGACTAGTATTTTCTCCCCAGACAGAGTAAAATACTAAGCCTCCACACCCTCTTCAAAAGTGAAGTCTCATTCATTTCCTTTGCAGTACATCACCAAGGTGTGACTGGATTGGCTTATCACGTTCTGATCATTTTGCTCCATTTTCCCAGCCAGAAGGGTAGGGGAAACAATGGTAATGTCTTTCACACAGTGTTGGAGATATCTCTCTCTCCTCTCCTCTCCTCTCTGGTATGTATTCATGTACTTCATGTGGTATCAGCAAAATGAATGATATGAGCTAGATTTTTTTTCCACTTTTGAATACGAAGAATTTGGAACCTACAAAAATAGATAGAATTATATAATAAACCCCCATTTACCCATCACACAACTCCAACAATTATCAATTCATGATCAATCTTCTCTCATACCCTCATCTACTTCTCTTATTCCTATATTATTTTAGAGCAAATCCCAGACATCATGTCATTTCATCCATAAATATTTCAGTACACATCACTAAAAATAAAGACTCTCTGTTTAAAATAGCCATAATTGCATTATCACACCCAAAAATTAACAAAATTTTTAATGTCATTAACTATACAGTGTTCAGGTTTCCAATAGTCTCAAATTTGTCATAAAAATAATCGTGACACATCATTTATTTGTTTTGAATCCAGATCCAAATAGGCTTGGGACTTTTAATTCATCTTTACTGTTATTCTTTTCTCCTCTCATGGTCACCTCTCTGGGGATGATTACATCATAGTTCTAAAATTCCTGCCCCAAATGTGCACATGGCTCACTTTGCTGATGCCACATAAATTTCATGAATACATGATGGAGGAATTGGGAGGGGCTTAGCACACATTCCTAATTGCAGCCCATCAGACTGCTATGTGCTGGGGCTCAAACTGTTGACACATCATAAATTCACAGGATTCTCAGCAGGGGGTGGGGGTTGAGACCCTTTGATTGCAACCTCTCAGGGAACACTGTTCTCTCTGCTTTGTTAATTCAGCATCCATTCTGCTAGCACAGTGAGGGCTGAGGGACAGATTAGTTTCCAGAATACTCTGCCTCCAAAGTGGTTTCCTGGCTCCATCAACCCCCACAAAGTTTCTGACCTCCCCCAGACACCCCTGCGCAACCAGCAGAATCATTAGCCCTTCACACACAAGGTTGACTGCTCCGTGATAGTTAGCCAAGGCCACTGAAGGTGCCCTGAGGGCTCAGGCAACCACCTTAGTGGAAATGTGTTGAGGGGGAGTTCCGTGTATCAGGGGGGATGAGGATGTCTCTGATGCTGCAGCAAAGTCTCCTCCATCTGCCTTCCCACACCCAAACCTAATCAACACCATACCTGAGTTTTACGTGAGCGCATTGCGGGCAACTGGCCCCTTTCTCGACACAAGAGCCCCCCAGAACCAGATAAGCCAGTTAAAGCCTTGCTTCTCAAAGTATGGTCCATGGACCAACAGCATTAGCATGCTTACTGAAAATGCAGAATCTCGGGCCCACCCCAAGCCAACAGAATCAGAACCTACATGTTAACAAGATCTCCAGGGGATTTGTGTACATGTTAAAGTTTCTGAGAAAAGGATGACAAGGCCAAGGGCTTGAGAGCTGGGACCATTTTCCCCGAGAGGGCCACAGCTTCTTAAAAATGTGAAGGTGGAGCCCAGGAGAACTGGCAACCTTGTAATAAGGACTAAGGGGTCTCAAAATGGGAACTGAGGTTCCTCTCTGCCTGTGCCCCAGGGCACAGTCCCCGGCCCCTCTCTCGATGCCCACTGGCGCTCTCAGATATCTCTGTTCAGGGAAAACTCGCTTTTAAATGAGAGTCAATGGACCAGGTCGCGAAGCTGTCAGACGCAGAAATTTCTGGTGCTCGTGACTGTTGTAATTAAAATCATCCGAGTTGACTAAATTGGCCAAAAAGGAACCAGGCCCACATAACTGCCATTCAAAGGGGAGCAAAATAGCTCCTAATTTGTTAATTAAAAATATGAATGCACTCCACACTGAATGGCTGTGTGTTAAATTCTATTCAGATTTCATTAGAAAACAAATAAGCTCTGCGCCCTGATTAGAGGGACCCGGTTCCCCCAAATCTGTGTGGATTTGGTTGGCTTTTTTCAGAGAACAAATTTCGAGCTTACAAAGACCTTGCAGAGAAGTCAAATTCCTGGGGAGACTTCTCTGGTAAATCAATCTGGTAATTAGAAAAACACGCCAATAGATTAGATCTGCTCCCTATTTCTTCATCATACTGATGAGACTGGTTCAGAGAATATACATTTCCAGGGAGATGGGTGAAGCATCCTCTGCCTGTTCTGAAATGTGTCTGCTATGGAAACTCATGGCTTGGAAGCAGGAGGGAAGGAAGAATCAGGCCAAAGAAAGCTGAGTTATGGAGGAGAAGGGGGGTAGAGGCCACCCCTGATTCCTCAGCCTGCCACCCCTATGTCTTTGGTTTGGAATTCCCAGCTCTGCCACCAATTAGCCACGGGCTGGGCGCCGAGCCTCAGTCTCTCCTCAGTCCCTGGGTGTCCCTGAGGCTGCCCCCCTCAAACGCTCTACCACCGAACAGTGTAGTCTGGATTCTCAAGTGGGCCCACTGGGGCCCAGCGCTCTGAGGCAGTTTCAGATCGCCGCTAGCCTGAGGCCAGATTTGCAAGGCTCTCTCCAGAGGAGCAGGGTTAATCTCCTCTGCCTCCTTGGGGTTTGTGCTTTCCCGAGGCCCAAGGTTTTTGCCAGCAGATATCAGGGCCCTGCTGGCAAGCTCTCGTTTCCATCACCTGCCCGGCCTCTTTGCCCTCCTTCAGAGGCTGGATTCTGCTTGTCATGCTGCCCACCTCCTCCTAGCCTACATACATGGGCTGGGGAGCCTGGGGGCACACTGGGGACCCTGTCCACCATGGACATCGGGGCTGACCAAGCCGCATGGCCTGGCACATTGGACATACACGCTGTTTGCCCCTTTACTTCTCTGCAGCCCACTAAAGGCATTTATAATGACGAAGCTCAGCAAGCTCTCAAAAGTGAGAAACTGCACAGGGCCTTTGATCTCACTTCCCACCCCTGGGAGGGGGCCCATCACGCCCTCTCAGGGGGGATGCAGCTGACCCAGGGCAGCACCTGCCTCTGAGGGCCTCCTGAGCAGCAGGTCGGCGTCTGCGGGGAGCATTTTTCTAAAACAGCAGCAGCTCAAGGCTGTGTCAGAATGTATTTATTTTACAAACTCACTGGTGTTCTTTCAAGGTGTGGAAGCTGTGGCTTTCCCTTTATTACAATGAATCATTTTAACACCATTTAAAATGGGTCACCAGAAAAGGCACTGTCTATATGTCTGCTATTTTCCACCAGAGAGAAGCGAGGGAACATAGGGGTCAAGGGCAGCTCCACAACCTCGCATCACTGTGACCCTGGGCAAGTACTTAATGTGGTAGATGCAGCCAGTCCCTGCTTGTGTGCACTCGGCACTCACTATTCCCATGCAAGTGGCAGCTCTTTACCGCAAGAAACTACGGGTTTCCTCCAGTGCAGGAGCAAATGCCACTTTCCACAGGGCAGGACAGCAGAGCCAAGAAAGTTAAGACTCCCCAGGGCGGTCTTCAGCCGACAAGGTCAGGAATTGGAGGACAAATCCTGCCGCACCCTTGCCATTAGAGGGACAACTCTGAGGCATATTCTACAGTCTCCCATAGTTTCCCAGAAGGATTGGGTCTCAGTTGCCCACAACAGTCACCTTCTCATCACTGTCCTCATTTCCCACCTCCACTTCCTCCTGGTGCCTTTTGGAATCATCAATTTACATTTAGCACCTGCATCCAAAGCTTGGCTCAGGGTCTGATTCTGGAGAAAAGCTAACCTAAATCACAACTTTTGAGTTCAGCTACCTGAGAAACTGGGGTAAAAACAATACCTTCCTCATAGGAATCGGACTGAGGATTGAATGGGATGAGGCATGTAAAGCACTTAACATAGTGCTTAGCATGTAGGAAGCACTGTAAGTTTGACAGATTAATAGTAATAGCTAATCAACTTAATAATCTAAGGACTTTTTTTCATTCTCAAAGTCGGCCCCTCACAGTCCTTACCCACACAGTTCATGGGGCATTGTTCTTTTATTTATTTACTAGTGGCTCTGTGCACAAATTCGTGCACATTGAAAGGGAATTACTTAAAAGAAATATTTTAATATCACTATTTGCCAAGTCCTGGGTGTGGGTATCCAGCTCCCTCCTCCCTCCTGTTAGAGTCTGGGCCAGCATCTGCGGGGATGCAGCGTCAAGTCCTGCTGGCACCGCTGCAAGACCCAGAGTCAAGTCCCTGCTTACGCACCTCAAAATCATGCGAGACCCAGACCTGTTGGTGCCCATGGGGACGTAGTGTCAAGCCCCCGCTGGTGCCATGCGGGACTCCCCAGAGTCCCGGAGTCCCGCCCTGCGGGGCCAGCGCCGTGCAGAACTCCCTTGATGCACCTCCTGGTCAAGTCCCCACCAGCGCCCATGGGGACACAGCGTCAAGTCCCCACGCACCTGCACGTGCCTGCCGCACACGCAGCCTCCTGGTGATCTGCTGTTACGGCATGAGGGCGTCATGACCACAGGCTTTTATAATATAGGATACCTAACACTCGAACACAAAAAATGTTCGGGCTTTAAAAAATGTCATAGTATCGCCGAAACCGGTTTGGCTCAGTGGATAGAGCGTCGGCCTGCGGACTGAAGGGTCCCGGGTTCGATTCCGGTCGGGGGCATGTACCTGGGTTGCGGGCACGTCCCCAGTGGGGGATGTGCAGGAGGCAGCTGATCGATGTTTCTCTCTCATTGATGTTTCTGACTCTCTATCTCTCTCCCTTCCTCTCTGTGGAAAATCAATAAAATATATAAAAAAAAAAAATAGAAGGTTTAAAAAAAAAAAAAAAAAGTCATAGTATCCAGCCCCTTCGATTGGCTTGGCCTTCTCAGGGGCCATTTCTTGGTGCAGATAATGAGATGGGAGGTTCCTTGGATGCTGCATGCTTTCCCCGTGCATGAAGACCACCACTCTCCTCTTCACTAGAAGAATGGAGAACTGCCATTGCTGAAACTCTGAGAAATCCAAGTCCTACCTCTTAATGCTTCTGTATCCTGCATCTCCCCAGAAGCCAGCAGACTCCTGGGCAGCAGGAAATACAAGGCCTAAAGGGTGCTGTCAAGTTCTGTGGAGCCTCAGCAGAGTTCTAGAACTTCACTGCCCCCTCACCAAACCACAAAGCCCAAGTCAGTTTTAGTATGTACACAACACCACACACACACACACACACACACACACACACACACACACACACTCAGCTCTATTTTTCCCAACCATTGGTCACCAATTCAACGCAGCTCTTGGTCACTTATCCTCATTCATGCTCTTGCTCACACTCAGTTTAGAGGGTGTGTAGTCGTCTATTGCCACATAACAAACCATCACAAAGCTTAGTGGCTTAAAACAACCATGACTGATTATTTCTCTCAAAAGTCTGTGGGTTGCCTGGGCAGATCTTCTGTCAACCCAGGTCACTCATGCATCTGCAGACATCTGGAGGCTCAACTGGGACTGGGATGTCCAACTTGGTTTTTCTCATAGTTGTAATGGTTATAACCGGCTGTTAGCAGGGTCACTATTGTTCTCCTCCAAGTACCCTCTCCACATACTGTAATCAAAAGACACAGTGCACATAAGATGTATGAGGCTGCCACGGGTATGTAACACTACATACTGTTTTAGAGCAAACTTTTTTTATAAGTAGAAAGAGTACATTCTAAAATAATTATTTAAAGTAGAGTAAGTATATAAACTAGTAACATAGTTCTTTATTACCATTATCAAATATGATGCACTGCCTATAATGTATGTGCTATACTCATATGACTATCAGCGCAATAGATTTGTTTACACAGCATCACCACAAACACGTGAGTAATGCATTGCACTATGACATTACAATGGCTACAACCACATCTAATGATAGAAAATTTCCAGCTTCACTATAATGCAGTTCATCGTTGATCAAAACAGACAAACCCAGGAAGCCAAGGACAGGGTACGTTTCTTCAGGGACAATAGGCCAATAGTCCCTTGGAGCAGGATTGGAGATGAGGAAATATGTAAGCAAAGAGGATGTGAGTTCATTACAAAGTCATCAAAAAAAAGGGAGGGGCCCAGGCCACAGTGAGCAAAAGAGAGTAAGACCTTAGCTCCACGGGGAACTCTGGAACTAGAATGGCCCTTCAGAGTTGTTCCCCATTGAGCTGAAATGAGCTGCCCCAGGAAGCCGTGCGACATAGGGTCCCTACTGCTGAAGCAGTCCCTGAAGATGCAGAAGACTCAATACCACTCCCGGCAGCTGGTCAACCAGTCATTCACTAAAGGGGACTAAAGTGCCCACCTTAAGTGCTGTCATTCTCACCAACCCTCATAGAAGATATTAGATATGAAATAAAAACAGTGCTTGTTATTGCATCTTATATGTCACAGATGTCTCCTGTAACACCTTAACCTTCGAAACAAGAGGTTGTAACAGAATGGCCTGTCGGAGATTAAACTTGTGTTTCTACTCTACTGTATTTAGAGAAGTAAGAGGGAATCTCTCAGGCTCCCTTGGGGAGTGTGAGTCACCACTGAGGCAAGACATCACACCAGGCTGGATAGAACCAGCCTTTGTGTTTAAGGATAAAAAATGGGGAGCTGCCAGACCAAGGCAGGCCTCCTAAAGTCAGCATATAAAGGGATTTTTGTGATTTAAAGGTCTGCACCCAGTTGTAGATAATCAAGCTAAATTGTGTGAAAAAGAGCATAAGATCAGCCTTTGTGGTTGGAGGCCCTAAAGGAGGGCTGTCTGGACCCTGGGGAGCAATGGGGGCATGGGCAGAGGAATGACCAGGGAGGAGACTTTGAGCCCCGAAGGTAGTGGAGAAGCCTGCCCTGGCTTGTCTCAGCGTTGGTTTGTGGCCCAGGAGATTGGCAGGACTGTAGAGGTGGGTAGCAGGTATCAGAAGACTACCCTGAATGGTGACTGTATTCCATCTTAACATTCAGGAGACTCACACAGACCGGCCACCAACAAAGCTGGACCCTGCTTATTCCTGCTTCTCCCCAGTCTGGCCCTCTCCACATTCATCCCCCCTCCCTGACTCCCGTGGAAGGTTCAATTTCCTGGCTTCAGAGGAATCTGGGATAACTTACCTGCCCCCCCCCCAAAAAAAAAAAACAACAAAACAAACTCTTCTGGGGAGAGGGCGAGATGAAAGGCAGTGAAGAAAATATAGAGATTTCCCATATACCTTCTACCCCCACACACCAACAGCTTCCCCTGTTATCAACACCCCTCAGCAGAGTGGTAGATTGTTACAACAGATGACTCTACATTGACATGCCATTAACACCCAGAGTCTGTAGTTTACATTAGGCTTGGTGTACATTCAATGGGTTTGGACAAATGACATGTATCCATCATTGTAGCATCGTACAGAGTTTGTTTCAATTTTGCCATGAACCTAAACTACTGTTGTAAAAAATAAAACCTATTAATAGCAAAAAAAAAAAAAAAAGCCTAATCAAATCTATATGCCCCCCACATGCAAATCTCCAACCAGAGCCTGTTTCCTGGGGAACCCAAGTCAGACATTGCCCAGAGAAGAATAGTGACCAGATTCTCCTGAGACAGGAGGGCGTCTTTACCTACATGAGGAACCTCAGAGCCGTGAGGCCATCCCTGGACCACAGACCACAGGTCACTGCTCTGCATGGTGTAGCAGTGTACTGTGATACGTTAGACACTAGACTCAGTCGGAAAAAGCAGAGGCCTCTTCGATAAGAATGGTTCCAGCTGGAGCTGATGGTAGAGCCCCCACGACGCTCCCTCCCTGCTGTTTGTGCTATGAATGTGGGTGTGGATGTGTATTTGTGTGGTTGGAGTGAATAAATGTTTAAATCGGTATGTCAGTTATAATCAGAGCGACTCTCCCTTCTTCATCGCCGAACGATTCCTTCATGCTTAACGCCTGGAATGTCATTTTCCACTGTGAAATCCTTATTCTTCAAGGCTTAGTGCCAAAGTCGGCTTCGTGATGCACTTCCTCCACTCCCTCACCTCCCCATCCCCCAGAAAGGATCTTCTTGCGCTGGGACCCTGGGCCTTGTGGGTGTTCCCATCCTTAGCATGTACTCCCACATCTCAATCTCCTGGAGGACAGGGGTCATGCCTCATTCATCTGCTCAGTGCTAGTTACACAAAGGGTGATCAAAACAGGATGAATGAATGAAAAACATGGCTGGGAAAGAAGCAGGTTATTCTGGCCATACCACTAGAGAAGGTACCCTAACTAGGTCTCAGAGTGCCTGCCTCATAGAACATTCCTGGAGCTGTAATATTTCCAGCATTCAGGGAGGAAAAAACAGACTCACCTGCCCCTTTCCTCCCTGACACCCTGAAAGGGGTTAGTCACCTTCCAGGCAATGTATCTGACTTCCTAGCACCTGGGAAAAGGCTGGAACACAGCTGCAACCCCAGAGTCCAGGAAGGGGATCCCAAACCTCCCTCTCCACTCCCCTCAACCTTCTTATATAGAGCCTGCCTACATGGCTAGCCTCAGAGTGTTCAGAACTCGGCTGCCTTGGACAGACTTCACAGTGTGTTATTTCAACTGATCAACTTATCAATACACAGTTTGATATGTGCTGGGGCAGGTGTTAACCCAGGGGGAAAGCCATGGATTTTCTCTTGAAATAAATCCAAGTAGAAAGGCTCTTCTTGCTAAAGGTACCTTTCCTTCCCCCACCACAGCACCCTTTCCAGCCATAACTGAAGGTGGAGCCCCATCCTTGGCTAGGATGTTGGTAGGTAGGGGGATGGGCAAGGCCAGATCCTTCCTAATCTTCTCTCTGAAAACCACAACTAAGGCAGCCTAACATGCCTATGCTTTTGAAGCATGTGTTTGGGGAACCTTGTTTTTTTAAATGCCCTCCCCAATTACTTCCTCAATATCATGAAAGAAGCATGGAGCCCAAACCTAGGCTCAGCCTGCGAAGGACTAGGGAAACCCCACGGGAAGACGTGCTCCCGCTGCAGAAATATTCCTCCTGCACAAAGGTCGGCAACAGACCCCAGGCAGGGGCTCAGGCCCCATTCTTCTGGGGCCTGGATTCCTCAGGGAAGAAATAATTGGCTTGTCTATAGAGCATCAGGATTCAAATAAAGCTTAAAAACGCACGCAGCCCTGTGGATTCTAGAAATGTGGAATTATAAATGATGGCCCGCCACCACATACACGCACGTGCGCACACAGCGCTGAAGGCTGCCTCTGCTTTTCTCTCTGATTGTTTCCCGGATCCACCTGATTCAAATAAGCCCACTCATTTGAACTAGAGGCAATCAGGGTGGAAAATACCCTGTTTCGTTGGTGCAGGTCCAAACTGTCACCATTTGGCACCCTGACACGCCACTGAGCTGTCCCCATCAGCTGTACCACATCAGCCAAAGGGGGCCTCCCCCAGCCAACAAATCAGAGATTTCATTAACCAGCAAAGCCTCCCGGAAGGATGAGCGACCTCACGTGGGCCTCCCCCTCCCCTCCCCCTTCCCTTCTGCTACACAAACAGGCTCCCAGCAACTAGATTGGATTCAGATCTTGTAGATGAAGAAATTCAGATACAGCAGCGCCTCACCAGACCCCGGGTGAGGGCGAGCCCTGCACGGCAGCGAGGCTGCTTCAGTAATAACCACTCGTAATATCTGACAGAAAGGACCCACGCTGGTCACAGATGAGCCTGCCACATGAAAAGAAGCATTACACAGTCCTCTCGGGGGCCAGGGCTAGGGGAGAGGCTCTGCACAAATCAGAAACGTTTTTCACGAAGCTGCTATTCAAGGGCTGGAAAATCAACAGGGGCTGTTTTCCTGACATCCTGGGAGCTGCTATTATTCTCCAGGCGGCGCAGCTCACTGAACGCAGCGGCAAGGCCAGCTTAACCCGAATTTGCTGAGTGTTTGGCATTTCTGAGCTCAGAGGCCTTGGATGGGTGGAAGCAAAAACCCATGCTGGTTGTGGGAGTGAGCGGTGGGGCTCCACGGGGGTGGCATTCAAAATATTTAACAACTGGGACAGCCTGGGCCTTGGCCCTTCAGAATGAGTGCTAGCGTCAGCCCTGGGGCAGAGGCCTGTGCCTCCTGCGTGAGGGCAGCCAGGGGACAGGGGACACTTGGAGCCACTGACGCAGAAGCATTTCAACTGGTAGGGCTGTTGGCACAGATCCTGGTCCAAAAGTTCCTTCCAGGCTGCCTCCCTCTCCCTCGCCTTCTCCATAATGAGATAAGTGTTTGGGGGATGAGGGAGAGAGGGCAACGCCGACGTTCTTCACACACAGTGTTTGACACCCGCCAGGCTTGGTGGCGCCATCGTACCTCATCCTTTTGTGTCCAGGGCAGCCCTGAGCCATCCCCCTGAGCTGAAAGCTTCCAGACTCTGGGACATGCTCTTGTGAAGACAGAACTGGGTGATCGGATCTTCCAAAATGTATGTCCACCTAAAGCGGAAGTGACACTTACATAAGTGCCTCTAGACCAGTGATGGCGAACCTCTGACATGCGTGTCAGAGGTGACACGCACGAACTCACTTTTTTGGTTGATTTTTCTTTGTTAAATGGCATTTAAATATATACAATAAATATCAAAAATATAAGTCTTTGTTTTACTATGGTTGCAAATATCAAAAAATGTCTATATGTGACACGGCATCAGAGTTAAGTTAGGGTTTTTCAAAATGCTGACACGCCGAGCTCAAAAGGTTCGCCATCACTGGTCTAGACACTTCCTGTGACAGACATCCGAGGGATGGCTCTGCCAATGCCCCTTCTTGCCCCCCAAATTCTTGTCCTGCTCATATTCTAATTGTCATAATAGACCCAGGTATATATATATATATATATATATATATATATATATATATATCTACAACCCCATGCTGCAGGCCCTGGCCTCCAGTTGACTTAGCCTCAGACACCTGTGGGGGTCTTAAGGGCCACAGTCACTTGGGGACACTGGGTCCCCAAGTTCTCGCCTTCTTTGTAGAAAGCAGCTTTGCCATGGGGTGAGGTGCTCTCCACCGGTAGTCACCTTGGTTTTAAAGCAACAGATGTGGAGCTTGTAAATATCTGTCTAAAAGGACACAGGTAGTGTAGCCTGAAATCTCGTGGGCTGGGATGGAAATAAATGAGGCATATGCAATTTACTTCATGTCGCTCTTACTCACTTTCCCGCCAGGAAGATCAGGCCAGCGTGGCTTCTCTGAGCCTCAGTTCACCTATCCAAGAAATGGGACAGATTTACCTCATGGAGAGGGGATCACCCTCTACCATACGGTTACTGTGAGGCTGAAATGCTGCACTGTGTGAAAGGGAGCCCTGTGAGCTGTAAAAATGAGCCCCCAAAGAACCCCCACCCCTGCACAGCTAAAGGGCTCTCTGCCAAGTCTGCTCCCTTGGGGAGCAGTGTGTGCCCGAGTTTCCTCAGCCAGCGTTGCTGGAGCGCAATTTTCTGCGGACAAAACAGCCCCAGCATTCAGGCGAGGACCCACCGCGAGACAGCCTCAGCATTTCTATAAAAAGATCGCTCGGGCTCCGGAGCCTGGCTGACAGGCAGGGCCAGGAGGGTGTGTGCCTGTGTGCGATGAAATGCTCTCGGAACAGCTGGCCTCGGCCAAGAATCCGTGCTCACCCTTAAGCCCCCAGCCCCACTGGCAGGAGGGGGATGGAGGCAAGAAAGGGAAGAGCGGGAGAGAGGGTGGGGGGAGCTCTGCGCATTGAAGGGCCGGGCTGAGCAAAGAGATGTCTGCGCTGCTGATCTGTCACTCGGTGGCTCTGTGCCGCCAACACAATGGACCGCTGGGTGGGCTCAGAGAGCCGCCCCCACCCCCCCGACCTCCTGCCTGTGACACAGATAAGGACCTGGAAGACTGCTCTGAGCTGCTGCGTGTGCCCTGGGCCAGCCAGCAGCAAGGCCAGCCTGGTGTGAGTGGCAGCAAAGATAAACGGCGACCGCGCGGGCACTGACTGCCCCGACACAAAGGCCGCCTCTCCCCTAGTCCCTCTGAGGCCCAGATGGTCAGGGAAGCCCTTTCCCGCCTCACAAAGAGGATCACCGCACGTCTTTTTCTTTTAAAATGGAATTTAAAAAAAAAAAAAACCATCGCTCACAAAGGACCTGGATGAAAAATAAACCCTGAAAAAAAAAAACCCCACCTCTCCCTGCTCAGCAGCCCGGCATTTCTTCCGACTGTCAGACTTAGCAGATTGCTTTCTGGAAGGGATCCAATTGGCAAGACCTGCCGCTGTGCAAATGAAATTTTAAAACCCCGCTCCTTGTTGCACTCAAAGAGCTTTTCTCTCTCTGCTTGTTCTACACGGCCTCGTAGAATTATTCTCTTGTCTCTCGTTGTATCGGAAACTAATATTCCCCCGCTTTCCCGCTCCGCGTGAGGGGTCCTCACCCCAGCTGGGGATTTGGGTAATCAGGGGCGTCTGGAGCACCTGGGCTTCATCTCACAGAATCACCTACTAATTAGGAGAGAGACTCGCTCCTGAAGAGAATAAACACTTCCAGGCTGCCTCCCTCTCCCTCGCCTTCTCCATAATGAGATAAGTGTTTGGGGGATGAGGGAGAGAGGGTAACGCCAACGTTCTTCACACACAAGGTTTGACACCCGTCAGGCCCGTGACACCAGCTCTGTTTGGCTGGCGTCCCCCTGGTGAAAAGTCAGCGGAAAAAATAGCCACAGGACTTGTCTGGGTTTGACAAGCTGCCTCAACGTGTGATGAACTTGTAGAGAGGAAGCAGCGTGATGTGTCAGGAGAGTCCCAGGCGCTGGAGCTGAACGACCTGAGTTCAAATCCCAAGTCTACCCCACATAGCAGCATCCCAGGCGCTGTGCTAGGCTCTGAATGTGCGTTCTGTTCTGCTGCCCTCTGTGCTGGCACCAAAGTAGACGACAGTTGGTCAAAACCTTGCTTCATGGGGCAGACTGCATTATAACTCCCACTAGAGGCCCGGTGCATGAAATTGGTGCACAGGTGCTGTCCCTAGGCCTGGATGGTGATCAAAGCATGAGCGTCTGACATGGAAGGGCAGGTCCCAGCTGACCTCTGGGCCCTGCACAGCACCTGGGCCCCCAGGCCCCCGGGCACCCCCCTCCACCTGAGTCCCCACATGGAGATGCGGTGAGCGCGGCTGGATGCTGCAGGCCGGGACACAGTGTGGGCCTCTGGGCTGCCCAGCAGTGCTGCATGGAAGCTGGGTGGGCAGCTCGCTCTCTCCCAGCCAGCCTCGCAGACCAGCTCCTGCACGAACTCACTGGGAGCCCAACTGGTCCCTGCGGTCCCAGCCGCTGTGGCCCAGCTCACCCAGAAGAATCCGCACAGGTGTGGGGCAGGCTCCTCACAGGCACCTGGCACCTGAGTGTGGGGGCTTCCCCAGCGCGTAAGCCCTGATGTCTCAGGGGAGGGTAGCATGGGGAGTGAGAGCAAGCTTGGCAGATACCCACCATTCTCACTGCACTTTCATCCCCCCATCACCCCCACCCCCAGGTAGCCGGCAAGAGATCGCAGCCCCCTGCCAGGGTGCCACGGGAGGTTGGTCGCCACCACTCACCCCCGTTCCCCGTTGGGTCCCGGTCCTGAGCAGGCAACCAGGGCCTGCTGGTTGCTGGTCGCCATCTGTAGGGCGATCGATGGGGCAATAGGGCCCCACTCACACCCGCCTTGGCCTGGCACCACCCACCACCTGCTCCACCATCCCGCTTTGGTATGCTCTCAGCACCTCCACTGTCGCCCACAACCAGCGCAGTGTCGTCAACACCCACCATGTTCTGTGCCACCCCCTGGTGGTCAGCACACATCATAGCGAGCGGCCAAACTCCTGGTTGAGGGGACAATTTGCATATTAGGCTTTTATTATATAGGATTCTTTACTCCTCACTGTAGCCATAACCTTCACCATGAGAGTTTGCAGCTCCTCTCATTAAAGGGGCAAAGTATATTTCCCCACCCTTTGACTCTGTGTTCAACCCTCTGACCTGCTTTGGCCCATTGAATGAAGCAGAAGGGACAATGTCCCTCCCATGTTCAGCCCCCCATCCCCATACCAAGCCTAGGCCTCTAAGGCAGGGCTATGTGCTGCTCGCCCTACCATGAAAAGAGCTGCCTTCAGTAGTTGCTGCCCCTCCAGCCTCAGCTCCCCAATGAGCACACACTGCAGCAATCCTGAAGGATTTCTGTTAAATTCCACTCCTGCCCTATCTGGGGCAAGGGCATTAATACATAGTTATTCATTCGTTCATCACTCACAGATTTACTGAGCACTTACTATGTGCCAGGAGCTGGGCTGAACACTCCCAGAAATCAATATGGACTGCCAGGTGATGACAATGCCACCCTCCAATAAGTGGAATCCATGATTAGTTGATCAATGATATGTAAGTCCTGATTTCCTCCAGTCATAAGAAAAGAGGGGGAAAAGAAGGCAAGGCAGGTAGTGTTGGGGGAGGGGTGTAGCTGGCATATTAAATTAAGAATATGTAGGTTATGACCTGCTGAATGAGGGGGCACAAGCCACTCACATGGGGTCAGCAGGTAGCTTCCTCAGAGCTCCTACAGATTTCAGAAATGGGGGCATACCCCTTCAATGAGCCAGGGGAAGGCAGTCCTCCACCCCAAGTCACAAGCCAAGAGGAAATAGAGAGCAAGGTAGCAAGCATCTATGACATATAAGGTGGCTGGACAGAGGTCACTAACTTTTTGAGGGCTCACCTCTAGGTGGTCACTTTAAATGTGTCCTGGGAAAACCAAGTGAGGACTTGGGGCAGGAATCCTGAATTCAAGTCCTTACCTAAATCTCCAGACTCTGGGTATGACCAACAGAGTATAGGTGATGGCAAAATTCTGGCTAATTCTGAACAGGCATCAGTGTTCAGAAGTGACAAGATTGTCATAATGTAAAATGCCTGGGCAGCAACTCCAATCATTGTTTTCTCATCTCAGGCCACCTTATTAGAAGAATACATCAAATGTGAGTGATGGCATCCTGATTTCAGAAATAGCAAAATATAAAAAGCAAGTGTGTGTCCCAGGAGCAGAGAAGCCCGTTGTCCATTGTGCTACAGTGTCCTGGGCACTAGCCACTGAGAATAAAGATGTTGAACCCGAGTTTAGGTTCAAAGCATGGGTGTGGGAAAGAGCCCACAGACTCTTTTTGTTTTCAGTTATTCACAAGGCCTTGCTCAAGTCTCCAGGTGTTGTGACACACTCCAGGTGAGTCATCAATAGGTCCCTCCAAGGTGCTCTTCACCAAAGAACCTCCCCACAAGCAGGGGCTGTGCCAATTGGGGACAACTGCTTGAGCCATCCCTAATCCAGGGCTTCAAACCCATCAATCTGACAGTTCAAATGGTTCATGAAAGGCCAAGCCTGGCCACAGAGTTCCGTGCAAGCCAAGGGCCCCTGGAGAAGCAGTGACAAGGCTGGGGAAATGGCACATCCAGAGCAACAGCTCCCACCCTGGAGGTCACAGCAGAGGACAGGTGACGGCAAAAGTCCAGCTGATTCTGAACAGGCATCAGTGTTCAGAAGTGACCAGAACTGAGGGGCGGGAGGAGAATAGCACAATGTGTCCTGGGAAAAGGCAAGCAAAAGCTGGGGAGAGGCCCAGCCCAGGACCCAGAAACCCTGGAAGGCAGGACACACCAGGAACCCCAAGACGCCTGCAGAAGAAGCCAGTGTCAACTTGGGCCCTGGGTGGGGAAGGGGCATCAAGGTGGAAACTCAGAGGAATTTTCCCACAAACCCTACAACTGGTAGGAGATGGCTGCAGCTATTTTAGCAGCTAGGCTCCTCCCCACTCCTAAGTTCTGTGACTGAGCCTAGAAGTAAATCCCCAAAATCATACCAACCAGGAAAAGGCTAACACCCACTACATACCCAATTCTCAGTGGCCCAACAAGCCCTTCTCAGCAGTGGCCTTGAAACAGCAACAGCTCAGAGATACTCTGTACTCTCAGTCCGCTAGTACTCCAAGGCACAGATAACCCAGTTATTTGACTCTTGACATATTCAGGACTGGTTAGCAGATAAATACAGCCTAAGCACCCTCCCCAAGTTCTTCCTACCAGCCCAGCCCTCTCCAGACACACCCGCAGGATCTGTGGACCTCTGCACAAGCTAGCAAGTAAACAGTTAAGGCCCACAGCCTAGGGGCTAGTGTCCATATTGATTGGTCAGGGACAGTGCCTACCAGTTGTTAAATGTTTTGAACATGCCACCTGGATATATGGACAATGCCAAGTGCGGTGCCCTGTCCAGTTAATCATGGCCTGGCATGTGCAGCAGCTGTTCCCTACAAAGGGACAATCCCTTCCCCAACCACCAATTCAAGCAGGATGGTGTCTTCTCCATGCCTACCTTTCTAAAGGAACCTGCACACCACCCAACCAGCCCCATTTCCATCCCATTTTGGTCTCAGCCCCGACTAGATCCTTGGATCTATGACCCAGTTGGGTCAATCCCAACTTGAACCTTGATATTTCTGTATGGCAGTGATAAGCATCAGGCAGCTTGCCTAGCCTTTCACATGGCCCCTGATCTAATTCCAAGGCAGGACATTAAAAATATTCAAGCAACAAATATCAAACCCTTTCATTCACCTGCACTAGGCCTTGTCCAAGCTGAGCGATTACGGCCCATACACCTGTCATCACCTCACCCAGTCCTGCCTGATGCCCCCGTCCCTGGGGGCTTATCAGAGAATTTGTTCTGTGTAGGATAGAAGAACCCTTTAACTGATGTCAGTTGGGGTCCTTTCCCTACATTCTGCCCAAAGGCATCTATTTGATGGTCCTGGCCGTTTGGGCACAGCAGATTGTGAGGAGAATGTGCCCAGAGAAAGTGGCTCTCGCAAGGCCAACCCAGCATCTGGGCCTCCCTGGATGAGTCACTGCTGGAGCAAATCCACTGTCAGGGGCAAAGCCTCTCAAATTAGTGCTTTCTCACCTCCTCAAAGACAGTTGCCTGACTAGAGCTGGCTTCCTGAACAAGGAGACCCTGCTGTAGATGCTGGCATGGGGGCTGGCAATATGGCCCTCTCCACAGCTCTGAAGACTCAGATCCAGGTAGAGTCTGGCCAGGTCCCTCTTGAGGTAGAGGTGGGCAAGATCTTTGCTCACTCAAAGACCCAGGTGAAGGCCAGCTACCTGACATACCGCGCTCTCTTCTGGATGAAGTCAGCTACTGGGACCGGTTAGGAGGGAGAAGTGGGGGGGTATCGTTGGTAATGCTGTATCTGGAAAACCCAGAAATCATACCCTTGATGTCACTGAGTGAGCCAGGGGTATCACCCTCTGGAATGGCTGACACTCTATTCACTTCTGGACTCTTAAGCTTCTCAAGGTTAAAGACAGATGTTCCCACAGCTGATTCAGGGCTGCAAAGGCCATGGGTCCCTTCTAATTCAACTTGAAATAAATCATGATACCATCCAGGTAAATGCTGACACCTCTGTCAAGAGGTCATTCATGG
Source organism: Myotis nattereri (assembly GCF_964212035.1). Classification (NCBI taxonomy): domain Eukaryota; kingdom Metazoa; phylum Chordata; class Mammalia; order Chiroptera; family Vespertilionidae; genus Myotis; species Myotis nattereri. The sequence goes on along the minus strand of NC_138078.1, from coordinate 153,639,144 downwards.
TTAGTGGAAAGCAGAGGAGCTAAAGGGTTCAAGGGCTTGCTGATAGACCTGAACTTTCTGAAGCTCATCTATAGGACAGTCTTCAGATTGCAGGATAAATCATTCTTGATTCTTTCAAGTGTTTATTTAATCACATTGAGCCCCAACTATGTACTAGGCACCATCTTAGATCTGGGAGATGAAGCAGGAGAGAGAGTCTGTGAACAGCTGCAGAGAACAGAATCCACTTTCACTAATTTGAGCAGAAAAGTCAAATTGCAGAATATGGCACTTGAACTTTCAGGAGCAGGCTGCCGAGGCTCAGCTGTAATAAGGACACCTCCATGGTCAGAAAGCCACTGCCTCTGCCATGACCCACCCAACAAAACATGCCCAGCCTGCTGCCTGTCATCACACATGTGAGTCAGTGCCTGAGTCCAAGACTTGCTGAGTTTTCTAATGGATGAAATAAAAAAAGAACTCTCACCCCCAGCCCCGGCCACGTGGCTCAGTTGGTTGGAGCATCGTCCTGTACACCAAAATGTTGCAGGTTCAATCCCCAGGCAGGGAATGTATAGGAGGCAATCGATCAATGTTTCTCTTTCACAATAATGTTTCTCTATCTCTCTAATCTCTCTCTCTCTCTCTCTCTCTCTCTCTCTCTCTCTCTCTCTCTCTCTCTCTCTCTCTCTCTCTCTCTCTCTCTCTCTCTCTCTCTCTCTCTCTCTCTCAAAATTAATAAAAACATATTGTCAGGTGAAGATTTTAAAAGAAGTCTCCAGAACCCTACCTGCATGTGACACAAGCCAATCCACTGTATTTGCCACACATGGTGAACAAGACAGGCCAGGTCCCTCCTCCAGGGAGCTTACCTCCTAGCTGAAGAAATGGACATTAAATATCCAGTTACCTAATGAGTCATATGAGGAGGACTGGGAGAAGTGCCAAGAAGGGGAAATGTAGGGTGATGTGTCAGGGAATGTGACCCATGTCGGGGAGTAGGTAGCAGGTAGGCAGGGAAGGTTTGTCTGAGCAAATGAATGAAGGCTAAGAAGGAGTTAGACTGGTAAAGAGGGTGTGTAGCGGGGGGAACCTTCCAGACAGAGGGAATAGCATGTATGTAGGCACATGCTATTGGGGAATGGCATGTCCAGTTTTCAAAGCTGAAGTTTTGAAGGATGGATAGAAGGTTGAGTGTAACACAGAGAAGCCATTCTCAGCGTGTGTGAAGACATGGATTCAGCACATGGCTGGCCAGTGCTTCCTGGAATCACTTCCCACATAAATTATTTCCACTCAAAGGAAGTAGGATTGAGGATAGGTACAATTCCAATATTAGGGCAGATGGGGGGATAGGTATTATTTCAGGTACCCACCTGAGGCAGAGGGTCTGAAGCAGCCTGGTCATAGTTCATGCAGCCCTCACTCAATATGTGTTCTTCTCCAGCAGGGGGGCTCCTGTCACAATCCTTCACTTCCTCCCACACCAAGCCTCAGCCCACCCTGAGGGTCAAGTGTTCCCAGGTGGCCAGGCTGCCTCTGTGAAGGTCACACTCAGATTCCTTTTCAAGGCTCTGTTTGAAGTTGGGACTGTACCCTACTCCCTCCAGCAAAGGTCACTGGGAAAATGTCACATAACTTGGCTACTGCCCACTTTCTGGCCCTCCTATCACTGTCCTCATAGCTGAGCAAGGTGGGAGGGGGGCTTACCTCAACTCTCCCCTGCAGAGCCCTCCAGGGGGACATATGAGACTCACAATGTGGCAGGTTGGTTTTTCAAAGGTAGGCAAAAATGTGTATGTATGTATCCAATCCCCCACACTCTCAAACACTGGGACAGACACTCTGCGCACCAAAAGGTGGGGTCTATGTTCTCTTCTCTTGTATCTGAGTGGGGCTGGTGACGGTTCTGAATAAGAGATTACAGGGGTGATGATGCCTGACTCCCTAGCGCAGGTCATAAAAAGGATCCAGCTTCTCTTTCTCAGAAGCTCACTCTGGGCAGTCAGCCACTACACTGTGAAGAAGCCCAAATCACCTCATGGAGAGAATTGGTCCAGAGGCCCCGGGGCAGAAGAGCTGAGACCCCAGCTGCCAGCCAGCATCAGCCGCCAGACACATGGGTGCATAGGCCTTCAGATGGCCCCAGCCTCCAGACTAGGGGCTTCCAGCTGAGACCCCAAACACCGTGGAGCAGAGACAAACCATCCCCATGTGCCCTGTTTAAACTGCTGAGCCACAAAATCTGTGAATGTAACAAATGATCATTATTTTAATCCACTGAGTTGTGTGTGTATGTGGGGGGTGGGGGGTGACTTGTTTACAATTATAGTAACTAAAACATCAAGCTTCTAAGATCCTGCCATTTGTGATGATGTGGTTGAACCTGGATGACATTATGCTATGTGAAATAAGCAGACAAATATTGTATGATCTCTCTTATATATGGAATCTAAAAAAGTTGAATACATAGTGATTACCAGGAGCAGGGAGGTGGGGGAATGGGGAGATGTTGGTCAAAGGGTACAAAGTTGCAGGTACACAGTCCTTACTATCATACTAGAGGCCCAACGCATGAAATCGTGCGCAGGTAGGGTCCCTAGGCCTAGCCCGAGATCAGTCCTCAGTCCCACCCCTCTGCCACCCACCCCAGTTCCCTATTTGCCATCCAGCAATCGGAGCCTGTGGATTGGGGGAAGCGGGAAGGGACTGAGAGGTGGTCAATGAACCTTATAGTGACTGGTTGAACAGTCATTCTGGTCGTTACGCCATTATGGTCGCTGGGCTTTTATTATATAGGCTATCTCTTCAATTTGTGATGCTCAGGGTTGAACCTCATGTTAAATCTATGCAGGCATGGTCCGATGGTGTGGCAACCATGTTCTAAACATCTCGTGTCAGGCTGCCAAAGTGGAGCTTTGCTAGTGGGCCCCCAGAAACCCATTCATTTACTCATTCATCCATTCAATAATTTTAATTGGTGGCCTGCTATATGCCCAGAACCAGCCCAGACATGAGGGAAATATGGAGAAATGTTAAACAACTTGTCTCTCAAGCAGCTCCCAGGCTAGCTGCGAATCAATGCTTTCTAGCCCAGCACGGAAAATCTGAGAGACAGGATAAGCTTAAATGCTCCTGGCCTAACTCTCACCCAAGGCAAGAAGTCCCCCTTCCCTGTTCCGAACAAACCCAGCCTCTGCTGAAAGAAACCCGGAGATAGGGAGCTTAGGGCCTGACCATGCAGGCAGCCAGGTCTTTTCAGTTCTAATTCTGAGAGGAAAAAAAATCTCCTTCTGACTTTGAGCTGAAATTCAGCTTCCTGTGACGTTTGCACTCCTGGCACGTTCACAGGCAGCTGTCCCATCTCCCCTGAGCCAGGCATTCGTGTTCCCTAAATGGCTTCTCAGATGAGTCCACACTATCCATCTCCAGGTGCCAACTCCCTCCCACAACACTCCTTTCATGTAAGGTGGATAGGGGATGTCGCAAGACATGATATTGATTAATTTGCTAAATCTGTGTTTTCTGGGGTGTTTCGTGAACGCTAGTCCCACAGAGCTGCATTCTAGAAAATAACGCTCGCGGACATTCCATTGAGACCCTCTAGGTAAGCAAAGGCAACCAGGTTCCATTTCTGAAAGATATTGCCATGGAGCATATGAGAGAATCATGCGATACTGTAAAAGGTGATAGAAAATGCAGCAGATCCCCCAAATCTTTTGGTCCCAGGGCTGGACTATGCTCGTGAAGCATTTCTCAGAGTTGGTGTTCTTCAAATAATTCTTTGGGGAAAAATAAAGTTTAAAAAATATAAAGTAACCCTGACACCTAGCTGGTGTGGCTCAGTGATTGAATGTTGACCTAAGAACCAGGAGGTCACGGTTCAATTCTCGATCAGGGCACAGGCCCTGGTTGTGGGCTCGAACCCCAGTGTGGGGCATGCAGGAGGCAGCCAATCCATGTTCCTTTCTCTCATCATTGATGTTTCTATCTCTCTCCCTCTCTCTGAAATCAATAAAAATATATATTTTAAAAAGTAACCCTGACTCTGAGCACAGAGGCAAGAAAGACCATTCTGAGTTGTATGGTGCAGCAGAAGCGATGGTGTCCTGCCTGCATCCCCTGAGCAATTAACATATCCGTGCCTGTGACCCTGACTTCCAATTGCCAGCACTGCATATCTGCCTGAGACCTCCTGGCTGCAGGAGCCCACTGTGCCCATGACCATAGCAGGCTAGAATTCCGAGAGATCTAGCCACCGCCTCCCCAGGAGTAATTGTCAACCAATGACTGACAGCCCCGCTCCTCAACCCTTGGTTTTGATAACCCTAAAGTGCATATTCTACAGCATCTCCCAGAACTCCCAGTGGGACTGAGCCCCAGTTGCCCACAGGGGTGGTAACTGACTTGATAACACACCCTTTGTTGGACCCTTTCCATCCTGTCTCAATCCCTCACTCTCATAATGGTTTTTCCTACACTCCTCTTCCAAATTAACCATTTACACTCAAATACAGGTCCAGACTATGCTTTTGGTGAGACCCAAACCCCAACAAGTGGACTGGGAAGTGTTCTCTGCAATGTCTGGCTGCACATAAAGGAGAAGGTTGTGTCTGGTGGCTGAAGGAGAAGATGGGAGAGAGAGAAGAGAGAAGAGAGAAGAGAGAAGAGAGAAGAGAGAAGAGAGAAGAGAGAAGAGAGAAGAGAGAAGAAGAGAGAAGAGAGAAGAGAGAAGAGAGAAGAAGAGAGAAGAGAGGAGAGAGGAGAGAGGAGAGAGGAGAGAGGAGAGAGGAGAGAGGAGAGAGGAGAGAGGAGAGAGGAGAGAGGAGAGAGAAGAAAAGAGAAGAGAGAAGAAGAGAGAAGAGAGAAGAGAGGTGTATTGCAGAGGGGGCCCTGGCAGATGCTGCTTCATCCCCTTCTGCTCCTGCATACTGTCATCCTCACTGCTTCCCGTTTGCCCCAGACACACACCTCTCAAGTCCCTCCCTCCCTCCCCCCTGCCTCAATTTCCCCGCTTGCTTCCTCATGGCTTGGGAACTCAGTGTAGCCAGGGTGGAGGAGAACTTCAGACAAGGAGTCATGGGAAAGGCGGAGAGGGGTCTCTTAGGCACATAAATCACTCTGCAGCTGAGAGGACTAATGTTCCCAAGCCTGGAAGGTAATTCCCAGGGCTGGGAATAACTTGGCAGCCACCCCCAAGGCAGGGAGGGACTCAGGATCGAGCCTGTGAGTCGCTTTTCTCCCTTTTACTATGGGTGTAACCTTGATCCCTCTGCAGAGGTAAACAACAGGGTCTGAATTATTTGGTTTGGAAAAGGAAGATGCCCCAGGGAGGTACACGCCGCAGTAATAAAGGCAGAGGAGAGACAGCTGTGCACAGCATGCCTGCTTCCCATCCCTGAGCACAGACCCGGGGCATCTCTAAAAGCGAAAAGGCATCACTCTCCTCTCCCTGTAGCACGGGCCAGAGTTGCAGAAGCCACAAATCACTCAGAAAAGTGCAAAAGAATGTTCACCATTTCTTGGAATGGAAATAATAATAAATAATAATAATCTGTTCTGTCTATTTAGCCAAGACATTTTCTCCAAGGAGCTTTGCACTGAAATTTATCGTTAAGTCCCCAGGGTCTGGATATTTTTTAATTAAAACTTTTATTGGGGAAAACATACAAATGAAAAGAAAAAAATTAAAATTAACCCCGGAAATGAGTTACGTGGAGGCGATCACACCTTACGTTTCTTCAGCATCTGTCTTTTTATTCTTTTGCCATCGGACGGTTGCATCCTGATCGGCCTTTCCGTGTTGACTATTCACTGAATTAAAAATTAACCATAAGGACCTGCACTTGACACCCTGGATGACACTGGCCATCTCCTACGTGCCAGACACAAAGGACACACATCAGATTAATTCTGTTCACACCCCCAGGAGCTCCCATTTAAGGGATTACTCCATGCCGGCTAAGTGCTTTCAAAGCATGACCTCATTAGGCCCTCCCAACATCCTCTGATGTGATACTTTCAGTGTCCCCATGTCTCAGATGATGACAGTGAGGCTGAGAGAGGGCAAAATGGGAGGAAAAGCTCACAGATTGAAACAGGAGGGGGCCAGGCAAACGCCAAGTCCCAGCCTCACCTTGCACCTCAAAGTCTGTCCAGGCTCCAGGGAATGGAATCGGCACTTTTTATTCCACACCAGTCACTGGCTATGGGTGCCCTGGGTGTGGGGGGAGGGACAGAATACTTCTAGGCACTTCCAGGTCTCCATGCCTCTAGGGAGGCACCAGTGTCCAAGGGCAACCCACTGCAGGTTATGGCTGTTGGCAGCAAAGGCCCCTGAAGCTAGTTCTGGGCCCACAGACCTGGCAAAAGGAATCTGAACGGCCCTGGGAAGCAATTCCTGCCACAATTGGCAACTTCATGAATAAAGGAGCACCCTGATAGAGCAGGCTACTAAGATGATGTCCTTTAGTGAGGGGATGAAGCATGGACTGTACCCCCAGGCTAGCCAGCCCATTTACTGAAGAACAACGCATCAGATGTCTTCACTAAGGATTGGAACTCAGAGGGTATTTCACATTACTTCTCATGATTTTCTATATTTGAGATGTTTCCTAATTTTAAATAGAGTTTTATTTATTTTTTTAATATTTTTTATTGATTAAGATATTACATATGTGTACCCTCTACCCCCCCCCCCCGCTCATCCCCTCACCCCCCCCCCCCCCCCCGTTGTCCATGTCCATTGGTTAGGCCTATATGCTTGCATATAAGTCCTTTGGTTGATCTTTCCCCCTTGTCCCCACCCTCCCCTACCTTCCCTCCAAGGCCCGACAGTCCAATCAAAGCCTCTCCGTCTCTGGATCAGTCCTTGTTCATCAGTTTATGTTGTTCATTATATTCCACAAATAAGTGAGATCTTGTGGTATTTATCCACTCTCCAGTTCCATCGATGCTGTGGCAAATGGTAAGAGTTCCTTTTTCTTCTTCCTCTTCTTAAAGAATACCTCTCAGCATTTCATGTAATGCTGGTTTGGTGGTGATGAACTCCTTTAGCTTTTTCTTATCCGTGAAGCTCTTTATCTGACCTTCCATTCTGAATGATAGCTTTGCTGGATAAAGTAATCTTGGTTGCAGGTTCTTGCTATTCATCTCTTTGAATATTTCTTGCCACTCTCTTCTGGCCTGCATGGTTTCTGTTGAGAAATCAGCTGACAGTCGGATGGGTACTCCCTTGTAGGTAACTGACTGTCTTTCTCTTGCTGCTTTTAAGATTCTCTCTTTATCTTTTGCTCTTGGCATTTTAATTATGATGTGTCTTGGTGTGGTCCTCTTTGGATTCCTTTTGTTTGGGGTTCTCTGTGCTTCCTAGACTTGTAAGTCCATTTCTTTCACCAGGTGGGGGAAGTTTTCTGTCATTATTTCTTCAAAAAGGTTTTCAATATCTTGCCCTCTCTCCTTCTGGTACCCCTATAATTCTGATGTTGGTACGCTTGAAGTTGTCCCAGAGGTTCCTTACACTATCTTCATATTTTTTGAATCTCTTTTCTTTTTTCTTTTTCGGTTGGGTATTTTTTGTTTCTTTGTATTTCAAATCTTTGACTTGATTCTTGGGATCCTCTTGTCTGCTGTTGGATCTCTGTAGGTTATTCTTTATTTCAGTCAGTGTATGCTTAATTTCTGGTTGGTCCTTTTTCATGTCCTCCATGGTCTCACTATACTCCTTGAGGGATTCATTAAATTTATTGGCGGTTTCCATAAAATTCTTGAAAAACCGTATAAACGTGGCCTTGAACTCTATATCCAGTCGTCTGCCCTCCTCCGTTTCTGCCAATTGTGACCTGTTTCTTTGTCTCCGCATTTTGGCTGCTTCCCTGTGTTGATAGGGTGGCCCTGCGCGCCAGGTGTCCTGTAGGGCCCAGTGGCTCAGCCTCCCCAGTTACCTGGGGTGGACACTCTTGGTGCACTCTTGGTGCCTTGGTTGTTGTAGGATCACTGGGAGGAATTGACCTCCAGGCCAATTGGCTGTGGGAAGCAGCTGTGTCTGAAGTGGGAGAATGGACCCCCTCTGACCACTGGGTACCATGGCTCCTGGATCTAAGGAGGTGCTAATTCAGCCCCTGCCTGAGGCCACACAGCTGGAGCCACGAAGAGGCTCAGCTGTGAAGCAATGCAAGCCGCTGAGGGGCCTTGGGCCTTCTCTTGGAAGTTCCGAGTCTGGCTGGCTGGGCTGTAGTTAGGTACATTCACATGCAAAAGCCTCTGCCGCAGCCTGGGTGGGGCGGGGTCTCAGGGAGTCAAAAGGGCGGAGGAAGAAGCTATGGCTGATTCTCCGCGCCCGGAGTCGCGCGTCTCAGTGTCCCGGTAACGGCTGCAAGCACCTCTGAGGGAAATCCGCCCTCAAGTTCGCCCGCTGCCGCCTGACAGACCAGCCTCTCCCCGTATGAGTCCTGGGTCCCCAGAGACTTCCCGGAACTGGAGTTCAGAGCAGTCGGGAGCTTGTGATTCAAAAAGACAGCCGCGTCCTCAGGTGCCACCCCCTTTCCGCGCGCGCGAGCCGCCGCCGTACCTCTGCACTCAGCCTCCGCAGCTCCTCTGGCTCTCAGCGTGCTTTTCTTGTCTTCTAGTTGTAGAAATTACACTCAGCCAGCCTTCCTGTTGTTCTGGACGATGTTTTCTCCGTCCTTTGGGATAATTTTCAATTGTTGTGTGAGGCGACATTTTCCCGGTGTTTATCTATGCCGCCATCTTAGTTTCTCTTAAATAGAGTTTTAATGCTTTTTAAAAGTTCACCTAAAACTGGATACCAGCATACTCTCTGACCCAGCAATTTTCCTCTTAAGTACACTAAATGTACCATGTATTCAACAAAGACATGAACAAAGAGCATTCATTCCAACATGATTTGCTCCAGCCCCACTTGGAGAAGGACCACAATGCCCATGAACAGCAGAATGGACAATTAAGATGTGGCGTGTTTGTGCAATGGAATACTATTCTCCAATGAGAATGATCAGACTACAACACATAACAACCTGAATGAAACTTGCATGCATCATGTTGGGCAAAGGAATCCAGGCACAGAAGAGCCAGTCCTCTATCGTTCCATTCACATGAAGGTCTAGAACAAGGAGAGTAACCACTGATTATAGGCGTTGGGAGAGTGCCCACTCCTGAGTCAGGGAGGAACTGGAAGGACACAGGGGTCTCTGGGGTACTGGTCATGCTCTGTTTCTTTTTATTTTCTCCAGTTTTATTGAGGCATAACTGACAAATAACAGTGCACATATTCTAAGTGTACAATGTGATGACTTGATATGCATCTACTTTGTGAAATGATCACCACAATCAGAGTAATTAATACACCCATCACCTCACACAGTTACCTTTTTTGTGATGAGAATGCTAACAATCTACTCTCTTAGCAAATGTCCAGCATACAACACATTATTATTAATATGTTCTATCTCTAGATGTATTCATCTTACATAACTATAACTCTGTACACTTTGATCGACATGTCCCCATTTTTCTCACCCACCCCACCCTGTTAATCACCAGTATATTCTTTGCTTCTTTGGGTTCAACTCTATTTTTTAGATTCCACGTCTGACCTATTTCGCTTAGCATAATACCTTCTATGCTCACCCAAGGTTCTGCAATAGCAGGATCTCCTTCTTTCTCATGGCTGGATGATAGTATATACACCACATCTGCTCTATTCAGTCTTCCATCCACATGCACCTAGGTTGTTCCCATATCTTGGCTATTGCTACTAATGCTGCTTCGAGATACTGACTTCTATTCCTTTGCATACACACTCAGAAGTGCGATAGTACCATAGTTCTAGTTTTTATTTTTTGAGGAACCTCCATACTATTTTCCATAGTAGTTGCACCAATTTGCTTTCCCAACATCAGTATACGAGGGTTCCCTTTGCCCCACATCCTTGCTAACACTTGTTATTTCTTGTGCTTTTGATAAAAACCATCCTAACAGGTGCAAGGTGATATATAATTGTGGTTTTGATTTACATTCCCCTGATGATTGATGATGTAGAGCACTAATGTACCTGTTGGCCATTTGTATGTGTTCTTTGGAAAAAATATATATTCAGGTGCTTTGCTCACTTTTATATCAGGTTATTTGGAGTTTTTTGTTTTGTTTGTTTTTTTACTATTGAATTGTATAAGTTTCTTATGTTTTGGATATCAACCCCTTATCAGATATATTGTTTGCAAATGTTTTCTCCCATTTCATAGGTTGCCTTCTTATTTTGTCGATTGTTTCCCTTGCTGTGCAGAAACTTTTTAGATTAATATAGTCTCCCTTCTTTTTCTTTTATTGCCTGTGCTTTTGTGTCTTATCCAAAAATTCATTGGCAAGACCAATATCAGGAGCTTCTCCCCTATGTTTTCTTCTAAAAAGTTTTATGGTTTCAAGTCTTATGTTTAAGTCATTAAACCATTTTGAGTTTATTTTTGTGAATGGTGTAAATTGGTGTCCAATTTCATTCTTCTGCATGTGGATTATTGTTATATTTGCATAATAGACAATGGGTGGAATACACACTAGCATACCGTTCCACTAGAGTGTGGACAAGCCAGCAGGAGAAGAAGCTGGAAACTTCTCCTGTTCCATAATTGTGTACAAACTAGACCAGAGAAGGCCCCGAAGGCTGGCTGACTTCTTAAAGATAAAAGTGTTGCCTTTCCCTTGCATAGAACGTGCCCAAAGGCACAGTGTACCAACAAACAAAGCTGCCATGTAGCACATGGGGACACTAATCACATTGTATTTCATGAGATTTGCCTTTCCGGAAGCTGTACAACATGGCAACTCTGCCCACAAGTGACTGCATCAAGGCCCAATTGCAAAGGCTGCCCATGACCTGCAACATAAGAGGGCACAGGGCCCCAGCAAGAGCCATCTCAGGCCAGGATCAATCTGCCCAGAGATGAATAAAAGAGCCTGATCTCTTGTCCAGCTGTTGTTTCCTATGTGTCCCGCTCCCCAGACAGGGGAGGATGGCTCAGGGTGGGAATCTGGCCCCTGAGTACCTTCTGCAACCCCAACAGATTCTGAAGCTTGGCTGCAGGCAGAGAGGGGAGTTGCTGACGAGCCTGCAGACAGCTCTATATTATCACATCCCCACCCAGGGAGGACTGACAGCCACACAGAGCCACAACGTGGCTCCCAGACCAGCTGCTGAAATGTCTTTTTCCCCACAACTGAGGTGGCAGACTGAGCCTTCCTCTCCTAGGGGAGGATAAAATGATGACTCAGTCGCTGTTAACCCACGTTTAACCCATCTTTGCTCCTGACATGCAGAGCCAGCCCATCTCTATTCATTGCAGCGCTGCCTGCTCCCTGAGGTGTCCACACTGTGCCAGCTCATCTGCCTCCATTTAGCCCTCCATTCCTCCCTCAGCTCCTCAGGGAAATCCCTTCACTCCCCTTACCACCCCTTTCTGCCACAGCCCAGAACTGGACATAAAAAAACCTCAGAGGACTTTGCAAGTTTCCATTTCATTCTTTGATTTCAGACCCAGCTCATTTGGGCATTTATCCTAAGATTCATAGGATGAAGCCCAAGCCTTGGACCTCTCTCTGGTCTGAGTGTCCTAAAGGTGAGCGGGTAGCTGACATGAACGGGGGCTGAGCGGTGCTTCTCCCCAGCAGCTGGGCACCAGGTATTTTCTGCCCTTGGGACAAGATCAAACATCACAGAACTGAGCATCCTTCTTAATGTCCCATTCAGCCTCTCACCAGGAAGGGCCCATATCTGAAGAGCTGATGGGTGAGGTCATAGTCATGATTTGTGCAAAGGGACCACACATGGAGCTGACTCCTGGATGAAGAGCCTTTAGGAGCAAACCAATATATCTGAGCTTTAATTTGTTTCTAATTGGAAGCTATTGAAGGTTCTCCAAGAGGGGAGTATATAGGAAGAGTGCTATTTGAGGAAGATGTGGGGTTGGGGCTCCGTACCCTGATCTGTGCATGACAGGGGGCAGCACCCCAAGCCAAGAAAAGCCTTGGGATAGAGAACTAATTAGAAGCTCTGCAATAGCACAGGGGGAAGGGGGGGAGAACCTGGTTCACAGAAAGCTCCAAGAAGTAGGGGCAAGTTGCAAGGCTGAGCAAGAAAAGAAGCGAAGGCAAGAGTCTCCTCTTGAAACCTATAGGGAATGAAACATCCTATCTAATAAAAGAGAAACATGGTAATTAGCGTACGACCGCAACCCTTCCCATTGGCTAATCAAGGTGATATGCAAATTAACTGCCAGCCAAGATGGCGGCCGGCAGCCAGGCAGCTTGAAATTAACATGAGGCTTGCTTGCTTCAGTGACGGAGGAATCCAACGTTCCCCGCCTGCCTTGCCGGTTTCTGAGCCTGCAGTTTGAAACATAGTTACAAATATAGAAGCTAAACAAAATCCCAGAAACCTGCTTTCAGCGAGCCAGGATCTCAGAGCTGGAGTTGATACAGTGTTTCGACTATAGAACCCAAACAAACCAGATACCTGCTTTCAGCAGCAGAGGCCTCAGAGCTGGAGCCAGAGCTAAAGCTGGCCCAGAATAAAAAAGAAAAAAAAAAAGGACAGGTTGGGAGCTTCAGTCACCCACCAGCCTGAAAACAGCCCTCAGCCCCTCACCCAGACTGGCCAGGCACCCCAGTGGGGACCCCCACCCTGAAGGGTGTGTGACCAGCTGCAAACAGCCATCATCCCCTCACCCAGGCTGGCCAGGCACCCCAGTGGGGACCCCTACCCTGATCCAGGACACCCTTCAGGGCAAACGAGCTGGCCCCCACCCATGTACCAGGCCTCTATGCTATATAGTAAAAGGGTAATATGCCTCCCAGCACTGGGATCAGCGGAGCCGAGAGGCCTCCTGGCACCGGGATCAGCGTGACAGGGAGCAGTGCCCAAACCTCCTGATCGCCCTGCTCTGTGTGTGACAGGGGGCGGTGCCCCAACTCCCCTATCGGCCCTACTCTGTGACAGGGGGGAGCTCCCCAACCCCCTGATTGACCCTGCTCTGTGCATGACAGGGGGGAGCTCCCCAACCCCCTGATTGACCCTGCTCTGTGCATGACAGGGTACAGAGCCCCAATCCCCCTGATGGGCCCTGCTCTGTGCGTGACAGGGGACAGTACCCCAACCCCCTGATCGACCCTGCTCTGTGTGTGACAGGGTACGGAGCCCCAACCCCCCTGATGGGCCCTGCTCTGTGAGTGACAGGGGGCAGCGCCCCAACCCCCTGATTGGCCCTGCTCTGTGCATGACAGGGGGTGGCACCGCAACCTCCCCATCGACCCTGCCTTGAGTGTGACAGGGGGCGGTGCCCCAACTCCCCAATCGGGCCTGCTCTGAGCCTGACCAGGGGCTGCACTTAGGGATTGGGCCTGCCATCTGCCACCTGGGAGCAGGCCTAAGACAGCAGGTCGTTATCTCCTGAGGGGTCCCAGACTGTGAGAGAGCACAGGCCGGGCTGAGGGACCTCCCCCCTCCCCCCCTGAGTGCATAAATTTTTGTGCACCGGGCCTCTAGTCTTATATAATAAAAGCCTAATTGTCTCAATCAGGAGTTCAACCGCTCGCTATGATGTGTGCTGACCACCAGGGAGCGGCACGAAACATGGCATGTGTCGGTGACACGGCGCTGGCAGCAGGTGGCAGTGGAGGCACTGCTGGCCCTGATCAGGCCCAATTGCCCCACCAACCGCCTTGCAGGCAGGATGGTGGAGCACGTGAGGGGACGGCAAATAGCAATATTACAAAGAAAGGGCAAATAGCAATATTAGAATATTTCTTCTAATTATTTTCCTTTCAATGTGCACAAATCTGTGCACTGGGCCACCAGTATATATCTATATATGACAGCCTAAGCGACTGTTTGACTGTTTGACCAGTAGCTATGACACGCACTGAACACCAGGGGGCAGATACTCAATGCATAGGCATGGAAACATGCAACAGATTGATGAATCTCAGAGGGAAGGGGAGAGGGGGAGGGCAGGAAGAGATTAACCAAAGATCTTATATGCATACTGGTGCAGTCCCTCAGCCTGGCCTACAGGGATGGGGCTAAAACCAGCAGTCCAACGTCCCCCAAGGGGTCCCGGATTGCGAGAGGGCACAGGCCAGGCCGAGGGACCCCCCCCCCCAGATTTGTGCACCAGGCCTCTAGTAGATGTATAGAAGTGATATGGCCTTATAGAACAAACATCTAAGCCAGCCACCTCTTCTCACAGGGAGGAACCTGGGACCAGAACCCAGAGGAAGTGCCTCTGTTGAGTGCCAGGTCATGCCAGCCACTATGCTAAGTGTTTTATGATCTCTTCAATAACCCAATAAGCCATTTTTTTCCTAGGATCGTGAAACTTGGCATAAAGAATTTCACAGATTTGCCCCGGGCCAGGGCTAGAAGCCAGCTTGCTCTTTACTCCACACTGTGCTACCTCTCAGAAAGAAAAGGGTCTGATCGTCTAGAAATCAGCAGTGGCCTGAAAGGAGCAGCCTTGGTTTCAGATCAAAGAGCAAGAGCAGGAGAGACAAGCCAAGAATGCAGCGCCTGCCAAGGGTAAAGAATGTCAAGGGAGACCCACACGCTGAAATATGGGGGCAACCACAAGTAGCCACTGAAAAGAGCAGCAGAGGGATGACTTCCACTCGCACTGAGTCACCAGAACAGCCGAATGCCAAGTTTAGCTGTAAACTCTGTGGGTTATGACAGAAGCCCCTCACCTGCAGCCAAGAGCCCTGGTGAGAACTGGCTGCACTCAGAGAGGAGGGAACACTGGAAAAGGCCGGTTCCCTGGAAGCAGAGGCTGGAATGAGATGCTTGTGCATGTAATTTACTGAGGGCAGGCTCTCTGGAGGAACTTGCAGTGGAGGGAGGGAAGCAGGATGGCTGGTGCAAACAGCGAAACAGAGGTGTGGGCTCAGCAGAAGACTAAGGCAACCAACTCTCCCAGTTTGCCCAGAATGCGGGCTTCCGGTGCTAAAATGGACAATCCCAAGAATATTGGGCCGCGTACCTCAGCCTGATCCCTTGGGGTGCCCTTGAGCGGGAAAGTCACCAGAGTTGTCCCCTCCCCTTAAATCAGAGTCCAGGCTTTTGTACCCCTATCAGAGGTAGTAGACTATGCCTCTCCTTCACCCTAGGCGGTGGGGCAGGGTGACCTCCCAGATACCTCTGGGTAAAGTGGATACCATTGACCAAGAGAAGTACCCCTGAGAAGGAGGCAGCTATGAGCTAATAATGGCCAACACCAACTCCGACCAAGTGAGCAAAAGTCTCCAGAAGATGAATAGCATAAGGTCCCTACCCTCAGGGAGGTTGTAGTTCAGTGGGAAGTCAGATACAGAAACAGATAAATCCCAATAAAAGTGCTAAGGAATTATAAAGTGAGGGGCAACAGGTGCACCTGGGGCAGGGTGTTGGGGGTAGGGGGTCCTGAAGGTTTTCCCAAGAGTTGATCCTTAAAGGTGAGTTTGTCAGGTTGAAACAGACAATGCTAGCCATTCCTCAATATCTGTTCTACACTCTTTCCTGGTTTGGGGTTGAAAATAGGACGTATGAATAAAGACTGCATTTCCCAAACTCCTTTGCAGATAGACATAACCACGTGACTAAGTTTGCTGGTCAATGGGATTCAGGTGCCCTCTGTGACTTCCAGGAAGTGTCCTTAAAGGGAAGGGCCATGCCTTTCTATATCACTCCCTCCTTCCTGTTGGTTGTTGAACTATAGAGGTAATGGCTAGCACTTATGCAGCCATCCTGAACCATTAAATGCTCTCCCACGCTCTGCTTTAGTTTTATCAATAGCACTCATCACCCCTTGACATGTATTTATTAACTTGTTTACTGTCTCCTCCACTGGAACGTAGGCTCTGGGATAGCAGGACCTCCACCTGGTTTGTTCCCTATTGCAGTGTCTACAATGGGGGGTTGCACCTAGTAGCTGGTCAACAAATATTGAGTAAGTGGACAGATTCTAGTCTTAACTCTTGAGGCAAGAAATAAAAAATTAAAAACACTATAATTTGTTTAAATCGGAGATTAGCAAACATTTTCTGCAAAGGAACACAGCTATGGAACAGAAATTTTAGGCTTTGTGATCCATACAGTCTCTGTCAGAACTATCCAACTCTGCTGTTGTAGTGCACAGACCTGAAGGGAGCAAGAACAAGCCATACAGATATCTGAGGTCAAAGCATTCCATAGAGTGGGAACAGCCAGTGCAAAAGTCCTGAGGCAGGAATACAGCTGATTTGTTAAAGATACAATAAGGAGGCCAATGTGGCTGGAGCAGAAGGGGTGAGGGAGAGAGATGGATGAGGTAAGGCCGGGCAGTCACAGGTTTCAGATCCCAGAGGGCCTTTCAGAGTATTGTCAGGAGTCTGGCTTTTACTCTGAGAAAAATGTGGTATCACAGGAGGGCTCTGAGCAGAGAAGAGACATGTGTAAGGTGAAGGATCCTTCTTTCTGCTATGTGGTAATCAGACTATAGATGCCATGGAGCAGCAAAGAGGCCAGTGACAATCCAGGTGAGATATGAGCTCAGATCAGGGAGGTGGAAACAGAGATGGAAAGAAGTGGTTGGATTTTGAATGTTTTGAGTGTAGAGCAAATAGGCAAGCACACTTGTCCCCAGTGCCAAGGATCTGTAAGTAGACTCAGAGTGGCCACCCAATGTCCCCCACACACCTACAGAGGGGCAGACATCACAAAGGGAGCGCAGGCCATTGGAGGGCTTTCTCCCCCGGGATGCCCACGGTGTCCTGCACTCCCAGGGAAAGGAAGCATGGCTTGGGATGTGATGCTTGCTTCAGTCAGGCCATCAACATGGGTGGTGGCCTAGGACAGTGGTCGGCAAACTGCGGCTCTTGAGCCACATGTGGCTCTTTGGACCCTTGAGTGTGGCTCTTCCCCAAAATACCACGTGCGGGAGCGCACGTACAGTGCAATTGAAACTTCGTGGCCCATGCGCAGAAGTTGGTATTTTGTGGAAGAGCCACACTCAAGGGGCCAAAGAGCCGCATGTGGCTCAAGAGCCGCAGTTTGCCGACCACTGGCCTAGGAGATGTGGGACCCAAACTCCAGAGAATCACCACTGTGGGCTGAACAGCCTCCGATGCAAATGAAGAGGGGGGCGCAGAGCCCAATGAGAGAGAGATTTATGCCTCTACTCTCCATCTGCAAAGCAAAACAAAAATAGCTGAAACGCCGGTTTTCTGCTTTATCGGCTCTGTGAATAAGCATATAAATTTCTATGACATTTCTGGAGGCTTGCTGAAGGGGAAAAGAGCCATCCCCCAGGACGCGGCGGGCAGCAGCCGCAGCATATGGTTTGCTGAGAGCGGAGGCAGAGCACATCGTGTGGCTGTGAGCACTGAAAAAGGTGACTTTGTGGGTAATTTCAAACTCAAGGCAGAGTTGTCACCTCTTTTAATTTTTTTTTTTATTAGAAAAAGTCTTGCCTAAGCCAAGACAGCTGCCATGACCAGTCCCTCCTCAGCCGGGAGCAGGATTGTGCTGGGACTTGGGGCAGCACATGGAGAGTGGTCCATCCTGGGCTCTTCTGGGGCCCCGGGCTGCCTCAAGATACCATGCTGGGCCTCTGGGACAGGGGGAGCACCCCAGTCGCAAGCTCACCAAGGAGAAAGGGGAGGCCGTCCACAGGATACATGACAAGACCTGCAGAGCTGAAGGGCAGAGTCTGGCTTTAGGTCTCACTCCAGCAATTCCTCCCTCCAGTTAGGACTCAGGCAGGAAGTTCAACAAAGATGCCTCCAGCCCCAGCAGGCAGGGACCAGCACTGACGTCACTTCACCATCATTCTGGCAGGGGGACAAGGCCCACCCCTTCTACCAGGAGGCAGAGAGGGCACAGCCTGTGTGCAGTTTCATGGGAGCAGGAAAGACCAAATGAACTGTTCAACTTATTCTGTACTTAAATTCTATAATTGGATTGATTCTTATGGCTCAAGTCAAACAAGAACCTTGTTCCTTTTTAGATTGTAAATATGCCTTTCCCTGATGTACATTAATACATTGTTTTTTATCAGTCATTTACACTTTAGTATAAATATATTAGAAACTACCCTGAAAGTAAATTGTATGGGGAAAAGGGAGAAAGAGAACATGATGGTACTAAACTTCGGGGCGGCAGGGGGGGTGGGGGGGCGGTGGGAGAATAATGGCAAAGACAGACACAGAGGTTCAAAGAAGGAGTAAAAAAGGAAAAGGTATCCCACAGACAAACCCTAGCTTTCTTCAGTTTCACCCAGGAACTGGCTATTGCCAGGAGCCAGGATGTTGAGGGGAGAAATTGTGCAAACAGAGGCACTACATTAGGTGCTGCTGCTCTTTCTGCCTGAAATGTTCTCCCAGACACCAGCATGCCTCACTCCCTCACCTCCTCCAGCTGTGCTCAAGCATCGTTTTCTTAGGAAAGTCTTGTTGCACTGCCCCGCATAAACACGCCACCCTACATCCCCTCTCTGTGTTATCCACTCCCCTCCTTGGCTTTAGTTTTTCCATAGCACTTATCACCTTCTAACATACTATAAATTGAGCTTATTTATTATTTTGTTTATTGTCTGTACTCTCTCCTCTACTAATAAGTAAGCTCTACAAAAGCAAGGATTTCTTAACTATTTTGTTCACAGTTGTTTTCACGACACTTAGGACAGTGTCACTCATTTGGTGAATATTTAGTAAATAAATGAAAGATCTGAGGCAGTGAGAACATGAAGGAAAGTGATGATTCACATCCTACAGTGCTTTCTACATCGCTGACTGCTTTTACCAATGTTCTTGCTTTTGATCCTCACAACACCTCTGGGAGATGACATTATTGCTTCATTTCCCAGGGAAGGAGGCTTAAAGAGAATAAATAAATTGTTGGAGGTCACAAAGACGTGGGAGTAAAATTCAAAATCAAGTCTATCTGACTCCAAACCCTATACCCTTTCCAATACACATATATGCCATGCACTATGCTAGGAAGTTGCCAAGAACATGAGAGCTAACATCGCGTGATGAGCAGAGCTAATTATAAATCCTTTAACATGTGTTTAATGCTCAATATTTAAGGTGTGTGTGTGTGTGTGCGTGTGTGTGTGTGTGTAAAATTAGAATTGAGAGGGGCTTGTTCTTATTGACTATGCTATTTGCCAAAACCATTATCCCCATGTTATAAGGAGATGAAATTCAGAGGCATTCCATCACTCCACAAACACTGACCCGGTCTCATCCCCTTGGCCCACTCCAAAGCCACCGGCAGCTTGGTGGACAGCTCTGAACACTGCAAGGGCTTCCTTCTATCTCAAGCACGCATCCCTCTGCCTTTAGGCTTCCTCTGGTGGCAAGAGTGTGCTCAGCCCTCACTGCAGGCAGCCGGGAAGTCTTGGAAGGTGACAACCAAGGATGACCCTCAATCGTGGCGGGGAGAGGGATGGGAAGGAGTTGAAACATAAGGACCTCAGCTTCTTTGCCCCTCCCTGGAGGGCAATTCCCTGGTATGTTCCTCACAGTCTTCCAAAATATGCCCAGATGGACTGAGCCCCCGTCACCCGCCTGCTCCTCAGCACAGCCTCGATTAGCCTGCGTGCCCTCACTGTGCTCATCTCCTCCCACATAAAGGATTTGCATCCACATCTTCGTCTCGGGGTCTGCTCTGAGAGACACAAACACAGAATGACGGCCCCAACAATTGAGAAAACTGGGAAGTCGGCCCCCTCGGAAATGTGGCACTCCCTCTGGCAGTGTGCGCCAGCTCTACGAACTCTGGGGACGCGCCAGAGGGGTGACATATCACTACATCGTTTTCTGAAAACACCTTCCAGGGTCGTTGACAAGCCAAGCAAGGAAGTCAAGCTCATCCAGCTGTTGTGATTCATCACACCCCATTTGGATCCTGATGCTGGGAACACTGCCACCAGCCAGGCCAACCTGGATCCCACATCGGGGCCAGCCTCTGGTCTGAACACCAAAGCGCGATCCACAGGACCAAGATCTGCTACCACTGAAGTCATGTGAAAGCGCACAGCACAGGCCCCGAGCATGGTGATGGCAGTCACCTGGCAATAAGACAAATGCCGCCCCAGGTGGCACCCTCAGAGACCACACTCGGGAGGGAAAGGCAGCTATGAAAGGCTGTATTTCAATACAGGGTCTCATTAGCTTCAAATTATATCATCGCTGGTGTTAAACCAAACAGAGAGACAAAGAAAACATGGAGAAGAAAGCATCCATGTTCCCCCAGAAGGTCCCATAAAAAGCAAAGCCAATAAGCAAACTGTGGTAGCTCCTTCCATTCCGGGTCCCGAATTCTACCCTGTACAAGGTGTGGGGTTACTCTGCGCTGACCATTGAGCCAACCAAACACGACCCAGGCCAGCCATTAATCCAGAAGCCCGAGCAACCCCAGCCTTCTGCACACACTCGGGCGAGCCTCTGAGGGCCAGCAGGACCCTCTGCCTGGCACACAGGGTTCATGGTGCTGCCAGCACAGAAAGCCGAGAGCTCTCTGTGCCCCTTGGTTGGGGCAGAGCAGCATTAGTGCAAACCTTGAAGTCAGTGCCAGGGCAGACTTGTTCTGGGCAGTTCCATGAGCCTGCCCTGGGCTCATTTCTCCCTTTCTTCTTCCTCCCAGGAGAAAAGGAGATCCTGCCCCTCT
Organism: Myotis nattereri; assembly: GCF_964212035.1. NCBI lineage: Eukaryota > Metazoa > Chordata > Mammalia > Chiroptera > Vespertilionidae > Myotis > Myotis nattereri. The sequence goes on along the minus strand of NC_138078.1, from coordinate 153,618,473 downwards.
GCCTCCGAGAGGTTCCCAGGACTCCAGGAAAATGTGACCTTCCTGTGCCCTCGCGCTTGAGTTGCTCCCCAGAAAGAAGGGGCCAGCCTGAAATCTCCCCCTGGCCTCTTCCCAGCAGCCTGGCAGGCACCTCCCTGCACGATTTGGACCATTTGACTTTCTTCTTGCAGAATCCAGAGTTTCCCATCTTTTGTTTAATTCATGAGGAGCTGGTGACTGGTGGACCTCTCCAAGGAGGTCAAAGGCAGAGGGGAAGGGCTCCCCAGTAGGTGTGTCAGGACTCCAGAAAAGGGAGACATTTGATTATCCAGGAAAGGAAAATCCTGCATTTTGGGCAGTGATTAAAGATGGAATATTCTGTGTCTACCAGGATTCAGGAGGAGGAAAGAGAGGGGTTCTTTATTTTTGTAAATGCCACCCAGTGCAGAAGGGGGCAAGTCACATTTTAAAATTCAATATCAAGGTCGGAGGAGCCTGAGGCAGGCAGCCTGGTCTTAGAGTCAGGTCTTCTCCAGGGGCCACCGCAGCTCCCTCTTTTCCAACCCCTCTCCCAGTTCTTCCAGGGGCCCAGAAGCAAAAGAACCCATTTATTCCCTCATTCATTCACTCAATACTTACAGAGAAGCTACTCAGTGCCAGGCATTGAAAATCTAGCAAGAAGGAGTTGTGCAAAGACTCCTAAATAAACATACGATTATTCTGGAAAGGTAGAAGGCACTATGAGCCCTAAGAAGGGAATGTGACCCAGTTGGGGGGTAAGGAAACTACTCCCCAAGGAACTCATTTCCTTGTTAAGATCTGAGGGCTGTGGAAGAGTTAACTGGGTGCAAGAGGTGGCAAGAGCATTCCGGGCACGCTGTGGGACTCCTGGGTAATGGATGCAGGTAACAATTACCAACGCCAAAGGAGAGCCATCATGGGAGGAGGAAAACCATGTGGATACAACAGCCTCTGGATCAAGTTCAAGGCACCACCCATGATGATGTACCCTCCCACCCTCAACCCCAGTGCACTCGGATCTGATTAATACTCTAGCTCTAACTACCCAATTTACAGGCACTAGAGGTGACAGAGGAACATGGTATGAAATCACAAGGATGGAATCAAGAAAAACAGAGAAATTCCACAAGACAAACACCTGGTTTCCTTCAACAAATAAACTGTAAGAGGAAAGAAAGGGCATGAACTTCTAGATATTTGCTCTGTGTGGCCCTTCTTTGGATGCCAATTGAAACAAGCCCATAAAAAAGTATCACACTTATGAAGCAATTGGAAATCGCAACACTTACTGGATGTTTAATACTATAACAAACTGCTAAAGTTTTTAGATGCCACAATGGTATTCAGTTATATTTTTCAGTCCCTTTCTTTTAGCAATAGATACTAAAATATTTAGAGATAAAATGATGTCATACTACATTTTGCTTCAAAATAACATGGTGGAGGGGAGGGGAGGGGGGATTACTAGTGAGTAAAGCAGATTACCCAAGTTGGTAGCTGTGACAGCTAGGTGTTGGGGGCAGACAGACTCATTATACTATTCTCTGACTTTTTAAAATATTTTTATTGATTTCAGAGAGGAAGGGGGAGAGAAAGAGAGAGAGAGAGGAACATCAATAATGAGAGAGAATCATGGATCAGCTGCCTCCTGCACGCCCCACACTGGGGATTGAGCCTGCACCCTGGGCAAGTGTCCTTGACTGGAATCGAACCCGGGACCCTTCAGTCCACAAGCTAACGCTCTATCCATGGAGCCAAACCAGCCAGGGCTCTGACTTTTTGTATAAGCTTGAAATTTCCATAATTCAAAGTTGCTTTAGAGGCATGCTGTGCAAAGTTTACAGCATAAACAAAGACCCCCCAAAGCAGGAAAAAGCCTTCATAGTCCTTCATAGTCCGGTGTGCTGGGGGCCAGAATGCCTGGGGATTAGTGGGGAAGAGACGGTGTCCTGGTGAGGCTGGAGGAGGAGAGGGCTAGAAAGTATAGGGCCTTGGGGCTAAAGCTCACCCCATTGGGCCTTATAGGGAGCTCCTTTGATCCTCTGGGTGAATGTAGTCCAGGTAAGCTAACTGCCCTCTTGCAGACCAGAGGAGGAGGGTGGAAGCACTGAAGGGGCACACACAGTCTATAAGTACTTCCTGAACAGTTGATAAAGAGGTCCCTCTTGCAGGTAGCCCAGTCACTCTAGATAATTTCTAAATTGGGAGGCAAGTCATGCCAAGTAAAATGTATTCCAGTCTTAGAAGAAAAGGGAAAGCAAAGATGTGGAAACACGAGGTTTCCTGTGACTGCTATAACAAATGACCACCAACTGGATGTCTTAAAACAACAGAAATGTGTTCTCTCGTAGTCCTGGAGGCTAGAAATCTGAAATCAATTCAGATTTGTTGGCAGAACCCTGCTCTCTCAGGACTCCAGGGAAGAATCCTTCCTTGTCTCTTCCAGGTCGTGGTAGTTTGCCAGCAATCCTTGGGGGTCCTTGGCTTGTAGGTGCATCGCTCCAATCTCTGCCTCAGTTTTTGCATGACCTTCTTCTTTCTGTGTGTCTCCAAATAGCCTCTTTATAAGGACACAAGTCATTGGATATGGGGGCCACCCTAATCCAGTATTATCTCATTTTAACTAATTATATCTGCAAAGATCCTACTTCCAAATAAAGTAATATTTACAAGTAATGGAAGTTAGGACTTCAACACAAATTTGAGGGGACACAATTCAGCCCACAGCACACCACTTACAAGTAGACCCTGGACATAAATGGGTCCATCTGAATCTGCTACAGACCCCTCAGGGTCATTACCCTTCCCAAAGTCACAGGGTCCTGGAGCCCTGGATTGTGGAGCTAAATCAGCCCTGCAGAATGTCTGATCCAGTCACAGTCCTTGGGGGACCCCAATCTCCATTAAGAATCTGATGACAGTCCTGGCCAGTGTGGCTCAGTTGGTTGAGCGTCATCCCATACACCAAGAGGATTTGCTCTTGGTTCTGCTGACCCATTACCCAGTTGCTGCAGCATGGCTTGAACAATCTGGAATGAACTAGGCCTGTGGCCACACCTAAGAAGATGCCGGCTTCTTAGTCACATCATCTCTACCTCTGAGCCTTTCAGTGCCTGGCTGAGCTGCCTGAATTGAAAGAGACCCAGCAAGACTGTTGATGAATGTGATCACTTTACCACAAGTTTAAAAATGTAGTTACTGTGGTTGAGCATTGTTTAGAATCTGTCTCTGGTAATTTGCCTCCTACATGTGTACATGCAAGATCAGTTGCCAAATCCTGTTGATGATACCTCCCCAATCTCTCTCTCCCCCATCTGTCGCTCCTTCTTCCTTCCCACTTTCCCAGTTCAGAGCTCCACCTGGACCACAGCCAAAGGCCCCTCATGTGTCCCTATCCCCTGAGTCTCCTTGCCCCAATCCATCTGACTCTCTGCCTACTATTAACTCCAGCTACTTCAGTGAAGGAGAAGCTGTTGGCGCCTCATCTGTATTCCTCCCGACTTTCCGATTTGGTGTGTTCCTGCAAACTTCTGATTGCTGATATCTGTATCTCTGTTCCTCGGGGTTTTTTTCCAGAACCACAAGTTGAAAGAGCCAAGGAATTAGTATCCCCAGAAAATAACCCTCAGGCAACAATGGAAGGGAAGCAGATGGATAAGTGCCCCAGCTCCCTGTCCCTCAGTTGAGATAAGTTTGAGGTGTGAGTCCCATGCCATCTCCCAGAGGTCCCGGTGGGATTAGGTGCCAGTTGCCCACAGTGGGAACATGCTCGATGTCACCCTTTATTTTTGCTTTCCTTTCCCCATCTCACTTCTCCACTTCCCTGCCAGTGTTTCCTAGAACCATCTTCCAAATAAGAACTTGTCTTCGAACCCATCTGCTACTGGGGAACCCAAACCAGAAAATGTCTCTCCACGCTCTTTTTAGCCCGCTGGCCAAGGCCTTCATCCACTCAAACTCCATTTTTCCTTCTTCCCCATGACACACAAGTCAAAGAGCGCTGCCTACATATCTCCTGCTTTCACATTCCCATGCCCTTCATAAGCTATCTCTTTTATGTAGACTCTTGCCCTCCTTTTTTTTACCATGTTCCTTCTAACCTATAAAAATCAGTTCAGAAGTACATATGAAACAAAATGGGAAGAATGTTGATAAATGTTCAAGCCAAGCACAGGTACCTGAGGCCATTATACTATTCTGTTAACTTTTCATATGTGTAACATTTTGCATAATAAGAGCTAAAAACCAAAATCAATTCATATGTGTGATTGACATTGATGGTGTCCTACCCATATGCTCTCATATGGCTTCTCATGGAAACCACCTACCCCTCTCTATTAAAGGGTGTTCTCTAATGTTGGAGCATGCTCATAAATAATGTAGGGCTGGTTAGGGGTACGGGAAAATTAAGCCTCCCCAAAGCAGCTCTCCACCATGAGTACAGGCAGTTACTGGATAAATACTATGGCTTCCTCACCCTCAGTGTGATCATTCCAAGAGTGTTCCTTTCTGACTCCTCACTTCCCCATTGGTGTTGCCTGAGATTTCCTCCCAAATAAAGTCTTTCCATATAAATCCTAGTCTCAGGGTCTCTTTAAGGAAGCCGATCTAAGACAACAGGTCAGCTCTGAACCTCTGGAGCATGTTTTCTGGGCTTTGGAAGACTCAGGACAGATTCCTTCTTGAAAATGTTTGGAAGTATGGCAGGATGAAACCTATTAAAGAAATTAACAGATTGGAGCTTTCAAACCATGAGATCAGGGCTTCACAAAAATCAATGTGCTATTAATTCTGGTTGAACCCAGACTCAGAGTCCATTCTGTGTATACTATCCGCCCTAAGAGAGGCGAAGTCACTGTGTCAGCCACTGTCTTATGGCCTGCCTTGCTAATTGGCTAAATGTGGAGACCTGCCCCAAGAAGGTTTATTTTCAGCAGCCTGCAAAGTGTGTGTGTGGGCGGGGGTGGGGGGCCGGGGGGGGGGGGACAAGTGGGAAGTATGCAAGGTCTGCTTAGAAGAGACTAGACAGGGGTGAGGAATGGGAGGGATCCCAAGACTAACAGAATGGCAGAACCTCTGCTGAGAGTGCTTCTTGGAGGCTGGAGCCTGAACCCTAAACTCCATGGCCCTGAGAGCCTCGAACTATATGTTCACCAAACTATTTATTTACCAATTAAGTAGACAGGAGGACCACATTTCCCAGAAACCTTTGCAGGTAGGTGGGGCCAATGACTGGGATCTGGGCATGAGCATTAAAATGTGGGCAGACTGAAACCTGATGCCTCTAAAACTTTCTACACAGTACTATATGTTCTTGCTGGTCCCTCCTCTGCAACTGGAAGGAAAGGGTCCAATGGAGAACTCCAAGGTTCTAGAAGATGGAAAAACCAAAAGATGAAAGGAGCCTGGGTTCCTAAACCTCCTCGTGGAAAACTGTGCCAAACACCTGCAGGTTTTTAGGCGCCAATATTTGAGGGTTATTTGTTACAGCAGCTAACGTTCCCTGGCTAGTACACATTTACATTATCTTAATTGTACCTCAAAATAACTATTGGAGGGAGGGCAAAATGGACAATGTTGACCTTCCACTTTATATTTTATGTCTATATTCATAATTAACGTATTAATGGTTCTGTCATGTCCTCCATAAACTTAACATAGCTCTGTACACATTGTACATGCCCCATCATCATTTATTGGGTAAACACAGTAATACTCGCTGACATTTACTGAGCCAATACTATGAATTCTCTATGTTTTAAAGTATCTAATCCATACAATAATACCATGAGGTAGTTATTATTATTACCTGCAGCGTAAGAAATTGAGAATCATGAAGGTTAAGTGATGTTCCCAGGGCCACACAGCCAGAAAGTGGCAGATTGGAGATAGAAGCCACAGCTGTCTGGCTCCCACCCCTACTACCTCTCCCTGAGTACATCTCACATATCTATGTCACCATACACCCTCCGCCCAATGTTCAGGATCCGTGAAAATAAAAGTAACCCCCCAACCCATGTTCTTACTGCCCACTTTCCCTGAAGAGGGCTTTGAGTTTATCTGAGCAGAATGGGCCACCAGGCCTGAGGCCTTTCCCTTCCCAGGCACCAGGCGTAGCACACAGGCCTCCCCAGCCCAGGTGACCCCAACCCTCCAGCAGCTACAACAGGCAGCCTTCCCAGCATGCCTCATCTGGCCAGGCAGCTCCAGCTGCCTTCTGCACCCTCCACGTTACCTAGGTCTGTAGAGGAGCCCCCACAGGCGCACGAGTATGGTCCCTGGATGCTTATCCACCACCACCCACACCCTTCCGAAGCCAGCTCTGCATTTTGCTATGGTGATAACATAAACCCATCAAGAGGACATGAGTGTGTGTGTGTGTGTGTGTGTGTGTGTGTGTGTGTGTGTGTGTAGATTTGCTTGGAAACACCAACCCCTCACCAAAGATGTTCCCAGCCCTCATTTGTACACACAGTCTTTAAACATCAAAGTGTTTGTTAAGCGTAAATATTTTTATTCGCTCCCCTCCTTCTCCTCCTTCTCCTCTTCTATCCTGGCTCCAAGCTCAGCAGATGCCAGGAGACCCTCTGACTCACAGCCAGCAGGGATGGTTTTGGGAAAGGGCATTTCCCAGGTCCCAGCGGGCAGCCAGCAGCTGTGCCTGACAGCCTCCTGGGATCAGGACTGGCTCCCAGCAGCAGTCTCCTCTCTTGGCGCCTGTTTCCATAGGAACTGGCAGGCCTGGGATTGGCGGCTGGGGGAGCGTTACCCACGCTGACTGCTTTTCAAGTGGTCCCTGCATGTACCTCCTCTTGCCTCCTTCCCTGTGCTCAGGCCTGCCCTGGAAGGACCTGGGAAAATGCCCACGTATCAGGGAACTGCAAGGCTCCCCCGAGCCCTTGAAGTCTGGTGCACCGAGTCTGAGACAACACCTTGCTTAGAGCATTTGTTACACCACCCCCCCCCCAAGTCCCCTACCTTCCTCCACTGGATATTCAACACTGTGCCCAGTTTAGCTTTTCCACAGGGCCCAGCAGTCTGGTGCAAGACTCAGAGCCAATCCAGAGAGCCCATCGAGGCCATGCTAGGAGGAGGCACCAAGCCACGTGGGGCAGCCACTCATTCCCATCCAGGAAAACCCTCTTATTAAGCGTCTCTCTGCTCCACGGTTTCCTCTGCCCTGCAGGTCAAATTGTACTCTGCCTCCTCATTTCCCCGCCAACCCTGTGCTGTGCATCTCTCATTATTCAACAGGAGCCGGCAAACAGAGGGTCTTTCTGGGTCTCCCAAGCCAGCACGATGATGGCTCTACCAGAGATAATTGAGAATGAGCACATGCATTGCTGACTGGCTCCCAAGGCTAACTCCCGCTGCCAGTGGCTCTCCTGTGCCCCTGTCTGAGAAGCCACCTCAGGGGGGATGTGTTTGGATGCTGTTCCAGGTTCTGGCTGTCGCCTTTGAACCCTAGACTCCCGTTGTAGGACTTCTTGCCATTATCAAGCTGGCCCACAGCCTCCTTTGGCCTCCCCACAGATGGGACGTTCTGAGGTTGGGGGGGGGGGGGGGTTGACCGGAGCTCTGCGAAGTTCAAAGGGGGCTCTGGAAGAAACCAGGGCTTTGCTGATGGGCTTGCAGAGTCTGAAAGCGCCTGCTCAGAGCCAGAGGTTGAAATGCCAGCCCATCAGCAAGAACTAAACAGCTCTTAAAGCAGGAGGACATTCAGAACTATTGATCAAGGATACACGGGCTACATCTATAATTAGACCCAGAAAGCTGCTTGCACATCAGAAAGAGAGCAAGAAAGACATGACCGTGGCTTCGCTGAAGCCAGATACGCATCAGGATTGCACAAAACAAACAAAAACCCCCTAGCTAAAAATGCCCCACGCTGCTCATTTCTCTCTCTCAAAGGTTCCCTATGAGTCACACGCTTCAGTCCTATCAGAGCAGCCAGATGTTGTAAAAACCCTGCTCACAAGGCAGCAGCGAGCCGGCTCTAGGGGTCAGACCCAGCTGCCCTCCCAGATCCGCGGTGGCGTGCCCTCAGCCCAGCGCAGCCCAGCAGCTGGTGCCCTGGAAACCCCAGCAGCAAAGTTCCCATTGAGAAGTTCCGTCTGCCCTTTGCATGAGCAGAAGCGGCAGGAACAGGCTCTGTTTCTGGATCCTGGGCGGCATTCATTCGTTCTTTTGTGTAATGAATCCGGTTTGGGAACTGCAGCTGAATCTGGAGGGGCAGAGTCCATTAGAAAGAAATACTGTTTGTTGGGGCGCTGGAAGGCTGGTGGCAAATTGCCCTTCCTAAGTGCTGTTTTTTGAAAACTCATTCCTACGGTAGGAAAATAAGGCAGATTTCAAACACTTAAGAGATCATTTTCAGAATGGTCTAGATGCGCGCTGGTGTGCTGGTACATTTGCCTCTCATTGTTTTTTAATCACTATTTTGTCAAGTTTAATTGCTGCCACGCTAACAACCCAAACGGGAGTGAAACAAAATAGGGGATATCTATCATTGGTGAGAGCATTTTGATGGAAACTATATCCATTTGCATCTTCGCCACCAAATTAGGAAAAGAGAAAAGAGAAAAGGTTGTCTCCACGTGGCCCACAGAATCGTTTTCCTAGGTCTGGGTGGGGAAATCCCCAGCAGCAGGCGAGCCGGGCGGCCTCCTGCACATCAGCTCGGCTTTGAACTCGATCCGGGGGTGTCTAGCCTGGATATTCCTTCTAGGGATATTATCAATTCTTACACGTTCTGCCGGATGGTGAGAGCCTCGAAGGCAGAGAGAGACCTTGCCTTAATTATGTACGTGTTCCCCGGGGTCTGTTCCCAATTTTCCTTTTGCATCTTGTCACTCATTCAGAGCGCCTTCGGGGAAGGACTCTGCCCAGCTGCCCTTAGTGGGGTGAGCTGACAGCCTCCAGCTGTTCGCCTCAGCAGGGTCAGCCTCAGCTTTTGAGCTGGGGTCACGGCTTTCTTGGGTGGCCCCAGCCAAAGGCTGAGCAAAGCGCTGGTCTTTTTGCCCAACTCAGGCCTGCTCTAATGGGCACCCTATGCTGGGGGCTCCCACTGGGCAGGCAGAGATTTTGCAGATCAGCACTGCTGCCTGCCATTTCCCCCTGCCTGGTCCTGCTTCCGCCCGTCTCCTTTCACAGGTGTTACTCCTGTGTAATTATTTCGTGCGCGATTACATGTAGTTCTTCTCAGAAGTCACTCAAGGATGAAATCAGCTCTCACAATCACTAACTGGATCTCGGCAGCTGCTTCCTGAAGAACCCAACCCTGAGACCGATCTTGTTCCCACAAGATGGTTTTTTAGAGCTCAGCTTCTGGCTGCCTTTGGTGACTAGTTAATGCAAATATATTAGGTGCTTTGCTGGGTACCAGGAACAGTAGGGGGTTTTAGCAACCAAGGCAGGGTGGCAGGCCAGCTGTACTGAATGATTGGGGGTGCAACCAGGTGTGCAGCTGGGCAGCTCTTTAGGGAGTTTCTGGAATGGTCAGTGCAGGGCTTACTTCTGGCAACTTGGTGAAGAAACACAAAGAACCTGCAGTCCACAGGCTCAGCTCTAGGAAGCGGATTTCGGAATGAGAGATTGTGTCCCTCAAGTTGGGGCTTGTTATCACTTGAAGGTTTACCAAGCCCTTGGCTTCTCAAGTAGCCTGCCTATCAGCTCCTTGAAGGAAAAGATACACCTGTCTTGCTCACCACTCTATCTCCAGGGTCTACAACTGTTCATAGTATACTAGAGGCCTGGTGCACGAAATTCGTGCATGGGGTGGGGGGTCCCTAGCCCGGCCTGCAATGACGCCAGCGTCCCTCGCCCCAGCTGCCAGCCCGAGGCCCCTCCCCTCCCTTCGTGCGGCTGGGGCGCAAATGCTGGGCTCACATTGCCAGGGTGACGCCGCCAGCGTTCCGCCCCAGCCACTATGGGTGCCGCCATCTTTGTCGCAGAGTGCTGGTTAATTTACATATTACTCAGTGAATGAATGAGTGAATGAATGAATCTATGGGCCTTATACATATATTATGTTTGTTATCGCACCAATGCTCCCTCATCATCTTGAGGATTAAGTTCTATCCCTTCACATGGTAAACAAGAATATTCCAATTCTAGCCTCTACATACCCTTCCTCCAGCCATAACTCATAGAATTTGCAAAGCTTGTAGTCCCCACTTGGCCTCACTTAGTAATGGCTGCCTCCCCTACAACTTCTGTGGCAGACCAATGCCTACTCATTCTGAGAAGACATCCCTATGCCTTCTCATCTGTCCTCTGCCCCTACCCTCTGATTACCAAGGGCATTGCCAGTGTGAGACATTTCAATCCCAGGGCAGATCTTGGCGGAGAGCCCTCATTAGCACCATCTCTCATGCAATGCAGTAATAATACTTCATACTTTGATATGGAATTTACTATATTCTAGGCACCAGACACTTTATATATGTTAAATAATTGGAGCCCTAAACCATTATTCTTACCTTCACTTTGCAGATAAGAAAGCTACAGCACAAAGGTGTTAAGTAACTTGCCCAAAGTACACAGCTACTAAACAGTAAAATTGGGATTTGTGCGCAGGCAATGTGCCTTCAAAGTTTATGCTACGACCAGGTACATCATCTCCCTACTGGTGTGGCTGGTGGCTGCACTGAGGGTGGCTTAATGGAAGAGACTCTGCCCAAGCAGGGGTAGTTGAGGTAAAACCAGTACTTGCAATTGTGGCCTCTGGCTGGCCAGGCCTTGACTGTCTTCCACCTGCTGGGCCTCATGCTGGCTATGTACACCTGGCACCTTATCTACCATCAAACCTAAGCCACCCACTGACACCTTTTGCCCTTACCAAGAAGAGGCCAAAGATCAAAGATGGGAAGAGTGTGGCCAAGGACACAAGCCTCCACACTCCCTAGCTGGTGGCCTCAAGCCTCCCCTTCTGCTGAGGGGCACTGGTGTGAATGCAGTCAGTGGGGAGCGCCTGCTGGGTGTCCGCCATGGGGCCAAGCACATTTTGTTCTCACTGCAACCCTGTGAGGTGAATGTTCTTATGATTCTCTTTATCTCACAGGATTGCTTTTAGGAAGTGGCAGGGCTGCAGTTTGAGCTGAGGCAGGTGTGACTCCAGGGCACAGATGTTAGCCACTGTGCTCTACCAACAGGAGTGACAAGTGGCCTCCCCACTGCCTTGGTCAGGCCAAGCCCTACCCCTCCTCCCTCATCTCACTCCCATCTCCCTTCACACCTTTTCCACCCTCATTTCCCTTTGCTCAGTCCCTCTTGTTGCTCTCTCAGCCCTCTCTTGTCCCTCTCTTGTCCCCATGCCCATCCCACTGCATTTGGGTGTCCTCTGCTGACTTTGGAGTCCCAGCTGGAGGCTACACTGAGCAGCTCCCCTCAGCCTAGATACTGCGCAGCCTCCCTCCCCTAAGTGACGGCTGACTGGCACTGCTGCCCTGATGTACAGCACTGCTGTGACAGCTTAGCGGGCAGACACACGCTAGCCTGTGTGCTGTGAAGTGCTAACCTCTGCCCCCAGCTGAAAAAAGAAGTAACATCTTTTGGCTCTTCTGCATTTGGGGGCATGTTCCTCCCAAGGCCTCAGAGCAATTTCTTTTGTAGAATTTTGCAGATTTCATTCATTTTTTCCAGACGCAGGTGATGAGGCTAACTGCCACGGGCCAGGTATCCTGGGAGCTCACAGGAAATTGCAAGTTCTGCTCAGATGTGCTGGTTCAACCCAGAATCAGGTTGGTGAAGACCAACACCCATAAAACCACGAGAAGGCAACATAAAGGCGTACAAGGTGCTTCAATAGGGGAAAGCCTCTATAGCAGTCCTTGTTGACACCCTGCCCCATATCCCCTCCAGACACCGGAGTTCCCCTGCAGCCATGGGGGACAGTGCTCACCCTAACAGCTTCCCACCTCAACTGTCTGCCTCTCTCAGTTACTTTTTTGGGGGGATTCCTCCAGAGTCAGGCTCAAAGTAGGCTACATAATTTGTGAGGTGCAATGCATAATGAAAATGTGGAACCCCTTCTTCAAAAAGCTTTTTCCTCTCTTCTGTGCCCTCTTTCTCTGTCAACCTGTTATGGCAGTTTTTATTTGCTCTTTATGTTGCATTCCCTCTGTCAGGGGGGTTAGTCTCAGGACAAGCACAGATCCTCATGGGAGCCCTGCCTCACTACTTGGTACAGGCCCAACTGAAGGGATAGCAGCAGCCGTGACAGGGTGGGGCAATGGAGTAGGCAGCAAAGAACAGATTCGGGGGGTTGGGAGGCGCTTGAGGTAGGACCACAGTAAACTCATGCTCCATTGTCCTGTCAAACTTCACTGAGATAACGCAATTTTAAAGATAGAATTACTAAGAACTGTAAGATGGTGACAGCAAGGCATTAAACCCAAGTGCAAGGCCCCCTTCTGCACTACTCACATCACCATGCTCATCCCGAAAGTGGGAGGAAATTAAGAGCACTGGTGGCAGCCAATGGGAGCAAGAGCCAGTGAATAGCTGTCGACTTGTTCTTCAGTGGAACAATTCTGAGAGATGTCCTCCATGTTCTATTCAGAGGGTGCCAATGGGTTGGAGCCCAGCTGCCCACAGCAACAACTTGCTCACTAATGCACCCTTTATTGGCTTGTCTCCCTATCCTCACTGGTGCTCCCACAACCTGTACCCATTGCCCTTATTTTAATGTCTTCTTTGGAGGGCACCCCCAAACCAAGTCCGCCAAAAGTCTAAAGTGGAAGATCCTTCCTTGCCCTTGTAGCTTCTAGCAGCCTTAAGTGTTTCTTGACTTGTAAATACATCACTTTATTAATTTTTTAATCCTCACCTGAGGATATGTTTATTGATTTTAGAGAGAGGAAAGGGGAGAAAGAGAAACATTGATGCGAGAGAAACATTGACCAGCCACCTCTTGCATGCTCCCCAATCAGGGACCAAATCCAAAATCTAGGTATGTGCCCTGAACAGGAATAGAACCCACAACTTTTCTGTGCAAACAACGGAGCCACACCAACCAAGCTGATGCATCATTTTAATCTCTCCCTCATCATCACATGGCCATCCTCTCCCTGTGTGCTTCTGTGTCTGTCCTCTTACAGAGACACTAATCATATTGGATTAGGGGACCATCCTACTCCAGTATGACCTCATCATAACTTAATTAGCATCAGCCATAACCCTGTTTCCAAGTAAGGTCACATTCTGAGATATTGGGGCTAGGACTTCAACATCTTTTGGGGGACCTAATTCAACCCATAACAGGAATTCATTTTTAAAAATCTTCATGAAAGAGGACAACTTGACCTAAGTCTCAAACTTTATTGTGCAAATGAGTCACCAAGCAAACCTTTCTTTTTCTTGCTCATGGGTCTACAGATCATCTGGGGAAACTCTGTTTCAGGCCCCTCAGTGGGTTTGGGATGGCTTCCAATGCGGGCGCTCCCCACTGACTGCATTCACACCAGTGCTCCTCTACTCCTTCTCCTTGGACTAGTGGCTACTTGGGATATACAGATAGCAGAAGTGCAGAGTCTGAGCAGAAACACAGAACTGCTGTTCTGTCACTCCTGCCTACATTCCATTGGACAAAGTAGGTCATATGGCTAACATCAGCATTAGGAGATAGGGGAGGACATGCTGCCTAATTTTGTGAGAAGTGCTGAAAAGTCATAGTACAGCCTGCTGCTTTAAAGACTGATCCCCTCAGCCCTAGCTGGTTTGGCTCAGTGGATAGAGCATCAGCCTGCAGACTGAAGGGTTCCAGGTTCGATTCCGGTCAAGGGCACATGCCTGGGTTATGGGCTCAATTCCCAGTAGGGGGCATGCAGGAGGCAGCCTATCAATGATTCTCTCATCATTGATGTTTCTCTCTCTCCCTCTCTTTTCCTCTCTGAAAGCAATGAAAATATTTTAAAAAATAAAATAAAACAAAGACTGATCCCCTCGACTCTCCTGACCCCTGTGACGGTAACTTGCTCAGTGAGTATCATATCAAGTGCACATTTTTCATTGATTTTTTCCCCATCTTTGCTATATTTTGCATTAAATTTGGAATTAACTAAACACTTTTATTCCTGAAATGCAGTGTAAAATGTATAATGCATATTACTTATGAAGCAGATCAACTAAAGAGCCACATTAGAGAGTAATTACTAATGAGAAAATTCCTCATTAAGTTGTGTAATAATAACTAATGATAACTATTAAGATCATCTTGTCCATTTTAGTAAAATTTTGTACTATTTTAGTCTAAGGATGTGTTAGTTTAGGGTTACTTCTCATTGGCTCAAATTAGAGTTACCCTACAAGAGGTTTTCCAAGAACATCATCTATACATACAAAGAGGTAATATGCAAATTAGGCTGGGACGCCATAATGGATCATAACCAGACTGGAGGAGGTTGCGTGCGCATGTGAGGCCCGGAGCGGAGATGGAGACAGACACAGGGGGGCCTGCCTGAACCGGCACGGCACGGTGGCTCCAGCAGCCCGAAGTGGACACAGGCAGGGGTACCAGGGAAGCCTTGGGTGGAAATCAGGCATGGGTCCCGGCTGCCTGCGGCGCGGGTCCAGCCTGACTCCCATGGCAGCTGGCCGGGTGCTTCCTTGCAGGATTTCAATCGCGTGCTGGGCCTCTAGTTCTTTCATAAGACAAAGGAAGGCAGTACAAGTGGCTGGGACAGGAAAAGGGGAGTTGTCTGGGAAACGGCCAGAAGCACAAATAGGTTCATCCCTGCTCACACATTGTAACTGGAACAAGCTCCTCCCTGACCCCACCCTGGGGTGGAAAGAAGACAACTTGCTCTTTCTCTATCAGGTTTCCCCCACTTTCCTACCTGCCTGCCCCCAGCACATACAGATTAGAACACCCCCTCCCCGCCAGTCCTGCACTTAAACAGTCTCTCTTGAGTCCAAGTGAGTGCCAGGGCCTGGGGAGAGCACCAGGAGTTTTGAAGTCCTTTGTTATTGAGACAGTTTGATGGATTGGTGTCAGGCAGCTGCCAAGAGGCATGATAACTAACACAGTAGTTAAAGGTTATGGTGGCTAAAGGCTTTGGGGTCAAATACAGTTGAGTTCCATTCCTGGCTCCACCATTTACTTACTAGGGGCTTATAACAAGTTGTTCAACTCTTTGGGCCTCAGTTTCCCCATCTGTAAAGTGTGAATAATAACACCCACACATACACACACATGCCGTTGTCAACATGCAATGTGGTGCACTTTGGAAAGAGCTTGGCCCTAACCCTGGCCCTTGACATTCATTCAATAGATAAAAGTCAGTGTGGGTCCACAATCCCTTGCCCCAACTACAGGGACAAATAGGTTTCAGAATTGTAAATGTTTTCGATTTTAGGAAGGTCATACTGTGCACTTATCATACAGTACAGGAAAGCCCATGCCCCACAATGCAACACGTTAACATTTCTGCAGCGAAGTGTATGAATATTCACAAGTCCCTGTGATTAAATAAGGCCTTAAATAGCCTCACACCGGTCAGGCCAGGTTTTGCCATCAAATGAGTTTCTGCCAAACCTTTTTCAGGGCTTTGGGACTTTAGTACTATGGGTGGATGAATATATTAGTAAATTACAAGCATTCAGACTGCAAGCGAGAGGAAGGAGGCTGCCTTATAGGGGCGGGGGTGGGAAGGGTGGGTGGCGTCGCACACAGGCCTCTTCTGTTTGGGGCTTGACCACCACCCTTCTGGGCACAGAGGGAGAGCGAAAGCAGATGGGAGACTGGCCACCAGGCGGAGGGCGGTGGGAAAGGAGGACGGGCTGTTCCTGCATTTTGAGTAGCATCGTTCTGCTCCTCTGGGGCCTAGAAGACATTCATTCCCAGACCCCCTCTATCAGCCACTGAATCGCTGAATAAATGGATGCCAGGCAATGAATAAATAAGCAAACAGAGGGGAGAGAGCGCAGCTGAGTTCTGCACCCTAAGAGAGGAGATGGTGCAGGCACCCCTAGTACCAGCCATCTAGAAGGATCACTGGTGACCCCCCTGACAGGAGGTCCTGGTCAAGGTGAGCATTCACCTGGCCAACAGCCATGGGGCAGAAAGGAGCAGAGCTGGGCTGAGCCACAGGAAACTGGCTGAGGGCAATGATTTGGCCCTTTAGTCCAGGAGTTTCACAAGCCCCAGGAACCAAATCATTCCATTATCCTGGGTTTTGGTCCCAGGTTCCAGATAGCAGCCTCTGCTCCATCGTTAGTAGCGATAGTGTGCGTGTGTGTGTGTGTGTGTGTGTGTGTGTGGTGTTCCCATGTAACAACAGAGACACACGGGAAAAGAAAACAATGGTTTTCTCCTAGCCCTGAAGGGAGCAGACCCGGTGTTCTGGAGCTGAGCTGAGGGAGAGAGAGCCGCACGCTTTCCTCCCCGTGTCTTTTCTTATTTTGCATTTCTCATTACATCCGCATGTCACGGGGCTGCTGGCTGATTTATAATTTATTGGTTTAGTGTCTCGCGGCAGGGAAAGGATGCTACGCTATATTTTTCAGGGACACTCAATTCAACTTTGGTGAAGCAGCCAGGGCCACAGCTGCGAGGGGCACAGAAGAAGGATGTGCGAGAGGAGGCGGCCAGGGAGCCCGGTGCGGCCGTGTCGGTCCTGGCTAAATGCTGGCCGCCATCAGAGACGCTGCTCCCGTGGAGGTTTTGTTGAAACGGAGGTTTTCTAATCTGATTTGGGAAATAGCGTCTCAAGCAGGAACGTGAACACGCAGCTACAATGCACGGCACTGGGCTCCGAGGACCTGCTGCGGTCCTGCCTTCGTGGGTTTCCCACGGCAAACCCTGAGACAAAGATTCATGTGAAAGAGATTTCATTAAGAAATTCCGCCAGCACCCTAACGGGTTTGACTCAGTGGACAGAGCATCGGAATGAAGGGTTGCAGACTGCACGGTGGCAGGCTCTATCCCCGGCCCTGGTTGGGGGCCTGTGCAGGAGGCAACCAATCAATGTGTCTCTCTCACATTGATGTTTCTCTCTGTGTGTCTCTCCCCCTCCTTTCCACTCTCTCTAAAAATCAATGGGAAAATATCCTCGGGTGAGGATTAACAACAACAACAAAGAAAGAAACCCTGCCAGGAAAGAAGGGGTGTGAGAGTGCAGGTGTGCTAGGGCTGCTGGGGCAAAGTGCCACGTACTGACGACAGGAGGAATCTGTTCTGGGCTCTCCCCTAGCTGTTGGTACTTCGTGGCAATCTGTGGCATTCCTTGGCTTGTAGAAGCATCAGCCCTCTCTCTGTCTTCATGTTCACGTGGTGTTCTCCCTGTGCACCTGTGGACACACTTCCCCTTTTCATAAGGACACCAGTCATATTGGATTAAGGCCCTTCCTCATGAACTCATGTTAATGTGATCACCTCTGTAAAGACCCTATTCCCAATAAGGTCACATTATAACATCAACATTTGAATTGGGGATGAGGGCACCATTCAATCCCGAACCATAAGTGACACAAAGGATGAAAGGAGGCAAGCGAGGGTGCAATGTCAAGCCAGGTCCCATGAGAACTTCGGTTCAACCTCTAAAGGCATTCCTAGGGACAGGAGAAGGAGGTCACCCTCAGAGGTGTCCGACTGGGGAACAAGGAAGCTAGAGTATCGGCTAGAGGAGACCCCCAGAGGGACACCAATTCTCAGGTACCCCCAGCCCTTCTCAAGCACAGATGAGAAGTGCTGGCTGTGGGAATGAGAGCCTCTGGAAGGTGGTATGCACGAAAATGGAAGAAGGGTTTCAAGGGGGCATGGGGAACACGGACAGCATTTGCTGTGAGCCATTAAGTCCCATTTCTACCAGCGGTGACTAATTGCCTCTTTGATATGCTACCTCCTGCAGATGGTGGACACATGCCCACACCAGGGCCTGGGGCGTAGAGGGGGAGACAAAAACAGGGAAATGAGAGGTAAATTCCCAGAAAAGTCTAGATTGATATTGAAAAGCCAGTTGTTGTTTCTGCTAGGTTTCTGTCAGTGGTAGATTTTAATTGCGGGGGGAAGGGGTGGGCAATGTACAAACAGGCAAGGGGACTGGCCATTCTGTGTAAAACAGGGAAAAGGAAATACACTTCAGGAAAAGTGGTAATGATCGACTCTTGGGGTTAGAATCACGGTCTTTGATTGAATAACATGGCAGGGTTTTGATTCAATAGTAATCCGATTTGGGTGGCACACCAATAATAAATTCTCCAGCAAACTGAAAAATTCTGTAGGGTAATGGAAAGCATTCGAACCCCATGGTTTTCATTGAATTAAATATGAAAATGTATCATACAATCGATATTGCAATATTTGATTCAATCAGCATTTCGGGATGGGAACTCTTTTCTCCCATTTGTTTTTATGCTGTCGCAAAATATTTCAATTTGCTTCAGAATTTATTATTGACAAATCACCCTAATGGCGGTTGGGGGTTGGGGGCGGGTAGCTTGTCACAGAGGATTGGCAGCTGAGAGACTCTGGGCCAAAACAGGCCTGGAGAAACAGCGAGGGAACGGGGAATGCTCAGGTGAAATTCCAGAAAGAAGCTGATTATGCACAGCAAGGAAGGAGATGAGGACATTTGTCACTGGAAGAAAAGAGACAGGACAGGTGGCCCTGCCTTTCCTCTGGATAGGAGCTACTCTTGGCAGCAAGGGCCTGCCTTGGGCAAAATTGTGAGGCAAGCACAAGGGCACCCCCACTTTCTCTGCTCTCTGTGACCCTGGCCCTCTAGAAGAAAGGGCTTTCATCTGCCCCCGCAGTATGTGGCCTGGTACCATGTTACAAGAATTAGCTTGGAATCTCAGGAACCTGGGTCTGAGTCTTGGTTCTTCCACTAACTAGCTGTGTGGTCTTGGCTATGTGACTTAACTGCTCTGTGCCTCTCTTTCCTTATTTGTGGAATAGTGGTAAGTTCTTATCTTTTTCATAGAGCAGTTGGAATTATTAAGTGAATGCATATTAAGTAAATGTGTATACCATGCCAATGCTTTAAAAGTAACCAGTAAACAGAAGCTGTCTATATATATAAAAGCCAAGCGACCAGAACAACGGAACGACCAGAACGACCGGAACAACTGGTCACTATGACACATACTATGGCGGCCAACCGGCCCAATCAGGGCCCTGATTGGCTACCCCGCAACCTCCCGCCCCCCCCCGAACCGATTGGCCCCCATCAGGTGGGCGCCCCCCCCCAACCGATTGGCCCCCATCAGGTGGGCTGGCCGGAGCCCACCCATGCACAAATTCATGCATTGGGCCTCTAGTTATAATAATAATTACTATTATCATTGTTGTTATCTACTGCTGTGTAGTCAACTTACACTATAAAACATAGCGGCTTGAAACAATAACAATTCTGCTGGTCAGTTCTTCTGGGCTGGGATCATCTGATCTTGGCTAGGCTCATATAGGTGCTTGTGGTCAGTTAAAAGATCAGCTGGAGGCTAAATAGTACTGAGTGGCCTCACATGTCTGGAGTTTAGCTGCCTGTTGGCAATGGCAGTGAAACCATGTGTTTCTCAGCCCCCAGCAGACTAGCTCAAGGGTGACATGGCAGCTGGAGTCCAGGTGTAGGAAGAGGGCAAGCCTCAACATGCAAACACTGAGTCTCTGCTTGGGGTTAGAATCACAGTCTTGACATGGAATCTAGCCAGGAGTATATTTGCTAATGCCCCCCATTGGCCAGAGAGAGATACAAGGACAGCTCAGATTCAAGGAGTGGGAAAAAGCTTCACCTCCTGATACACGAATACACTTTGAAAGGACATAGATTTGAGGAAGGGAAAAATCTGTAGTCACTTTTGTTTATCATCCCAATTTCTCTCAATGTGCTCTCACTAGCCTAGAACTCCTTGCATTTTTTGTACCAAGCAAGGAAGCTGAAAAGTCTGGTGAGGACGCAGGCTGATATGAAGGTCCCTCTCCCCGCCATGGGGGAAGGGGGATGGTACTGGGGAAGGGATTCTAAGGCAGTGCCAAGCCAAGGTTTTACTCAGAAAACTGTTTGGGTCCTTTTTAGTGCAGAAGAGAAAAAGCAATCCCAGAGTTGCCTACCATCGAGTGGTATATCATAACCTATTCTGGGTCACAGGCCCTTTGAGAATAGATGAAAGTGAAGGATTCTCCCATTCATCCTATCTGCACTAGGGTCCAGCTGTAATGATTTTAGGCTGGACAATTTCTCAAGCAGACGTCAATTTCAGCCCTGCAGATTTCAGGAGCAAGCTCATAGCTGTTTAACTTGGAACCACAGAACTTCCTGACATCCCTTTCAGGAGCAACTTGTGGCAAAATATACCCCTGGCTAGCTTCCAAGTCAAGAGGGGGCTTCTCCTTGAGGAAGAAGCCTCTGCCCCTCTATTCTGTCCTTATCCCAACTACTTCAAATATGTACCCAGAAGCCCACACTCATATCATTCCTCTCCCATAGTCAGCCAGAGGGTACCAGCCATAGATTCAGAGTAATCATATCTGATCTAAGTCCACTTGTGAAAATTTAAGGGCTTTTCTTCAGTGAGAGGCAGTAGGGTGCAGTAGTTAAAGGCATGGATTCTAGGGCCACAGTAACAGATTACCAAATCAATCTCGTTTCTCCTCCTCCTCCTCCTCCTCCTCCTCCTCCTCCTCCTCCTCCTCCTCCTCCTCCTCCTTCTTCTTCTTCTTCTTCTTCCTCTTGTTCTTCTGCTTGTTCTTTCTCTTGTTGTTCTTCTTCTCTCTCCTCTCTCCTCTCTCCTCTCTCCTCTCTCCTCTCTCCTCTCTCCTCTCTCCTCTCTCCTCTCTCCTCTCTCCTCTCTCCTCTCTCCTCTCTCCTCTCTCCTCTCTCCTCTCTCCTCTCTCCTCTCTCCTCTCTCCTCTCTCCTCTCTCCTCTCTCCTCTCTCCTCTCTCCTCTCTCCTCTCTCCTCTCTCCTCTCTCCTCTCTCCTCTCTCCTCTCTCCTCTCTCCTCTCTCCTCTCTCCTCTCTCCTCTCTCCTCTCTCCTCTCTCCTCTCTCCTCTCTTCTCTCTTCTCTCTCTCTCTCTCTCTCTCTCTCTCTCTCTCTCTCTCTCTCTCCTCCCCTCCCACACAGCCTTTCAACTTCCTATCAGAAAAGAAGAATAATCCTCTCTCACTCACCGCCAGTATTTATTTTTTAACTCTTATGAGAGGTTCCTCACTGGCTCTGCTTGAGTCATATGACCCCCTTGGTTCAATCACTCTGCATCAGAGAAGAGGGCCCTGTGATTGGCCAAGCCTGGGTTACATGACCATCTTGTATCCCAAGCACAGGTGGAACTTCATGACTGACCATCTCCCCAAACCCATAGAGGACTGCAGGGAAGGAGTTCTGCATCAGAAAGAATGGTATAGAGCAGACAAGACCGGCAGGCATCCACTGCATTTATTGAGTGCTATTACAAGAAAGAGCCCTATAAAGCTTATTGCTGTGCTGCCTGTTGAGATGGGATGTGGTAAGAACATTGCTTATCATACTGTCTTGTTTCTCAAACATTATTGCACTTCAGAATCACCTGGAGGGCTTGTTTAGACACAGATTGCTGGGCCCATCCCCAGGGTACAAATGCAAGAATGTGTATTTCTAACAAATTCCCAGGAAATGATAATGACGGTGGTCCAGAAACACTTTGAGAACCACTGTCAAACTGCCTAGTGCCCTCCTTAAAAGTCCCCCAGAGCAATCTGTCTGGTCTCAGTATTATACCATGATGACTATTGCTTCTGACCAATTGGTTTCTTTTGATTTGTGTAGACACTAAATCTTATAAATCGTGTCTCCCTCTTTGAGCTGACCTCTGGAAAGCTCAGGGCTAACTGTGGGGCTCAGCTCTACCATGTCTATGGGGCCACAGAGCCTCAAGTTTATCCACTGACTTTAACTCTGGCTTTATTTTTAAAAAATTCATTTCTGTTTTCCATTCGATCTAAAAACTGATTTGGCTGAAACTGACAGAACCAACTTGAACTATGTAAGCAAAGAGAGAGAGAGAGAGAGAGAGAGAGAGAGAGAGAGAGAGAGAGAGAGAGAGACTGACTTATAATAAGAATACCAAAGTGCCCTGTGAAAGAGGAATGTGGTCAGGCCCAGGAATATTTGGACTGAGGGGCCACTTGAACCTCCCCTCTACCATATTGGCCTCTCTCTCACTTCCTCTTCATTGCCCCTGTCTCACTACAGCCTGGCTGTCCCCATGTGGACACATGGTTACCAGTGGCTCCTGGGCTTTACCTTTTGAAGCCTGTCAGCTGACCTGACACTTGCTCCTTAGTCTCGGTTAAAAACTCCCAAGAAACAGCTCTAATTAGGTCTCTCAGCTGTGGAAGGGGTAGGGTCATCTTGTACAAACTGATTGCCCCGCAATAAGGTATTGGCTTGAGTTTGGGGGACTATAGTTCTCATAAATAGATGCTAGCAAGGTCATCCCACAGGTGCCTACCTCACTCTTTTTCCTAACCATTTTATTGCATCTTGGTGTATTTTATAGGTTAATGTTAGAGGAGGGAGAGAGAGAGAGAGAGAGAGAGAGAGAGAGAGAGAGAGAGAGAGATTGAGAGAGAAGAAGAAGAAGAAGAAGAAGAAGAAGAAGAAGAAGAAGAAGAAGAAAAGAGAATTATAAGGAATTGGTTCATGTGATTATGGAGGTTGGCGAGTCAAATCTACAAGGTGGGCCAGCAGACTGGAGACCCAGGAAGACCTGATATTCCAGTTTGAAGGCCATTAGGCAGGAAGAGCCAATGTTGCAGATGAAGTCCAAGGCCATCTGCTATAGAATCCCCTCTTGCTCAAGGAGGCCAATCTTTTTGTTCTATTCAGGCCTTCAACTGTTTGGGTGAGGCCCACCCAAGTTAGGTAGGACAATCTGCTTTAGCCAAAGTTTACTGAATTTAATGTTAAATCACCCAGAATAATGTTTGATCACATATCTGGGCATTCCTCAACTCATTCAAGTTGATATCTGTAATTAACCATCACAGATATTTTTTAATAGTGTAAATTATATTTTATCTCATTGCTGAATCCCCAGCACCTAGCCCAGTATCTGTCATATGATAAGAGCTCAGAAAATGTTGAATAAATGAATGAACAGGCAATTATATTTTAATACCCTGGGAGGAAGGGACTTTGTCATTTAAAGGAACTCTGAGGTTAGGCCCTCTATAATGGAATGTGAGGAATTATATCCTAATTCACTCAACTTGTGGGTTCTGACTTTAATTTACTGGGTCTAGTGGTTTTAAGTTTCTTTCCTCCTCAAAGGACCAGGGCTGTGATAGAGACGCATGCTTTTGTGACAGAGACAAGAATTTATCCCTCTACTCAACTTTCGGCCCAAGAATTTCCGGCTCACTGGGATTCTGTCCAGGTGGTCTGAGAAGGAGACTGAACCCAAGAAGCAGGCTGCACCTTTCATGGCTGGAGCTGCCACGTGGCAGGCGTTTCATCCTATAGCATGTCTCAGCAAAAGTTATCAAACTGAACATGGCAACTTCCCACTCCTGGGTCCGCCCCCTGCATTTGGCTGGGGTGGGCAGGGTAGGAGCACATATTTCTATAAATGAGTTGCCAAATTATTTATTTTCTCCAGTTTAGAGACCCTTATAGCAAATGTTCCTGGCTAGTTATATTTGAAGGAGGTTCCAACACCACACCATGATAGATGGCAGCTGTGGGGAATCTTTGTTCAAATCCTAAACTGAAGTGTTCAGAATGTGTAGAGATTCTATGCTGGAGGTTGAAGAGGGCAATCAAGAAGTCAGCAATCTTCTGTTCACTGCACTAAGCCTCAGTTGCCTCATCTGTAAAATGGGGATGAGGATAATGCATAATGCTGCTGTGATCATTCAATTGTATCATTCATTCATTTTTGATGCATTTATTGAGCACCCACTGTATGTCAAGCGTTGTTATACAGACATGGCCCCTGCCCTGATGGCATTTAAGGAAATTAGGCTGGGCATCACTGAGCTGTGCTTGAAGCAGTAGGTTAAGGCAGCAGCCACCATCACCACATAAAAGATAGCAAGGGGCGCCATGAGATCTGATGACTGTGGGCACAGGCTGAGGTTGGAGGGCCATTTGTTACCACTATTGTGCCTTTGTTCACTACATGGCATCACTTTGAACAGAAATTGTGAATGTTTTAGGAGAGTGAAGGTTAAATATAATGAATGAAGTCATTCATTTAGATGGCTTGGCGACTCCAGGCCCTTTATGGAGAGCACAGAACTGAAAACACCACCCAACAAGCACAGCAGGCATAACCACATTAAAATCAATTAAGAAAAAGAAATCAAACCCTGAAATGTTTTAGATTACAAAATTAAGTTACAGAATAACAACAGGAACACATCATCGGTATGCTTACAAATGCACCAACAACAGAGCCAGACACACAGTCGGTGCTCAATACGTATATGTTTCCAGGTATTCATTTAGCGGGGAAGCACAGTGGCAATAACACTGAAAGTTTGACTTCTTAGTCCTCGATTCTGATCCCAAATTTGCAATTTACTAGCTCTATAACATACCTTCATTGGCACATCCAATAACTGACAATAAACAAATAAAAGATATAATGTCAGGTGCTAAGTATTGCGGGGGCGGGGGGTACAAAGCCGGGAAGAGGGAGAAGGCCTGGGGGAGTAGATTGCTATCAGACAAAAGACAACTTTTTTGACCCTCAATTTTCTCATCTGTAAAATAGGGCATAATCTACACCTCATTGGATTCCCTTGATAATTACACTGGGACTGTAGGTAAAGTGACTGGGCCCTGGAGGACCTCAATGGATGTGCCCTCTCCAGCCTTCCCTTAACCTGCTAATGCCAACAAGGCCCACACGGCCAACATTCAGACGACGCATCTTCTTGTGAAATTTCAGAACATCCCTGGTAGTTTTAGTCTGTAGTCTATCTTGAGAGCATCAACTCACCATTAGAACATTCTAGCTAGGCATTTGTCATAATCTATGGGGAGGCTCCCTATGCTATGGGAAACACACAGACTTAGAAACCAGACAGACATTAATTCAAATCCTGGTTGTGCCTCTACCAGTTGTCAGACCTCAAGGCTTCATTTCATTGTTGTTAAACTGGACATGATAGTGCCTACAATGGCGGACTGGGGAAAGGGTTCAGTTAAATGATACCCAGACTAGCACAAAGAACATTCCCTGCATGCAGTGGGTGCTGTGCCTATGACAGTCCCTCCTCTTCTCCTACAAGCACCGGAGATCTGCATTGTCATCTCCACAAGGCCAGCTGGTCACAGCATCAGCACCTGCCCCAACATGCGGAGCCTGTTTATGCCTCACCTGCTGTCAGGCACTGCCAGAGGCAGCCCGCACCCCAGGAGAGGCAGATAAACAGACTTTGATGTAAGGGACACATGCAGAGGTGTTGACAGGTGACAGGAACCATGTGGGGATGTTGAGGCACCCAAAAACTAGGAACAGCTGGAAGCTGTTAGCACTCTTAGGGACAAGGAGGGGAGAGTGTTATGTGGGAACCCAGGGAGAGGTAGAACCTTGAAGGGGACCCTCCAGCAAGAGTTTCAGTGATAAGGGGACCTAGCCTTCCTCATAGCAGGGAGGTGAGCTGGCAGAGGACAAAGGAAAAATACCCCCACCTCTCTCGCCTCCCCACTCTGATCTGTTGCTTGCAGTTAGTAAAGTCCAACTGAAAGCCATCTGGCGAGAAACCCAGTGTGTCAGCCCACAGAGCGGGTCTCTCAGACACACAACATGGCAGATAATAGTTTCAAATGATTCTTGGAGGACAAATTGCAGAGAAATAGCACAGACCTGTACCCTAACGGTTGCTGTTGAGACACATCTGGGTACCTGCTGTCCTTGTACAACAGTGCTTCTCACACTGGAGCCTGACTTCCAATCTCCTGGAAGGCTTGTTAAGTAAACACAGACTACAGGATCCATCCCCTATAACAGCGGTTCTCAACCTTCCTAATGTCGCGACCCTTTAACACAGCTCCTCCTGTTGTGGGGACACCCAACCATAAAATTATTTCTGTTGCTACTTCATCACTGTAATGTTGCTACTGTTATGAATCGTCATGTAAATATCTGATATGCAGGATGTATTTTCATTGTTACACATCGAACATAATGAAAGCATTGTGGTTAATCACAAAAACAATATGTAATTATATATGTGTTTTCTGATGGTCTTAGGCGACCCCTGTGAAAGGGTCGTTCGACCCCCAAAGGGGTCGCGACCCAAAGGTTGGCGACCCACAGGTTGAGAACCGCTGCCCTGGAGGGTGTGAACCTGAAGTCTGAAGTGGGGCCCAAGAATTTGCATTTCTAACAGGTGATTTTAATGCTGCTGATCCGAGGCCCACACTTTGAGATCCACTGCTTTATAACATGAGATTTCGGGAGAGCGGCTCCCCTTCTGCGCTTAGACTTTAACCGGGTGCACTACACACCAGGACAGCTCCATGGCCAGCAGGACCAGGAGCAGCTCAGAACTATCGAGGGCAGCTACTTGCAGCTTCCTCACCTGACAGCTGCAGGGCAACGGACTCTCCAGATGGGCTCCCCTTGCCTTGCCGTCACCTGCCCAGACCTCTTCTGCCTGGTCCTTTTTAAGAGTCCCTGTGCTGCCTGGCCAGTTGCCCACAGTTGACACCACACATGTACACACACACACACACACCCCACAGGCACAGACATATGCATAAACACACACACTCTGATTAGCTGCACCTGGATGCCCGGCCGGTTTCCTAGGGGAAGATGAGTCATCTGCTCCTTGGGGCCCTGCAACATCCTGTGCTCAGACCAGGAGGTCACCACTCCTGGTCATGCGACATTGCCTCTCTGCAGGCAGCCCTGCCAGTCTGCAGCTTCCGCTGACATCTTTGTTTCAGGGGAAATGAACATGGAATGCTGCTGGGTCCCTGCCAAACTGGGTGAATTGTGCCCCCTCCTCAGTCCCCTGACGGACTGAGACCATCTGAGGGCTGCTCTCCTCTTCCCCTCCTCGCTCTTGCCAGGCTCCTGGGCTGTCCCACCCCTTTCCTTGGCTTCCTGCTTTAAGGATGTCACCCCCACAGTAGCCCCTCTCTTCCATCTTCACTAAGCAGCTGCTAGAGCAACGTGGAAAAGGCCTCCAGGGAGCACAGGTTGTTTGGGCCCCTGCTTCTGGAGGTCTCCACCCCCGCTCCATGCAGTTCTAGTCCGGGTCTTGTCCCATGATCTTGTACCCCCTCCCCAACCCCAGCCCCACTACAGGACAAGAGACCAAGTCCTAACCAATCAGCACAGCCCATTCCCCTGGACACAGGGCTCAATCCAGGGCTTTGCCACCCCAAAATGCGCCTCTTTGGCATGAGGACTCTTGT
This sequence comes from Myotis nattereri, assembly GCF_964212035.1. Taxonomy (NCBI): domain Eukaryota; kingdom Metazoa; phylum Chordata; class Mammalia; order Chiroptera; family Vespertilionidae; genus Myotis; species Myotis nattereri. Next base: position 153,591,117 of record NC_138078.1, on the reverse strand, counting down.
AGGCTGGTTGTGTTTAAGAAACTGCAGACACAGGGGAAGCTCTGAACATTGAGCGGAAGTTACCCTTTGGCAGGAGACATTTGCATCAGGGAATCGCCATGGGAAGGGGTCTCCCTCTCTGGCCCAGGAAGAGGGGGGACTCCAAGCCTCTAGATCAGCGGTTCTCAACCTGTGGGTCGTGACCCCTTTGGGGGTCAAATGACCCTTTCTCAGGCGTCGCCTAAGACCATCGGAAAACACATATATAATCACATATTGTTTTTGTGATTCATCACGATGCTTTCATTATGTTCCATGTGTAACCATGAAATTGGGGGTCACCACAACATGAGGACCTGTCTTAAAGGGGCGCGGCATGAGGAAGGCTGAGAACCGCTGCTCAAGAGACTCGTATCCATGGAGAAGGCACAGCTTTAAACCTGCACAGCAACCTTCCCCTTGCTTACTGTGACTTTCCTGTCACCTCCCATAACTGCCCCCCCCCCAACATCTTTTGTCTGTAGCAGGAGACGGTATTTAAGGTGGTGGCTTGGGTCATTTGGGGAAGTTACTGGTTTTCCTGGCTCTCTCCCAGGTGTACAGGAGGTATACAAGTTACTAAACTTTTGTGTGTCTTATTCTCCTGTTAGCCTGTCCTTTTATTACAGAGAGGTCTTAGCCAAAAACCTAAAAGGTGAGAGAAAATTATTTTTCCTCCCCCACAGCCCCTTCCCAGCCGAGAGGCCTCCCAGTGCTCTAGGAGGAGCGGTGTCGGAGGATCACAGGAGACCCCTTTATTGTCTAACCCCCTAATCTATGGAGCCGAGAGAGGTCATTCCAGGGCCTTTGCCTGGAGCAGGATGGTGTCCTCCAGGCCACTGGCTGCTGTGTATTGAATCCCTCCCTCAAAGACATCCTTGTGCAATCCTGGCCTCAAACTGGTGCCATTAGAATCTTGAGGAGCCTTGACCCTTTCTGAAGTGCCCCCCTTGTGTTATTTCTGGGCTATTCCCCAGAATTGTTCCCCCTGAACATAAATGCCCCCATCTTTTGTTGCAAGGTAGTTAACCTACCCCTTGTCCCCCAACTTCCCCCCCCCACCACCACCCCTGCAAGGTGATTGGTCTTAAAAGCCTTGACACCAGAAGGTTCTGCAGGTGGTCCTTCTAGCAGGGAGAGGGGGAAGAGAAGAGACTGGAGTTCATCCCGCAGCCCAGTCTGGGCAGGGGAATGAGGGTGCTCCATCCTGGAGAGAGGGCAGCAGGCTGAGCCGCAGGAGCCTGGGAGATGGAGAGGGCCCATGAACTGCCTGCCGTGGTCAGAAAGGGGCCCTCAGCCAAGAGTGCAGCCAGGAAAGCGATCCTGGTGGTTGAGTCCCAAGCCAGAGCCTACCTGGCCTCTGTGTGTCCAGGCTCTGCACACACACACACACACACACACACACACACACACACACCTGTCTGCAGCTCCTTGTAAAACCCCAGTTCATAAAGCAGTCTATAGGATGCCTTCTTGGTCAAACTCCTTCCCTCTTCATTGGCCCAATACTGTTTTCCTCTCCTCACTGCCACCCCACCTCCCAAGGAGTTGGGCCACTTTTCCCAAACTCCCCCGACCCCAGGCTTGTTTTCTTTTCCTGAGAGTTCTTAAGTTTCCATCTGTCATCTCAGGTCATTAATCCCAAGACAGAAGGCTCCAGAAGCCTACCCCACATAGCCAAGCCATTAACTAATTGCCAAAGGTGCACGCTTCACATCATATTAATCCCACGGCAGCGGCTCAGCGGCCGCGCCTTGCTTCCCGAGTTGTATCGATAAAAAAGATGAGCCACCTGCTACTTGCCTGGATGGCATTGCCATGATGGATGGCCCGTGTCCAGAAAGGGTGTGGGTCAGCTGTGGAGGCTCATGTGTCAGGCTGAGGAGGGGGCTGAGAGGTGGGCAGGAGCGAGTGGCCAGCTGCCAGGACAATTGTCTCTCCAGCGCTGTTCAGGCCTGGCTGGCATAGGCCACTGCCCCAGCACAGGGGAGAAGGCCTTAAAGGCCCCCACCCACTCCTCCCAGCCACTGTTCTCTTACTAAGTCAGTACATCGTAGGAGATAGGCTTTCAACCGACCACCCACGGTCTGCGGGCACAAACCTTCCTCATGGTGGTCCTTGAGGGCAGGTGGTCTCCCCGATCTTCCTCTCGCCTCCACAGGGGGCTTAGAGGCCACAGCAGTGCCCGGACTGCACGCTGACCTATTTGCCAGCAGGGATTGTGGGCGGAGTCTGCGCGTGTGCTTGTGTGCGTGCACATCCTGCTTCTACACTTCCAGGAGCGAAAGAAACTGCCTGATTGACAAACCTCCTCTGGAGTTCATGTGCTGGGCCCGTGGGTCGGCTGTGGCTACTGTTGCAGTCAGCTGACCTAATCCATTTATCTTATTTAGACTGTGTTCCAGTTTCCATATTCGAAGTTGGAGCTTCCCGGATCTGGCATGCAAATTAGACACAATGATTTGCAAATGAGCAGAGGCCTGACACTTTTTAAAAATTATCATTAAGAGCCTTGCCACTCTGCCGCTAAGTGGGAGGAGGCGGCTAGAACTGGAAGTGTGTGACGCACGGCTGCCCCTCCCTCTCCCAGCCTTCCAGAAGCTTCACTAACCCGTCGTCTTTCATATCCACTTCCTTGTTGGGGGGTGATGGGCGCAGGCGTCACTGGGGAGAGGGAAACTGGCAGGAGATTCACAGAGAGCTAAACGAGGCCAGAGGGGGATTCCAACTGACACCCACACACGTCCGGAGCCGGAGGCCCACAGCCCACTACCTCAACGAGCAAGGGACAGAGGAGGGTGAGGAAGTATTCTTTTTTGGGAGGAGGGTGAGGAAGCTGGGCCCAGGGATGGTCATTTCTCAAGGGCTTTCTTGAGGGCAAGCAGGCCACTGTAGGTCTTCCAATAGGATTCCCTGGGTCAAAGTGCCCCCAAAGAAGCCAGGCATGACCCGCTCTGAGCTTGGGCAGGTAGAGTGAGTATTACATTGTAACCTGTGACTGGGCAACTTTACAGAGCTTCTTTCTCCCTCATCCTCTCCTCAAAACCTTCAGGCAGATGGCCCACAGATAAAGCCAGCATGTGGATGAGGCCACACAAGAGCATGAAGTCCGAACCTTCCTCAGAAGCCCCAAGGGGCATATTGACCATCGGGCACCAGGATGGTTCCATGAGGCACCAGGATGGTTCCATGAGGCATCCTGGAGAGCGAGTCACGTCTGCAGGGCAGAGGCCGGTGGGGCAAATAGAGACCAGTGGGGGAACCCAGGTTTGAAAAATGGGAAAGCATAGCTCCTCGTGCAATAACCATGCCTCTCTGGTGGCCCCTGCTCCCACTTCCGGCAGCCTGCTGTGTTGTTTGCTAGTGTGGCCTTCTAGAAAGGAACTTCATGTCAGTTGAAAGTTCTGTGGATTCATTTGAAGCTAATATCTGACTTTGTTTTAATACACTGGAAAAAGAACACGTAATCCCAACTTTTCCAACAGCAGAGCAGGAGACTTCAATAACAAAGCTGTATTGCACTTGGCAAACCGGGAAAGCTGCCCTTTTTTCCCAAGGGTCCTTGTTTATTGTTCTGTTTCTAAGAATATGCAGAAGCGTCATCTCCAGGGCAGTAGGAACTGTTCCAACAAGAATTTGAAAAATGGCATTCAAAACATTTTGCCAATAATTAGGCAAATGTAAGCCGGTCCCCAACATGCAAATCATGGTACCTGACATCAGGAACGGTACAGCCATTCCTGTACCGTCTCTGACAAATGTCTCTGACAAATATGCCAACATTCACAGGTTTTAGTAAAATGAAGTACAAGATCCTGAAGAAGATAATGCCAGTTTTAACCCCAAAGCGCCTGGTCTGCATTAAGAACTTACTCAACCCCCTTGCTAGCTCTCAGTGAAAACCTGTCTCCTTTGAATCTTGTCTTAATATGATTCATTAAGGGCGAGCCACCATTGGTGACCAGGAGATGTTTTTAATTACTGTGTTCCTGTTCACTTCTGTACGGTCTTGTCGTTATCATTCTAGCAGATACTTACAAATATGACTTCTATGGGGGTTCCCTATGATCTCCACAAGGACTGCAGCTACTAATGAGAGCCAGGCAGGCCCCCAGCCAAGGGGGCCGCTGATTATCAAGCCAAGAACCATCCAGACTCAGAAACTAATGAGCTGGCAGAGAGACCAGAACAGACTAAGACTGCGGCTCACAGCATCGGGGAGAAAGGCCACCAAGACAACCTTAGGAGTGAGACGGAGAGGGGAGATAAACTTTCATTCTATCTGAGCATTTGCAGTTGCTGACAGACAGGGCAGCTGTGTTGGTGGGAGCTGAGGGAGTTATTTATTTAGAGGTCTTGGAGATAGAGCTGCAGCCCATCGGGGGCAGAACATGTGGGCCACAAAAGACTAGATTTATTCCCTGGAGGCTTTGCTTACTCAGGGAGCCAACATTTGAAAATTAGCTCTGCCCTGCTGGCGTGGCTTAGTGGTTGAGCATTGACCTATGAAGCAGAAGGTAACGGTTCGATGCCTGGTTTGTGGGCTTGATCCCCAGTAGGGGGCGTGCAGGAGGCAACGATCAATGTTTCTCTCACACGGATGTTTCCCCCTCTCTCCCTTCCTCCCTCTATAAAAACCAATAAAAAACCTGTCCTCAGGTGAGGATTAAAAAAAAATTAATGAAGAGATCAGCCATAGACTGTCAGATATCTGATAAAGGTCTTGCATTCAGGAACTATATTTTTAAAGGACTCTTAAAACACAATCATAAGAAGACAACCCAATTTATAGAAATGGGTAAACAAATTTGTATAGTCATTTCATCAAAGAAGATATACAAATGGCTAATAAGTATATGAAAAGGTATTCAACATCATTAGTCATTAGGGAAATGCCAATCAAACCTACAATGAGATATCACTTCACACCCACTAAGATGGCTAGAGTCAAAAAGACAGATAATAGTAAGTGTTGATGAGAATGTGGGGCAAGCGGGACTCTCATACACCGCTGGTGGGAATGCCAAGTGGCACATCCACTCTGGAAAACAAGTTGGCAGGTGTTTCTTTAAGTTAAACATAAAGTTACCATATGACCAGCAATTCCACTCTTAGGTATATACCCAAGAGAAATGAAACATATATCCACACAAAGACTTGTACATGAATGTTCACAGCAGCATTATCCATATTAGCCAAAAAGTAGAAGTAACCCAAATGCCCATCAACAGATGAATAGATAAATAAAATGTAGTTTCTCCATACCATTGAATATTATTCAGCCACAAAAAGGAACAAAACACTGATCCATGTCGCAACGTGGATGACACTTGAAAACATTATGCCAAGTAAAAGTACACAGACACAAAGACCATCTACTGTACAATTCCATTTCCATGGCCCATCCAGAAAAGGCAAATCTAGAGAAATAAAGGGACTAATGGTTGGATTGTGGTGATGGTTGGACAAATTAGCAAATTTACTACAAATCTTTGAACTGTATGCTTAAAACAGGTGGATTTTATAGCATGCAAATCATAATTCAATAAAGCTGTTTTAATAAAAACTAAAAATCTTCTGTACATGTATCTCCATCTCAAATGCTTTTTCTAGGAAACCCAATCGAAGACAACACACATTTTAACAGAAATGCCTATTACATTTTATCTCTAGCCAAATTTGAGAAAATAGTAGTTTCACAATGAAAAAGCCCAACATATGCTCAAGCACAGAGATCACACACTCACACACACACACACTCACACACACACTCACACACTCACACACACACACTCACACACACACTCACACACACACTCACACACTCACACTCACACACACACACTCACACACACACTCACACACACTCACACACACTCACACACACTCACACACACTCACTCACACACACTCACACACACACACTCACACACACTCACACACACTCACACACACTCACACTCACACACACACTCACACACACTCACACACACACTCACACACACACTCACACTCACACACACACTCACACACACACTCACACTCACACACTCACACACTCACACACACTCACTCACACACACTCACACACACTCACACACACACACTCACACTCACACACACACTCACACACACTCACACTTCCAAGCTCCCTTCCTTCATACTATAGCCCCCGTCACCATCACCTTTGCTGGCACGGGTTCCCAACCCTGGAATTCCTTTCCACGAAGAAAATGATTCCATCTCAGCCCACATGAAGGCGAGATATAAAGGCACATCCTACCATTCCTCATCATTTTAAATTATGAACTCCTATTTTAATAGATGCTTCTGTTCCATGCTATTTGTCATAATTCTTTGGCCTGAAAAGCCCAGATACCTTGAGGTGTAAACACTGGTAGAATAAATTGCCTGTGTTTGGTGGGGAGCGAGGGTCAACGGGTTGGCAGGAATGAGCCCATGAGACAGACTAGGAAACAGAGAAGCGAAGGGGAAAAAAGACGAGTTGATAAATAAGGACTCCGAGTTCATCCCCACAAGGCTGGCTGCTCATTGCTCAATGTTGCGAGACACTGACTTCTTAGAGGTTTGCAGTAACAGCTCGCTCGAGCTGGAAATTGCTGTGAATGCGCGTTCTACCTGAGGCTGAGCTTGTAAAAAGAGTTCTCCGGCATCTCTCCTTGCTGACAGGTCTGGGACACCAGGTATTCCTTTGGAGGCAGCTGAGTCTGAGCCCCAGCAACCTTGCCCCGAAGCTTTTGACCACTAGACTGATCATCAATGAACTGTCCCATCTCACTCCCCATCTCTCCTACCTCTGGCTTTGACAGTCCAGGTCCCCGCCACAGTACTATACCTTTCCCACTGCTTGGGATGCCATGCCCTCACTCATTCATTCCTCAAACATTTACTGAGCATGCATCAATGGAACTACCTCTGGGTTAAGTTCTGGTTAAAACAAGGTCACCGATGTCAAAAGTAGATATTCTTTGTGCTGTGATGGGTGTGTACACAGGAAATATTGGGGACAGAGAGGTGACTTTGGGCAAATCCACTTAGAAGGAGATGTCTGGGGAGGCTTACAAGAAGAGAGGATGCTTACACGGTCTCTTCTTGCAAGCCTGGTATTAGATTTCATCCGAAGGAGAGAGCATCCATTGAAGCAAAATCCCAGAGCAGTGCTGTCCGTTAGGAACTGTCTGCAATAATGCAAATGCTCTGTATCTGCACCAGAACAGTAGTCACTCGCTAAGAAGCACTTGAAATGTGGCCAGAGCAACTGAGAAGTGAAATTTTTAATTTTATTTCATTTTGATTCATTTTCACTTAAATTTAAATATGCACATGTGGATAGCACAGCTCCAAAGGCACAACACAGCCTGCCCATCCCCAGAGGTGCCAGTCGTCAAACCAGGCAGATGTTTGCTATGCCCAGGAGCAGCCCTAAGACAGCCAGAGAACAAGAGGCCAGCGCATGGAGGGGCTGCAGGCATGTCTGAGTAACGCGCCCTGGCAGCAATACATAGACACTCCCAGGAAGTAACTCCTCCCGTCTCTGTCCCTCCACATCTTGGATTCCAAGAGTGACAAACTCAAATGCTTAGTTGCCAGAGGAGATGAGATGAGGTGAGGAAGGGCATACACGTTCACGGTGGAAATCCTGGGCACTGTGTCCAGGTGGACAGGGGGAAGGCCCATCAAAAGGGGGCAGCTGCTACTCAGCATTGCTGTGCTCTGGTTGTCTCCAATGCAGACCCAAAATGGCCTGATTGCCAAATGATTCAAGAGAAGCCAAACATCATGACTTAGGCCAGTGAGGTGAACTTTCTGAGCTCGGCGTGTCAGCATTTTGAAAAACCCTAACTTAACTCTGGTGCCGTGTCACATATAGAAATTTTTTGATCTTTGCAACCATAGTAAAACAAAGACTTATATTTTTGATATTTATTTTATATATTTAAATGCCATTTAACAGAGAAAAATCAACCAAAAAAATGAGTTTGCGTGTCACCTCTGACACGCGTGTCATAAGTTCGCCATCACTGACTTAGGCTGTGAAACAGTTCAGGGTCTAAATGTTGGCTGCATTTTTTGTACCACTTATTATGCTATATTAGAGGCCCGATGCATGAAATTCGTGCAAGAGTAGACCTTCCTTCCCCTGGCTGCCGGCACCGGCTTCCCTTGCAGCCCTGGCTTTGTCCAGAAGGTCGTCCAGAAGGATGTCTGGTCTAATTAGCATATTACACTTTTATTATTATAGATAGTGTGTCCCTGTGTTTATGATGCCCACCTCCACCCACTAGGCTCACTCTTCCTCAAGGCCCAAAAGGGTCCTTAAGGGACCAAATCTTATTCATCCATCATTCCCAGAACCTAGTATACCTGTAAATTAATCTTTGTTTTGTAGATTTTTATCAAATGAATGAATAAATGAATGGCCTCATTCATTCATGAAATTATTCTGCCAGCCAAGACAGTGGCTCCAAGAGATAGCAGCAAAGGAGTTAAAAGGCAGGAAATGAACTCGGCTTTGGAATAAAGCCCCATTAATTGCCATCTTACCAGAAATCCTCTTCCCTGCAAATCCGCAGGCTGTAAATTAAGATCTGAATTGTTGTTTTGAGCGCAGCTTTCTCCAAACCGCAGATTTGCAAACACTTCTCTTCCCGGTAGCTCGAGGCCTCGCAACAGTCTTGTGCTATTAAATCTTGCTGAAAAGTGGGCTGAGACCACTAGGTCTCCTGTGAAAATTACCAGACTTGTGGATGGCTGGTGTGGGAGTTAGCAAGACGCCTCTGCCCCTGTCACCAGGGAGAGCCCAGCCACGAAGAGGCACCTGGGAAAGGAGAGTCTCTGGCCACAGGATGACCTGCAGAGCTGGGGGAGCAGAGGAGAGGACGGGAGTCAGCAGGTGGCCTCCCAACGTGGAGAATCCAGGCCCACAGTGTCCCTGCCTGTTCCGCTCCACATTCCTATAGCTGCTTAGGAGAAGTCTTTCCAACTCTGTGCTCCAGTTGCTCCAAGTGGTGGCTGGGACTAAATGTGCTCCTCCCCAAAGCCAGGTGGATCTTCATGCAGTGATTTCAAACTCATGGCAGATGAGAGAGGCCTGAGCCAACAAGATGCGTAATGCAACTAAGCTGTGTAGAAATGCCTGCTCCTGGTAGGCTGGGGCCCGCCCTTCCTGTAGAAGCACAAGACCACATCCTATGGTTTTCCCTTTGGGTCCATTTTGGAGAGATTCCCCAATTCATCCTTGTAGAATCAAGAGTGAAAGGCACCAAGCGGACCCCACTCGCCGTACAGATGAGGAAACTGAGGCTCACGTTGCTGATACCCTGTCTGCAAGGGCATGCCTCCAGTCTCATGAGTGCAGCCCAGCACTCTCTCTCATGGAACCACAGCACCCGTCAATCCATATATCTGCACACACCACAGTGTCCTTTCTGTGTCACTGATGACAAAGGCCATTTTTCACAAGAGGCTATAATCTGCTAAAATCTTCTCCTGCATTCCAGAGTAAAAGCTCCCATATTTCACAGAGCAGGTTAATCACAAATATCAAGCGATGAGGCCAGAAGAAGGGCTGGGAAGAGAAGGAACTCTCAGGTCCTCAGGTCCGGGGAAATTTCTACAGTGGGGCCTGTTTTGCTTCCTGTGCTCATCCTATATATTAAAGAGCTAATATGCAAATGGTCGCCATGCCCTGGCACCTGGACCAGGGGACCTGAGGCCACATCCCTCCCCACCCTGCAGGGCTTGATGGGGGTGGGGCCCGCCATGTCTGGGTCTCACGCGATTTCAAGACATGCAGGGGTGGGCGGGAACTTAACTGTAAGTCCTGTGGCATGCCCCAGACTCTGACAGGAGGGAGATTTTCATATACATTTTACTAATTTTCTTTCACCTCTGACACTTCTATTATAAAGGGCAAATATCAATATTAAAATATTTCCTCTAATTAATTCCCTTTTAATGTGCACAAATTCCATGCACTGGGCCACTGGTGTATATATATAAAAGGCTAATATGCTAAGTGTCCCTCCTACCCCTCAACTGGTCACTATGATGTGCACTGACCACCAGGGGGCAAACACTCAACGCAGGAGCCGCCGAGCTGCAATGACTTGGCAGTGGTGGTTCTTGGGCGACACACCCTGAAACCAGAGAGGAGGGAGCCCAATTCCTTGAGGGGCCACACGATTCCACCTTCGACTATGGGTTATGTTGTTGCTGGGGCACTGTCGGCGCTGAACCTGGTTTACTGCACACTTGCATTTGTGTTCCACACCCTGTACGACAGCAACTTTGCAGAGCACCCTCTCGCACTCCGGGACCCCTCGGGGGATGTCGGAGAGCCGGTTTCGGCCTGATCCCCCCAGGCCAGGACAAGGGACCCCACCTGCCGGAGGGACCCCGCTCACTCCACAGATGCTGGGGAGGCACCATGGGAGGTTGGCTCCAGGGCATGTCCGGCCCATCTTGCCCAGTCCTGCCCCACCAGCTGCCTTCTAATTAATTTCCTTTCAATGTGCATGAATCCATGCACTGGGTCACTAGTATAACAATAAAAACCTCCCAGAGGCTGGTAACATTTAGCAAAACTCTTTTCAATACCTGGATACAAAAGAATATTCTCTTCGAACCCATAGACAATTTATTTCGGAAAGGTAATTGATGAGTTATTTACATTAGTCTCCAGTGTCCAGCGCCACCATCATTGAGATGAAGTGCCCGGGACAGAGTGGGATCCCATAATTACTCTCGCATGTGTTGCATGTTGCAGGGAAAGAAAACATAATGCAAAGTGCTTATATATTTCAGCGGCATAATAGCTTGATGAAGATTTCTAAATTTTTCAAAATGTCATTTCTTTCCAAAAGATGGATTATTTCTGCTGGGGTTTAGTCTACCTAATTATTCCTGCCTTGATTACTTAACTACTCCAGATATTTCATCCCTCCACGCTCTTATCATGTTCCGCATGTTAGAAGAACCGAGGCCGCTTATTAGCACAAAGTAGACAATCCTGTTTCCTGGCAGTTATTGTGGGAGCGAGGGTTACAGAAAAGAGCCCTCAGAAGCTCTGCCACGAAGCCACAGCCGCAACCAGAACCTTATGGCATCTTCTAGGCCACGTCTCCCCACCCCTCCCCGGAGTCAGAGCAAGTTCATTCCTTTACTCTCCCCCTCTCTGCCCCTTGCATCCCATGGGCCTTGGCTATGGGCTCTGCGTTTCTTTCTCCAACGTCAGCCTTGGAGGACCTCCTAAGGCAGAGACAGACAAGCCTCACCCCCAGCGTGTTCGGCTGGGCAAGGCTTGGGTGGGGTTAAGTAGGGGTGAGTGCAGCCCCCCTCTCTCCTCCCTTCCCCATGCTGATGCTGCTGGTCCTGGGACCCCACTTTATGACAATGATTTTCTTTCCTTTTTAAAAAAATTACAAATTTAATGCTGTGGCTAGTGTCTATATTAGGTTGGAAATCGGGACCCAATGGCATTTACTTATTTTGATTTTATAAATAACTGGGCAATCAGCTCTGGGTTCAATGAGCAAAATAACTAGGCAAAAGGTTAAGAGCCTCAAAGTGGAAAGGAGGGGGAGGGAGGAAGGGAGGGGGGAGGGAGGGGGGAGAAAGGAAGAGAGGGAGGGAGGAAGGGAGGGGGGAGGGAGGAAGAGAGGGAGGGAGGGAGGGACGAAGGAAGGAAGGAAGGAAGGAAGGAAGGAAGACAAACATGGTTGGAAAGGCACCTTCGAGATCATATCTATGCCGTGATTCTAATCTATGCTCCGAAGAATGCGGGAGTGGACACAGCTGCACTACACGGAACATGGCTTCTCCGTGTTTTCCAATGACATGGGGACAACGGGCGACCGGCAAGCTCTGAGCCTGGTGCCTGCCCCGGGCGCACCTGTCGCGCCGACGGAAGGCCCGCAGGCCCGCGCCCTTTGGCTGCTCCCGCCGCCTGGAAAAAGGCCAGACCCCGGTCCCTTTGAAAGACGGTTCCCTGGAGCAATCCTGGCTCGCTCGGTTTAATTGTTCTCTCTCTCTCTCTCTCTCTCTCTCTCTCTCTCTCTCTCTCTCTCTCTCCCCCCCCCCCCCCCCCCCCCCCCCGGTTCAGCGGCCCGGAGAGATGGGAGGAGCGGGTTTCTGGTTCCCGGGTATAAAGCAGCATCTGTCGGGAGCCGCTGAATTGCGGCGGCGCCGGCCGGCGGTTCGCACCTGTGATGCAGGGGCAGGAGGGGAGGCGAGGGGGAGGGGATGAATGCAGCCCCTGCCCCCCCCCCCCGTAGTGGGAAAGCCCCTGAGACCTGGCTACTCAGCAGGAGGCCCAGGGGCCCGCACCCCTCGGAGCTGCTTAGAAATGCAAACCTGGGGCCCCACCCAGCCGTCCCGAATCACCACCTGCGTTTAATGAGATCGCGGGGCTCCCTGCTCCGGTTACAACGTGAGACGCGCGACCCGGGCGTTCCGGGCACGGAAAGGTTGAGAGTTCCTGCTCTCTGTCCAGGAAAGGGAGAGGAGGGGGGAAGTTCAGTCCCCAGTTTGGAAAAGGGGAGCGGAGTGTCCACCCTGAGGTCTGCCCGCTGCAGCCGATGACGGAGAAATTAACATGTGGCGCGGGCTCCGGGGGAAGGTTAGTTGGGGGGATCGCTCCATTGGTCTGGGGTGTAGAGGGGAAGAGAGGAGATCGGGTGAGTGGGTGCCACCCACACTCCCCGGCACCTGGGGCGTGATGGTGGAACTCCTACCCCCGCCTGAGAGGAGGCGCTTTAGCACAAAGGGGACGTGAGAACACGCGGCTGGAGCCGAGGGAGACACCTGGGAGTTTCTTAATGAGCGGGCTGCCACGTGGTGACTCACATTTTAACGCGGAAGGAAGAGAAAGCACGCGGTCGGTCACGGAAAGCGCGCCCAGCATCGCGGCATCGTCCCCAGGAGGACACGTGGCCGGGAGGGCCAGTGGAGCCCGCGGGGCCAGGGTCACACCATCCTCTCCTGGCCCAGCAGCAATTCATGGCAAGAACCAGCCTCCTCTGTGACTGAGCCTGTTAAAGAGGAAGTAATCCTAAAAGAAATGACTTGGATTTCGCCTGAGGGCAGAGGCGTGCACACAAGCCTTCCTCCTCCCCCATCTGACCCTCTCTTGCCCTGGCCTGTTGTCACCCTGCTGTAAGGAGGTGGCAGCGGTGAAGGGAGGGACGCTTGAATTAAATCTCATAAAATCCAAAGTAAGCGATACACCTCTGCACTCCCCTCTGGCCCTGCCATAGTGTTCTGTGTGCGGCAGGTGGACCAAGGGAAGACACACCCATCCAATTCCTGGTTGCCCCAGAGGTGCTCGGGGAGTTAAAAGACTGGATAATCCACTTGGGCCCAATCATGTTTCAATAGAGGTTACACAGAGTGACTGTGCAAATGGCATTTACTTAATGGTTTACATGGCCCCCTCATCTTCCATGAAGCTTTCGAGGTGATTTGCAGAAATTGTAGTAAATTAATTTCAATTTGAAAACGAAAAAATATAAAAATCAGGTTCCGTTCCAGTATAAATTAGGATTGGAGGTCAAGATTGGGGTAGATGGTGACACTTAATAAGAAAAATATAAAGTACTGTTCTCACACTAGAAAGCAGAAGCCCAGATACAGGGTGTGAGGAATGTAGCTTAGCAACATCCAGATTTTTTAAAGAACAAACCTGTAATGGACAGTAAGCTCAGCATGAGCAAAGAGTGGAATATGATGGCTGGAAAAAGACAAGGGTTTCAAGTTCAGGCTTGGAGACCAGAAATCCAGCCGAGGGCTAGGTTTGCTGGGCCCAGAGAGGCCGTAGATGAGTTCAGTCCTGGGCGTGTTCGGTGGAAAGGCCTGTGAAGTATCTGAAAGCAGAGATGTCAAGTGGAGAAGTCAGATGGGAGGCTTTGGATTGCAACTGAGAGGTTTGTGCTGCAGACCAGGGGGTGCGAGGGTCCTCAGGAAGTGCCGAGTGAGAGGCCTAGAGAGGCTGGAGGTTGGTATGAGCATTGAGGCATGAAGTTGAAAGAAACAGAGGAGTCTGCAAAGTGTGCTAGCACAGTGGCTCTCAGCCTTCTGGCCCTTTAAATGCAGTTCCTCATGGTGTGACCCAACCATAACATTATTTTCGTTGCTACTTCATCACTGTCATGTTGCTACTGTGATGAATCATCATGTAAATATCTGATATGCAGGATGGGCTTAGGCGACCCCTGTGAAAGGGTCATTCCACCGCCAAAGGGGTCGCGACCCACAGGTTGAGAACCTCTGTGCTGGCGAGACAAGCCGGAAACCAGGAGAGAATGTCCACATAGGCCAGTGGCCGGCAAACTGCAGCTCCACAAAATACCACGTGCAGGTGTACACGTACAGTGTGATTGAAATTTCGTGGCCCATGCACAGAAGTCAGTATTTTGTGGAAGAGCCACACTCAAGGGGCCAAAGAGCCGCATGTGGCTCATGAGCCGCAGTTTGCAGACCACTGACATAGGCTGCGGGAAGAGACAGGGTTTTCTTCTTTCTCGAGGCTGAATAATATTCCACCGCAGGGTGGCCCAGGCAGACATCATTAAACAACCTGTAACCCACATTACAGGTGCCCATCGATGGACATTTAGGTAGTTTCCATATCTTGGCTATCTAGCTATAATAATAAAAATGTAATATGCAAATCAACCGAATGGCCGAACAGTGGAATGACCATCTGGAAATCTTTCCGGACAACCTTCCGGACGAAGCCGGGGCTGCGAGGGCCTACTCTTGCACGAATTTTGTGTATAGGACCTCTAGTGGTAGATAATGCTGCTATGAACATGGGATGCAGATATCTCTTAAGCAGTGATTTCACCTCCTTTGGATATATACTCAGAGTGGAATTGCTGGATCACAGTGACTGTGCCAATTTCCTGCCCCCAGGGCAGTCCTTTTTGGCGACACCCAGCACTGCCAATCTACACAGGCTAATCTCCATGGGGGCGGGGGGGGGGGCGCGGGGGGGGAGGAGGGCTGGGCCTGTCAGCCAGCGCAAATTCCCAGCCCTCCCAGTTCAGAGCCATCCTCAGAGCCAGTAAAGGTACATTTGTTGAGGTAGTGATGGCGTGCCAGACTCACCAAGACAGCCGGAACTGGGCCTGCGTGACCCTCTGGAAGCTTCTTAACCTCTGGCTCTTTTCCTCACCTGCAAAATTGCAGCTAACAATGCTTTCTTTCACAAAGTTGTCACGAGGGTCAAATACGATACTGCAGAGGAAAATGCTTAGCTTGGTGCCTGCCTTGAAGCAGAGATTTAGTAAATATCAGTTCGAACTGAATAAGAGTCTGAAATTGTTCACCAGGTCCAAGCGTAGGACCGCACCCTCCACCCTGACCTGACCACCTTCCTCCAGGTTACGTCAACACCTTCCTCAACACCCCTGAATGTCAAGGAAAATGTCACGGGCGCTGTCAGCGCCTCGCCTGGATCCCCTCAGCCTAGCCCGGAGGTCACACGCCAGCTGCATTTCCTCTCCCTGCCGGAGGGCACTCTGCAACGGCCCTCAGACGGTGAGGGCCAGGAGGGGGTGGAGAAAGGCCCAGCTTCCTCACCTCCCAATGGGCCAGCTTTCAGCCATATCCCAGCCCGCCTGTGAGAAGGGCCGTGTGGGACAGAGCCCTGGTGTCCACAGCCCTTCCTTGGCCTGCCTTCCTGTCTCACTTCCTCTCACTGTGCTTCTTGGGCTCACCTCCCACATAAACTGCTCGCACTGAAACCCTCCCCTCAGGTCCGCTTTTAGGGCCACATACACTCAGCCCAAGAGCAACAGGTGGAGGTAAAGCACACTGAGCTTGGCTAGGTCCACGCGGGGTACCCCCTGCCCGGGGATTAGAGCATTCAGCCTCCAGGTGTCTGAGGGCTTCCTGGGGAGAAGCAGCCTTAGGGATGAGAGAACTGACAAGCTGCGGCTTGGCCCTGTGCCAGAGCACGAAGCTGCTTGTGAGGATGGAGTCATCTGGCACTAAAAGCGTCCTCCTTCCCAGCCCACTGGGGTTCTGCCTGCACCCATGGGCAAAGGGCTTTAGAAGAAGAACAAGGCTGATCTAAATGACTGAGGCACTGGAGCCTCTCACCCCTGCAGCACTGATGGCCTGAGAGAAGGCGGAGATGGGCCCAGAGCTCTTGACTGGAACCCCATCAGGCTGTTCTGAGTGGCAGTGACACGCCTGGCCCCCAGTCCCAGCAGCCTTTGCAGAGATGGAGGGAAGCTTTGCAGGCTTTTGCCTCCACTTCACACCCATTAGGTGGGTAAGTTGGAACCCTTGTGCACTGCTGGCAGGAATATAAAATTGTGCTGCCGCTGTGGCAAACAGTATGACAGTTCCTCCAAAAATTAAACATAAAGTTACCACTTTAGGGTATTTATCCAACACAATATTATTCAGTCGTAAGAAAGGAATGAAGTATCGACAACTGGGACAACATGAATGAACCTTGTGGACGTCATGCAAAGTGAAATAAACCTGACACAAAAGGACAAATATTATATGATTCCACTTATATGAAAATATATAGTCGTCCAATTCATAGAGACAGAAAGGAGAATGGTGGTTGCCAGGGGCTGGGGGATCGGGGAGAATGGGGAGTTGGGGACAGGGTTTCTTTCCATTTGGGAAGATGAAAAGGTTGTGGAGATGGATGGTGGTGATGGCTACACAACCATGTGAATGTACTTCATGCCACTGCACTGTCCCCTTAAAAATGTTCAAGTGTATGTTATGTATATTTTTCCAGAATTTAAGTAAAATGCTTCCAGCACCCTCTGTCCTCTTCTCAGCACCCCTGCCCTCCTGATGCCCTGAGGACAGCCAGCGCGTATCGTGGTTTCTGATTCTCCCCTGGCACCCAGAAATTGACAGCCAGGTTGCAATCTGAACTTGGACTTTTAATACCTGTCTTGGGTTGGTTCCCTGAAACAGAAGTGAGACAGGGATTCATGCAAGGGAAGGGGTAAGGAACGCCTCTCGGGAGGAACCAGGAAGGAGGAAGAGGAGGAAAGGGGAGAAGATGCTGAATAGAGCTGTGGGTTCAGCTGGAGTCTCCCCTCCGCTTCATCCTGTGGGGAAGTCTGGAGCATGAGGGCACCACTGACTTGCCCACCTGAGGCAAGGGGGTGGGCTTTCTGCCTCCACACTAGTCAGTCATTGGCTGCTGGCCACTGCAGGGCGTGGGGACATGCCTTGCTCATTCAGCTTCCTACCAAGAATGTAACTTTAAAAACCTGTGGATGACCTGCCATTTTTAAGCATCAGTTCACTTTTTAGCCCTCCTGACACCGCTGGTACTGTTCTTTGCAACTGTTTTGGGGGGTTTTGTTTCTTTGTTTCTTATTGGCAATATGTCAGCTCTTCTGCATGAGTTTTGCCACAAGAACACCTGAGTTCCCTGGCGCACTGGCTTCCAACCAACGAATCAGAATCTTGGAGGTAGAGGCAGGGGTGGCGAGGAGCTGGGGGTCTGTAGGGCCCTTAAGCCTGAGAACTTAAGTCTTTTGAGACCTGAGCAGCCCACTCCTCATAACCTTAATTCTCAGAGGACAGACTCACCATCTCCCACGGTCCGGACCTGCTCCTTTAACCAAATGGTTCCTCCTTCTTGGTTTGAATGAACTCAAGAGCAGCAGTCCTTCTGTCACTGCTCAGTCCTGCAGGAGGTGAAACTGTCAGCAAGGCAAGCAGAGAGTTTGTTCAGATGCTCTGCTTTTCAGAACAGCTGTCCAGCTGGTGTTGCGCCCCCCCCGCCCCCCCCCCCGCCCCATCAGTAGGTGTCTCCACTCCAGGCCAGTTGTGTGGTCTCGGTCAGGAACCCATCATCAGTTTCCCCCACCTGGTCTGCCAGCCTTGTAATATGCTCCTGTAACAATAGGGCTTCTGTTGCCCTTGCCTTTGATCTCCACCCACACGCTTTCTGACACAGCCCCACCCTCGGGACTGTGGATATCTATGTGGGTGTAAATCTTTTTTATCACGAGCTGGGGTTTCAGCTCCAGCTCCATCTGCCTCACCCAGGATGACCCTCCTGCTCAAGTGACTTTGGTCATAGCTAAGGGTACTGATATTTTAGACAAGGATTCACATGCAAGTAGTTTCTTTAGGAGATGATTCTGAGATGCCCCAGAAGTGGAATAGAGAAATGAGACAGAGAAGCAGCAAATACAGGGAGCCTTGTCAACCACCAGGGGTAACTGGCGCTCGTTCCACTGTAGAATAGTCTAGAAGAAAAGCCTTACAGTTATCCTACCAAAGGAATCGGGGGGTGTGTTTGTACACTAACTCTCCTCAGTCACTGGGCATTCATACCCAGCACTTCTAGCCAGTCTCATCTGTCAAGGCACAGTGGCACCCAGGCCAGAGAAGTCCCCAGACAAAAAGATATAGGAGCTGGCATTTGGAAATGCGCTGAGATGGTAAAAGGTATGTCAGCATCTGCGCCAGCCAGGCATGCGTCTCCTGAAGGAAGGAAACGCACTGCTCTGCCAGAGTTCCCAAAGCTGGAACCAAGAGATGCAGAAAACACAGGCCTGTAATTGCTTGGCTTGGAAAGCTTCACAGAACTGGGATGAAGCAGCCATTTTCAGCTACATCCATGCTGATGAGTAAACAGAAAAGTCCATCTGCAAAAGCAGGGGAGAGGGAAAGATGAAATAAGAGAAGGTGTGGCCCCAAGAAGGAGATAAGAGGTCCTCAGCCTTGGACCCTATAAGCTTGTTTGCAAGGCCCATCCCCAAACCACTGTTTCTTGTGCCGTAAGATGACCCTGTATATTTGCATAAAGGCCTCTTTGTCATTTTAATAAAGGTCTCTTTAATTGAGCCGATGTACTAGTAAGTCGGCTCCTGTTCTGCCCAAACAAAAAGCTTTGACTGAGACCGCCTCTGAGGGCTTCTGTCAATATCTCAAATTTGTTTTGTTTGTGCTAATGCTCTGTACACAGGTATATGGATTTCTAAGGCAATAGCACTGTTCCTAATGCCCTTTCCAACCACTTGCTTGAATTAATTACATGAGGCATGTCTCCCTCGCCTTCTCTCTCCATTTCCCTTTGGCCCAGATCAGCACTCACTGCAACGTAATTCTTCTCTGTCCTCAACACCTCCAGCCCAAGACACTCACCACATTCCGCGTCCTGTGTGAGAAATTCACTAGGAACTTGGTCTTGGAATGTTTCCATGGCCTGCGCTAAGTGTTTCACAGGCAGGCTGATGACATGATCTTTAGATACCATATGATCACGTGATTAGCCAGACCTCAAGAGAACCGGAGACGGCTCTCAGAGCCGAGTCACCGAATTTCCTTGGGGTTCTTTACTGCATTGGTTTGATGGATTCTGGGACTCAAAAGCAAAGACACAGCTCTGCAGCCCCCAGTCTTCTCATTCTGGCTAAAGATCTTTGCCTCCCACTTCAGACACCCAGTTCTGGTCTTGATTCAATCTCTGTCAGTGGGTCAGAGCGAGGATCCCTCGATGAAGGTCAGATTTTTGTGGTGTTTGATTTTTCCAATTTGCAAATATAGCACTATGGTAATAGAAGTGCTTTTATTTGGCCAGAAATCCTGCCTTAGCCATGTTTAATTGATCATTACCTTAGGAGTTTCAAATATTTCTTGGAAGTTGGTGGGAAATGAATACAAAACTAAATAAATAAGCATTTCCTTCTTTAAAGCCAGTATTTTTTATGTGCAGCAAATGCTTACCAGATTAAAAAGTCAATTCACTGGCGCCTACGCTACCAAAAATCCTGAAATAATGGGTTGCATTTTGGACACTAAGGTTTTAAGAAAAAAGTGCAAATGAAACAAATAGCACAGTTCTTTTAACTAGGCTGGTAGTATTGAACCATTTGGTGATGCAATTTATTTTTTAATTTTTAATTATAAAATTAACAGGTGATCATAGTAAAAATTTCAGACTTGATATAAACAACAAATAAAAGGTTTTCCTACCCCTTTCCCACCTTTAATCCCAGGCCCAGACATATCCTCGACTATCAGGTTTTTATATATACAAGTATATATACAGCATAAAGTTAGTTAATCTAATGGAATCATACTTAGCATACTATTCTAGCATTGGCATTTCAAACATAATTATGTAGATTCACTTTAAAAAAAAAAAAAAGAAATGTTATATCCTGGACTCGGTATAAATTCAGCCTCTGTCTTTTCAATCCATAGTTCTGCATGGAAAGAGTTGTTGTTCCGTCTATAGCCCCAAGAATTACAAAATACCAATTCACCAAAACATTCCATTATGTTTAGCATCCTATAGCGGTTAGCTTTTTCTGAATAACAAACTACCCCATAACTCAGTAGCTTAACACAGTAACCATGTGGGTAGCACAAGAATCAGTAGACTGGGGATTTGAACCAGGCTGGGCTGATCAGTTCTGCAGGCCGCAGGCAGGTTCACTCAGGAGCCTGTGGTCAGCTGCTAGGTCAGCTGAGGTCACAGCAGAGGCTAGGCCACAGTCTCCCATCATACAGCGGGCTAGCCCCGGGCTCATTCACATGGTGCTGGTGCACTTTGTAAGCCTCTGCTGTGTCACATTTGCTAAGATCCCACTGGCCAAAGCAAATCACATGTCCAAGGTCAAAATCAAGGGGTGGAGAATGTGTCTCTACTTCTTGATGGGAAAGGAAAAATTTGTGGCCATTTCTGCAACCTACCGCATATGTTGGGAGAGGGGGGAGGAGAGGCATGACCTCATTTAAACAGAAATTCAAATTAACCAAAACCCACCCTCATCCGAAATGTTTTGAATTCTTCAAGGGTTACACAAGAAGCAGGAATAAGAATGCAGTCTGTTACACAGAGCTGGGCCAGTGTGGCACCAGAGGGCTGGCTTTGAGCTGTGCTCTAGTTTATGCTAGCAATTATGGGTGCTATGCACATTAGAAACAAGAAAGGCAGCAAAGCAATGGAATCTTCTAGCATACTCTTTCTAATGTCCACAGAGAACAGGGTACAATAAACACAGAGAGACCACCTACGAACAGTATCCACAATCCACTTTCTTTTGAGGTTCGGTCATTTGGTTGAGAATTAGAAAAGGAACCCATTGTGATGGTATATAATACCTTGAAATAATAACAGAATTTACTTTCCTACAATTTTTCTCATCCCTCCAGTCTTTGGTGCATGTCAGTGGCATTCACAGTGCGGGAGGCAGAAGCGGGGGTGAGAATACAGCCACAAATAAAGAAGCCATTTGAGTTTCAGCACAGATTTTCAGAAAACTGAGCAGAGGCCAAAGTTGGAAAGTGCCAGGAAAATGAGAAGCGAAGGGCCCCAAAACAGGCATTGAAGCTGCAAAAAACAGAGCAGGAAAGAAGGTGTGTTCCAGGCTCAACGTAGCTCAAGGTAAGACCAGCTGGCCAGAGGGAGAATACGAGGGGAAGAGATTCGAGCTTAGATGCTGGTAAGTCTGCCAACAGAAGTGCCCCTTAGCTCATCCCCCACTAAGCCTGCCTGGTCCCTGGGACAAGGACAAGAGGGATGCCAGGGAAAGGACAGGTGAGTTGGGGTGAGTCCCTGAGTAGAGGAGCCTTTCACAAAAGCCCAAGGTCAAGCCAAGGCAGTGTCCAAGGGACTGAGTGTGTTGGGAGTGTGTGGGAAACTAATATAGGGTTAAGCCTCGGACTGACCTGCTGGCAAAGTCACAAACAAGTTCTAGCTTAGAGGGCACAATCCTCTTAGCTTAATTAGGCTTGACCTTATAACACTCCCTAGATCTTATCTGGGAATCTAATGGGCTGAGGAAGTGCAGGAAGTATAACCATGGTGTAAACAAGTGAAACTCACAAGAAAAGTGTAACTTTGGTAACCACTGCCTTGTTTACTGCTCACTATAAAAAGCTTGGTGAGGCCTGAGCACAGGGGAAGTCCTTCCTCTTGAGTTGGACTCTCCCGCCTGGTCCCCCAATATTCCCAAATTATTCTCGTGTCTTTTCTATTTCATTTGTTGTGCGGCTCCTCTTCCAGACCCGAACCCTGAACCACGCAGGACGTGGAGGGAAACACTTACGACATCTGGCGCCCGACGGGGACTCTGGAAGTGAAGGAAAAGTGAGGAACAAAGAATTCACCGTAAAGGTAGGAAAACTCACCGTAAAGGTGAGGGGTTATTTCACCGCACACAAACGGCCACAATCAGCTACAGTAGTCCGGAGCTGTAGGCGGTGTGGGAACGTTTTCTCAACCAGGCTAACGGGGCAGGATTCGGCTTTAAAAAGATAGATTCGGCTTTTTTTTTTTTTTTTTTTAAAGTAAGAAACTTTATTATAGACTTTTGAGTTGTATGTTTAAGGAGTTAAAAGTTTCAGAAGGTAATCTCTTATAGTTTTTGCATGTTGTTACAGATCATAACTTTTGTTTTCTTGAAAAAGGTACATTAGATATTGAATGCTTGCAAAAAGGTTAGAACTTGAAAAAAGGTCAGCAGCAGGGAAAAACTTGCCTCCAAAAACTGTTTTTCCTTGTGAAACACAGTATTTCATTTGCTAGAGCCTTTGAGAGAGGCCAAGGAGGATAAATCTCCTCCCCTTGCACCCTCCGCTCCTAAGGAGGAGCAGAAAGAAAAGAAAAAATGGGAGGAATGGCTTTCATGGCTCCCTCCACCTCCATGTCCTAATCCTGAAATGTTTACTTCTCCGTTAATAGAATCACCTGTGCTAAAAGGCCAAATTATAAAGAAATTGGAATATTAAAAGGTACTCTTTTAAATCAGGCAGAAAGAAAAAAGAGTGCCATGGTCATCCTAATGTGGTTTCTTGTTCAAATTAAAATCTTAATTTGTATTTGGAATCTAAAATATGTAATAAGAAATGAAATTCTGCTACCGAATCCACCTCTGGTGTGGAAAGATTCAAAGGTGGCAGGAGAGGGCAGAGCTATAAGCTCTCCCGCAATGAGATTACTTAATGTATTGTTTAAAAATTACCGGAGAACATGTCGGGAAGTGCAAAGTTTGGCCAAGATAACCTTGGGTGCTAGCCATAACTTTGGAAAGCGAAAAAGGAAAAAATTTAAAATGTCTTTTTCTATTAAGCATGACTTTGGGAAAAATATGCCATCTGAGTCATTTGCTGAAACTTCCCCCAAAGCAGGATGTGGGGAAAGCAAAGAAGGGAGCACATGGCGATCCAATATGGATGCCTCCTCCCCAAGTATTCTAATTTAAACTCTTCTTGTGATTGAAAAGTTTTACAAAATTTAAAAAAAAAATGCGTCTGGGATTTCTGTGCACGTGTAAAGAGAAAAACTGGCTTGGAACTAACGCGCGCATCGTCCGATTTTGGACATTTAGATAGAGTTTTGAGCTGAAATCTCTTCCCAAATGTACAGAATAAAACCCAAGACTGATTATTTCCTAAGAAAAATGGCAAATTTTACCCAAAGGAAAAAAGATGCTGGCTAGATTCTAGCAACAAGATTGGTATATTTCCATAATAAAGAACAGTTTTTAAATGCTAATGAAGGGTGTTAAAAAGTTAACTTCAAGGCGAAAAAGGAAATTCAGTAAAATTATCTCTTTTACAAAAATTTGCTAAAGAGTATGCCTTAAAATAATAATTTGGATTTGAATCTCAAGAATTATTGAACTATATTAATTATACAAATCTAAGTAGCCCAGGTAAAGGACGGTTACGCTCTTTAATTAAGGCTGGCTTCCCAAGGCAATTTCTAATGGAGGAAGGGCTAGCCTCCCTTCCCCCAACAGAACAAGCAGGTAGACCAAAAATTTCCTGCCAGTGGCAACTTCTAAAGACAGGCTTGCTTCCCAGTTTCCCATCCTTGAGAGCAATGGCAGCCTAGGACTTTGGGAGTTTGCTAAATTGCTAAATCTGCCTCAGGAAAAATCTAGAGGACAGAATTAAATCTGTTGGTTGATTATGTCTTGCATTTTTGAAGTTTAGTCTTAAAAATGTTATTGATTGAGAAATGCTAAATAAATATTTAACTTGCCAGCTAAGAATTTAAAGTTCTGGTTAAATAAATTGGGAGAAATCATATAATTATAGTAAAATTTCAACATTTGTCTGATTGAAAAAAGAGGGTAAATTCTGTGATCCCAACCAAAATTTTTATATGCTAAGATCAGTTTTAATTTAATTGATATCTCTTAATAATTATAAAAGGTATATAATCTTTAAATCATATATACACATATATATTTGATGGTCTTTCAAGTTGGATTTCAAAACCATAACCAAGGAATGACTTTGGGACATTTCACGGGCCCTGGAATGTTTCAAAAGTTTATTTCCTCTTCTTAAAAGATTTCTTAATAAAGCCAATTTAATATACTTGGAATCACATGGAAAGATTTATCAAATATAAATTAATAAATATATTTTAAGTTTTTGCCTCTAAGAAAGGGCAAAACAAGTTATTTTGTTGGATATTTCTTAAAATGCAGCAGAATTTTAAGATGTAATTTAAAATAGCAAAAGCTTCTTGCCGCTGCATTTTAAATTAGGCTGCAGGTGGGACAGCATTTGCACCTCGTGAATCAGACATAAAACTTTACTAAATTTACTAACTGTACCTACTATAAGAAGCCAGTATCTTTGTAAGCAATTGAATCCTAGTAAAGTAAAATTCTTCTAAAAAAGGTTACCGAAGGCTTCCCATGATCCTTCTGTATATGCGAATAAGCCGAAAGGGAATGCTGTTTAAAAATATTATCTTAAATTTAATGAAAAGGAGAAATTTTAAAATTTTGAAATATTTTCCACTAATATTTATAGGATACTCTAATGATTTGCTGTTAAAATACCAAATCTGAAAGTACAGTCACAATAAATGTTTAATGATTTTTACTTGAAATACATGGCCTTGCGGCACTATCAGTCAACATCCAGGAAGTAACCCTGTAGGTTACTTAGTGTAAAAGAAAAAGATTTCTTTTTAAATGGAAGTTTTCCAAGTCTAACCCAGCAGGAGGAGGACGAGTCAGACAACAAACAGCCTGGAGACCACCTGGGGCATGGTAAAGAAGACTGTACAGAGAACGTCTTTCTTGCCATGCTAGCAGTAATCATCTGTACGGTAATATTACCTAGGGCAAATGTGTGAGTATTTCAGACTTATACTCCTGACCCTTCATGGGTAAGAACCCTTATGTGGGCTGATCCTTCCAGGAGGACCACAGGTGGGGCAAGGAAGCATATGGACAAGGTATTATTACATAGTGTTGCCACCCAGCTTCCCGTTTGTATGACTAAATCAAGCCACTGCTCTTGTGTGTAAAATTCAAGAGAAGTTTTTGGCCAGCCTGGACCCAAAGAACAGGGAAGAAATGGCTCAAGTACATGTATTATCTCTACTTGCTCCGGGGAAAGGTGCAGAAAATATAAGTGTGCTAAGGCACCCCCCCCCCCCCCCACTAAGCCTTTACGTAAATGGTCTGATGTATAGAATCCCACTGAGGAAGAAGTTAATTGGCAAGATTGTTATAGTAATTATCCTACCACCAGCAAACTTAATAATTTTTTTTTCTTTATAGACTGGAGCCCTTATGGTTCTCTATATAGTAACAACCGCACCCCTAAATGGAAAGGGAATGCATCCTATCTATATGTTGAAGAAAATCACTCCATCTCATGGAGGAGACTTTGTTAGGCCTCAATTACAACATGACAACTGGCCTCTACAAAGCACGCAGTGGAAATTAGCTGCTGCGCTTGCACCTATACAATGGTATAGTTTCAATTATAGCTCAAATAGTTCCATTTTTGCTTTACGAGGAACTCTCAATAAGACAGTGTAAATTAAGATTATTGTTAAAATATTAAATTTGACAGCAAAATAGTTTTCAAATTAATTAAATTTGGCTAACTTGAAATAAGTAATTATTCAAAAAGTATTAACAAAAATGTTCATGGTAAACATGCTATAAACCTAAAGCATGTTCAGGTTCATTTTTTTTTGTATGCAAAAAATTAAAATTTAGAGTTATCTAGACTGCATTATAAATTTTCCAAACAGCCTTCTAATAATTAAGTCAAAAAAGGGGGGATAGTGGAAGAATACCATGTAAGGAAAAATATCCTGTAACTAAATTAAATCTAGAAAAAATTTTTCATTTATAATGCTAACAGTGAGTCACCCAGGAAAATACACATGGTGTCAAAATAAGCCAAAGGAAAATCATTTGGGCAAATATAAAAAGGACCCTAAGAAAAATTCCCTTTATTAACCTTCGGTAGAGATTATGTTTGTATATTTTCAGAAAACAAAGACCACGTGGATTGCTGCAACAGAGAGGAATTCTCAGGAATGCTTCAACCATAAAGACAAGAGGAGAGACAGTTCAGAGATGGAGATGCTGATGACGCTTTGCCATGCTAGCAGTCAGCAGCTGTGCGTCGCTGCAGGTTGCCCAGGATCAAACCAGAGAGGGTCGGACCTGCATTGCCACCATTTGTCCACCATCCAGAACTGAAATATCATTGCTGACATAAGGAACTGTCGGACATTGAAACTTGGACTCAGAACTGTTGGACATTGAAATTGGGACTTAAAACATTTCTTATTCTTGAAATGTTATGCTTAAATTTTAAAATGTTTTGGGTTACGGATTGGCATTGTTATTGTTTTATTAGCCAGAGTTTTGTTCTTGATGTATAAGTTATAGTAGCTTAATAATGAAAAAAAGGGGGAGATGTGGGAAACTAATATAGGGTTAAGCCTCGGACTGACCTGCTGGCAAAGTCACAAACAAGTTCTAGCTTAGAGGGCACAATCCTCTTAGCTTAATTAGGCTTGACCTTATAACACTCCCTAGATCTTATCTGGGAATCTAATGGGCTGAGGAAGTGCAGGAAGTATAACCATGGTGTAAACAAGTGAAACTCACAAGAAAAGTGTAACTTTGGTAACCACTGCCTTGTTTACTGCTCACTATAAAAAGCTTGGTGAGGCCTGAGCACAGGGGAAGTCCTTCCTCTTGAGTTGGACTCTCCCGCCTGGTCCCCCAATATTCCCAAATTATTCTCGTGTCTTTTCTATTTCATTTGTTGTGCGGCTCCTCTTCCAGACCCGAACCCTGAACCACGCAGGACGTGGAGGGAAACACTTACGACAGGAGTGTATCTCAGAGCTCGCGGTGAGGATCACAGCGCAGATTGGCCCAGGGCGGCTGAGAGGGGGCCAGGAAGGTGCAGAGAGGCTCCAAGCCAGACAAGGGAGCTTTTGGGTAACTGCATGCACCCTGCATTTTTCATGCACAGACAGCGAGGTGGGTGCTAATGTCCAAATACGCATGAAGGCCTCACCCTGGTAGCACAGGGCCAGGGCAGGACAGAGACCAACCTCATAACGGAGGCCTCACTTCCTGCCAGAACAACGGTCAGCCCCCCAGCGCTTAGAAGCACTGGAAGTTGGGAGCAGAACCCTGAAATGACTAAGCTTTTTAAAAATCTCTACGTGACTGCATTTATGTAAAGGCGTAGGTCAAGTTTCTGCAATTTGGTAGAATGGCGCTCCAGGCCAATTTCAATTAAACTCCATAGAAATAAAAACGTTATACACCTAACTTGATGAGTATGAAATTTGTACTAAAATCCCCTCATTTCCTAACCTCCCCCCCACCACCAATCCACTGTTAAAATTGCAAGAGGGGCTATTTGTTGCTTAGTGCTGGTAAACAAGTATTTTCTAATGGTAATCTATATATATAAAAGGCTAATATGCTAAGTGTCCCTCCGCCCGTCCGGTCACTATGATGTGCACTGACCACCAGGGGGCAGACGCTCAACACAGGAGCTGCTGAGCTACAGTGACTTGGCAGCAGCGGTTCTCAGGTGACACACCCCGAAACCATGGGTTATGTTGTTGCTGGGGCACTGTTGGCCCCGAACCTGGTTTACTGCACACTTGCGTTTGTGTTCCACACCCTGTACAACAGCAACTTTGCAGAGTGCCCTCTCGCACTCCAGGACCCCTCAGGGGATGTCCGAGAGCCGGTTTCAGCCCGATACCCGCAGGCCAGGACGAGGGACCCCACCTGCCAGAGGGACCCTGCTCACTCCACAGATGCCAGGGAGGGACCACGGGAAGTTGGCTTCAGGGCATGTCCAACCCATCTCACCCAGTCCCGCCCCACCAGCCACCTTCTAATTAATTTCCTTCAATGTGCACAAATCCATGCACCAGGTCACTAGTTGAGAATATAAGCAATCAAAATAAATGTCACTCTAGTTACTAGCATGTTGGACATGTCTGGCCATTGCTTCAAGAATGCTCACAGGACAGTATCCTTGTTCTCCAGACAGAATCTAGCATCTCGTAACTTGGGGTGATGACCCACCCAGCAGGACCCTGGACACCAAATAGCCAGAGTAGAGAGGTAACTCAGGAGTGGACCAGGGAGAGGGGGATGGTGTGACAGAGCCCCACATGTTCATAGTTTATGGTTTGTTGCTGGAGGGAGGACATCAGGTGTTGACTGGCCTCATACCATTATTAGGTCCCCTTTGCAAATCACAGTCAGATTTCATCCTTTTTGTTGCTGCTGCTATTAAGCACAGGTTCTGTTGCACCCCTGCCCGCTTTAGAAACCATCTCTGGATCTCCATTGCGCAGCACTGTGGTCCCTTCTCCTTAACAAACCGCGATATACAAAACAAATCAACAGGGAGCTCTTCACTTGCTCTCCTGTCCTCTTAGTTAGGATCGTGTTGACTAAGAGAAATCCAACAGAATACATAGATAGAATTTGATTTCTTGCTAACATAAAAGCAGTCCATAATACTGATTGCTAGAATGTATCTATAGGAGGGAATGGGAACCACAGAGGATCCCAAGGCCATAAAATAGAAGGACCAGTTGATGACACTGATATCATTTATGTTGAAAAGGAGGAGACTTGTGGAGAACATGAACATGGCTAGCAAATGTGTAGAATCCTGTCATATGAAAGAGGAGTTGGATTTCTTCTTCATAACACCTAAGACCTACTGAGAAGAATTACAAAGGTAGATCCCACTGCTAAAGCTGTCTGGGATCGGGATGAGTTCTCAGAAGTCATGAGTTCCTCTTTGCAGGACAAATTCACGTAGAAACAACAGGACCCCTTGGCAGGTTTGTGGTGGGGAACTCTCAACAATAGAGAGACTTCTTAGGGCACTTCCGATCTCGCAATACTTTTAGAGGCCACCATCTGGCCCACAAAACCTGTGTCTCACTGAAGTGTTTCCCTGTCACTCTCCCTGCTGGTCCCTCTGCTACTAGCACCCCTCCCTGGCCTCCTTTTGGACTATTCAGTTCCTCATCAACACCCCTCCCCATTGCTACACCTGAGGGTTATGTTCTCAGTTTCAATGATGAGAGCCACCACACATCGGGGAGCGGCTCTTGTGTTTTTATGGGGGGGCCTGTATTGGCATCAGAGAAGACTTGATTGTGTGCAAGCCCCTCTCCTACTGTCTACAGTATGATGCTCTTCCGCACACACACACACACACACACACCCATACACACACACCACTCCCCACCCTTGGTCAGCCAAAGCCTTCACGAAGGTCTTCCTACCTCAATCAAAACCTGACTGAGAATGACTTTCTCATATTAGTGATTTACAACTTAGCATGAAATGAAGTCCGAGTCCTACCCCCTCTCCCAGGAGCAGTTGGATTTGAAGTGCCATCTCTTGCTGTGGAATGAAGCATGGTCGACCTTGCATCTTATTCAATGAATTTACAGTAGCCTTGTGGTTTGCCTTTGGAAGCCAGCCTCACTCGGGGTCCTCGCCTTCACATTTACATAGGATTTCAATAGAGTGGGACGCCCCATGTGTGAGATAGTGCCTCTGACACCAGCCCAAACAGCTGAAAACAGAACGTGTTAGTCAACAACCTGATATTTCCAAGTAATCTTACCTACTTCGTTGTTGGTAGAAACAGTTTGCAGCCTGAGTCTTTTTAAAGGTCACCTTTTAAAAATGGACTCACAGTGGGGGAAAGTCACACAGACTTAGTGCCCCAAATTAGCAGCACGGTTCCTGTCAAGAGTGCTTCTGTGAGAAGCAAAACCCAGTGGGCACAGGCAAGTGTGAGGCCCTCGCTTGTCAGAGCTCTTGGTTGACTGCTTGCAGTACCGCAGGTGATTTAAAGGGCCCCAGCACCCTGTTTGTTTAATGTCACCTCCTCATGAGAGTGTCAGCCTCTGACATGTTTGACTTCTCCACGGGACAAATGCCAAGCCACGTGTGGTTGTCCCCCAGACTTAGACTGTTTCTTACTTTCCGTAACCACATGATGACAACAATTTCTAAACGGTTCATTTACAAGAAGCACTAACTAAATCATTGGCGCTTTCCTGATCGACGGCATCAGATCATTCTGGCATTGGGCTGACAAAGCTTGTCCCTTTCACTTTCCTTCTCTATATGTCTCAAACCTTCCAAATCTGTGTCACATTTAGGGGTGCTGGGAGGGCTACTGCTGAGAGGAAGTCGAGGGTTGGAGGAGCAGGGAGTGGGTGCAGATTCAGAGTCAGAGCCAGAGCCGAGACTGTCTGGGGCCAGAGGCCAAACTTGGCCAGCCCAAGACAAACACAGACTGGAGATAAAAAGAGGGAAGCGGGAAACGCAGCCAGAGCCAGCAGAAACAAGGCGATGGAGAATAAACAGCACAGTCCTCTGCAGGCGGGAGAGAGGGGGAAGCAAGGACGGAGAAGGAGGGGCCAGGGTGTCGAGGGAAGAGGGAGAGAAATGGACAAAAGAGGGAAACATGGGGACTAGAAGCCCAGCATGGAAGGAGGGAGACAAGGGAAGGAGGGGGGAGAATAGGAGGGAGGAAATAGAAGAGGGGAGGGGGAAGGAAGGGGAATGTGAGCGTTTAGTGCCCCGCGAACATCCAGCCAGAGACACAACGGATTCTTTTTGATGGGAAGAAAAATCCAACCTAGTCCTGTGTCTTGTTGAAACATAAGTTTTTGGCACTTTTAAAACCGATGTTAGAAGAAATTAAGTTCAGATTTAAATTCAAGATAGTTTTTTTAATGTAATATGTGCAAACTGTGATGTCAAAAAGCAAAAAGGTCTTTGTGTGTGTCTAGACCCGTGGCTCTGGACTGGTGGGAGCGAGGGATTTTGTTCCCCAGTGGACAGAAGCCACATCTGGAGACGTCGGAGGTTGTCGCCATGGGAGGCAGGCCTTGTTGGCATGCTACTGGCATCAAACGAAGGCCGGGATGCTGCTCTAGAGCTACGCTGTCCAGCACAGTAGTCATGAATATGTAGTTATTTAAATTAATTAAAATGAAATAAAATTAAAATTCAGTTTTTCGGTCCCAAGAGGCAATTTCAAGTGCTCAGTAGGTCCACGTGCCCAGTGGCTGCCTATTGGATAATGTAGACATAGGGCATTCCTATCACCACAGAAAGTTCGAGGTGCTTTGCTCAGTAAGCTTTTCCTCATGGACAGGGAAATCCTATGAACATACAGGCTGAGGAAGATTTCTTCACACAGCACCTCGACCCAGGAGCACTCTGAGGCTGAGCTATGGGGGAGAGGGGACCATGTGGAGAGTCTGAGAGAGACTTGGACTGAGGTCAGGACAAGATTTGAATTTCAGTGTCATTTCTATGGATATGTGACAGTGGGCAAGTCACCTGCCATGTGTGAGCTCCATTTCTCCTCCTGCACAGTGCAGCCAAGTGCTGTCCCTGCCCTGGTGTACGAGGGTAAGGAATGGCGCTTGCTTTAGCAAACACTCTCGAAGCATTCCCGGCAAACCCCGTAAGAGGCCTGTCACTCATTCACATCAGCGTTGCCCATGGTGACTCAGGGCCATGGTGCCAGGATTTCTGTCCACTTGGCCATGGCCTCCTCTGGAGAAGTCTATGTGCTGCTTCTCAGAAAAAGGTTTGTAAATGCAGAAAATAAAATAAAATTACAAAGAGAAGCAATTACCTTGAAATACAGTTATCCAAACAAAAAGCCACACTTGTGATATTATAGATACTTCTTTATTAATGCAGTAATTAATAAGACAGAGTGGCAAGTCTAAAAACTGCTGCAATTTCAAAGAAGTCAGAAGTGGAAAGGATATTTTGAGATCTACCTGACAACAGTAATATGATATGCAATGTCTGTGATTCTGTTGGAGACAAGGTCTCAGGTACCGTTAATACAACAGTGGTTTGTTGCCTCCATTCACAATGGAAGAAAATGCTAAATCTCATTAGAAAGTTAGTGGGAATAAAGATGCAATTTTTCCCACATGAAGTTTACAGGCTGACAGGTGGGGGACCTCTGGGAGTGGCTCCACTGTCCCCTGAGGGCCTCCGGTCCTCCCAGCCTCCCCCATAGCCAGTGAGCAAAGGCAGAATGAGGGGAGGGTGCCCAGCGATGCTTGCGGGACCAGCCTGGAAGTGGAAGGGTGCACATCAATCCTGCCCTCGCTCCATTGGCCAGAACTACTCCCTCACCCCCCTAGAAGCTGGGGTGCTGTGTCAGGAGGGAGGGCCTCCTGAGATGGATGGGCATGTGGGGTCTCTATGACACCTAGCTACCTCACAGCTCAAACAAAATGGGGATGAAAGCCTTGTGTTAAACCAGGAAAGAGCTTGATTTTCTGAAGGCAAACTCATGAGGACTGGACACAATATGATGGGGGAAGTTTTTTGTTTGTTTTTTGAATATATTTTTTATTGATTTCAGAGCAGATGGGAGAGGGAGAGAGAGATAGAAACATCAATGATGAGAGAGAATCATGGATCGGCTGCCTCCTGCACGCTCCCTACTGGGGATCGAGCCCACTACCAAGGTATGTGCCCTTGACCAGAATTGAACCTGGGACCTTCAGTCCACAGGCCTACACACTATCCACTGAGCCAAACCAGCGAGGGCGTGATGGGGGAAGTTTAAGGGCAATTCTAGGACGTGAGGTCCCAGCTTTAATACCCAGGCTACTCCTGCCCTGTTTCCATCCCAGACTTCACCCTCCCACCCGCAGTCCCCACTCCGGAAAAGCCCAGAAAAGTTCCAAGACTTTAGGCCTGGAGAGTGGCCCACCTCCCTCAGTCATTCAAATCCAGGTCTGGCAGGCCCCCAGGAGGGAGGTAACAAAATTAAAAATAACCTCTCCTCCAAGGAAAAAAATTAAAAATAGATTCCAACCCGCATGAAAATTTGGGTGGAAAGAAAGGAAAGGAAAACAAAATGAATCATCTTTATGTGTTTTGCTGAATGAGAGCCCGTTGCCATGGCTACGGGGCCCTGTGTGCAGGCCTGGTCTTTTCCAGCAAGTTCAAGGCCCACTGAGGAGCCAATGGGGGTGGCCCCATCGCCGGGATGTTATAGCGATCGGATCTGCGATCCCCCAGCACCGCCTTTGCCACCGAGCAGGTTGTATTAATGGCTGTCACAGTTAATTTAGTGTTCCCTTCCATTGTGATCTGTCTATCGCTGTAATTGAGCAAACGAGAGGACTTGTATGGGTCTCCCGGGAGTTGAGGGAAATCTAGCCTGGTTTTGCAATCTAGACAGTCAGGAGAGGTTATGTGAACTTGTGGAAGAGCCAGGTTTTAAATCAAGGACGGGGGAAGTCAGCTTTCCAGCCAGCCATGGCCTGCCTTCCTGGTGGCCAGGAAAGAGGAGAGGACCCACTGGGCCCATGGCCTCAGTGACTGGTGGAACACACAGCACTGGGGCCCGATCCCTCTGGCAAGGGATCTGCTGGGAGGGGGGCGGGGCAGCTTAGGGCTTTGGTGGAGCCTCTTGTCTCTTATCCACTTTTCTAGAAGGGCAGCATTCTGACTTTAAGAAAACGCAATACATTGAAAATCCAAATTTACAAAATTCATAAGATGGGGGCAGGAGGTAGAGGAGACTCACTTCATAAAGAAATCTTCACTTTCAAATAATTGGCCTGGAAATGTTCCATATAGAAAAGAAAGAGACATGTCATCTATTGCAATGTCTGATCTTACTAGCAGATGAGAGCCTATACTGGAAGAGGAAATGTTATAAGAAGCATTATTAGGCAACTGACAAAATGGGAATATGAATGGTAGATTAGATAAAATACTGTATTGTTAAATGTACTGAAGTTGGTAACCATACTGTTGATAACTGTAGTGTGCATATATAAGACAATATTCTTATATTCTTAAGAAATACATATGTATGTGTGCACAAGTGACAAAGCCAATGTGGTAAAATGTAAAATATGAAAAATTGGTGAAAGTATAAAATAATATATGGCTACTCTGTGTACTGTGGTCATTCTTGCAACATTTCTGTTAAATTTCAAATTCTTTCCAATTAATTTTTTTAAAAAGTGGCTTCAATTTCCTTTTAAATAACCCTCCTAGTTTGTTTCAGCATCATTTAATTCTGCAAAATTCTGTTTACAAAAAAAAAAATTCTATTTACACTCAACTTTTCAGGGACAACTGGCACATGAAAGTCAAGTACATCTGGGATTATATTTCTTACACCTTTCATATATAGCAAATATACTCTAGACCAGGGCTGTCCAATAGAAGTTTTTTGTGGTGACAGAAATATCCCATATGTGCATTGCCCAATACCACAGCCAGGAGACATATGTGGCCATTGAGCATTTGAAATGAGGCCAGTCTGAATGGAGATGTGCTGTAATTGTAACATACACACCAGATTTCAAAGACTCGGTGTGAATAAAGAATGGAAAATATTTTGGCTATATTGGGTTAAATATATTAATAAAATTAATTTCACCTACTTATTTTTACTCTTTTTAATGTGACTGCTAGGAAATTTTCAATTACTTACATGGCTCACATATGTGGTTCACCTAATATTTCTATTGGGCAGCACCTGTTCCAGAAAGTCATGGAAGATGGGCTGGTTCTGGCTTGGCCTATGGCTGAGGCTGCAAGCCTCCTTGGCCCAGCCATTCTGATGTGGACAATAAGCTTGGGGAATAATGGCTGATTGTTAAGGTCTCCAAGGATCCAAGGGACCTTCAGAGCCTGAGAATCGAACATCTAGACAAGGAAAGGGGTTGGTGAAGAAGTGTCTAAATCAGGCACCAAGTGTCTAAATCACGCGATGTTTTGTTGACGGCTCACAGGTGAAAGATGGGTTGAGATGTAAGTGGAGCTCAGAGTGGGAGGAAAGTGAGTGGTAAGAGACAGGGTTGGAGACATAGGCCTCATAAGGCTCACTGAGAAGCTTGCATTTTTTCCTAAGCCCAAAGAGAAAGCATAAAAAAGCAATTGAAGCAGGTGTTATGGACTGAATGTTGAAAGTCAATCCCCAATCTGATGGCATTTGGAGGCGGGGCCTTTGGGAGGTGCTTAGGTCATGAGGGTGGAGCTCTCATGAATGGGGTGGTGCCCTTATAAAAGGGACCTGGAGAGCTCCCTCCCTTCCCACCATGTGGGGAGGTAATGAGAAGTCGGCATTCTGGAAGCCCTCACTAGAGCTTGCCCAGGCTGACACCTGCTCTTGACTTCTAGCCCCAAGAATTGTGAGATGTGAGTGATGCTGGTCATAAGCCACCCAGCCTCTGGTATTTGTGATAGCAACCCGAAGGGATGGCGACAGCAGGCAAATGCCTTCATCCAAACTGAGCTTACAAACAGTCATTCTGATTGTTCCCCTAAGTGCGGCTGTGTGATCAAAATCCATATTTCTACCACTGGACAATGTTATCAGGGTGACAGCTCAAGTCCCGGTTCTTTTCAGCCAGAAGACCACGGCCAACAGCTGTCAACCAAGGGGGTAGACGGGGCCTCACCAAGGACAAGCCCAGTGTGACTGATTATATTTTCAAAAAATGCCCATATTATGGTTCCCTGTGTGCTTCTGGCCCCTTGCACTTCCCATCAAAGGTGGAGTCTATGTCCCAGGACTGGTCTCACCAAAGTGCCCAGCAGAAATGATGCCATGTGTCTTCCCAGGCGAGGTCACAGGAAGGATACAGCTTCCGCCTCGCTTTTTCTCAGGACACTCGTCTTTGGAATCCAGTCACCACGCTGGGAGGAGACCCCGGCTACACAGAGAGACCACAGTCAGCTAATGCCTCGGCCAACAGTCAGCATCAACCACCAGACGTGCGAGTGCGCAGGCTTCTGGATGATTCCAGGCCCCAGCTTCTGAGTCTCCCGAGGCCATGAAACAGAGAAATCGCTTCCACTGTGCTCTGTCCCAACTCCTGGGCCACGGAATGGAATCTGCGAGCGCAACAAATGGCTGGAAGGTAATTTGTTTGGCAGCCCAAACACCTGGAATACCCAGAACCGAGCAATGCACGTCGGAACCCGGGGGTGAGGCCTGAGCAGTGGCCACTCACCACCAGCCTCTAGCACATTCCAGCTGGTAACTTCCTGGGAGCTTAGCATCTAGCAGCTAGCGGACAGTTCTCAATGAGGTTTGCTACAATTATCAGCGGCGTGGACAACTCTGGAGAGGAACAGGTCAAATAAGATGCAGAGCAGATTTTAAAGCACTAAGTTTGACATTAAATAGGTTTTAAAATATGTGTCATCTATATTGCCTTTCAGCTCTACAGAAGTCCAATCATGACAATAATTAATATAATGGCTTGATTTATTACTCCTCTTCCTCAGGATCATATTTATTTCATTATTTTAAAATGTTTGAGTCACCTAGGCAGGCTGGCTCAGGTTAAAGATTGTGGGGAATGACCTGCCAGAGAAAAAGATGGGGGAGGGGCATATTTTATAAAATTAATAACAAAGTAACAGTGACTGTCCATGTACTTTAAACTCACTCTAGACCAGCGGTTCTCAACCTGTGGGTCGCGACCCCTTTGGGGGTCGAATGGCCCTTTCACAGGGGTCGCCGAAGACCATCGGAAAACACATATATAATTACATATTGTTTTTGTGATGAATCACTGTGCTTTCATTATGTTCCATGTGTAACAATGAAGTTGGGGGTCACCACAACATGAGGAACTATATTAAAGGGTCGCGGCACTAGGAAGGTTGAGAACCACTGCTCTGGACAATCTTGGCAGTGAGGTCAAGTTTTTAAAAACATAGAGGAAGCTCTAACTGGTTTGGCTCAGTGGATAGAGCGTCGGCCTGTGGACTGAAGGGTCCCAGGTTCGATTCCAGTCAAGGGCATGTACCTTGGTTGCAGGCACATCCCCAGTAGGGAGGTGTGCAGGAGGCAGCTGGTCGATGTTTCTCTCTCATCGAGGTTTCTACTTCTCTATCCCTCTCCCTTCCTTTCTGTAAAAAATCAATAAAATATATATATTTTTGAAAAACACAAAAACATAGAAGAAAACAAAAGCTGACTCACCTAAGTGGTCAGATGTGTGTTCTGAAGTAGAAACTGGACCTGCACTGCGTTCACTAAAATGCCTGACTACGCCCCAGCTCAGGTCACTGGGGGATAGAGGGCCCACACACATACAGTCACCCACATCCTTCCCATCCTGCCCCACAAGAACGCACCCTGGGCCGGGGTGGGAGCAGGACGCACACAGGACTGCGCCCCTCCCAGAGGAGGGCAGATCTGAAAAGACAGGGCAGAAAAGGCCCGAAGCCATCACCCTCTTGAGTGGGAGGAGGACAAGTCCAGGGAACTTTCACATGGGTGCTCCCCCGACCCCAAGTGCGATTCCATTTATCCTCATGACAAGCCCATGAAGACCTTCGTAATATCCATCTTACAGACGAGAGAATGAACGCTCTGGGTAGAATTTCCCAAGCCCCCCAGATCAAAAAGTAGCAAACCATGATACTCAGATATCAACAACTAATATGTTTGGAGCTCTTATATGGTCTCAGGAAGTCCTCCTAACCACGTCACTCGCATTACATGGATCCTGTTATATGCGCAGCACAGAGAAGAGAGAGGCTCAGAGAAATGATCTGGCCGAAGTTTTAAGACCCTCCACCCCACCCCACCCCCAGCCGAATTATCCCCAGGCTGTTTTTCAGCCCAGAGGATGGGAGGGCCCGGGGAGTCACAGCCTGATGAAGTACATCATGAAATCTCACTTGCCTGTTCCACAGCTTCTGCCATGCGCTCAGGTTCACTTAGGGCAAAAAGAAAGGGGGTGCTGAGAAAGGGCTCCGTTTTTGCACTTGCAAACCGTGGGAAGATGGATAGGGAGCGGGTTCCCAGGGGCCCTCTCCGGGAGGCGGGAGTGGCCCACAAGGCTGAGAGAGCAGGGGGGCCAACAGCCCGATGGATGCCTGTGCAGAGCAGGGCTCTCTGTTTGTAATTCATCATTTAATTTACTGAGAAAGCACCTATGTGCACCCTCCTCCCTTCTCCCCGCAGAGCTTCTCGAAGTATCTGTGGTGAGCGACCAATTGTTTCTTATTGTTTTGTCTTCCCAATGTGTCATAGACACATCTTTGGTGAAATACAATAAAAATAAATTACTGGGGGGAGGGGGGAATGAAATTTAAGAAGTCCAAAGTTTTAGTATTTGGATTCAACCAGTGCAAAATTACTCTGTCGTATTGCTGTTTCTAGATGCTTATACTCAGTTTTTGTACTTATCTTGCCACTACCGGGTAACAGAGTCCCCCTGAACCAGTAGGGTCTGCCAGCCACTCCTTGAGTAACAGCCGACTCTGGGATGGTGGGTCAGGGCCTCCCCAGGGGGTCACACATCCTTGAAGAGGAGATCTCTAGGCCATGGGTCTGGAACAGGAACTCAGGACAGCTCTCAGCGAGTGTAGAATTCTACACACGTTGATGCTTATCACACTCTCACTGTGAGACATCCCGAGGGAAGGAGCTAGGACAGGCATTACATTTGGTGTTCCGAGGCTCAGGGCAGTGTGGGACTTCGGTCAAGTTCACAAGAGAGTTTGTGGAGCCCAGGTCTTCCTCCTCATTTCCAATAGCCTCTTGGGTCCACTTCCTCATTCTCTGCAGGGCCCTTTCTTCCTGTGGTGGCTGCTGGCTTTAGGGGGAGTCTCTCAGACCCTTCCTAACTCTCTTACCCGCCGGCAGGCCCCCAGGGGATACACACTCCTTCCGCTCTTTTCCTTCCTATGGGACAGACTTGCTATCTGGCTGCTGAAAAGATACCTTTCATGCCTCTGTTTCAGCATCTGTGAAATGGACAAAATGCACATGTCCCTTCCCTACAAGGATGGCGTGGGATTCTGGAAGGGCTGTGACATGCAGCGCTGACTGGCTTCCCTCCTCACGCAGCCTGAGTAATTTCCTTGGAGAATAAATCAGAGCGCCCGGTCACTGGCTGGTTTACCTTGTATTTGCCGCACCAGATATCCGGGAACCACCTCCACCTACTCTCGTCTCCATGGTAACGGAAGGGTCCAAAAAAAAAAAAAAAACCTCTAACAAAATAAGACACCTAAGAGGCATAAACAAAATATGTGATGGTGTGGGAAGCTGTAAAGTTTTTATTGCCACCTGTTTGGGAAGACCTGCATAATTCAATCGTGCTCCTGGCATTTGGGAGGGAAGCAATCACCCCAAAGTTGTGGCAATAAAGCCTTTATAGCCCCCCACCCCCACCCCGTGCTGGCACGCCCGCTTTCTAGGTACAAAGCCCCAGTTTGATAAACTTCCGCTGCTCGCATTTGCATAATGGAAACGGACGAGATTTTAAACCCAGGCTGTTGGGAGGCATAACTCGCCGCTCTCCTTCCTGGAAGTGAATCATGAGCTTGTCTGGGTGGAGGTGGTTGGGAGGGGCACCTAACCCCGCCGGCAGGACCCCAGGGCCAGCAGGAGCACCGGAAAAGAACGACCCCCCCTCCCCTCAGGCCCCCGCCAGCCGGTTCAGGTTGAAGGTTATATTACCCTGCGTCAGGGAGTCATAAAACCCAGGTACCTTCCTGGTGAACCCACTGGCGGGGAGAAACCGTCAGAAAGGGTGGTTTTGGCCCAAGTTTGCCTCTGATATTCCACCCCATCAGTCCCCTCTCCTGCCCTCTCTGGAGCCCTCCCATTTCCTGGCACCCCCTCCTCTCCCCTATGCCACCCAGCGCCCAGCACTCCCACAGTATTTTGCAGTTTGCCCGGCGGGGGTAGGGGTGGGAGGGAGTAGCTGCGGCTGCTCCGGGTGCCTCCCCATCTTGGGAGATTACTGCAGCCATGCCCGCGCTCAGCGGTAAAAGTTTGAACGTGTCTGCAGAGCTTAATCAAATGCTAATTCCGTGCGGTGAAAGAATTTGCTGGAATCTGCAAGGGAGCTCCTGGCAGCAAGAAAATGCGTTGATTCACTCCCAAATCTGCTTTGGCCAAGCCGGGTGCGATTCAGACTAAAGCTGCATTCAATCACAAAGTGCTGCGTGGATCACACAGCCGTCCTTTGTGTCGTTAATGAAGGGAAAAACAGGGCTTTATTCTGAAGCTTTGTGTATAATCAGATGCCATGTTGTAAAGCTCTGGAAAACACACCAGAAATCATAATTGGGAGGAAATAAAAGGGTTAGTCCAAAACAGCGTATGATTTAAATAAGAAGGAAAAAGAAACTGCCCCCAAGATTTGTGCGTTTCAAGAATCAACTTTTAATTCATTCGCAGGGAGATTACAGGAGGGGCGGAGAGGCCTTTAAAATAGTATGAAAAGCTAGTTTAGATGTAAATGAGAGATAATGGGCTTTCTCCGGGAAGTAAGCAAGGGGGCCCAAGTTTGTGCCCAGGGCGGGGCGGGGGGAGTCGGAGGGCAGATCTTGCCCTGCTGGGCGCCAAAGGCCTCTAGACCCAGATATGGCAGAAAACACAGGGCCAGCCTGGTGGGAGATGGGAGGTTTTGAGTCTGGTAACCAGCATCCAGAGGAGGAGAAAAGTGACGGCTGCTCTCCGTGGTCCGCCCGTGTTCTGGGGTTTGGCTGGGGGAGGCGGGAAGAGCTTGATTGCTGCTCTAACACAGAAAGCCTCCTAGGCGTGAGCATTTTGAGGTTGCTAAGGAAGGGGGTTGGGGCTTCTCCACTTGTCTTACAGCTGGAGCTAAGGAGCAGAGCGCTGCGTCAAGCCCTCCCCAGCCCTAATTCACTAATGATTTGCTTATTAGTTCAGATCAGGGAGCCAGCTTCTGGAGAGATGTGAATTGGCATTGATTTAATCCTCTTCCCAGCACTCGCTCTCAGCCCCGGGTGAGGCTGCAAGGGGAGAGGGGGGCTGCCAGCCCTTTCAAGAGCAAGTTACTGCTTCTCCTGCCTCGCTTTGTCTGTTCTCCTTGCCATCTGCTCGCGGCAGGGAGGGGCCCGGCGATGGAGCCCAGGGGATGATGCTGAGCTCAGGGGCTCCTATGGAAATGAGGAGTGTGGGTGAGACCTCCGAAGGTCCCTCAACTCGGGCATCTCTAATGACATGGACTGGGGCCTTCATAAAGTTTGGGGGGAATGATTCTGCCCAATAGTTATTCAGTCTTCCCTAAGTCACGCGCTGCCCCATGTATTATGTCACTTCAAGCACCCAACAGCCTCTCAGGTCCATATCGCTATTATCCACACTTAACAAAGGAGGAGGGTGAGTCTCAGAGGCCACACAGGTAAAACCACAGGCTTCAGTGCTCACCACCGACTTCATCTGAGCTGTTCAGCTTGCACATGCCTCTTTGCCTTTGATGGTCCCCTTGTCTAGTAAAAACTGCCATCCAGAGCATCTCCCTCTGTTCTTCCTCTAAATAGATAATTTAATGATAGCCCAGGATTTACTGTTCTAGAGTTTGCTGCTTGTGGTTCATCCTAGTGATTGGGTCTCTTTTCTGAACATAGAGAGAAGCATAACCCAATATTGGTTTATGCCAACCCAAATGGCCTAATTAGAGTTCTAGCTCAATACCTTTGCTCAAGTGGTCCCCATGACCTATACTAGCCATTCTTCTCTTTCTCCACCTATCTAAGACCTATCAGTATCCCCAAGGCTTAATTTAATCTAGTCACAAATTGATCACCGTGTCTCCACTCTTACCTCTCCTACAGAGTCCTCTTTTCCTTTGGGCACTATATATGCTTACTTTTCTTGTCTCCCAGTTAGACTAAGCTTTTGAGGATTGGAACTGAGTCTTACATTTCTAATTCAACAGTGTTGAACATAGTAGGCCTTCAGAAAATATTTGCCAGTGGATTGATTAGCAGACTGTGGGAGTTTATGTCTGGTTTCTTTGAAAATCTCTGGTGGATAGCTTTCAATAGCCATAAGCTCTGCTGCTTGTCAAAAGAAATCCATTTCAGATTTCCCCTGCCAAATAAAGTAAGAGTTTCCAAGAAATCCCTGGAGTTGGCCAGTCCTAAAGTCAGTTCCAAATGAGTCCATCCAGCGTGTGTTAAATTCCTACTGTGTGCCAAGCACTGTACTCAGCCTTGAGGACACCAAAATGAATGAGTTACAGGGTCTGCCTTGTCATCTGGGGGATTATAAGCTGAACCAGACAACCATGGTATGGATCTCCCCCACAAAATGATAAAGTTTGTAACAACCGAATCATGCACCAGTTTGGTTCACTATTATATCTCCAGCATGTAACACAGTGGAAGACATGCTCAGGAAATCCATGTTGAATAAATGAACACGCAGAGAACTTTGCCTTGTTACCTTGTTGAATCTTTACCCCAACAGTGAAAATAGTACAGTGGTTTTTCATGCTAATGATGAGAAAACAGGCTTAGTGACTCTACATAAGTTTCTGGAGATCATGTTTGGGGTGGGGGAAGTCAGATCCA
The DNA here is from genome assembly GCF_964212035.1 of Myotis nattereri. Lineage (NCBI taxonomy): Eukaryota > Metazoa > Chordata > Mammalia > Chiroptera > Vespertilionidae > Myotis > Myotis nattereri. The sequence goes on along the minus strand of NC_138078.1, from coordinate 153,548,413 downwards.
TGTCTGTCTGACTCCACACCCCATACTGGGGACTCCCAGGATGCCCTCCTGAGTTGGTAGAAGATGGACCAGAAAGCTATGACCCAATTCTAATTAAGTGTAGGTTGCCGTTGTCTCCTCAACAACCAATTCATATCCCAGCTTGAAAGGAGTCGCTCAGAATGAGCCCACCTTACGCTTGGTTTCCAAATACCATTTCCCATCACAAGGAATTAGCCTCCTTGGAGAAACAGATTAAAGGAAGCTAAAGAGACATGACAACTAAATGCAATATTGATTTTAGATTGGATTCTGGATCAGGGGAAAAATCATAGTACAAAGTACAGTAGAGGGACTACTAACGAAATTGAAATATGAACTATATATTAGACTAGAGGCCCAGTGCACAAATTCGGGGCCAATCAGGGCTGGCTGGCTCAGGGGAGGAACCACGGGAGGTTGGCTGGCCATGGGAGGTTGGCTGTGGGAGCACACTGACCACCAGGGGCAGCTCCTGCATTGAGCGTCTGCCCCATGGTGGTCAGTGCGCATCATAGCAACTGGTCAACCCATCATTTGGTCGACTGGTTATAATGGCCGCTTAGGCTTCTATATATAGATAGATAATATTTTTGTATCAGTATAAATTCCTTGGATGCAAAAATGACATCATGGTTATATTAATGCCCTTGTTCTTATTAAATACTAGGGGCCCAGTGCACAAATTTGTGCACCTTGAAAGAAAGAAACTGTGGGCTGAGAGGCTGTGGTAGGCACGAGGGGAAGGATCTTGGCCCATCCTCCGCGCCCCCGCCTGGCCCCTCCCGCCACGGCCCTGGACCTTGTCTGCCAGCAGCCCTGCTCCTGCCACCACTGCCGTTCCCACGCACTGACAGCGCCAGCCCCGCTCGTACCTGCTGAAGGCACGGAGCGATTGGAGCCAGCACCAGCAGTGAGTGCAAGCGGCAGCTTCAGCGCCAGCAGGGGGTGCAAGCGGGACCAGTGCCAGCAGCAGGTATGAGCACTGGACAGGACCACGGTACATGGGAGCAAAGAATTTTCAGTAACCATCAGAGGCTCTCCCTGATGACAGCAACTGGCGCCCTGCCTTGGTCTGGCACCCCTGCTCACCTGCTCCACCATCCTGCTGCAGGCAATACCCGCTATGTTCCACGCACACCCACTGGTGGTCAGCACATGTCATAGTGACTGGTTGTTCTGCCGTTCGGTCTATTTGCATATTAGCCTTTTATTATATAGGATGGGTTGAAATATTTAGAGTTTAAGTGTTATGATGCCTCTAGATACATTTCAAATGATGGGGGGAAAGGAGGGGCAGGAGAAGAAGAGCTAATATGGCAAAATAATAATTAATGAATTAAGATGTAGGATATATAGGTGTTCATTGCACTATTCTTTCTATTTTTCTGAAGGTTTGAAATTTTTCAAAATAAAAATTGGAAGGGGAGAGAATTACACAGAAATGGCCCTAAAAATGTTGCCCACACCCACCAGGAAGTGTGGGAAGCTCCCTATTGTCCTCTCTAGCAGAGAGGTGTGGACAAAGAGTCCGGAATGCTGGTGACCCTTGAGTCCTGGCAAAGGTCAGAGCTGTGCACCCACTGTATAGTGGAGACAATGGTAGGGGAAGCAACTTCCCCACCAGATAGTCATGTAAATCCTCACTGATAAGATAGTCTGCCTGTTACTGGAACTTGCCTGCCTAAGGGCTATGGGTGGGTCCCAAACAGAATAAAAGGATGGCAGGGCCTGAGCCCAACTGGAGTCCTTCCCCTTGGGATGGGCTCCCACCTGACCCCCCAATTTCCAAATTATATTTCTTTTCTTTTTTTTTTCCAAATTATATTTCTTGTCTCATCTCTGTCATTTGCATGCGGCCCCTTCTCCAGAGCCGGAACCTTGAACCACGTGGGACGCGGGGATCATTCAAAAGGATGGTCTCAGATAGAGGTTGGGGCCTCAGTGCAGATGCCTTAGTCACAGAAAGTCAACAGCAGCTGTGGGAATGGATGCATTAGCCTAAGTGCATTCTAACAAGAACTCTCGCAAGAAGCTTCTGTAAAAACAGACCATTTTTACAGGCATTTTCAAATGTGAGACCAAATTAACTACTACATACCATTAAATACAGAGTTATACTTGCAAAAACCCTTGAGTAGTAACCCAGGATGAGGTGGAAGCAGGTTGGAGGTATCCCATCTCCACTTCAGAGACTAAAATCTGGGCCACTTATTACCTTGGGTAACACCTAAATGTCAAAAGGCAGGATGGAGCCAGAGAGCAAAGCTTGCCTGTGAATACAAATGGGAACTGGCTTTAAAAATAAAGCCTGGGTTCAGGTTCCAATACTCCAAATGCCAATCAAAAGACTCATTTATTTGTTAAATATGTGGGTGAGAGTTAAGAATTATGTCTGAAAGGCCACTATCCAGGAATAAATACAGAGAACATCTATAGATGTCTAAAGTTCTGTTTGTCTGCCTCAGCTTTTGTTTAAAAAGTTTTTTTTAATAATAAGGGTGGGAGGACCACTATTTGAAATTTGTAAAATGAGCATATACCTGTGAAATTTTTTCAAAATAAAAATTTAGGTGAAAGAAAAAGGACTGCTCATTCCTGGCTCTGAAAATCTCTCTCCCAGGCAGGTCTGGGGAGTAGGGATGGAGAGGATCTTTGTAATTAAAGAAAAGAGGTGCAGCATAGGGCATATGGTTAGCAATACTGTGTTGTGTGTTTAAAACTGTGCTGAGGGAGTAGGTCTAATGTTAAGTGCTCTTACCACAAAAGGGGGGGAAACAAAATTGGTGGGAGAAAAATTTCCAAGGTGATGGATATGTTTATAACACTGATAGTGGGGGTGGTTTCATGTGTGTATGCTTATCTCTAAACACAACAATTTGTATACATTAAGTACCTACAGCTTTTTGTATGTCAAGTATACCTCAATAATGCAGGGGTGTGTGTGTGTGTGTTCATAAAAGGGTGGGGGACATATTTTTGGTCTAAAGTTTTGCCCAACGTGGAAAAATATTTGAAGACAACGGTTGACATGCATTATCTTGGTGGCTTCAAATTTCTGTTGGTGAAGCTCTGGTGATGTCTTTAGCCGCTGATGGCAGAATTTCCTCCTCTGACTGGGGCAATTCACAAATCCAATGACCTCACTCTCAGTGGGAGGGTCCAGCTCAGGGTGAAGGAAAACACTGCCACTACAGCCACCCCTGCTGCACCCATCAGCCACTCTGCGGCCCCTTTGGGGGTGGAAGTACTGCTCAGGGGTCCGGGGAGCAAAGCCTCTCCCTGCTGGTCAGGCACCATTTTGTTTCTCCTGAGAAGAAACTCAGAACAAGGGCAGCCTTGACACCCCTCCTATTGAGAGGGAGTGGTGGGGGGCAGTCTCTGCCCCCTCCCATTGAAATTGGATGGACTTGTGATTTGAGTGTAACTTGAATACAGCAGAAGTGACACTGGGTGACTTTCAAGCGTAGGTCAGAAAAGGCGCTTAAATAGTCCAACCACCTCAAGGCTGTCATGCTATAAGCCCAAATGGCCACATTGAGAGACCTCATGGCGAGGCCTTGAGACCACATGATGAGAGAAACAAGCCCAACCAGCCCCCAGTTGCTCCAGCCCCCTGCTGATCCAGCTCAAGCTACAAGCTACCTGTAACCACATGAGAGATTCCAAGTCAGAACCACTCAGTCAATCCTTCAGAATTCCTGACCCACAGAAATCATGAGAGATAATAAAATGATTGTGGTTATTTTAAGTTACTAAGTTTTAGAATGATTTTTATGTGAGTGTAATAACTGGAATGGATACATTTCCTCTGGAAAAACAGAATTACTATAGCATTTTCTTACATCCTTCTAGTTTTGACCTACTCACTCCAACCACTATATTGGTGTCAATAGCATTTTGCTCCGGTAGAAAGGAGTGTCTTAGGTTTTTGTAGAGCAATATACTTACTACATTATAAAATCATTCTCACTTTCCATAGATCTCATAACTGAAATATCTTGTCCATTTATTTTGATGCGTGATATTATATATTTGTGTATGTCATCTTATTTTGTGATATTTATTATGTTTTTTTAATAATTATAAACATGCTAATTTTATGGTCTCTGTATTAGGGTTCTCCAGAGAAACAGAACCAATTGGATATGTAGAGGTATGCATGAGGTTTATGATCCGAATTTGTTTGAATGATTATGGTACCAAGAAGTCCCATAATCGGCCATCTGCAAGCTGGAGAACCAGGAAATTCAATGGTGTAATTCGGTCCAAGTCCGAAAGCGTGAGAATGGGGCAGGCCAGTGGTGTAAATCCCAGTCAGAGTCTGAAGGCCCGAGAACCAGAAGGGAGGATGTCTGAGGGCAAGAGAAAATAGATGTCCCAGCTCAAACAGAGGGCTACTGTTCCCTTTCTCTGCCTTCCTGTTCTATTTGGGCCCTCACTGGATTGGATGACACCCACTCACATTGGTGAGGGTGATCTCCTTTACTTAGTCTAATCTCTTCCAGAAACACCCTCACAGACCCACCCAGAAATAATGTTTTACCAGCTATATGGGGATCTCTTAGCCCAGTCAAGCTTATACATAGGTAACTATCACAGTCTCTAACAGATTGTCATGTTATCCAAAGTTCTTGAGTGTCTAATGCTGCTGTGTCTTGCCCATGAAGGATTGTTTCTTCTGTTGTTTTGTGTTTTTGAATAGTGAGTTCATCTTAAGCATAACCTTATCTGTGGGAATTCTGTGAGCCCTGATTAATGGGGTGTCCTTTCGTCAAGTTTTTTTTTTTTTTTTCCTGCCCAACTCGCCAGAGGTTTTACTATCATTTTTATAATAATTTCTTAGCTTGGGGCTTCCTGGACCACACAATATATATATGTAATTCCCAACCCTCATGAGATATAGGTCAAAATTTCTCAGGAGACACTCTTTTCCACTCAGAGCCCAGAACAAGACAGACAAGCCGCTCTGGCAGTGGGCAAATTTTCTTCTAATCTGCCTTCACACTGGATGTCCCAACTTTATAAATGTAGCTCAAGTCCAACCCTTGCCTCACAGGACCCAAGACATTAGCCTCCCCTCCAAAAGCAAGCATTAAATTGTGCAAGGTCCTAAGTACCGAGACAACGTCTCTCTCCACTCAGTCCCACCCTAAGGCAGTCACATCATTCACAAGCTTGCTGCCCTAGCGTTCAGGACCCTTTTATTCACAGCTCCTGTCAATTTCCCATGTGCACATCTCTTCATTCAAATAAATATTTGTTTCTTTCTAGATAACTGTGGGAAATGGGTTTTCAGGTTATCTTGATCATAGTATTGCCAGAACTAGAGGCTGAAATTTATTTATATAAGCAAATATTAAATCCACCATTTGCTGAGATTCCTGGCCGTGATATTGATATTCTTTCCTTAAGTATCTCTGACAGATAAATATACTGGTTTACATTTTTGCACATATTTTTTAATATTGCGATCATAAAGGCTTACCACTGCCCTAAGTTTCACTATAGAGTGGGTTAAAACTCCTGCCATATTTGGCCTGCTGGCTGGAATTGTTCTTTCATAAGCAGGACTCTGTATTAGCACCTCTTCTGTTGCTCTTTACCTAAAAAATACTTTTCCTTTTATAGTTTGGTATACTATTAAGTCATTATTGAGAAAGGCAGCGTAAAGTATGAGAAAAATACATATATGAGCTCTGTAATAAGCAAGACATGACTCTATTACTTTCCAGCTGGCTGTCCTTGGGAATATAGCTTTATCTGAGTCTCCATTTTTGCCATCTGTGAAATGGGGGTAATAATACCTAGTTTGCAGGGATGAGGTTAAAATTGGAGATAATGTTTATCAAGCATCCAGCACCAAGTGGATTCTTGAATTATTATTTAATTCACCTTTGAGGTCTTCTATTTTAACTATATAAGTATGCCCCTTAGCATCATCCATAGTGGCTAAGAGAATGTTCCTTCATTTATGAGTTCCTTTATCTTACTAGTCACCAACTATTTCTTTTTCTTAACAAAAGTCCCCTTTTTATATGCTCTGGTCATTTATGGAGCAGTCATCTTAACTTTAATTGCCTTAACTAAACCTCCATACCCAATAAATGTGCTTTGTTTCAGCCATAAAATTAATCATGGCTTTATCTGCATGTTCTTAGCTGGGATGATGTAAGTAGGAAAGGTGAGATCATTTGTAAGTTTCTAGTTAGAATATACCTGATCCAGATGTGAGGGCTGAAAGGGACCATAGAAACCTAGGAGATGAGAAGTCTAAGGGAAAGTGAAAGCTGACCTGCCCAAGTTCACCCAGCCAGTGAGATCAAAAGCCAGGCTTTCTGATGTCAGGAGCAAAGCTCTAACTGGAGTCATTTTCACTGTCCAAACTACGAAGTTGTAACTAACCTTCTGGAATGATCGGTCGGTAATCTGAAATTGGTCATAAGTTCCCTCCCACTTTGTTTCTGCGGCCCTATAAACCTATCAATCGTAGCTTTCCAGGGAGCCTTATGATTCAGCGCACATAGATGTTGAATTAACTGTGTCTTTTGTTGTTGTTGTTGCTGTTGTTGTTAATCTTCACCCGAGGATATTTTTCCATTGATTTTTAGAGAGAGTGGAAGAGAGAGGGAAAGAGAGAGAAATATCAATGTAAGAGAAACACTCTATCCACTGAGCCAAATCAGCTGGCAAGTAACCGGGTCTTAATGAAATAATGAGAGACTGCTTTGCCATTATCTGACATTCTGTGCCATAAATTCTATGCCTGAATTTAAGCCTTTTACATTCTAGATTCATGTTGGAAGGGGCCCTTGTTGTTCTCCTGGCATGGTTATTTTATGTTGTTGTTTTTATATTTTTCCCATATGGGAACTGAAGACAGCTTTCTTTCATTCCGTGGGGGGTCATCTCTCTCAGACACAGGAAGTTAGCAGCCTTTCCATGACGACTGGTCACCTCCAGGTTGTGCTCTCCACAGAGACCACCCAGCTGAGTAATGGATGCCATTTAGCAACAAGGAGCCAGGCTGGGGCAGGAGTTAAAAAGGGAGGCTCAGTGAAGATCCCTTATCTCAAAGGTTGTGTCTTATCAATGCAGTGGGTTTGGAATGTAGTGGATCTAGACAGAGGTGTACAGGCCCCCAAAGCTCAGCCAGGTTTAGGAGGGTCTTAAGAAGAATTGGAGGCAGAGTGAGTGAAAGCATGTGTCCCAGACTGTGGGAATGACATTATGGTCACCCAACATGACAGCAGGAAGGTGGGAGACCTGGTGGCCCTGGTGAACTGGGTGGGTGGGGGTGGGCGCCAACACTGATGCACCTTTAAGGTCTGACTGGCCGTCTGGTCTGGCCATTGGTTTGGAGATTGTGTCCTGAAATGTGGTGGACTGTCCTCTGAAGTAAAGGAAAACATTCCTTCAAAACTGGGAGTGGAAGTGCAGGACCCCATAGGTTTGAGCTGGGCCTGGCAACTCATAGTCAGACCATGTCCCATGGAAACAGCTGTGCCCTGGAGAGACCTAGGACAAATGGATTGCTCTGTCCTTAAGCCTTGACAGTATCTGAGTCTTTTGAACCATGAGACTCAATCTATTTAAAATAGTCCTAACTTGGGAAGTACTACAGAGACAGGTAGGTGTTCCACCAAAATTTGTGTTCCCACCCCTCTTGCATGGCATAGAATTGTCAGTGATACACAGTTGTGCAGCCAGACTACCTTTCCCAACGACCCTTGTATTCGGGACTGACTATGTGACTAGTTCGCTCAGCTACTGAATGAGAAAGGAAATGTTGATCACTCCCAGACTAAGGCATTTCAGAAGTATGCACGCTTGCCCTTCCTGTGTTCTCTTTCCCCCTTCTGTAGACTGGAAACTGAGGACGTCCAAGTCCTAGAGAAGGGGTTCCCAGTGTGGCTGGGGGTGCTGGGAGTTTCTGTTCCCTACAGAGACACTTAGTCAAGGACCAACTGGTACTGGGGGATAAACACCCATTCCTTTGCATCTGGGTTGGGATAAACTCACACCACAGAGCCCTCTGGGGGATCAGGCTGAGCTAAGATTTAGCTGGAGACCCACCTTGCATGGCTTCCTCCTATTCGTCCCTGTCCTGCCTTGCCTCCCCGGCCCTGGTCTCCCCTGGGAACCCATCCTTAATAAATCACCCAAATCCTCATGTCAAGTTCTTCTCCTGGACAGCCCCACCTGAGACAAACCGTTATCCTTTTTCCTCCCTCCCCTGCCTGGCCCAGTTGAAGGAAAGATCAAGTGAGATGGCGCATGTGACAGCACTTTGTAGTTGCCAAGCAACCCATGCGACTCTCCTTCTGAATGAGGTAAATAAAATGCTGTGCATAAGGAATGAACAGGAAGTCCGAGTGTGGAAGGAAGAGACTAGAGGAGAGGAGAAGGCTGGCGGGGGGGAGAAGGCAGCTGGATTGGAATCTACAATGGGGTGATGGAGGAAGAGGTTGGTTCTTACAAGTCCAGTTGTTGGCATGGCTCTCATGTCACTCTCCACCCACCAGCATAGCCTGGAACCTCAGTGAAGTCAGCGGGCGCACGCCGCTGCCTGCTGAGAATGTTGTCGGGAAACCAGGTCCTGCTCTTGGTCATAATGGAGCAAGGAAGAGGACAGCCCAGATCTCACTCCAGGTTCTGACAACTGCCGACCGGAGGCCTCCACAGACCCATGTCAGCCGGAACATGGTCCTGCCTGACTCACCACCTCCCGCCCCCCCAAAACCTTATCCTTCTGCGGTCCTCCAGTACCCCAAGTTCTGGCTGCCCGGTGACAAGCTGTGTTCCTCCCAAAGCAGACCCTGAGACAAGGCCGTGGGACAGTCCAGGTGAGGAGGTAGGGAGGTGAGACAGGGAAGAGGGGAAAGGCAGTAAAGAATGTAGACAATTGGGGCTCCCTCCAGCTGGGGGCCTGCTGAAGAAGCCTGAAGAACACTCCTCAGAATTTCCCAGCCAAAAATTGGGGGAGCTGGGGGTGGGGCAGGTTTTCAGTGGCCTTCGTTGGTTGACAATGGCTCTGGGCGGGATCAATTCCTGGAAGGCCTCAGCCAGAGTGCCAGGGAGGCTGGGCAGCTGAGGTGGGAAGCTGTCAATTGCACAGGAATGCTTCTGAAAGGCAGACCTGGCCCTGTCCGTCAGTCCCCAGTGCAAACATTGCTGAGAGCTCCCCAGAACCTCCAGGGGCTGAGATGGCCCTGACATTGGCCCCAAGGCCCCCCATATGCTCTGTGTATATGTGCAGCCTGGTCTCCTGACACTTCCTGGCTTGCTTCCGGCATTCCAGCCACCCCGAACTATCTTTAGCTCTCCAATGTTGCCAGGCGCTTGAGCTGCAAGCCTGTTCCTACTGCCCAAATCCCTGCTCCTCCTTCAAGGGCCCCTGCCTCTCCCTCTGCTCCTCCAGCTACAATCCTATATGCCATGACCCTCCCCTGGCTTCTCATGTCCCGTGGCCTTGAGCTGGCCCCCCACTGTCTGTCTGCCCTACTCCGTAGCCCCAGCATCAAGACCAGCATCCGGCACATAGTGGATGTTCACATATTTTACTCAATCAATAAAAAATAAAGGAATAAAATGTGTTCTTTCCCAGGTCCCCGAGTGTTACAATGGAAAGAACTTGAAATATGCTGTGGTTCAAGTTCCATATTTTGCAAAAAGGACAGCGTAGCAGTAGCCAGTGCCGCCCCCTCCTGCTCCTTGGCCTTTCTATTCCAGTACATTCTGGCCTGTGCTGCCACTGCCAGGACCTCATCTGCGCCTGGGGGCTTCCTCTGGCCTCTGACACCTGTCCTGCCCCTGCCGGCGCCAGCTCAGGAGCAGCCTTCCACCAACGACTGGCAGGACTTGGTGGATAAATAGCCCAGCTCTCTCTCCCCTTCATCTGCATGTCACTGGGGCATGTTCTATCCCAGTGATGGAGAACCTATGACACGTGTGTCAGAGGTGACGCGCAAACTCATTTTTTTGGTTGATTTTTCTTTGTTAAATGGCATTTAAATATATAAAATAAATATCAAAAATATGTCTTTATTTACTATGGTTGCAAAGATCAAAAAATTTCTATATGTGATACGGCACCAGAGTTAAGTTAGGGTTTTTCAAAATGCTGACACGCCGAGCTCAAAAGGTTCGCCATCATTGCTCTATCCCAAAGGTCCCCGCAGGACTGAGTTCCCGCTGCCCACAGTAGTGACTAACCTGACAATTTCCCCTTTATTCATTTCCTTCTCTTCCTGGCCTCACTTCCCCACTTCCCTACCAGCGTTTCCTCAGATGACCTTCTAAATAAACCACGTGCACTTGAATCTTTGGTTCCGGATCTCTTCTGGGGTAATCCAAGCCAAGGCAAACCCAAGCTGAGAGAGGACAGGAACATTGCCAAGGTCACACTGCTGTTCAATGCCAAAGCTGGGTCTCCATGTCTGTCTCCTGCTTCCTCCTGCCTGCAGCTCAGCCTACTGCTCTGCACACGGGACTTTCACAGGGAAGGAGGCCCTCACCCTTCGCTGAGTGAGTGGCAGGTTCAAGCCTGGGACTTGGGTGCCAGGACCACGGCCCATTCTCTTCCTTCACTGCTTAGCCCTGTGCTGTCGCTGCTAACCCACTTCCCACCTCTCTGTTGGGCCCTAAACCTTAACCTCCCAACGCGGACAATTGCAGCTAAAAGAGACCTTTGGAGAAAGCTTCAGCCCTCACCAGCCCTCACCTCACCCCTCTCCATTTCAGGCTGAAGTGGCGGGGGGGGAACCATTGGTTTCAAGCCAAAGATGCTAACTGCTAAGCCAAAAACAACGAGTCTTATATATGAAGCCCCTTGGGCTTCGGGGAAGTGATATTAACAAAATCTCTCAGGCACACACACACACACACACACACACACCACAACAGATACATATAACACACATCACACAAAATGCAAACATGGAATGTATACAACACATAAACACAACATACATACCATACAGACAACACATGTGACCTACATAATGAATACAAACATGGCACGTACAACCCACACAGCACACACGTGCAACAACGCACACATACTGCAGGTGTACACACACACACGCCACCTCGTGTCTCCCATGCCTTCCCCACCGGCAGGAGAGGAGTCTGGAGTGCCAGCTCCGATCTTGTCATCGCATCTGGATGGCACCAAAGAGAAGGTTATTCCAGTTCATTTCCACGAGGCGTTTTAACCGACTTTTCTCATTTCTTTCTCATGCCTCAGTATTAATTAGCCCCAGGACTTCAATCTGATGCATTAGGCAAAAACAATTCTAAATGCTTTTGGAAAAACAATTTCCAAATTAGCTGTAGCTGAACGTGCATCTATTTGAGAGGCAGGCAGCATGAACACTGGCGCTGTAAAAGCAGCCGTGACACCCCTCTGCGAGGGGAGGCCACGACCAGCGATGTCTGTTGACTGCCTGGTTCACTGCCCAGCCCTGGCCGAGGCTGTGGGCTGGCGGTTCCTGGGTCACAGGAGGGTAGGAATTCTGTCCTTCTTGCTTTCCCATCCCTGGCCTTTTCTTGTCTTAGGAACAACCCCGCCTGGAAGTCTAGAGAAACCAATTCTCCTAAGGCAGCTAGAGGCAAAACCCAGCTCAAATCTCTCCCGCTTCAAGCAGCAACCTTTATCCACCTGCGTGTCCTCTTCTGAGTGGCCCATAGGATCTGGGGAAAGAGTCGCCCACCTGGGGACTGTCCCCCATAGCGCTGCAGTGCCTAACACCATGCATGGGTCTCTGAGCAACTCATGAAGCTCTGTCTTTTCCCCTCAGTAAGACTTTAAGTTCCTTAAATGCAAGGATGTGGTCCCTTTGTGGTTAGGGACGCTAGGCTTGCAAATATTTTCTGTGTACAGTTGCCTCACTGGTTGTATCAGCTGGACTTGATCAGGGGAACAGAACCATTTGAGTGACCCAGAGAAGGGGGTAGTTATCATCAAGATCAGCCCTGTCCTGGTCGGGTGGCTCAGTTGAAGTGTTGTCCCGCACACCAAAAGGTTGCGGGTTCTATTCCCCATCAGGGACATAGCTGCTATTTATTAATTCTCAATGCTTATTGAGCACCTCCTATACACTGGGCTCTATGCTCAGCACTCTGTTGGGTTGTTGTAGAGACCAAAGAATTCCAAGCGACGCTCAGAGATTGGAGTTATACAGCTTTATTACGCCAGCAGTCTCAGAGGAGTTGCCTCCAGAGTCTGAGCAAACCAATATGGTGGAAGCCCTTCTTTTATCCACTTTGGTTTCTTTGTCCCCCAAATATGGATGGGACTTCCGGACCTTTCGTGGGCTTTGCAAAAGACCCCGAGGGTTGGGATGGGGGTCTTGAGATCATATCTAAGGGCCTGGCGCCAGTGCTGATAACGCCTCTGGGGGTTGTGTGTTGTTCATGGACTGTGGCCTCTGTAAAATGGGAGCATTTAGGTAACAGGTCTCGCAAGACCAGATTGTGGAGAAAGGGGCAGTGACTTAATTATAGGCCATCAAGAATGTACATTAGGTTACTGCACAGGTTCAGATTGCTAGCCCCCCAAACATCAGGGCTACATTGGAATTAGCCTTTTTGCCTTCTCAGGGTCACTTGATCCTCCCAATAATCCTCCAGACGCTTTGTTACCTCCATTCTACAGCTGGAGAAACTGAGACTTACTAGTACAGTAAGAAGGCAGGTCTGTCTGATTGCCAAGCCCATGCATGGATCTGGGGCGCACAGTTCCTCCACGTGGTCATAACCCACCTGTGTCCTTTAGCCAGCCCTGCCTTGCCCCTGAGCTCTCAGCCTTCTCGGGCCTCGGCAGCCCCATCTTTCCTAAACCAGAGCAAAGCAGGCTACACTCAGCTTTTTGTCCCCAGCACGGATGGAGAATGAACGGCTGTTTTGTCCCTGGCTATACAAAGCCATTTGTGCGGGACAGCTCTGGGTGGGGGTTGGGCGGGAATCGAGGCACACACAGCCTCATTCTCCCAGGAAGGTTAACAGACAGCAAGTGCGCGCAGGCCGCAGGCCAGAAGCAGCGCTCATGCTGGAACCCGGGGCCTGGGGGCCGCTCAAGAGGAAAAGAGGTTGTTGCTCCCGTGGGCTGTCCCCAGAGGCTTCACAGTCAAGTGTCTGTGTCCCCAGCCCCAGCCGCCCCTCCCTGTGTCCCCAGCACCCGTTCTCTCTCCCCACCCTGCAGTTTGGAATGAGAAACCCCCCTTGTTTGGGGTCTTTGCAATAATGATGAAAGCCTTTTCTTTTCCTTTTGAGAATTCATTTCTGCATTCCAGAGGGGGCATTTATCACCCCGTGCCCAGGCTGCAGACGCCTCCCTCCTTCAGATCCTCCTGCCCAGAAAGGCCGCCTTGTCAGACACATGAAACCAGGCCCTGCGGACATCTGGACAAGGCGCAGTCCTTTGGCTGAGCACGAGGCGCTCCTGAATGCCGCCGCCAGTGAAAGGAGGGCCCTTGTTTCTGGTCCAAATGGCCCAGCTAAATGGATGCAGCTGGGCACAGTGGGGGCAGGAGGGGGCGGGGGAAGGGGGGATGGGAGCCCGTCTGAAAGGCAAGTTTGCTTTCGGAAGAGGCTCCTGGAGCTGCCTTAGTAACACTGTGACGGCAATAGTTTCTAAAGATCAACGGGGAACTGGTTGTGGCTTTCGTCGGCCCAGCACCCCCATCTTCTAGAGACCAAACCTTTCTTTCTGGTGGGCTACCAGTTCCATTGAAGGATATGAGGATGCTACCCTTCCCTCCTGCCAGGAGACTGTGATGCAGTCCTGGCTGGCCAATCAGTATACTGCAAGACCAGGCAGTCATTCACTGGCTTGGCCAATCAGAACCTTCCTTGGGACTTTTCTCCCGGAGATAAGGACTCTGTCTGGGAGCAATCGAGCTCCCAACCGAGTGTCTCTGGGAGAAAATGTGAAGACCTGCCACTCCGGGATCTCTGACCAGCAGTGTCCTGAGGATGCCCTGGGAGGAGCCCATCACCGACACTTGTTGCCCTGTGGTCTGGGCAAGACTCTGCACTGCTAGTGGCAGGCCAGCCACCAGTGCTGGGCACGAGCTCCCGCCCGCAGCAGCATGCTCCAGCGCCCTGGGCATTACACACGAAGATGTCCTGGAACTGCCCATGCCCAGCTGCTCCCAGAGGCACCTCAGGGGGCAGCCAGCTTCTGGGGCAGGTTACCAGTCCCCTAGCAGGAAAGAGACTCCTCGCTGCGCAACAACATGGGAGCACGCTGGACTAGCAGCTTGCACAGGCCAGGGGGAGGGGCCTGGGAAAACTGGACTCATTCTCTAGGCAGATGGGCCTGGGTGTTGAATTTTGCTCCACTAACAGGGGCTGGAATTTGCTTCCCCAACGACGCAGCAGTTACAATGACAGCTCTCTCCACATCACCACCCTGTCCCCTGGGGCCTCGCACACAACAGAAAGCAACCTTGACACTCAGAATTGACGTCTAGGCACACTGGTCAAGTCAAACCAAGTGCTAAAGTACCAACCCCCACGGCCATGGCCGCCTCTGCCTCGGCCCCCACCCGCCGCGGCAGCCACCTCGGCCCTCACAGCCCTGGCTTCATCCAGAAGGTCATCCAGAGGGCTAATTAAGTTGCCCCAAACCACACAGCAAAGTTGAGATTTGAACTCAGGTCTGAGGGGACACCATCAGCCACACGCTTCCACTCTACTCCACTGCCTTCCACACAATCACATGCCTTTAGTGCAGGTAACTATTCAAAAGAGTTCTCAAAACAAAGATGCACTGAAGTAAGCCATCCAGCCAGGTGGGCAGCAAATCTTTTTAAAATAGTTACCTGTGGGCTCGGCCAGTGTGGTTCAGTGGTTGCACATCGACCCATGAACCAGGAGGTCACAGGGGCGTGCAGGAGGCAGCTGATCCATGATTCTCTCTCATTATGGATGCTTCTATCTCTCTCTCCCTCTCCCTTCCTCTCTCTCTGAAAGCAATAAAAACTCAATTAAAAAAGTGAAATAGTTATCTGTGGGAGGTGTTACTTATCATCTCTGCTCTGTAAAGGGGGAATAAGAGTAATACCTCCTTCATAGGTTTGTTGTCAGGTTCAAATACAAAAACAAAGAAAGAAAGAAATGGCTTCGTGCTGGCACCCAGTACGTGCTCAATAAATATTAGGTAATGTTGTTATTCCCACCCATGTTCCAAGCTGGAAGCGAGGTCCCTAACTCCCACTGCCAATTGCTTCATTCAATGAGGGAAACACCCAGGCGAAATAGAGTGACACAGCCCAGCGGCTGTCCCCGAGGGCTCTCCTGGTAGGAATCCAGCTGCTCTTAGGGTCCCTCCCGAAGGCACTGCCCCGTGGAGAATCCAGAGGAGAGGGGAGGGCTAGCTGAGTTAGCCATTTTGTGCCTGTTTAGCAGCAGCCTTGCGCGCCGGTATAAAGGTCACTCTAATCCCCCATGTGACTGAGCCTGTGCTGAGCAACAGCAGCATCCAGCATCCAGCGTCCGCTGTTAAGCCCGCTCTCACTTCCTGCAGGTCACCAAGCGCACCCCCGCCCTGTGCCCGAATGCCAAAATCATTTAACGATTGAAAGAGATCGAGATCAATGGCTTCAGCAATTTCTGGGAAGCGGTAGCTCAGCGAGCTGTGGAAGGTTCTCAACTTTCTGTCTCCA
This sequence comes from Myotis nattereri, assembly GCF_964212035.1. Lineage (NCBI taxonomy): Eukaryota > Metazoa > Chordata > Mammalia > Chiroptera > Vespertilionidae > Myotis > Myotis nattereri. The sequence continues at coordinate 153,532,724 of NC_138078.1, read as the reverse complement.
GCCTGGCCCTGTGGCAGGATTTATGCTGAATGGGCTCCATGAGGCAAATATATCCTGGGATGGGGCCCCATCCCAGCACCCTGCCCAGGAAGTGTTGGCATGCCGACATCACCCTCACAGCTGCCAACTCTCCCTTGCTCTGAGGGGCACTCTCTCATCTCACATTAATTAGAAGGCCATTTTCCAAGCATTTCCATCCCATAATGAAGGGCTTTCTGCAGTGGCGCAGTGAAATATTAAAGCATCTGACTTGGAATCTTAAAAGAAATACATCCTGCCTGCTCAGTCTGTATACTGTATAACCCTTCATATTCCAGGGGCGGCGTGATGAGTTAAGAAGGAAGGACAGCTTGTCCAAGATTCTGGGGTGGGACTGGCCACAGCCCACCATCACCACTGACCACTGCGCTGTCCTCCGCACGCCTCCAGCTGCCGGTGACGAGGAGATGGAACGGGAGGGAGGAAGGGATGAGAAGATGGGAGATACAGAATCAGAACCTGGAAGAGGAAAACAACAGTAGTCCTCTTGTGATAGACCCGGACGTGGGGCTCTCAGTGAACTGCGCCTCTGAGGATTCATCCCCTGCTCTTGTTCCCGCCCACTATGTCTCTGTGCTTGGCCATGTGACTTGCTTTGGCCAGTGGGGTCTTAGCCAGAGTGATGCAGTTCTCTTGGAACACTCACTTTTGGGATCCAGCTACCATGCAAAGAAGCCCAAGTCAGCCATGTGGAAAGACATGTGGAGAGGGAGAGGCTCCAGCCCTCTGGCTACCCCCCCCCCCAAAGAGCCAGATATACAGACAAAGGCCCACCCACCACCTGACTTCGGCCACATCAGCCACCCCAAACAACAGCGGCAGAAGATCCACCCCACTGAGCCCTAGTCAATGTGCGGAATCATGAAAAATAGAAAAATCATTTTTGTTTCCAGCTAACAAGTTCTGGGGTCGTGTGTTACGAAGCAATGACGCACAACAATCTCCCATCATTCTCTAACAGCCTCCAGGTCAAGATCACACTTCCTGGTGACGCCCAATGGAAGTTTCTCAGGCATGTCAGCATCCACTGCTCACTCTAGCTCCCCACTATCTGCCAGCCTTCTCCTACCCTCTGGTATATTCCTCTCTCCTGCTCAGTGAGAGTTGGGTTTCTCTTACACCATAACATCTACATTTCTCACACTGTAAATCCTGATTACCAAATGCTTCACTCAGGCCCTTCACCGTGATAACAAAACAGGGCTCCGGGGTTATAAGGATGTAAAAGAAAATCGGTCCACCCTGTGTGGCTGAGGGTGTGTGTGTGAGACAGAGTGTGGGATTCGAATTATGAAAGAGTCTAAATTTTACATATTTAGACATGTACATGTGTGCATGTGTGTAATTCCATATAGTGATTATATATACGTATACATATATACATATATATTGATTGATTGCATATATATAATTTCCTGCTTTGTGCTATATCACAAACTATGCTAAGTATGGAAAGGCTGTTTTGTTATGTAGAAATCCTTGCTATAATGAATTAATAAGATTGCTGTGCAATCAACATATTAATTGTATGTAAATGGTGGTGTGTTTTTTTTTAATGCTTTAAAACAATTTATTCCCCTGGAGCATTTTAAATAGGCCCCCTGGAAAGTTGTTTATGTACTCATTTGCTTGGCAAACTTCTCTTTCCTGAAGGGTTCCTTTAACCCACAAATAAAGACTTGGGGAGACCTTGCTGTCTCTTCCTCTTCCTCTTGAGATCCCAGGAGCTAAAGTCCTGAGAATTGGAGCCTGGAATATGCCAGGGTGGTCCTAAAATTTGATCACTTGCTCTTTGCCTGACATGTCTCTTGTCCCTCCTGACAATTAATGCCGATCGTGCTTGAGGCCTGAGCAAGGTGCGAACATCAATGACTATCAAGACAAAGAATCAGAGAATTGATCAACCCACTCACAACTGCTCTCTCTGCCCTGCTGTGTTCCTACCTCGGCCTAGAAGGAGAAGATTGCTTGAGACAGATATCTGCCACGTTCCCAAGACAAGCATGACACTGAAATGCCACAAGTCGCTCCGGACATTCCTCCAGGAACTCCGGGGCCTTCCCATCAAGCAATAGCCAGGAAGCCTACAGCATCAAAACAGATGCTTACTAAAGAAAATGCTTGTATTTAAGACATGGAAAGAGCCACTGTTTTGTTTGGAGCTCCAAACCAATTAACCCAATTTTCAAATTAACCCAACTTTCCAAGGACCTTTGTGATAAGTAGGGTTTCAAATAAGTCAGGCCTGATCTGAGACAGGCCTGTTTTCCATCTAGAATTTCCCCATAAACCCCACAGAAAGAGAATTCTACTTATTTTCCTGAGATACATGGGTCTCAGTACAGAAGAGCCACGCAGGGCCCCATCTTGGTGGCATGTTTAGAACTCAGCTCCTCTCACCTGGAATGTTTCAAGGTGGGTCCTCAGAAAGTGGTCTTAAATCTTTCTCCCCCCTCCTTGCTTCCCACTTACTTTCTCCGGGTCCCCAAGAAGCAGAAGATTGAGGCTTGAGGGGCAATTAATGAGCCACTGCAGACCATGGCCTGGGCCACAGCTGCATTTACAGGGGAGAGGAGACGGGAATCCAGCACTCCTACAGGCTGGAAGCCATTCGTGGGGAGTCCCGGGTAAACACGAGAACCCTGTAACCTGGGTTTGCTGGAGCTGAACTCAGCTTGGTGAGGTTTGAAAAGACCTCTGTCACCTGTTTTGCCGTGGCTGAGCTGTAGAAGGCCTGGTCCTTGCACTGGCCCAATGCCAGTTTGCCCCATGCCCACTCTCCCGTCCTGCTCTGTACCGCAGGGTGTCACAATTGCAGGACTTTTGCCCTTAGGTTTCCGGGAGGTTTGGCCAACAAGAGGCAGGAAGAGGGGAGCAGTCAGGGTGTTTCTTCCCCTCTTGCACTGCTTCCTGTGGCCTCCCCAGCCGCATCGGTGGCACTTTTGTGGCCCCAGGGCCATTCCCTTCATGGCCCTACACGTCACACAGACCTCGCTTCTGGGTCCCAATAACACCATTTTCTCCCTTTAGCCTCGCAGCGCAAAGGGTAGTAGCAGCTTCCTGCTTTGTGAATCTCGGGATTGTCTTGCCTGTGTGGCTTCCCAGCTCTCCCATCACCTGTGTAACCAGTCCCCTATATTGCATCCCCTCAGGTGAGAGGCCTGGCATGGTTTCTGCAGTAGCCATCCATCCACTCTCTCTCTCCTGCCCGATTTAACTCAAGCTACCTACGATTTCTCCCACAGCCAAGTTTATTGCATTGAGTTCATAAGAGCAGTGAGAATTTAGAAAAAGGAGGAAGGGAGGGAAGAAAGAAGGGAAGGTTTGATACTAAAGAATTACCTTGTTAAATATATATGCATTATCTTACTTAATCCTCACCATTTAATCCTCACAACAACCTTTTGAGGTTGGTACTTTTATTATCCTCATTATACAGATGAAGAAACTGGGGCTTTGAGAAATTCAGCAAATGGCTCAAGGGCACACAGCTTGGAAGTGTGGATTCTGGAGTTCTAACCCAGGAAGAACCCAGGGCAGCCTCTAGGAGCTGAGCCCCTAACCCAGCAGAAGGCCCATCTCCACTAACAACCCTAGGAGTGTCCTTAGCTGGCTTCTAAGAAGATTGCGTTCTAGGCCTGACCTGTGCAGTTCAGGAAACCTTAAGTAGTGATGAGCTAAAGCTCTCGGCTTTCCTTCTGGAGTATGTGTGTGTGGGAAGGTGACAGGAGCCAGCTGGCTGTGGCCAAACCCAAAGGGATGCAGCAGATTTCCCAAAGCACCTGGGCCAGGGTGCTGAGGAGCAGCTAGGCCCACTCTGCCCCTTTGAGAGCCCCCAAAGGCCCTCTCAGACAGACAGGCAGCCGTGACTATCTTCCAGCCGGGCAGGCTGCTGAGAGCAGGTAGTTATGCCATCACCGGCATCTTGGCTCACGCTCCTCCCTGGATGCCCATGCCCAAGGCACAAGATGTGCAAAGACAGAGATGTCAAGAACATTGGAAAACAGGACCACAGGAGAGGCCCAAGCTGAATACAAAATAAGGAAATGATGGCAGAGATATCTGGAGCCTCCACAGAGGGAATGTTTGAAGGTGAAATCTCTCAAGCTCACCAATATGTCACCACCTGGCTGCCTAATACTTTTGGTAAAAGGCTCTGGGGGGCAGCCTGTCATCCCCACTGACCAATCAGAAAGGAAGCCGGCTGGATGGAGCAGGGTCCTAAAGCTCCCCGACCCCACCTGCCATTAACCTTTGCATTGCTGGGCTGAGAGTATTCTGAGGGCCAGGCATTTGGGGGTCGGGGCTGTTTATCACAAAGGACAGAGAGATCTTGGTATTTTAACAACTGGCAAGGCGTTGCTGAATCGGGCAGCTGAGTGCCACCCAGGACAAGGCCTCCTGGTGAGAAGCCACAGGGACAAGTGACTGTTCTGTAAGGCGGGTTCTCCCAGGCCCCCAGGAAGAGGGTCCCTCTGAGCAGAGACTCTCCGCCGCCACCACTGCAGACACATGGCGGCCTGTGGGGCTGGTGCACAGAGATGTCTCCCCCTCCCCACTCGCCCCCACCCAGAAGGGAGGGCAGTGGTTTGCACTGAGTCGCCCAGATTCAATCTCTGTCTGTGTCTGGCCCAGTGCCTGGTCTCCAGGCCAGCGCTGTGAGCAGGAGGCGAAGGTCCCTACTGTCTATTCTCTGCAAAAAGCTAAGTGGCTGGGGGGTAGGGGGTGCGCAGCTGGGAGAAAGACCTTGACCTCAGTAGCCCGAAGCCGCAGGCTGACAGCAGACAGCAAGGAGGGCCCTTGGGAATGGCACTTTATTGTGGGGCATTTGTCTTCATTTGAGGCAGCCTATATCTCATCACGCAGGCCTGCCTCAAGGCCCCAGTCTCCCTGACCCCTACCCTGTCTGTCCCTGCACTGTTCATGGGCTGGTTTGAAGAAGTGGCCTCTTTAAGCCCCTCAGAGCCAGGGGGGAGACCCAGGACAGGGTGGACACCCCACACTCTCAGCCCCCAAAGCCTGGGTCCTCCTAGGCCAGCGATTCTGAAGTTCCGAACTCATTCTGCTTAATAATCACAGATGTGGGTAATGAAAAACATTTTACCTTTGGTTTTCAGAATGCCAACTAAAGACACTAAACGTCTGCAAAACCTGTGTGGCTGGTCAGGAGGTCCTCACAGAGAGAGTGGGGGTGGGGAAGGGATCTGCAAGTGGGCTTTAGAGTCTGAAAATATCAGAGTGCAGGATTCTGATGGCTTTTTTTTTCTGAAAAAGTCAAGATATTTTAAATGTTGGAAGGGCAGGAACTACGCCCTAGATGCTGCCACTAATCTGCGGAGTTGTGAATAAATCATTTAATCTCCCCGTGCTTCATGTTTCCAAATATTTTTAAAAAGCAAATCGCCTGCTCATCAGCTGAGATGGCTGGGAGCGTGGCTAGCACGGCGCTGGCGCTCCGTCTAACAGACCGCAGAGCCAGGGTCCCCACCCGGCTTTGCCTGGAAAAGGCTGGGGACCCTCTGGGCTTGGGAGGGGGGTTCCCCTGCCGTTGAAGGGAGAGCATGGACGCTGCACCGCGCTAAGCACAACCGCACCGCAGGTTCGGGGAGCCGGGGAGAGGGAGACACAAGGCACGGGGCCCGCTCACTCCCGCCCTCCGCAAACGCACGGTGGTGCCTGGCGCCCGAGGGGGCAACCGGGGATCCGATGCCCCCACCGGAGGGGTGTGTGTGTGTGTGTGTGTGTGATGTTGTCGCGTTACAAACGTGGAGCCGAAGGAGAGGAGAGGCGTCCGACCCGGCGATGAGGCCGCAGCATCCGCCTCCCCCGCGCCCGGGGCTCATTTCCATCTGGATCGCGACGCGTCCCGGCGCCCTTATCTCACTGCCGCCGCCGCCGCAGCGGCTCTGCAGGCGCGGGCGCCCCGGGCTCCCTCCCCCTCCCCTCCCCGCCCCTCCCCCGCCCGCCTGCCGCCCGCGCCTTTGTCTCGCCCCGCGGCGCTGGGAGCCGGCAGGGCGGGTAATTGGCGGCCGGAGGCGGCGGTGGGCCAGCCCGGCCTCCGCTAATGAGCGGGCGGAGCCGCGGGGCGGGCGCGGCGGGATGGGTTGCGCAGCCCGAGGTGGGGCTTCCGTGGCCCCGCGCTCCCCTGCAAGGCCCTCCGACCCCGGCTGTCCCCTCCCGGGCGGTGGCGGGGACCGGAGCCCCGAGGGGCACCCCGCAGCGGTCCCCGGCGCGCTCGCCCCAATTACCCTGCGGCCGTGCCAAGGCCTCCGGCTGCCCCCGGGCCGCCCCCGGGCCTCCCCCGCGCCGCCCCCGGGTCCCCGGAGAAGTGCCAGGGACTGAACGCGCGGGCGACGGGGCGGGGGAGAGGGGCTCCCTAGGGGCTTCACTGCGCTGCGGGGGACCCCAGCGGCCCTGGGGCAGGGGCACTGCAGGGAGGGCGCGCCCCCGGGGTCCGATGCCAGATTGCTCTCCTAGGGAAGCCCGCAGGCAGCAGCGCAACCTGCTCCCGCAGACACGGTGATAAAACCCACCCTGGCTTCTCAATTAATTCTACTGAAGCCGCCGCGCTCGCGATTGCAGGGTCTGTGCCATGGTGCGCTGTGGCTCCTCGCTGGGGGAGGGGCAGAGCCTATGTTGGCTGGAGAAACGCCCCCACACACACCCCACCTCCCACCCCAGTTACAAGCCTAAGTGTGCAGGGAGTGCCAGAGACCAGGAGAGCTTGGGGGTGCGGCGGGGGGGGGGGGGGGGCACGGGACGCGAATAGGAGACTTCGAAGAAGCCTTTCTCTAGCCAGCCCTCCCTCTCTGGGAAGCCCTCCTTGCTGCCACCTCCTGAGCCAAGGCCCCTGACCCAGGATAGGCCCCTGCCTGTGCTCCAGCCCCCAAGAGTCAGGAATCAGATCCCACTCAACTTGCACTCAGCTCCCCCGAGCCCCACCGCATCCCCCTCCACCAGTGGCTGCCATTGCGGGCTCTTGAAGTCACTGAGGCTTCATGGTAACTTCATGGCTGCCCTTTCAAATGGGGCTTCTCAGCGCTGAACGCTGAGACTTTGTGGAAGGAAGGGCCCAGTCCTGGGGGGGTCTGGGAAACCCCACCCTGGCCCTAGCACAGCCTTTGGGAACCACAAACAACCCAATGGCCTCCAGAGTCACCTGGCTTAAGGCTACTGCCACCCTCCAGGGGAAGAAAGGACATTGTCTTCCAAAGACTCCACACGCAGAAGCCCACCCTTTCCTCCATTCCTGCTGAACTCCCTGCCAGTGGCCTCCTAGGAGCAGCCCGCCCACAGCAAGCTTTTCCCTTTTAGGCCCCACCGGTGTGGCTCAGTGGTTGAGCATCAACCTGAGCCAGGAGGTCACGGTTCGATTCCTGGTCAGGGCACACGCCTGGGTTGTGGGCTCCATCCCCAGTGGGGGACATGCAGGAGGCGGCTGATCCATGATTCTCATCATTGAGGTTTCCATCTCTTTCTCCCTCTCCCTTCCTCTCTGAGATCAATACAAATATATCCTATCTAATAAAAGAGAAACATGGTAATTAGCGTACGACCGCTACCCTTCCCATTGGCTAATCAGGGAGATATGCAAATTAACTGCCAGCCAAGATGGCGGCCAGCAGCCAGGCAGCTTGAAACTAACATGAGGCTTGCTTGCTTCAGTGACGGAGGACTCCAACATTCCCCGCCTGCCGCTGCAGGCCTCTGAGCTGCAACTCTAAGCAACTATGTAACAAATATAGAAGCTAAACAAAACCCCAGAAACCTGCTTTAGTCCGCCGGGCTTCAGCCAGCAGGATCGCAACATTGTAAGCAAAGGCCAGAAACCTACTTTCAGCAGTGGAAGCCTAAGAGCTGGAGCCAAGCCTCAAAGCTAAAGCTGGCCCAGAATAAAAAAAAAAAGAAAAAAAGGAGCGGTTGGGAGCTTCAGTCAGCCCCAGCCTGAAAACAGCCCTCAGCCCCTCACCCAGGCTGGCCAGGCACCCCAGTGGGGACCCCCACCCTGATCCAGGACACCCTTCAGGACAAACCAGCCAGCACCCACCCGTGTACCAGGCCTCTACCCTATATAGTAAAAGGGTAATATGCCTCCCAGCACCGGGATCAGCGGAGCCGCGAGGCCTCCCGGCACCGGGATCAGCGTGACAGGGGGCAGCGCCCAAACCCCCTGATCGCCCTGCGGCTCTGTGTGTGACAGGGTGCGGCGCCCCAACCCCCCCCCCCACACACACACACACACACACAGGCCCTGCTCTGTGTGTGACGGGGTAGAGCCATAACCTCCCCATTGGCCCTGCCCTGAGTGTGAGAGTGGTGGTGCCCCAACCCCCTGATCGGCCCTGCTCTGTGGGTGATAGAGGGCGGCACCCCAACCCCCTGATGGGCCCTGCTCTGTGAGTGACAGGGGGCAGTGCCCCAACCCCCTGATTGGCCCTGCTCTGTGCATGACAGGGGGTGGCACCGCAACCTCCCCATTGACCCTGCCTTAAGTGTGACAGGGGCGGTGCCCCAACTCCCCAATCAGCCCTGCTCTGAGCCCGACCAGGGGCTGCACCTAGGGATTGGGCCTGCCCTCTGCCACCCGGGAGCAGGCCTAAGCCAGCAGGTCGTTATCTCCCGAGGGGTCCCAGACTGCGAGAGGGCACAGGCCAGGCTGAGGGACCACCCCCCTCCCCCCCAGTGCACAGATTTTTGTGCACCGGGCCTCTAGTTTTTTAATAAAGAAACAACAACAAAGAAGCCACCAGGCCACATAAGAGCTACACCAAGAATGGCTATTGATACAGTCCAGCATAATCTATTGGTCAACGAAATCCCAGGTTCTAACCAGATTCAAAGGGGTAGACACAGACTTGATGGATGAGTGGTAGGTCACAGGACAGAAGACCACGTGGGAATGCCAGCTGCAGTTGTAGCTATCCTTGTAAGTATACACCTTCCTTGTTCACTTACCTTGCTTCCCAGCTACAGGTCCAGGAAGGCCAGAAATATCCCTCCACCTCTTTGGTTCTTAGACTCAAGGTTCCTAGAACTCATTTAATTTCCAGTCAAAACTGCCACACTGAGTCCAGTCATCACTGGACACTGGCATGCCCCAATTGTGCCCACCCTGCATCATGCCCTGAGCCAGCTCACATTCCCTGAGCGCACAGCTACTCTGGGTCCCTGCCCAAACCCATGTTTCCCTTCAAGTTCTGAACTCTGGCACCACTCTGGAACATTGCAACCTGGACCTTGCCATCTTGGCTCCCCAGCCCCAGCTGCCACCTATCCAGGCCTTCCCCTCCGGACGGTAACCTCTTTTCAGACACAGAAGCTGCTCAGACCCCTGACCAAGCTAGGATTTCCTAGAGCCATTTAAGGTGTTGGGGTGGGAGTGGCCTGAACCCCCTTCATTACCCATTTGAAAGAGCACAGACTTTCCAGCTGAAGACCTGGGTTCAAATCCTTCCTCTGCTAACTGGCTGTGTGCTCTTGGACAAGTGGTCAAACCTCTCTGTGACTTGCTGTCCATACATCTGCAGGAGGGATGTCATTATTGGACCCAGCTGAGAGGACTGGCGTGAGGATTGTTAGGCAAGTCTTCTTTTCAAAGATTCAGAACCTAACTTTTTTTTTTTTAAAATATATTTTATTGATTTTTTACAGAGAGGAAGGGAGAGAGATAGAGAGTTAGAAGCATCAATGAGAGAGAAACATTGATCAGCTGACTCCTACACATCTCCTACTGGGGATGTGCCCACAACCCAGGTACATGCCCTTGACCGGAATCGAACCTGGGACCTTTCAGTCCGCAAGCCGACGCTCTATCCACTGAGCCAAACCGGTTTCGGCAGAACCTAACTTTTTAAAGTAAACTTTTCCATGGAATTAGCTTTTACGTTGGATGAATTTTCACCAAGCAAACACCCACATAACCAGCACCCCAGACGTCCCTGCCCCACCCTCCAAGACCATCCAGACTTAAAACACCTGTCAACCAATGGTTGTTGGCATCATTTCAAACGCCAACAGGAATCCCCAAATTTCCTCAATTTGGGGCACAGTGAGGAAAGAAACTTTAGTGCCAGCAGCTGGACAGTAATACAGCATGGCTGTGAAACGGCTCATGTGGGCTGCGCTGAGCTGCTCCGCTCTGGGAGGCAGCTTCGGTGTTCCAACCCCAACCAGGGAGACACAACCTTCGACCTTCAGGGGAAAGTACGTTGTCAGCTGAAGGGGGGAGCTGACTTATATACACAGAAGTTCCCTCCCCGCACTCCCTCCTTAATCGATCAGAAGAGAGCCGCTCCAATTGGTCAAAGCTGCGCAGTTCCGATTGGATGGGGAAAGCCCCAGTCCTATTGGTTGAAATAGGATTCCAGGAAGTCCTTTATAAGGGCTGGCTCAGCCAGCAGAACGCAGTGCAGGCAGGCCCCAGTGCAGAAATGGTTGCTAGGCTCTGTGGGGTTTTTTGTTGGTTTTGTTTTAGTTTTTTGGTGTTTTGTTTTATTAGTTTGTTATTTGAGCCGTTAACCACCGGGAGCCCTTCTTAGTAGGTGCCTTTTTTTTCTCATCTTTTTCACACCCTATGTTAATATCTGGTCCCATTTGTGACAGCCAACTCTCCCGCACAATTGGCAAACAAGATAGTCATCTATCTGGTGTGATTTGAAAGGAGCCAGCAAATCCAGCTCCCACTGTGCCTAAATTTCCTCCATTATTGAGGCATTCTTTTGTGTTAGTCATTGCTCCCACCCACGGTTCTCTTTTAAAATGAAAATCTATCTGGGTTGGGGTAACAGCAGTTCCCTAGTCCCATAGAAAGATATCTGGTCAACCTTTTCACACTGGCTCCCTGGACAGTAGAACCTCCTTAACCAGCAAAGAAATGCAGGAGAGAGGGAGCATGGACCGAGGAACTCAGATCTTGCCTGCTTCACAACTTTACCCAAGGCCGGTTCAGACTTTCAGCATGCTCTTCTGGAAGCATATTTTTAAATCTGGTGTTGAAGAACCCATCCTCTCTTCCTACCCGCACCCCCAGCCACTATCAACCGCAGCAATTCCATCGAGCCACCCAACACATAGAAAAGAAGCAGGTGGTGATAAAAATGAATCCTGTGGGTGGGCTGGGGCGCGGCCCCATCCTGCTATCCCAATACACCTTTTCTAAGCCAGGCCCAGGAGAGCTTCTGGTGCTATGACGTCATCGGATGTCAGTCCTTTGACAAATGAGTGCAGCCCGCAGCTGGAGCCTTTGATAAGCCATTTGCAGGCGTCTGGGAGACATCCATGCTGGCCTTGGGAATGCATCCTAGCCCCATCTCAAATTCACATCGTTTTGTGTGTTTTTAAAAGCATGCCACGCATCTGCAAAGATTCATGGCTTCAAATATTTTTTCTTTTTTTCTGACATTTCACCTTTTCTCATTTTTTTTTTTTTTTAAGGAAAGGAAAATATTCACTCCAAGGTTCATTTAGTTTCTGGGTAATAACTGTCAGATATTAATGGATCGCCCCATACATCCAGCATAAAATAATAGAATTTGTTGAGTGCATTAGACATCCAATAATGGGCACAGCGGACAGTGCTGTGGAGCTGAAGAAAGGCTTCTCTTAGTAAACGAGAATGCATGCCATGGAAAACAAGACATAAGGGACATTCGTCAAAATGCCCTCTTGTACCTTCATACATTTGCACTTGCAAGTCCCGCACCTGGAAATTGTTTCCTTGCCTTTCCTTCTCAACAAGACTCACATCAGCCTTCCCTCTCTCAGGAAGCATGCCGCCGCCCCTCGTCTGCACTCCCACCCATCAGGCCCTTTTCCCTGTAGCATCCCGGGCTTGCTCCCGCCAAGGCGCTTGTCATACTGCACTGAGACCCTCCACTGCACTGGTGTCCTCTGGAAAGTCTGCCCTCGTGGAGAGGAGGGCTTGTGCCTTCTCCCTTTGCATTCCCGTCACCTTCCACTGTCTGAGATTCAATGTAGTGGATGCTGCTGGCGGCCACCTGTGCCCCCTGGCCCTGACCACTTCTGTGCAGATCTTTCCAGCTCCAACAGGCACCATCTGCATCTGTGCCCGAGTGTTTTCTCTGGCTTCTGGAGCAGGCTAGGGAGTGGGCATACTCTCACCCGTCCCTGGATGGAAAGTTGAGCTTGTGTTCAATATTGGCTTGCAAAGTTGCCCAAATAGATTGATAACATGCTCTTCATTGAATGCCAGCCTGCCTTCCCTTCCTGACTTCATTTGCCCACTTCCCTACTGTTTCCTGTGATTACCTCTCAAATAAACTACTTGCATTCAAATCTTTGTCTCAGGGCCAGCTTCTAACCCACATAATAGATGCTCAACGAATTGCCTTTGAATCGATGAAGAAATGGGTGATGGCATTTTCGCAGCACAAATTTCAAACAGAGCTCTCTAAGGCTGGCTTTTCTGTAGGGTCTGGATTATCCATGTTAAGCGACCACATTGAGTCAAATTCAAAGTCACCTTGACAAGTTTCTCTTCACTATGGACCAAGCAGACAAGGCCAAGTACCGAGGAAGATTCCATCGTGTGGGACAGAAGCCATGCCAATCTGGTTTGGATTTGGGTCCGCTGGCCAACCTGGTTCCCACCTTTTCCCTTCGATAATCTGTCATGTTGCCGCTTCAACAGGGTCCGAGTCGTGGGGTTCTATTTAAGTGAGAAGCTGTCAACCTGCATGTGCTATCCCGTTCCCGGGGGAGACATCAGCAGCTAAGAGTCTGTCCTCACTGTTGTCTCTCAGCCCCTTTCGCTAACACAGGGGGCTGAGAAATAAGGAAACAAGTGAAGGTGTTGTCGATGGCACAAAGTCTGATATTACTGATTGCCTTTCCCCCAATGATCATCTGTCCATTAGACTCTCACCTGGTTCTAACAGACCATTTCCTGCCCAGCCTGATGTTTCTGTCATTCATATGGCTCAAGGGGGGGTTTCTGGAAGTATCAAGCTTATCGGAGATGAAGCTGACCACTGACATTCTCTCTATTTGAAAAATACTTGGAAAGTTTTTGAATTTCCACATTTATAATAAAGTTTGTTTCCTGACAAGATTTCAGAATTAAGATTTTTCTCCTTTAGGTCTAAGAGGTTGGATACCAACTTGCCCCACAGGTGAAAAAGGAACTCAACAAAAATAGCTAATCCATATTAAGTCTCATAATGTGCTGAGAGCACTGTGTATATTATATCCTTTAACCCTCACCTAGCCCACAGGACATTCTGACTGTCTCCACCTGACACGTGAGGAAGGAGAAGCCCAGAGTGATTCCGGAACTGGCCCCGAGTCTTTAGGATGGTGAGTGGCAGCACAGGGCACCTGCCACAAGCCTGAGCTCTTGGCACTCAGCTGACTCAACAGTTACTGAGCACTCATTATTGCCAGGGGTTGTCATGTAAACCTTCCTTGCTTTCTTGTTTCATCTTCTATTCAATATACTCTACTCAGTAGTATTTGTTTGCATTTGAGGTCCCCCCAAAGGACACCGTCAGATAAGGATGTGACCACAAGTCTTTGATTTGGGAGGGGGTTCTAGAAGGCACAGTAGGGGAGCAGGGAGGTGAGACAGGAGAGGGAAGGCAGCCACTACCAGGAAAGGGTTTGTCAGTGAGCAAGTTACTACTGTGGGCAACTGGGACACCCAAGAGGTGCAGGTGCCAGCAGTTAGAGGTCATGCCTGCATACATTGAAGAGCAGGGTGTGGGTGCATGGCCATGGTACCGGCTGTGCTGCCATAGTTATCATTGCCCACATGTACAGATGAGGAAGCAGGGACTTTACAATATGCTACAGATGCCTGGGCAACCAGAGATGGAGGCCGTGATCACATAGTTACTAGAAATCTCAAGATAGCAAAGACAGACAACACTGTCTCTGCTCTAAGAAAACTTTTACGTTAGACTATATCAAGATGACCCTCCGCCCTAGGATTAGGTTCTGGGGGGTTGCTGGGTCCCCTTGGGGAGCCCCAAGGAAGACAAAGGCAGTAGATGTTGCTAACAGAAGAAACAGAAATGACAACATTGAAAAGAGGAAGGTTTTCAGTATGCTTCCTGTAATAGGGCAGAACTTTAAATAGAAGAAAATTCCACACACCATGAGGACAATGTGTTCAACCTTTCTGATTACTCAAAAGCAGCAACAACAAAGAGATACCTCCAGGTTTGAGAAAGAAAAAGACCTAATAAATGACCTTTTTTTCGAGGAATTTTCTGTTCGCCTGAGGCCTCAAACCCACCTTGGGCCAACCACAGAAACAGGAGTTGCCCGGAATGAGAACCCTCCCTGGAACTGGTCTGACTTCCAGGAAAACTCCCTTTTCCCAAGGGAGAAAGCCAATTCAGCTGAGGGAATGGCTCTTGAACCATAAAACTTCAAGTCATTTCTTTTACAACTCAGAGTAGTGCTGTATTGGCAAATGTGGCAGGCAGAGTCACGGCCCCCAAAGTCGTTCATGTCCTAATCCCCAAACCTGTTAATATATTACCTTATATGGCAAGAGAGACTTCGCAGCTGTGATTCCGTGAAGGACCTTCGATGGGGAGATCAGCCAGGATTGCTTGTGGGCTCGATGTAATCGCAAGTGTCCTTATAAATAAAAGAGGGAGGCAGGACAGGAGGTCAGGAGCCTGCCAGTGCTGGCTTTGAAGCTGGAGAAAAGGAGCCAGGAGCCAAGGCATGTGGGTGGCCTCTAAGAGGTGAAAAAGGCAAGGAAATGAATTCTTCCCTGGGTCTCTAGAACGGAACTCAACCCTGCCAACACCTTCGCTTTAGCCCAGTGAGACCCATGTCAGACTTTTAACCTTCAGAACTGGAAGAGAATAAATTTGCCACTGCATTTGTGGCAACGTGTTACCACAGCAATACAAGACCGACACCCCAGGTCCCCAGGGAGCCGCCAAGCTGGCAGGCTACTCAGCTTCCCAGTCAGCACTGTGGGGCTAGAGTAACCTCACAGTTACCCCTTTAAGAGGATGCAGGAAACCTGGCAGAGGGTCCTCACTTCTTGGGAGACAGACAACAGTGGTCCCCAGGACACGTCAGGGCCTAAGAGGACTCCCTGCCCCTGCAGGCATCTGGGGGCTGCACACCACAGAATTAGCAAGCAGTTCCTTTGCAGGGATTTGCCGAGCTAACTGGAAACTACCGCAGCTGTTTCTCATCATCTTCAGATGGCTTTAATCACATCGAGAATCATAAACCAGTGGTTCCCAAACCTGATTGGGCCTCAGAATTACTTGGGGGCACTTGCTAAAGAAGTCCAAGGCTACGCGGTCTCTGCCCTTAGCTGCTTCAGCCCAGGCCTCCTGCGTCAGAATCTCTGCGGATGAGGTCTGGGAATCAGTGTTTGTAACAAGCATCTCCAGGGATTCTGGCACCCACCTGTGGACCAGAATTTAGGAAACACTGTCCTAAACTTCTCAGCTTTCAGAGCCTCATGGAATGCTTCAACCAGCCGAGAGAGGGGTCCAAACCCCTCAGGAGAGCTGTGTTAATGAAGAGGCTTCACCATGAGAACATACACTTGCAACCTAGAGCTGAAGGTTGGTCCCAGAGCTGAAAGTCCACCATGTCAGCAAAGGCCCCTGTATCCACACTCCAGCTCTACCACATCTCCCAGGCCCTGGCCTCAGCCCCACTGATCCAACACAGAGGCAAACTTGAACAATACCCAAAATGGCAGACACTATTGGTTGACTATTCAACAGCCTCTGCTTCCTTATTGCTTTCTTTTTATTCTTTTTAAAATTTTAATTTATTGATTTTATGAACAGAAACATCCATTTGTTGTTCCATTTATTTATGTTTCTTGTATGTGCCCTGACCAGGGATCAAACCTGCCACCTTGGGCATATCAGGGTGATGTTCTAACCAGTTGAGGTACTTGGCCAGGGCCTCCCTTATTGCTTTCTAACAGAAGCTTAGTTTTGCTGGCAGACAACAACTGAGCAAAAAAGGTAGGTGTCTCCCCCAGCCTCAGAGGACAATCCAGTCAAGAATCCAATTCTTTTTGCCAATGATTAGGGAAGAAATGATCCCATGACCCAATCTCAATATATAAAACCCTAATATGCAAATAGACCAAACGGCAGCACAACCAAACAACCAGTCACTGTGACATTCGCTGACCACAAGGGGGTGCGTGTGGAACATGGTGGGCGTCGGCCACGGCGGGATGGTGGAGCAGGTGAGTGGGGGCGCCAGACCAAAGTGGGGCACCAGTGCTGTCATTGGGGAGAGCCTCTGGTGGTTACTGAAAATTCTTTGCTCCCTTGCACAGTGGTCCTGCCCAGCACTCGCACCTGCTGCTGGCCTGGCCCCGCTCGCACCCACTGCCGGCACTGGAGCCACCAATCACAACTGCTGCCAGTACCTGGCGCAGGCCCCGATCAATCAGTGCTGTCAGCGGGTGCGAGTGGCAGCTGCCGGCCCTGATTGTTCCTCAGGCTTCTCCTCCTCCCCCTGCTCCTGAGGGGTGATCAGGGCCAGCAGCTGCCACTCACACCCACTGATGGTGCTGGCCCTAATCGCTCCACACCATTGCGAGCAGGGCCGGAGCTGTCAGCGCAGTGGGGTGGCGGGAGTGGGGCTGCCAGCAGACAGGGGACCAGGGGCCATGGCAGGAGGGGCCGGGCAGGAGCACAGAGGATGGCCAGGACCTGCCCCTGTGCCCACCGCAGCCCACAGTTCTTTTCAAGGGGCATGAATCTATGCACTGGGGCCCTAGTTCCAAATAAGAGACCTAACTAGAAGTCTGCCAGGAGCTTCTTGATATGAAGGAAAACAGTTCAGGAAGCTTTCTTTCTGATCGCTCTCTTCTTTCCTGATTAGGACACTACTCACTATGTGGGGACATAAAGGCTGGTGCTGCAATTACCATCCTATGACCATGAGCTGATAGATTTAAAGGTTGAAAGAAGCATGCTAACAATTGCAGAGCAAAAGAATAAATAAGAGTATCGTTTGATAAAATTATTGGACAGCTTTACCAACCTTCTGAACAGCTAGCTCCAGATTTCTTGGCATGGGAGATTAAATAAAAGTTTGTGTTGCTTAGGCCACTATCAGGTAGATATGCTATATGGCAGTTTTAAAACATACTCTCCCCCCGTTTTTTTGACATCACCACCATTGAGAGCTGCAGTGTATGTCTCCTCTTGAATCTGGGCTCTGTGACCACTTGACCAATAGAATATGGTGGAAGTCTGTGCAGTTTCTAGGTCCAGGACTTAAGAAACAGGCCATCTTCTCATTCCTGTCTCTTGGGACACTTGCCCTTACAACACAGGCCCGAGGCAATGAGGAAATCTGAGCAGCCTGTAGGGAGTCCTACATGGAGAGGAAACAAGAACCCTGGTCCCCAGCCTGGCTGAGCTCTAGCTGGCAGCCAACAGTAACTTGCCAGCCACTGGAGTGAGCCATCTTAAAAGTGAATAGTCCAGTTACAAGCTGAGTAGTGCCAGCTGTCACATGAAGCAGGGATGAGCTTCCCCATCAAGTTCTGCTCAAATTGCAGACTCATGAGATAAAGAAATAATTATTGCTATTTTTGAGTCACCAAGCTTTGGGGTGTTTCATTATATATCAACTAGAGGCCCCGTGCACGAAATCTGTGCATGGGGGGGGGGGGGTCCCCTCAGCCCGGCCAGCAATCCAGGACCCCTCACAATCCAGGACCCTTCGGGGGATGTCTGACTACCAGTTTAAGCTGGGATTGGGCCTAAACCAGCAGTCAGACATCCCTCTCACAATCCAGGACTGCTGGCTCCTAACTGCTCACCTGCCTGCCTGCCTGATCGCCCCTAACCGCCTCTGCCTCGGTCCCCACCACCGCGGCTTTGTCCGGAATGACATCTGGAACGTTGTTCGGCTGTCTGGCCTAAGTAGCATATTATGCTTTTATTATTATAGATAGGTTACGGAAACATTCTGTCACTTGCAGCTGAACTACATTCACATGGGTGCAGAGCCATCTTGCAGGCAGTCTGCAAGCTTTCTTCTGTAAAGGGCCAGATAGTAGTTTTGGCTTTGCAGGCCACACGGCCTCTGTTGCAACTACTGAACTCTCCCACTGTAGCATGGCACCACAGACAATAAGTAAAGGGATGGGCGTGGCCACGTTCCAATAAAACATAATTTATAAAAGCAACTGGTGAGCAGGATTTGACCCTTGGGCCACAGTTTGCCAACCCCTACTGTATCTCAAGGCTACATATCTGCCTCCTCTGAAGCTTGACTCCTTCTCTGAGTCCTTGCCCTAGTCCTCATGTCATCCAAGAAGAGACCACTGGACATACTGCCATCATTCATCATGATGTTTTAACAGCCAGCAGGGAAGTTGAAAAATTCAACTTTCCACTATGCATTTAACCTGGGGCTTGGCCAGAAAGCCTTCCAAAAGCCTGTGGTTTCTCCCAGGGAGCCCAGACATCAAAACCATAAAGACTCTTCCCCAGGCAAATTGTTACCCCCACTTGACACTCTGGTTAATGGAAAGCCTTTCCCAGAAATAAGTATATTAAAACAAGCTTTGCGTTTTTTACATTAACTGAAATTTGATGCAAATTGATAATAAATTACCTTCCCCCTACTCATTCATTTGGGAATCACATAAACTAGTTTACAGTTATGTATTATTACATTTCACATTAATATAGCCATAGGAAACTAGGCTTTGGAGAAATTTGCTTCTCAGCAAACCATCAGAAATTGAGGAGGTAAAAGTAGGATTTGGTGGGATATATGACTCTCTTAATGTGCTGGCCACTCAGAGTTGTGAAAAGTAAGGCATCAGTGCACTGCTCAAGGCCCAACTAATTCATCAAATGGTCACCATTTGTCTTATTTATCTGGCATAATTTTTCCCACTTCAGGACCTTATAGTCTTCCTTTATTCCTTCCTCCCTTTCTTCTATCCTTCCTTCCTTCCTTTCATTAACTTCTACATGAGTACTTTCAGGACCATTAGCAATGCCCTATCTCTAGATAATAACTAAATTAGAGAATAAAAAATATTTACGATCTAATGGAAGTAAGACAGTCAGACAAAGAGGCAAATTGACTAGAGGTATTCAGGGTAGAATTTCTAAGTACACCTTTGCATCTAAAATATAAGTCCAATGGAGACTTCTGCTTAAAGATGGTGGGCTGAACACACACATTTGCCTCTGCTTTCTCTTGAAGCATCACTAAAAACAGAAAATGAATTTTTAGAAGACAAAGCCACAAAGACAGAGAAAATGAGAGGTAAGTTTTAGAAAGCATCTGAACTGGTGTAACTAACTTAGCAAACTTGAGAAAGTACATACTAAGCAGGCAGTAGGGTTGGGAAGATTCTAGAACTTCATGTGTATCATAGAACCGCCCAAATATCCAGAAATGGATGCTACCAGATGCCTCTAGAAACAGAGGTAAATGTGGGGCCGAAGAGAGAATTGGTTGAAAGTCTGTTTAGAAGACCACTCTGGGTCCCCTGCTCTCCTTTCTACAGACAGGCCACTGATGCTCCCATGGGGCGAATAGCCCCTACAGAGCATAACAATGAAGTTGTCTGGATAGAAAGGTACCAGATACATTAGAGATAATGGTATGGGGACCATCTGGAAAAGAGGTTAAGTGAAGTCAATATTCTAAATATCAGAGAGACCTGTTTTCCTCACTAGCTTTCAGAAACATGGCATGTAGACTTATCTATCCCCAGGTAGGAAACTGGAATGCCCTACTTTGGGGATTATGGCCAGCTCAAGAGAAAGATCTGAAAATGCTGAGTAATTCAATATGAATGGATAGTCATGGGTCAGCAGACAGTATTCTAAATGGCTCAGCTATGAATATTATTTTCATAGTCACAATAATGTGGATGCTTAATATTGATCTAACCTAAACTATAATTTTGAGAGCGAGGCAAAGGAGAGTGAATATAGGTGGTGTTAGTGAAAGAGAACTAAATACTCTTTTTCCACCATAGAAAGTCAATATGAATGAAAAGATAATGCTAAAAACTAAAAAATCATGAAGTAGCAGAATAAGTATGGTAAAGTTAGAGAGGTAACTATCCAAAGACATATCCAAAGGAGACGAAGGAGGAGGGGGAGAGGTTTGCCAGACTTGTTTGTTCATAAAAAGCCTGTAGAACTATTTCACTGTTTAAATTATACCCATAGAGAGGATGACAAAAATAAAAACCATTATTTTCAAAGGAAGGTGCACTACTTCTGATACAACAATTCAATCTCTCATTGGCAATCCAATGCCAATGCTAAAAGCTGTGATTTTCCCTTCACTGATAAACAAGTAAAAGTAAACTTGAAAGGCAACCATTTGACACAAATACATGTAGATAAAATGAAAAGGCCTCACATAGAAGTGAAGACTCCAAACCACAGAGCCCAGAGGCTGATGAAAGGCCACTGTAATGTTAACAAGCTTTTGCCAGATAGTTATAAAGCTAATTTATGCCCTGAACATTTCAACCCATGTGACAGAATGACCCTCCATTTTACTACATGTTGTATTAATGCCAATCAATAAATGTTTGAGGGCTTTATACATTATGGATAATAATGTCGGAGCTTTGCAAACAATTCCTATGGGGGGAGCTACACAAAATGCTACAGGAGAGAACAGAGCAAAGCAACCGAGGCCTGCAGGGCTGAGCTCTCCTAGGGTTCAACAGACGTTCAGCACTTCCACTATGCAAATGAACCTGGAGCCGGCCCACTTGGAAGAGAGAGTGCCCTGGGGGCAGGGAGGCCATTGGAAATGGGAAAGTGGGTCTGGACCTGTTCAGAGGCTGAGAGGACCGGGCACTTCCTCCTGGACCATGACACTGTGCCGTAGGGAGAGATTGGGAAACTCTGGCCAAGTCACTTAGTTGCTTACACCTCAGTGGTTGCTTTTTAAAATGGGTCATAGCACTGAATGAACTCAGTGGGCGGAAGCTTTTCACAATGTTATACATACAGCAAACCATCACATTGCACACTTTAAATATCTTACTATCTTATTTGTCAATTATACCTCAATAAAGATGAAAAGGAAATAAAATAGGACATAACCAATCACCTACACTTGGAGTTGTGACATTAGAAAAACCTATGTACTATATATTCACTTTTGACATTTTCTATTTCCCCTTATGGCAGAGGTTCTCAACCTTCTGGCCCTTTAAATACAGTTCCTCATGTTGTGACCCAACCATAAAATTATTTTCGTTGCTACTTCATCACTGTCATGTTGTTACTGTGATGAATCGTCATGTAAATATCTGATATGCAGGATGGTCTTAGGTGACCCCTGTGACAGGGTCGTTCCACCGCCAAAGGGGTCGCGACCCACAGGTTGAGAACTGCTGCCTTATGGTAACATAAATTCTTAGGCCCAATGTTTCCCCTTTTCCTGTATCCACACCCTTTGTCATATAACTCTGCAGTCTATTCTACTTCCCCTGACTTGACTTTGGACTTGGCTATATGACTTGCTTTGGTCAATGGGATGGAACTGGAAGTAACTGAGTGTTGGTTCTGAGCCTAGGCCTTAAGAGGCTTTACCTGTGCCTGTTTACCGCCTTGTGCCTCTGCCATTGCCAGTGGAAGAATGTGTTCCACTGGTCCAAGGAGCATAGGAAACATGTAGAGCAGATCTAGACCCAATTTGCAGCTAGAGCCCAGCCCAGCTAGTCCAGTCTAGATTAACACTAGAGGCACACCAGTCAACTCACATATGTGAGAGAAAGAGATGCTTATGATCATGCCACTGAGATTGTGTGGCTGCTTCTTACACAGCAAATGATGACTGATACATGTGACAAAGCCAAGAGCTTATAAGGACAAGAAGACAGGAGCTGAAAGGAAAGGAAGCCAGGCAGGCCGGCTATAGTCAGTGGCCATCGGAAAGCACCTAGAGCAGTGCTTCTCAACCTGTGGGTTGCAACCCCTTTGGGGGTCGAACGACCCTTTCACAGGGGTCACCTAAGACCATCAGAAAACACATATATAATTCCATATTGTTTTTGTGATTAATCACTATGCTTTAATTATGTTCAATTTGTAACAATGAAAATACATCCTGCATATCAGATATTTACATGATGATTCATAACAGTAGCAAAATTACAGTTATGAAGTAGCACTGAAAATAATGTTATGGTTGGGGGTCACCACAACATGAGGAACTGTATTAAAGGGTCTCGGCATTAGGAAGGTTGAGAACCACTGACCTAGAGTGATATGACCTTAGACTGAAGAGAGGCTGTGTGCTGAGCAGCTCAGAGTCTCTTACTAGAATTCTTGAGACAGGGAAATCTTACTGCATGAGTAGATAGTTTTATGTGCTTTTTAATATTTACATTTTAGGATTTCTGTTTTTCCTTAGCTTTTGTGGTTGCGTGCCCACTTTGCCAAGAAGGAAAGAGAAAGGGCTGTGTCCACAATAGGCCTGGAGAAACAGGAGAATAGTGAACTTCTGGGGACAGGGTCTGATGCATGAAAATTCATGCAAGAGTAAGCAGGCCTTCCTTCCCCCGGCTGCCAGCACCAGCTTCCCTCCGGCACCCGGGACCCAGGCTTTACCCCTCCTGCCGCCCGCAGACACCCAGGACCCGGCTGGCTTCCCCCAGACCCCAGCTTTGTCAGGAAGGACATCCGGAATGACGTCCGGTAGACATCCGGTCTAATTAGCATATTACCCTTTTATTAGTATAGATGGCTGGGGGGGTGGGGGGAGGCGGCGGAAATTCAGGAGGAGGAAATCAGGCAACACAAGTTGCTCTTCTTGCTTGGAGTGGCTTGTCCTTTAAGGTCTTCTTTCATCCACTGGTGCGCTCAGCCAAAATGTACTTGGGTTTGAACTGAAGGCATAATCCAAAGCTGTTCCACCTCAACCTGAACTCCCTGACTCTAAGAACGTCTTACCCTTCTGTGCATCTCCTGTGGCTTGCACAGTGCCTGGCCCATGTAACATGGATAGACAGATGGATAAATATTCACTTCTTGGAATTTGTCAAAGTATAAATCTACACAAAATTGAGGCATTTTTGCTCGGAGATAATTCTACTGAATAAGGACTTCATCTAAAGTTCTTTAAATCATTTTGTATCTTAAGTGCTCAAATATCTTGCCTATCATTGCTATCGTTTAATAAAATTTTGGAGCTTCCTCTACTATCTAGTAACTAACAGAATTCATTTAAAACAAGTTCTCTGACATCCAGGACCTTACTGTGTAATGGAATGTTAATACAGTCTTTAAATTGCAACAGTGTTCACACCTTTGGTTATATGTCATTTCTCAGTCTCATTAATTTCTATTTTTTGTAGTCTAAATGCTAACGTGTCAGTTGGTGCAGGCACGTTACAACTGAGGGCAGGTGGACCAGATGGCTCCAAAAAGCTTCTCAGCCCTGTGACAACAGAGCTCAGTCTCCCATTGGAACCACTGGTCACAGAGGACATAGTGGCTAGAAAACTCACACACTGAGTGCATCGGGTGAAGGTGAGTGCCCACAGCATCGCAGATCAGGGGCGGAATATGTTTTCCCAAACACCAGCTGCCTGTGAATATCACCTATTTCTTCCCTGCCTCTTACGACTTCCCGTATCACCAAGTAAGTCCTACCTCCAGCCTCTGAACAGCCTCACCGCATCCTGCCTCTGCCTGAGGATCCTCCTGCCTTTACCTGCCTCCCCTCCCCGCTCTCCTTTCCCACCTCAGTCCTTAACCTGGGCACCTGCCCCAGCCCATGAGTCTCCTCTCTGGCCCTGGACCTCCCACTGGCAGGAAAGAGAGAGAGAAAGAGAGAGAGAGAGAGAGAGAGAGAGAGAGAGAGAGAGAGAGAGAGAGGAGGGGGGGATTTTCAGGAGCTGCTGATGGCAGCAGCATCGTTAATGTGTCTGTGAAGAGTACCTGCAAATGTCGAAGCATTTATTTCTGTTCATTGATTTCAATTTGCTGTGCAGTCATTTCCTAGGCGCCCAGTGGCCCACGCGCTCAGAGCCCTCTTCAAGGTGCTGCTAAGAGGAGCGCGGAGTTCCTGGGGCGGCCAGTCCTTCGTCGCAGGGCACAGCCCAGAGCCCCAGGGAAGCAAGGGCCAGATGTGGGCCGACGCCGGGTGAACGGGAAATCATTGTGAGGCCGCAGGCTTCTCCTGAATTAAATATTTACTTATTTCATGCCTCTCCCTTTGTCCACAGAGAATCCAGCTCAAACGAAATAACAAAGGGAGGTCAGGCTTGTGATCTGCACAAAAATACTTACCCTGCAATTATAGGGATATCGGGCCTTACAATTAACGCCAGGGCTGTGGAACTTGGCGCGAGCCCAAAGAAAAGCAACAGAAACGCCGCGAGGGCAGAGACAAGCGGGAAGAACAGCGAGAGGGGCGGCTTGTTTTGAATGGGAACGGCCTGCAGCAGTTCCGTCTCTTCTCCAAGGACACACGCAACCTCCGCCCGCAGGTCAGCCGCCTGTGTTCAAATACTTTATCTCAGTTCCATATTAATAAAAACATATTGAGCGCTCAACCCATAGTTGGGTTAAAATGATTTCATTTTCATTTCTATCATTGTCCTAAAATTATCTTCGTGATGAAACCCGCACAAACCTAGAAAATATTGAAGGGCGCGATCAGCAGAACTTGAAATGAACAAACTGAGCTGCTTTGGTGTCGGCAGTCTGGACGGAAGACACGCCCAGCCATGGGCCTTCATGGGGGGGACCTGCCGCATCGCTCTCATCCAGAATGCAGATTGTTCTAGACCCGTGGTCGGCAAACTGCGGCTGGCGAGCCACATGCGGCTCTTTGGCCCCTTGCGTGTGGCTCTTCCACAAAATACTGCAAAATACCACGTGCGGGCGCGCAGGTACAGTGCGATTGAAACTTCGTGGCCCATGCGCAGAAGTCGGTATTTTGTGGAAGAGCCACACTCAAGGGGCCAAAGATCCGCATGTGGCTCGCGAGCTGCAGTTTGCCGACCACTGTTAGACCAAGAGCCCCAGGAGCACATCCTGTGAGGAGGCTTCACGTGGGAGTGGCTGATGGACAGGCAGCCCGGGACATTGGGGAGGGAGTGGGGAGACAGGGGAAGGAGGTGCCGGGAAGACACAACTTCCAGCGAGGTCCCTGCGGAGGGTGCGCACCTGCCCCCGTGGGGCTCTGAGTGTCCCCCTCAGGATGGTCCTGAGGCCAAGCGGCTGGGCTTTCACACTCCGCTGCTGCCCATCACGGTTAATACGGGTCTCCAGGCTGAGGGAGCAGGGGCGACGGGGGGGGGGGGGGGGGGGAGCCCCGGTGCTGGCTGGAGAAGGCACCCTGCGGTGGTGGAGAGATGCAAAAACAACTGCGAGATGTGCGAGCACTGACATCATGCACGATGGAAACTAATTCATGTCGTACGCTCAATTAGTGTTCACCGGCTGACGGGCTGAGCTGTGCAACGTGTGCCCCCAAGTCAGCCTTGCGCTCTCCTGCAGGGTGTTCTGGAAGCTTCTTTAGATGAGGCTGGAAGGGGCGAGGTGGCGGGATTCCGTGCCCAGCCCTGGACAGAGTAGGGAGCTCTCTTTGATCTGTGAGGCTGGCAGCCACCAGGAGATGGAGAGCAAGACATCCGCCTTGTAAAACATCCACGAAGACAAAATCCCGCGCAGAGGTGGTGGTCTGGCAGGCTGGAGCCGAGCCTGCGCTTTCAGAAAGCCTGGCTTGAGGCCTGGCTGAGCAGCAGGGACCTACGGCCCCTGGAAATCTAGGCCAAGGACCAGAATGCCCATTTGCCAACTCACGCTGCGGGGTGACCGTGGCTTCCCTCCACTCTCTCTGTGCGCATCTGTTCCAATGAGGGGGCCCCGCTGGCTCCCTTCCTGAGCCCCATGGAAACACCGTGCCTCTGGGGACGCAGGAACCTTCGAAGAAGCCAACGACCAGACCTGGAGTCAGGACTTCATCACTGTGGCCCGATGGGCTGGCAGCCACCCACAGCAGAGCGGCTTGTCGTGGCTCCCACTATGACAGCACCCTCTGGCCTCTGGTCCCCATTCCGACACAGCACATCCGCACGTCACCATTCTTTAGGAAGAAGTCTATTTCATCTGCAATGCCGTGGAGTTAAAAGTGTGTGGACGTGAATCCTAAGGCCACTGGATTTCTGTCTCACCAGACAATGATCAAATTTATATTTTTCTGCACCACCCGCCTTTTAGATGGTGTTTATGTTTCACATTAAATACAATTCCCTTTGGCTTCCCCGGCTGCCTGGGGCCTAGTTCTGCTCTGTCCTAAAGCAGCTCACCCGGGACTGCCTCTCCATGTGGCCTCTGGGGTCCATTCATTTTTCTCCCGATGCCTTAATGAGTGATGATTTCTAGAGACAATCAGATCGGCTGTGCGGGAGATTCCGTTCCATCATTACGACAGCCGGAAACATCACAGGCACCATTTTTCAAACCCATGTTTTTCATCACACAGATATGAGTTGATTAAACCTTTGTGATATTACATTGGGATATTTGAAAATAGCCTTTACTGACCAGCATGTGGGTCTTGTTTCTGATAAATCTATTACTGCTATGTGTGGTACTTTTGCATATGGCATTGGAGAGCAAAGACTGAAGCCAGACTCCCTGGGTCTAAATCCCAGCTCTGCCACTTACTGCTGTGTACCTGGTGAAGTCACCCCACCTCTCTGCGCCCAGTTCCCTCCCTGATAAACTAGAAATAATATTAATAATGAGATACTTAACTCACAGGGCAGTCTCCAGGGTCAAAGTGGTTACTCTGTGTAACATGTATGCACATAGCGAGAGCTACAGATGTTTGCCATTATTATTATTTACCCCTCTCTACATAGAGCTAATGTGTTGATTAGAAAACTGATATTGGAGAAGGGTTAAGTAACTTGCCCAAACAGAGACATGGCATCAAATTTTATGTTCAGAATAGAATGTCTGTGCTCACTGCTGTTTTACTTCTCCCTCAAGGTTGGCCTTTATGTGAAGGGAAATAAAGATGTTGCTGGGGAGGACCCCACCCCCAGCTCCATCAACAAGCAAAAGGACCAAATGAGACATACATTCAGTTAGTCATTGATCAAGCCCAGATTAAGCATCCACTCTGTGCTAGGCACTGTGCCAGACCCTTGAGGATTTCACAGGCTATCTAGAGAGCTGGACAGAGACACAACTAATCCCATACACTAAAATGAGTGCTAGAAATGACACTTATACCAAGTGTTATGGGGAAATAGAGATCTGAGGGAAAGGGGGAAGCAGGGAATCTGGTTAATATTGTGGGCTCCCCTGACTCCAGCCTTGTATCAGTCAGGTTTCTGCCAATACTGCTGCATAACAAACAACCCCCAAGTCTCCATGGCTTATGGTAACAATCATTTATTTTTCTTCAGCTGAACTTGGCTCCAGGCAGGAAGCTGGTTTCAGGGCTGTACCATATAACTCTGCCTTCTGAGACCAACAACTATCAGCACACATTCTTCTCAAAGCAACCAGCAAGAGAGCAGGAGGCCAATGCAAACCACACAAGCATATTTAAAGGCTCTATTCACATCATCTCTGCTAACTTCCCATTGGCCAAAATAAGTCATATAACCAAGCATCATTAATGGCACTGTACTCTGCCCACTGTAACTGGAGGGGTTGCAAAGCCACATTGGTGTGGTTGTATAATCCTATTATCCAGATGGAGTAAAGACTTAGGAGCAAGAATGCAATCTACCTTAAGGGTCAAAGGCAAGCCCCAGAAAGGAGAAAAATGTGAGTTATACAAGCATTAACAGCCACCCGGGGAAACAGGGTGTAGCTAATATATTTGTTAGGTGAGAGACCGAAACTCAACTCAAGTTCCCCTTTGCTACATAACTGGGGAGTCTGGGATTTCTTGTATTCTAGTTTAACTGTATCTGAAGGCTCAAATGGTGTTGGCAGGGTTCTGTCACTCTCTCTACATCTTTCTGTTCAGGTTTTTGTGTCGTGGGAAGTTGGATTGATGATTTTGTGATCTTTACAGCATGGGATCCCAGAGGACGCAGGAGTCTCCTGCAGCACTCACATATCTCAGGGCAGCCAGTTGGCCCAGTTGGCCCCATCTCTGCACCCTCTAGAATCGAATGCCCTGTGTGACTGCCTAGGGGGACAGTGGACTGGGGACACAATGATGGTCAGTCCTACTGAGGGTCAGTTCTCCAAAGAAAGTTGGCATATTATTTCAGGACAAAGAAAGAATGGATGTCAGGCACAGCTAAAGATTTCATTCAGTAAGTGTTGCTGTTAGATCCTGCTATGCAACAAACCACCAGAACTTAGTGGCTCACGGCAATGATGCATTGTTTCTCATGGTGCATCTGCTAGGCTTGTCTGGCCTTATTCATGCTGTTGCTGCCACATGGTGAGTCCACCGGAACTGAAGGGTCACATGCCTGGGACTTGGTGCTGGCTCTTGGCCGGGGTGTCCTCATTCCCATCCAGATGACCTTTCACTCTACGATTGGCTAGACTACCACACGGGGCTTCTTTACATCTTGGAGGTCCCAGGGGTCCAAGAGAGGGTAACAGTGTAAGCTGCCATGTCTCTAAAGGCCTCGTCTCAGAAGTTACACGGCACCACTTCGTCCACATCCTACTGGTCAAAACCAGTGACAAGGGAAGGAGAAGTAAACTCCACATCTCGGTGGGAGGAGAGGGACGTCACCTTGCCAAGGGGCTTGGGGGTGGGAGGGTTTGCTGCAGCCATTTTCGTAAACCATCCAGCACAGTCGGGTTGGAGTGGACCCAGGACGCTTGGTTGTCACGTCTCCCCGCCACGAGGTGACACTGAAAACGCTGTGGGTTCCTCCCCAGTGTGCTGCTCTCCTATCAGGCCGCTCCACTCTGCCCCATGGCACTGAGGACAGGGCAATGCCCTCCTCGGCACTTAGCACCTGGGAGATGGACAGAGCTGCCGCTCCCTCTGGGACCCTGCCTTTGCTCCAGCCTTTCCAACGACAAAACCTTGTCCCTGCATTCGGATGTCGTTGTAGCTCCTTGTTGGGAAAAAACCCTGAGTTGGGGTGGGGAGAGTAAACGGGAGAAGAATTAGCCTCTTACACTCTCCTGGGTCTCAGAATGAGGGAGCGGAGCTTAGTGTATTTCATTTAAAAGAAAGAAAGGAACGCTGTCCCCATGGCGACAAACAGGCTCGCTGAGCTCTGGCTGCTTCCTCTGTGGGACCATGAGAAGCAAACTCCAAACAGGAGTCCTCCTGCCCTTCTCATTCCTTCCGTTGGAAGTAGCAGAAAGGCAGCATATCAGAACTCACTAAAGTGAGTTCCCCACCTGTACCACTCAGCGTCTCCGCTCTCATCTAACACTCTAACAAGGCCAAACTGATATTCCAACGTGTTGCTGGACTCGTGTAAGAAAGTGACATGATTTAGGGAGCAGCAGGCGTGCCTCTGTGAGGACTGTGGAGGCCCCCCGCCCCCACTCCCTCCCCCCTAGAATGTGCAGGGATGAAGGGTAACCCCACCGTCGGGGAGAAACACAGGCTCTGTTCTGTGCCATCGACCATCACCAGGGACGCGCCCTGCCCTCTCCTGGGGCTCCCACCTTTGGCCGAGGCTGCAGAAAGCCTTGAGCCCCTCCCAGACGCCGGCAGCACACATCGCGTCAGAGGAATAAGCGCCTGGTTTCCCCTGGCAGAGGCGCCCGTGACCTAAACTCCAGCACAAACAGTCGCTGGAATGTGCCGCCTCCCAAACACTGGCCGCTCAGATCCCTGCGAGGCTGGAAACGCATCCACATGAAACACGGCCCACGGCACTCGCCTTCCCATCAGCATTCCGCAGCCTCGATCCAGGGGAGCCATCGAGCCATGTCATGAGAAATAGCCCTGAAAAGTGGGGAGGGCGGCTGCGGTGAGTCATCGCCTGTGATGTGTGCTGACAAGGTGGCTGTGGCCTGAGCGCTGGGCTCATCGGCTCAGCAAATGTCTCCGGATTGTGTTCCCTGGGGCTTGGGAGGGGGAGGGAGAGGAGGAGGGGAGGGGGAGGGGGAGAGGAGGGGAGGGCGAGGGGAGGGGGAGGGGGAGGGGGAGAGGGAGAGCGCCGGGCCAAGGTGTGGGCTCTGCCCGCAGGATGTTCCCAGTCCGGTGAGGGAGCGAGTTCCTTTCCCACACCCACTAGAGAATAACACACAGGCCAGACATGGGAGAGCGCCAGGCAGGACAGAGGAATGGGGAACAGTGGGCCTGAGCCCTGACCATGGTGCCCACGAAGTCGGATTCGGGCACACAGGCTGCTGGGCAATATGCATGCTCCTCTGGACTCACCAAACCAGAGGACACTGGAGAGAAGACGCGGAAGCCGTTAAAGGCTGAGTAGCTGTGGAGATAAGTCAGCGGGGCCGAGGGTTCCAAACGGCCTGAAAACACGTTCAGTTTGTCCTCTGTCTCTCTTCCCTATATTTCCTTCTCTCCTCCACCTCCGCCTCCTCCTCTCTCCTTCTTTTCTCCTTCTCCTTCTCTCTTCTCTCTCTGGCTCCTCCCCTCATCCTTTCTGAATTATTCTTTTAGATTCTTTTGGAGTTTTTTCCCTCTTCATTCTTTTAGCCTGTCATTTCATCCTTCAATCTCTTTTTCCTCTCCTCCTCTCTCTGACAAAGCTAGCTAAGGAACTGAAGGTACACTTTTTGGGGTGCATTTGCTTCAAAGCCAATCTGCTTGATTCTTTATTTTAAAAAGCAAAAAGTAAACCAGACTTTTGAGGGAAACAAATAAACAATATGTAAGTTATGTGCGGCCTTCATTAGGTATTTGTCTGTGTTCACTGCTATTAAACAAAGTGAGGAACTCTTAAAGATCATCTCAAGAAGAAAAACAGGGAAAAGTCAGATGTATGGGTAAGCAATTCACAGGAAGGAGATCTCTAATGATTAACAGAAAGATGAAGGGATGATCAACCCCCCTAAGTTATTAGAGAAATACAAACAGCATCATTTCACACCTGAGATATGCTCCTCTCAAACCTTACAAAGTTGAATAAAACCAAATGCTGTAGATGTGAAGAAGTGGGGACTCTCAGGCACTGCTGGTGGGACCGCGAGTGACTGTCATTCTGGAGGATTATCTGTCAGTGCGCAGAGAAATGAAGTCTGTACGGACCCCCTGACCTAGAAATCCTCCAGGTCTTCACCCCAGAGAAACTCTTGCACAGGCTCATGACAGAGCATGATTGAGGCTGTCCGTCATGGCTGCATTTGCACTGCCAGAGAACGGGAGGCCACCGGGGCATCCCTCACAAAGGAAGAGAGAAGTGAGATGGGGCCGGGTGCATATGACATGGATCCGTATGATGGTGGTAGAAACGTGATGGGATGTCTTGTAGTAGTCAGAACCAATGGACCACATTTACATACGGCACACGGACATGTCTTTAAAACAGTGTTGAGTGAAAAGAGAATAAGATCTATGGCTTTATATTAAATTACTCTCCTGATAAATTAAAAGCACATGTATACCATCTATCATATAAAGCCAAAAAACACCATATATCTCTCAGAGGGTATCCATTAGAGTAGGTGCTGGAATAGGATGGGGAGAGAATGGCATGGGGATGGAAAGGGGGGGAAAGAAGATACGGAAAAGCAGGGGTCTGTGCTGGAAAGATGGGCATGGCAATGCCACACGTTCCGAGGCGTCCGATTAACTCAGCTGTCTGTTCCTGAAGTCCACGCTGCTCAGCCAGTCCCTCCCGCGCGCCTGGAGGTCAGTGTCAGGTCAGAGGCAGGCCAGGTCCCTTGTGTGGAGAGGGACGGCCCTGCCAGCTGGAGGCTTTTCACCAAGACTCTGGGGCAGCCGCTGGGGAGTTCTGTGGGATCCGTCAGTTACCCCACAGGCCTGCCCAGCCTGCCCTGGCCTTTAAGGGGGGATGGAGTGGAGGGTTGGGGAGGCTGCTGAGGTCAGTCCCCCCTGTGGTCAAGCTGTGCCCCCTCTGCTACTAAACACACTTAGAGGCAACCCCGTAGGCCAGAATGCACCCATTTATGTCCAGAGGGCATGTAGGGGAGGGGCTCATTCATCCACACGGTCTCTGTGGAGAAAGATCAGACCCCGGTGAGACTGGCTGCCACAGAAAGGTGAAGGAGGGGAGCAGGCCAAGGTGGTCACATCCCAGAGCAGCCATGGCAGGGGCTAGGCCTGAGCTGAGATCCGGCACAGCCCGGGCCGCAGCCTCTCTGGCAAACAAGGGCCACCATGAAGGGTGATCTTCATCACTGTGGACCCCCTGGCACCATATCCACAACCGCTGGTGAAGCGCCAGCCTGGCATAGAGGCTTTTCCAGCATGAGCCCACTTACCCTCACCACCATCCCATGAGGCAGGACACCGAGCAAGGACACAGATCCGGGTCTGGGCTGGCCCACCCAGCCTCCCTGGGCGCTGCCATTCGCGAGCCATGTCCTCGCCCAGCTCCTTCCTCTGCCCCGTTTGGCAAACCTCCAGCAGGCCCACAGCAATCAGAAGCCAGAAATGGCACATCGGGGAACAGGCCAGGGAGGCGCGGGCTGCCCCCGGCGTCTGTTCACCTGTTGACGCTGGGATTCAGGGCAGGTTTCCCCTCCTCCTCCCTCTGACCTCAGGGGGGCTGCGCGCTTCGAATGGCCAATGGCACGGAGAGGCGCGGGTCAGAGCCGCTAAGTGTTGTCATAATTCTCTCCCCTGGAGCACTGAACTCCGGCTCCCTGCAGCCTGTGTGGGAGGAATGTAATCCAGTTCTCCTTGAAACGCAGAGCACACCGCCATGCCTTTCTCCTTTGTGGTCAGGAAATGAGTTTTGCTCCGTTTTTCACTTGGGGGCTTATGATGCAATCGCTTAAAATATGCACCGGGATGCAGTTATGTATACGAGGATGGGAAAGGATGGCTGCTTTCATGGAGGCAATCTAATTAGGCCCTATCTGCACCCTTTTCATTTTTAAAAATTATTTTTATAGTGTTTGAAAGAAGTGCTTTTGGTGTGTGCGTCTGGGTTGTGTTTTTGTTTTTGTTTAGGGTGTGTGGTTTTATTTAAACTCCCAGACGGTTTAAGTGGATTGCAAAGGGGGAAAAAAATCCAAAAAGTATATGGCTGTGATTTAACAAGATAATTAGCAGCTGCACTTTATAACAAAATCTAAGGCAATTATCACTTCAGGAGGACCCGGAGGGATCCCAGCTGCCAACATCCTGCCTCCCTGCCAGAGGGAATGACAGCAGAGCTGCACCAGACAAAGGGGAGGTGGCTTCTGGTCACCGTGATGTCACTTGCTCCGGCAGACAGTCCCAGACAGCGGGGAGACAGGTGGCCACTGCCCGGGAACCGAGAGAGGAGGGTGGGCACCGAAAGGTCATCGGTTAGAGTCCCAAACCCCACCCTGCCTGTCCCTTCTCCCGGCCACCAGGACAGAAATGTGTTCACTTGGGCTTCTCCTCCTCCCCAGCCCTGGCAGTGCCTTCTTTCCAGAAGCTGAACTGTTCCTCTCCTGCCTCATTTCTAAGTCTTTGTCCCAACGAATCCAACTTCCGAAGCGTCTTGGGTCTTGCTCGTGGTCTAGTTTACCACTTAGCCAAAATGTGTCCCTTCAAAGATGAGGATTGCTAAGTCACACGGGACAAGTGAAAGCTTAAGGTGTGTCTGTTGTCATGTGAGGGTTGTGTTCTTTTACTCTGTGGCAAAGTTTCAGCTCCCAAACACTTTGAGGATCAAAAACAGAGCATTCCAGTACAGTATCATCAAACAGGTATTTGTTATTGATTAAATTTTAGATGTACAATTGAGCCATGATTATCTCATTTCGTGATTATACATTTCAGCAGACATTGAACCACATCATGGGATGGTCCAGGATGCCCTAAAGTATGAAATGCACAGTCAGTCCTTTGATGGGTCCAAAGAATGGAGACAGAGGGTCTGATTTCCTTGTAAACTGCAGGAGTCCCGGACCAGCAGGCTGATTCTGGTTACAGGCAGGCAAATGGGCCCCTCCCCCACCCCTTCATGAAACTATGAAGTGGCACCTTAGGCCTGATACGTCACAAGACCAGGTGACATTCTGGGGGCTCAGGTGGGAATTTGTCCTCTGTCCTTTGGCCAATAAACCACATCCAAAAAATGTGAGTTCGTTCTCCCTCTCTCCCTCTCTCTCAACCTCCTCTCCCCCTGAAAGCCATCCGTCCCCCTCAGGCCCAAGTTACAAACTGATGGAGGACTAACAGGGTCAAAGGCTTCTGGGCCACAGGGGAAATCAAGTGAGCCTTGAACAGCTCCAAGAAAGCCACCGACTCCCAGGTCGCACTGCAGCACGGATGCTAACCCCGAGGTAAGAAGGACAGGCCTCCCCAGAATTCAGCCTCCCTCTGCAACCAGGCAGAGTCTGCAGCTGGGGACTAAGTGTGCAGCCCACACAGCAGATCCTCTGGCCCAGTGCCATTCTCAGCCTTCTAGAAAACTTCCTGCTTCCTTTATGGAAAACAGGTGTCCATGTCTTGATGCATTAGGCTGGATGTCCGGCAGGACCCTGGGTTGAGGGGCTGTTTCTATTATTTCTTGCTGTTTAACAAAGCACCCAGCCTTGGTGGTATAAACAACCATTTTCGCATTCTCCTGGCTTCAGTGGGTCAGACATTCGGAGAGGGCACAGCTACTCTGCTCCATGGTGTCTGGGGCCTCGCTGGGAAGACATGAATGGCTGAGGAGTGACTCAATGGCTGGGGGCTAGAATCATCTGGAGGCTCCTTCACCCACACGTCTGACACTTGCACTAAAATGACTCGAAGGCTAGGCTCAGTTGGGACTGTTGATTGACCCACCCACATGTAGCCTCCTCATGTGGACTGTGCTTCCTCACAGCATGGTTGCCAGTAGTCCGACTGCTCACATAGCAGCTTGGAGCTCCAAGTGTGCGTGTGGCAGCAAAGAAGACAGAAGTCGCACGGCCTTTGTGACCTAGTCTTGCAAGTCATAGAGCATCACTCTTGCAGTATTCTTTTAGTTGAAGGTGTGTTGTTTCAGAAACACCACAAGACTGACTTCTGTATGGTGCCCACGTGCACCTTCAGCCAAGTGTTCCATGTCACTTGAACACTAAGACAGCATTCTTCCATCAGGACCACTGGCATTAGGACAATACGGGAGAGTGGAGGATGAATTGCAAAACTTTGCTTTGTCTTTCTTCAGTGTCTAATTCTTTTCTCTCGTTTCTGAGAATCTATAAAGTTCCCTCAGACCCTTCCCTTTGCTATTTTCTTCCAAAGGAGAAGGAGAAGGATGAGCCACACAACAGGCACATGCTGAGTGCACAGACTGGGGGAGGGGGGGGGGCGTGGTGGAGTAAGAGGCAAGAGGCCCACCCAGAGGAAGCAGGTTTCTCTGAGGGCCAGGGGTTGGGTGATCTAGGCGGGAGGGGCCCTGGAACGTTGGAGGTACAAAGCCATTCCACTTCCTTCCTCCTCTCTTCCCACCCTCAAAGCTTGAACACAGGTTGAGTGGGCACATGACCGTCCCAGGGCGTCCGTCCTGAGCAGGGAAATGTGAAAATAGAAAGCGATAGAGCATCTGAGATTGCTGCCAGAGTTCTTGGCAAGGTGGGGTGCTAGGCTGTTTGTTTTCCATTCTAGTCCCCAGGATGCATTTGGTAGCCTGCTTGGGCCTCTTAAAAAAAAGCACCAAATATTTCCACAGACCCGTCCAGGGACTGAGATGGGTTTCGGAAGAGAGATCCCAAACCTGGCTAGAAGGCAGCTTCTACCGGAGGAGCCCACCCCCACCCTCTAATGCCCGCGGGCACCAAGGCTCAGAGGGGCTATGACTTGCCCAGGGTCACGGTGTGTCAGTGCCTCTCCCCGGGGGCATTTTCCACAGCCGGGTGACAGCCAGGGAAAAGCCACTAATGGCCTGTGTTTAGCCAGCTCTGCCATCTGCCCGGGCCTCTCTGAGCAGCTCCAGGCCTGCTGGGAGGGTCCTGCCCACCTCCAGCCACCCCCAGACGCCCCCCCAGGCTGCCAGGGCCACGTCACCATCCCTGCAGCCTGCGGTCTGCCCGCCCGGCTAATGGCAGCGGCTGCGAAGGGAGCGGAGCGGCGGTAATTACAGCATCGCGGAGTCGCAGATGGATCCGCAAAGACCGCATTAGGCCTGGCAGGGCCGCCTCCGGAGACGGCGCTGGGAGGAGGCCGAGGCGGGGCCAGGGGACAGGAGACAGACTCGCCTCTGTCTCCCCCTCCCCCCCGGGTCCCCAGCCGGGCCGTGATGACAATGCCAGGATTCACGAGCCCCTCGCTAAAGCCACGCCGGCCGCCGTGTGTGTCAGCGAAGATAACAGATGTCTTTCACGGGGAAATAATTGCTGGAAACACAACTGGACAACTCCCCCGGAGCCTGCACTGGAAGGAGGGAGTCTGGCTTTGGGGTCTGGGGGGGGGGGGGGGGCGGTGTGACCTGCTAGGCAGCCTCCTCGTCAATTCCCATGATCCTTTGACACCCCATGAGCTGCACTGGCCTCCGCGGAGATTATTAGCCGCAGTGCCGCCTGCCCCCTGGCCAGCCCGGGTGGGGACAATGGCCGTGGGCGGAGGGCGTCCCCAGAGACTGAGGGGCTGAGAGAGGAGGAGCGGCGGGCAGGGCAAGGCCCGGGGGCAGTTGCCATCTCCACAACCTGAGAAATGGGTCCAGGCCCCGAAGGCGTCCCTGGCAGGAAAGGAGGGGCCGCTGTCTGCCTGTGTTGCCGCTGCCAAGTCACCGGCCCGGTGATTTATAAGGCTGCGAGCAGACGTGTGTGTAAATGTTTTTGCGTGCGAGATGTGTAGCCAACCGCGAGCTGGCTTTTTCAAACTTACAAGGGGGGGAGGGGGGGCGGGGAGCGCAGGCAGCCAGGGTGGGGAGCACATGGGCCACTTTTATGTAACACTCCTCTGATACACTCCGCAGTGGGGATTTATGCTCTCTTTGAAGTAAATTGCATCCTGGTGCACCATAGCATGAAAGTTAAGATTTACCATGGCTGGGACCTCGGAGACCCTGCTGGAAGCGAGAATAATTAGCACAGCATTTGGCTGCCTCCCCTCCCGCTCTGCGGGCGGTGACAGGAGTGGCACTAATAGATCTTCCAGGCCTGGGCCCCGTGTGTTTGTTATGGGGTCCACGGTGGCGGTGGGCAAAGAGGATTCTGGCCAACTGGAGACAGAGAGGCGGGGGGAGGGGCTGGGACGGGCCCCCAGACCCGTTACTGGCATCGGTGGGACCTGAGCCCCCTGGAGGTTCCCCTGTCAAAGAAAGGGGCTGGGCCACAGGAGAGCTCGAGGGAACCCAGGGAGCCCGTTCATAATCACATCCCAGGGCCCATGTCTGGCTCGCTGTAGGTGGGCGTCCTGGGGCGCCTGGCCTGTTTGGGGGTCCCCGTATTACATCGGCTTCAGTATTCAATGGTTTTCAGAAGGCAGTTCCTCCCCGCCCTCCCTGTAGGCGCCTTCCCACAGGCCCTTCCCAGATCCTTCCCCGGGGCCTTGCACTTTCCTGTAGGAGAAGTTGAGCAGAAACTTCACAAATACAAGTTCCGTGGGGAGAGCGCCAAAAGCTGCCCAGTCACCCCAGGTCACCCCAGCTCGCTGCTGACCAGCCGTGTGGCCTTGGCTAAGGCCCTGCCCCTCAGTCAGCCGCATCTTCCCCTTGGGCATCGGGAAGGAGGTGGATTTTCATCAGCTCGTCCTCAAGGGCTTCCTCTGACGCTCTGAGATATACCTGACCCTCCGCCTCCCCAGAACACGCACGGAGTGCTAAGGCATCGAAGTGCAGAAGTAATGTCCCGTTATGGGGTTCCAGGCTCACTCAGCAAGGCTTTCCTGAGGTTGCCATAAGCTCGTACGATCAGTGATCATTCCACAGAGCAGACCAGCTTCTCAGGATGCCTAGAGACCCCACTTCATAATCATAATGAGAAAGCAACACTGGCCCTGGCCGGTTTGGCTCAGTGGATAGAGCATCAGCCTGTGGACTGAAGGGTCCCAGGTTCAATTCTGGTCAAGGGCACATGCCCGGGTTGCAGGCTCAGTCCCCAGCCTGGTCAGGGAGCATGCAGAAGGCAACCAATCAATGTGTCTCTCTCACATCAATGTTGCTCTCTCTGTCTCTCCCCCTCCCTTCCACTCTCTCTAAAAAAAGAAAGAATGAAAGAACGCAACACTAACATTTTCCAAAGCCCCTATCTGATTCTCACAAGGTTCATTTAAGAATGATGATAAAATTATTCCCATTTCACATCGGAGGAAACTGAGGCTCCAAAAAATTGACTGGCCAAAGTGAGTCAACGGAGTATTGTAAAAACATAGATTTTTTAACTGAAATCCATGTGAGTGCAAATCTCAAGTCTGCCACACTGTCTGGGTGAACGAGAGTAAATGGGAAACTCTCAAGGCCTTCGTTTTGTCATCTGTAAAATGGGTATTCACTACCTTAATGGGATTTTGCAAGTGCTAACTGAGCTAGCACACGGATAAGGGACACACAGGGCGCCCTCCTTGCAGCTGACGTCTCGGGAAGAAGCAGATAAAGCCTCCAGGGGCCAGCGGTGTGGAGAGAGCTCAGGAAAGGAGGAGAACCACGTTTAAAAGCTGCAGGGTCCGGAGCGCATGGGGGTTGGGGCCGGAATTAGAAGAGGGCAGAGTTTCTTGGGCAGATTCTCCAGGACGCATCTCCCAAAACACCCTGAGCGGCCTTTCAGACCAAGCATCCAAGGCTGGCAATTTGGGGAAATTTGATCATTAAAGTGGAACCAGCAGCCACAAAAGCCAAATGGGATTCCCCTTGGCCACACAGACATGGGAGTGCAAGGGAGAGATGAAGTAGTGCTCCCTCCAGCATAAATCCTAGGCCCAGAAGGCGGGGTGGGGGTAGGGGGGCTCAGAGTCACTCCAGTAAATTGCCAACCCCTCTCCCCACTTCAGATTTTTGGACTCAAGTCTCCCCTTGAGCTAAGTGTCCAGACAGCCCAACCCCTAGAATGTTCCATAGGACTGCCTTGTACCCCATGGGGGGAAGGGCACAGTGAGGAAAACCTCCCTCCACTGGTGAGGCCTGAGTCCCTACATAATTACCCCTTGCATTGGAGGCTCCTCCCTTCGCTTCTGTCACATCCAGGACAGGTGACACAGACTTCCCCCTAGACAAGCCAGTAGAACACCCCAGGGTTCTTGATCTCTCCTCAAAGATCAGGCATCGAAGGATGGATGACTAGATGGATGGATGGTGGGTAGATGGAGGGACAGATGGATGGATGGATGGTGGGTAGATGGAGGGACAGATGGATGGATGGATGGTGGGTAGATGGAGGGACAGATGGATGGATGGACCGATCAAGTCCCCCAACCCCTGCTGGCTTCTTGCTCTGGAGCCTAATAACTGTTACAATGAGGAGGTTTTTTCCAAGTGTCTTGCCTACTTTCTCCCAACTATGACTTTAAAACACTCCCTTTTCTGATGCTCGGGAGACAATAAACAACAGGTGAGCTCCTATAGGAAACTCACATTTATTTAACTACCATTCCACACATATGACGTCATGGAAAGAGGGAGGGCTTGGAGGCAGACAAACCCGGGAGTGAAAACCAGACCTAACACCACTGAGCTGTGTGACCTGTTTCATCATCTGTAAAATGGGGTTCATAATCGTGACCCCTCAGGAGTGTTTCAAGGAAAGAGATCACTCCCAAGAAGTGCTGGCACGCGGCGGATATTTTCTTTTCAAGGAAGTGAGCTAACAGTGGTGGAAAAGAGCCTGGGCTTTGGCGTCTACACAGGTCTGGATTGGGACCCGCTCAACCGCTGACTGTGTGGCCTTGAGTCCAGGTAATGGAGTCCATGCCTCAATCTCCTCCTCTCTATAAAAGGATTACTAATAATAGGTACCTTTTAGGGTCATCATGAGGAGTAGACATATCTATATATATCAAAAGAGGAAATATGCAAATTAGGCCAGGACACCGTAAAGGGTCATGACCAGACAGGAGGAGGTTGCGCACAGGTGAGGCCCGGAGCGGAGCGGAGACAGAGGCAGGGGGGCTGGCAAACTGCCATGCCCTGGCTCAGGCCGGCCTCCCGGAGCCTGAGAGGACATGGACAGGGACAGGGGGGCCGGCCCGCAGCCTTCACGGCCAATCGCAGGCCCAGAGAGGAGATGGCGGGCCCGCCTCCCGTGGAAGCAGTGCGGCTCCCTCCCGCCTCCTGCAGAAGCTGCACAGCTCCCATGAAAGCGGTGGGCAGCCCACTGTGTGCGATATCATGCAATGGGCTACTAGTTTTATATAAAGCTCCCAGCAACAATGATAGCTGTTATTATCTCTTGTGAAAGGAGATGGGGAAACTGAGGCACAAAATGACATGCTCAGACAGCAAAAAAGTGGTGAGCCCATGAGCTGTGCTGAGGCACCACCAGGGACAACGTTGACCAGCCTCCCTGGGAATAGGATGTGGCCTGACCTCTGGCTGGCTACAGCTTGAAGGGTGGGAAGGGGCCTGGGCTCCCAATCCAGTGCTCTCCCCACACCTTCACAGGATGGCATAGGCAGGTGATAGAGCCCTCTGGAGCCACGCCGCCGTAGCCTCCAGTCCTGATGCCATGTCATTTGGGCTGTGTGACCACTGGCCACAGCACAGCCCCTCTGTCTCAGCAATGGGAATAATGGTGCCAACCACAAAGAGTTGCTGCAATGGAGAGACAGTGCCTGGCATATGCAAAGTCCCCAATCAATGTTAGCTACGATTATTATTCGCTCTTTTCCACACAGAGCTTTGATCTCTCAAAGACCCATTAATCGCTCATCCCCTTCTTCAAGAGATTAAAAAAAAAAAAAACAGCAAATGAAATTCTACATGAAATCATCGCTGTAATATTTCTCCTGCCAGGACAAATCATTAGGAGGGAAAAACCTGGCAGCGATACCACTGGCCTGTTTAGAATGGAGAAGGGACATTAATATCGCAGCTTCCCGTCTAATGGTGGGGAAGGGGGGAGGGGTGCTGGCAGGAAGGGGACCTGTCAGTCAGGAGCCCCAGGAGGTAGAGGGGCTCTGCACCCACCAGAGAAAGGCACAAAGCCGGCATGAGCTGGGGAAGGGGGAAGGCCCGCCCACCCCCAGTACTACAGCCCAGCATCCCCTTGGCCACAGCCCCCTGCCCAGCAGTGCAGCCAGTGGTCAGCCGGTCTCTGGCTCTCATGCTCCCTCCTTCAGGTGTAGGGGGCTTGTTTAGAGCTGATTCACCATGAACTGGCTTGAGGACTGGGCTACAGATGAATATGGTTTTGCTTAGCAAAAGGGTTCTGCTACTTCAAACTCAAGAATGCATAAAGCTTCACCCGGCCGGCATGGCTCAGTGGTTAAGCGTGGACCTATGAACCAGGAGGTCATAGTTTGATTCCAGTCAAGGGCACATGCCCGGGTTGTGAGCTCGATCCCTAGTGTGGGGCGTGCAGAAGGCAGCCGATCCATGATTCTCTCTCATCATGGATGTTTCTGTCTCTCTCTCCCTCTCCCTTCCTCTCTGAAATCAATAAAATATATATGTATATTTAAAGCACATATAAAAGCCTTTAAGTGGAGGGTCTGCAGCCGCCCTCCCCCTCCGAGCATCCCCTGTCCCGGAAGCTGGTCTGGTTCTGGCTTGGAGTCCAGAGGCTTTGCTGATCCTCTTTCCCAAGCGGCCCCGGGCAGAGTGGCACCGCGCAGCCCCCCGCAAGGGCTGGGTGGCCACGATGCGCTGGCCCCACGCCCGCCTGCAGGAGCCAAGCCCACCAGTCTGCCCGGCTTCCTGGCTGGGGCAGGCACGCTGCTTGGCAGCCGACACGGCCAGCGCAGAAGGAGCCTTGTTCCGCCTGGGCTCACACGCCCCAGAAGGGTGTCTCATTCGTCCCCATGGGCTGGCTGCAAGCCATGTTCTGGCCTCAGGCCGGAGCGTCTCCATGGACGACTCGCCCTGCTGGGGCGGGTGGGCAGCCAAGCGCACCACAGGTGCGAGCCTGCCTGAGCCTGCAGGAAGTGGTGTGAAAAAGCAGGCTCCGATTCCCAATCCATCTTGGGGTCCCTCAGCAGAAGGCAGGGGCTGCTGGTGGAGTCACAGGGGTGTGTCTCAGATCGCTCCCTAACAGCACCCCGTGTCCGGGACCAGGGAGCACGTCAGCATGTTGGGCACTCCAAGGCCAGAGCAGGGGCAGGGTTTCCTTAGAGGAGGAGGAAAAGACATGCAGACAGCCATAGCCTTTCCGATCGCTTTGCTGGGGCGCAGATCTGAGCTCCTTGGGGAGTTGGGGCCCCTGCCTGCTCTCCCACCCAGTAGACAGCCTCTCCCCACCGCATGGCTCTCCTCACAGCCACTCTGAACTCAGCAGTTCCTGAGCAATCCGACCGCTCTTGTGCCTCTGAGCTTTGCACACTCCATTCCCACTGGAACGACCAGCCCGTCCCCAGCCTTTCCTCCTCCTAACCCACCTGAGGCTCCTGCTCCCCCTTCAGAGCCCATTTCCCCTTCCTCTGGGAGGTTTTATCTGCTTCCTTCCAGAGAAAGGCTCTTGCCCACTCCTCTCTCTCCCCACAATGTCTCACATACACCTACACACACACGCACGCACACACACACATAGGCACACACACATGCACGCACACACATATGCACACGCACGCACGCACACACATCATTTGTGGCAATTATATTTATTGGAAGAATTGGGCTTTGGCCTGCGTGGCTGAACTCTGAGCTCCTTGCCTGCGCATATACTTGAGTGATTGTGTATAGTCTGTCTCACCTAAAAAATTATTTGAGGTCCCAGCAGGAAGGATGCGAACCAGCACTTACCAGTGGCCCAGCGGTGTGCACGGGGCAGGGGGTAGCATTATACCATCGCACAAATGAGGAAACCAGGGCGGAGGATGGTTAGGCATCCTGCCCAAGGTCGCGCAACAAGTAAAGCTAAGCCAGGGCACGGTCATGATTCTGCAGACCCT
Organism: Myotis nattereri; assembly: GCF_964212035.1. Lineage (NCBI taxonomy): Eukaryota > Metazoa > Chordata > Mammalia > Chiroptera > Vespertilionidae > Myotis > Myotis nattereri. The sequence goes on along the minus strand of NC_138078.1, from coordinate 153,489,665 downwards.
GGAGCCCAGCGTCTCCACTGCTCTCTCTCCACACTGTGGGGCTGCCCGCAGGTCTTCCCCGTTTCTCTACCCCCAGTCCACACCGCAGAGGTGCCATCCGTGCCTGGGAAGTGAATGGAGTGGGTAGGAAGTGACAGTCTAGTGCAGTGATGGCGAACCTCTTGAGCTCGGCGTGTCAGCATTTTGAAAAACCCTAACTTAACTCTGGTGCCGTGTCACATATAGAAATTTTTTGATCTTTGCAACCATAGTAAAACAAAGACTTATATTTTTGATATTTATTGTATATATTTAAATGCCACTTAACAAAGAAAAATCAACCCAAAAAATGAGTTCGTGTGTCATCTCTGACACGTGTGTCATAGGCTCGCCATCGCTGGACTCTAGTCTGACCACAAACCAAGCGACCACGAACAGCCTGGCAGTGGGCCGCGGAATGGATGGCTCTTGCTACTCCAAGTGCGGTCCCTGGACCAGCAGCCTCCGCATCACCCAGGAGCTTGTACGGAACTGCAGGTCCCCCGGGAACTCCCGAAGCAGAACATGCGCTTGTACAGCATCCGAAGGGGATCCGTGTGCGCAGTCGAGTCTGCGCTTTACGCACCTGTTTCCGCGGGGAAGCTTCTGGCAGAGGGAGCCTGCCGAGCAGATGGAACAGATAAGTTTTTAAAGGCATTTCCAGAGTTTCCCACTCCGCTGGTCCAAGTGGAAATTTCCCTTTCTCATCCCCACGTGTCCATTTCTCCTACAGCCATTTTTTAGCGTGGAATCCAAAACATCTCCAGCTGTGTTTGTCCCTTTGTTTGGTGCGGTCAGCCTTGGGAACGAGAAGCTGATGAACTTACACACCTTGACTTCCATCCCTAGGTGTACACCCGCAGTAGGCGTCACCTGTGCCCATGAACGGGCGTGCACCGGAGTGTCCCCAGCAAGGCTGACCCACGCCAAACCCACCCACAGGGGGATGGATAAGTAAGTGGTGGAAACGTCGCACGGCGGAATGCAAACATCAAAACGAGAGCGAGCGAGTCGCAGCTACAGGCAACCGCCAGTCGCTGCTCCCCCCAAGGAGTTGTCTTTCGGGTCTGGCCTTTGTGCTCAACATCATGATGGGGGAGGGGCTTCTGGGGGTGGGGAGGGGGGCTGCTGATGTTCTGTGTTCCGACCTGGGGGACCCCCACACGGGTGCTTCCAGCTTGTAAGACTTTATCCAGCTGCCCGCTTCGGCTATGTGCGCTTCTCTAAATGTAGGTTAGACTTCAATAAAAAGGTTTTTTTTAAACTAATGTTGCCTAATGGCCTAAATTCTATGAATATGCAATAAACTTGCAGCATAAGAATTTTGTCCTGCAATTTGCTGCTGACTCCGAGTTCTGGAGGTGTCAGGGTAACAAAGCACCCCAGGGTGAGCATTTGACAGGAAGCATTAGCTGCCCCCCAGGAGCCTCTAATACCTGATGGGTTTTCTCCTGCTTAAAATTAAAAACCGGCCCTAAAGATGCCACGGAAGGGAGAATGCGTGCACAGCCCTCATTTTGCAATGTTATTAGCTGTGGGAGCTGAGCGCGGTGGGTAGCGGGACTCATCCACAACTGCTGGCTGGACACCAGGTGTCTGGGGGTGGGGACGAGGCCGGCAGCTTCCTTACCTTTACATGCTACACACACACACACACACACACACACACACACACACACGAGCATACGCACACATGTACACACACGCAGCATTACCCATAAAGACGCGAAGACATCTGTTGTTTACTGACAGTTGCCTATGGACTACGGCACCATGGCATTGGAAAAAGTAATAATAATATCTCACTTTGATCTTATACCTGCTGTGTGCCTGGCATATAACAGCACTTTGTACTAATGATCTCACTGCATCCTCGGAACCACCCTCTGCAAGAAGGGCCATTATCATGCCCATTTTACAGATGAGGCTTGGAGCTTGCCCAAGGCTACGCCGTGATGCGGGCGAAGCTGGATCGTGCCCAGGTAGGGCCTTGATCCACGGCCAGTTTTGTCTGGAGGTTTCCGTGCCTTGGAGGCCACTGCACAGGGTTGCCTGATTCAGCAAATAAAACACAGGCTGCCCAGGTAAAGCTCAATTTCGGATAAATAATGCATAATTATAATATAAATATGTCCCATGCAACATTGGGGCATACTTACAATGGCAATTATTCGTTCACTTATTGCAACTTTCACTGGGTGGCCTGTCTTTTATCCGGCACCTTTACCACTGGAGTCTGAGGAAGTCATATGGGTGGTTTGTCAGAGGCAGGAGTCCCAGAGGACCATGATGTCTGCAGAAACTTCCACCCCCAAGAGGCCACTGTACCAAGGGGAATGAAGGCACACAGAGAGAACTCTCGCGAGAGCCATAGTAATGGCAGCCATTTTAACTCCTTGAAAAACTTGTCACAAAAGACAAAGCTAGTAAAGAACATGGAAACCCTCCTGTTGTAAGTTGGAAGGACTAAATGATGTAGACAGAGATGGGAAACCTATCCAATAGCGCCTGCTCCTGAAGATGAGAAAATGTCACCCGAGTAAGTTCACTTTAGGGGGTTCACCTATACCAGCGGTTCTCAACCTGTGGGTCGCGACCCCTTTGGTGGTCGAACGACCCTGTCACAGGGGTCGCCTAAGACCATCCTGCAGATCAGATATTTACATGACGATTCATCACAGTAGCAACATGACAGTGATGCAGTAGCAACGAAAATAATTTTATGGTTGGGTCACAACATGAGGAACTGTATTTAAAGGGCCAGAAGGTTGAGAACCACTGACCCAGAGGCTATCTCACTGGGTTCCAACCTGCACAGTTCATCTCACTCTTGAGAAAACAAGAAAAATACTGGAGAGCCAGTTATTGCAAACAGAACACCAGGCTTTCTCAGCCACATCAAGGACAAAAATAAAGGATATTAACTTATTGATGCCATGTGAGGGCAAAGAATTGGGTTTGAAGAATTGTAGCAAATGGCTGGGAAAATATGGGCCAAAAACACTGGAAAGCTCAGTTAATGCTACACAAATTATTAATCATTAACAATAGTTGGAAAACAGGGGGCTGAGAAGGCTGTAGAAAGGGGAAACGCTCACCTGTCTTTAAGTATGTGAGAGGTTATTAGTTATTTTCTGGTAATTTGGTGATTATTACTGAGGCCATGTGGGAGGGGGGACTGAATGAAGGAAGGGTGATTATGTCAGAATTACCTGGGAAGCTTTTTCAAAATCCAGGTGACCTATAACTTTAGCAACTTTTCAGGACGTCTGTTTCATGCTCACTTTGGTATCTAACATCTGATGTCCTACCCTCCTGTCAACAGATGATATTTACTGCCATTTCATGCCCTAAAAGTACTTCCCCTTCTGCTGGCTTCCATGGAAAGCAACGGGCTGGCACCAAGTTCTTCCTCCCCTGTGGTCCCTCTGGCCAACACCCAGGTAAGAACATTGAGCTTCTGAGAAGATCAAGGCTGTGTTGTGCATTATTATCCCTCCTGCCCCCCGCACAGGGCCCAGTACATAGTCAGACACATGGCTGGTAAATGAATGACATGCATATCCCCAGCCCAACCTGGATGACCACTTCCAGGCATTTCCTAAACAGCAAGTAGATTGCTGAACTCATCCTGGCCTCTCCCCGGGTGGGAACAGTAAAAGGAGACACACCCTCTGGGGGCAGCAGGATATTAGGCCAATGAGCTCTTAAGGAGAATGTTAGTCTCTTCAGACACAGATTCAGCAGCAGTGAGCTAGGGCCAGTCTGTGCTGTCACGGTCTCCCGTGGGTGCCATGGCTGTCCTAGCTCCTGTGGTTGACATGGCAGCTGTGGCTTTCATGGCTGTCATGGCTGTCACGGCGATCTCAGCGCTCTCAGGAAGGGCTGCTGAGGAAGATCCCAACCAGACTGCCCTTGTCCGGGGCCCTGGGTGATTTATGGCCACATCCACACACGCACACTCACTCATCCTGTCCACAGACTGAATCTGGGCTAAGGCCCATAAAATAGGCAACAGCTATTGGCAAATTCATTAATTAGGATTCTGTTTGTACTTTTATTGTGAAGGAAAATCATTTGTCAGCTTAAAGTCAGACCCAGTGCCTGATGAGAACTGTTATTCTAAGAAGGTATCGACTGACAACTCTACGTGGCCTTCCCTCTCTCTCCCGTCGCCGCCGCTGCACCTCAGCCCCACCTCTGTCAGCGAAAGCCTCCTCCTGTCCCTGCACTTGAGTCAGGGCCTGTGGGGTGGATTTCATGAGTTGTCTCTCCGTAGGCCTACCCCCTCTTTCCTGCCAACATAACCCCAATTTTGTTCAGGAAAAGTGCAATCGATATGTGTTGAAGGCGACTAGCTCCTCCTGACTCTAGACTAGAGAGTGAAGCTTGATAAGTAAAGCCGGTCATGGCAACTCCATTTCCTGTCCCACTGACATCATTCATTTTTTTTCATTTCTTTATTGATTAAGGTATTACATATGTGTCCTTATCCCCCCATTGCCCCTCCCCCATCCCCCACTCATGCCCTCACCCCCCTGGTGTCTGTGTCCATTGGTTAGGCTTATATGCATGCATACAAGTCCTTTGGTTGACCTCTCTCCCTTACCCCACTGACATAATTCTGACTGGTGAGGTGAGAGGAAGTCTACTGAGGCTCTTTTAAAAGGACTCTGAAGAAGGGGTATTCTTTCATGAAGCCGTTGGGCTTGTGTTGGGATATGACACCTAGAGCCAGGGAAGCCCTCTTGTGAACACAAGGAAGCAAGAGAGGACCGACACCAGCATGCAGAGAATGGCAGAGCAAAAGGGACCTGGGTCTTCACTGACATCAGTGAGCACTATATCAATGAACCCAGGAACTGTCCTGCCTCTGGGCTTCTGAGTCACAGGAGATGGTAACTTCCCAATTGGCTTTGGCATCTGGAGTGGCTTTTTGTTATTAGAACTGAAAGCATTGGATAGAGCTGCAAACATCCTGCTACATTTCAACCAACTAAAACTAAGATACCTCCAGATAGATCACCCTCCAATAGATGGCAAGGCCTCTGCCTAGGTTGTCCAACTTCAGACACACGCTAGACTCCAGTCACCCTGTCTTTGTTGGGAAAGAACTAAAGGCCTACCTGTCAACCACGTTCCCATCAGCCATCTTGCTCTCACTGATGTGAAAATCACCCTCCTTTCCACAAAAGTAAATCAAGAAGCTTTAGGCAGGAGTGTGCAATGACAATACTCACACACACAATCATCCCATATGTGGGTGTTGTTGTTATGGGTTGAATAGTGTATCCCCTAAAAAATATGGATGTTGTAGTCTTAATTCCCAGTACCTCAAAATGTGACTGCATGTGGAAATAGGGGCCTTGTAAATGCAATGGATTAATAAGGCATTGAATTAATAAAGCACTGGAGTAAAGTGGGTCCTTATCCAACATGACTGGCATTCGTAAAGGGGGAAATTCAGACACAGACATGCGCACAGGGAAAATGCCGTGTGAAGATTGGAATTTTGCTGCCATGAGCCAAGGAAGTACCAGAAGCTATGAGAGAGATGTGACAGATCCTCCCTAGAACCTGCAGAGGGAGCATGGCCCAGCTGACACCTTGACCTCCAATTTCCAGCCTCGAGAAGTGTGAGAAACACATTTCTGTTGTTCAAGCCACTCAGCTTGTTGTACTTTGTTATAGCAGCCCCAGAAAATCAATCCAGCCTGTGGGGCATGGCTACAGTGTTTGGACAGGTTCAAGCCTCGGACTGATGAGAGGGCACAGTCCTCTCATTGCCACGTGCAAGTCCCAGCTGGAGGGCAGAGCCTTCCCAGCACAATGATAGCCAACAGCTAGTTGTAAGCTTGAACGCATGGTCCAAACACGTGGCCCCACGTGCCTGAGTGATAGAGTTCAGGTGCATGTAGTTGAGTAGGATCGAAACCCACGAGTATGTTGTAAACATCTTGATCACACCCTTCCTTTGCCTCGTGGCATCTACACTAATAAAAGAGAAACATGCAAATTGGTGTCACTCCACTACACCCACCTGCCAATCAGAGCAAATATGCAAATTAACCCAACAAAGATGGTGGTTAATTTGCATATGTAGGTGCAGAGCAAAGACTGAAGACAGCATAGAAGGAAGCCAAGTGCTGCAGAAGGGAGCGAAGCGGCGGAGAAGGGAGGGAGCCGAAGCAGCGGAGACGGGAGCAGAGCTGAGACAGCAGACATGGGAGGGAGCGAGGCAGCGGAAGCCCTACTCTTGCAGGAATAGGCCCAAGGAAGCCTATTCTTGCAGAAATCTTCCTGCAACGGGCCTCTAGTCTGCTATAAAATAAAGACACGGCTTGTGGGCACTGGCGCTCTCTCCATCAGGGAGCAGCGTCCCACCGAGACCCAGCTTTCATTCTCTTGTCTGTCTTTTCTCAGTCCTTCATTGCCCCCACTCAGGGTCACTGAACCAGGCTGAGCTGGTGTGGCACATAAGGCGCCCTGGGGCTGAGTATGCCATGGCCATGCTGGCTCGCCACACCAGCCCCTTAGAGGAATACCAGGGCTCGTGTATGCAGAGGCACCGTTCATCGTGGGAGACAACAAAGCAGAGCCCAGGTCTTCCCTAAATTGTCAAGTTTCTCCAAGTGTTCTCAGACACCGAGCTAGCTGGGCAGGCCAGCTGGGCAGCCGTCCAGGGCACCAGTCTGCTAGAGGCTCCAAAATACCAGTGGAATAAATAGAAATGCCCAGGCAAGTTGACACAAGTTTCCACGAGCTCCTACCAAAGTAAACAGTGGCCTTATATGGAAATTCAGAAAACACCCCTGGCCGCACGGACCCCCTCTCCGGGTATTTTTGTAATACACACATACAGTGCGATCGGCTGAGATTCCGAAACCAAATAAAGCATGGCGTAACCTTCCTGCTTACCACAAACAATGATTCCTTTTATCACACAATTTGCAAACCCTTCCATAGGTTTCCCCACCAAGGTTTCTGACTTGAGAAATTGCCAAAGCAAACTGATGTGAGTTAAAGATCTACAAAAAGTATAAAACATTTTTGCCATTTATTTAAGCCATTAATTTTTCTACAGCCAGAGGAGGTACATTGGTGAGTAAATTCATCTGTGCATAAAATGTTTTCATTAAGAAGTTTGGCAGCGTCTGCTTCGTAACCCACAGTATCCTTCCTCCCCACGTTGCATGCTAAGAGAATCAGCAATTGTAGCTGGGACCATGGGCCACCCCAATCAGGCTCCATTTCCCAGCCTCTCACATCTAGGAGTGACCATGTGGATAAGTTCTGGCCAATGAGATACAAGCACAAATGCCATGTGACAGTTCTGGGAACCATCTGCATTTCTGTGACTCACAGCCAAACGCTGTTCTGATGGGAAATTCATGGTTTCCCTATGAGAAGGGTCTCCAAAGTATCCCATCATGCAGAGTGCTATTGAGTCTTGGCCTGGCCCTGATCAGAGAAAGAATGGCTCTCTCCTGGTCTGGCTCCCACAAAAGGCACTGCCAGGTGGCGGGGGGGGGGGGACAATGGTGACCCTGTGAGAAAGAAACGAGGCATTGGGAAGGGCAAGGCCCCATGTCCTGCATGAACGGGAAGGAAGTATGAGCCACTGGAATGGCGTTTAAACATAGCTGCGAATTCCTTGACCTTCCTTCCATCAAGAAGTGGAGTCCAGCCCCTTCTCCTTGAACGTGGGCCAGTCTTAGTGACGGGCTTCTAACAAGCAGGAGCTGGTGAAGGTGACACCGGTGACTCCCAAGGCCAGCTCATCAAGAGCTTCCACCTGGTGCTCTCTCTGGGGGTGCTCCTCCTCAGAACCGGCTGCCATGTTGTGAGGAAGCCATGAGCCGCTTGGAAAGGCCACGTGTAGGCATCCTGACGTGTCAGCCTGCAGCCAGCATGAACACCAGATACATGAGTGAGCGAGCCTTGAGATAGCCAACCCCGGCTTCAAGTCACCTCAAGTGAAACCACGTGGAGCAGAGATGAGCTGCCCCTGCTGAACCCTGCCCAAACTATGTGTTGGTGAGCAAAATGAAAGTCATTGCTTTGGAATGCTTTGTTACATAGCGAAAGACCATGGCAACAGCTACCCGCTCTGCCGTACAAGCCTGCCTGCCACTGTGTATGAATCCCCTCCTACCACAGAGGCTTCTGGAAAGTTCATTTCAGTGGGCGCCTGAAAGGAAAGCAGGGGTCCTGGGCCACACCTGGGCTGCAGGGACAACAAGGCCACAGGTTGGTTGGTCAAGTGTCCAAAGGTGGGGAGGTCAGGGCAGAGGGATCCAGGAACACCTCCCTACCTGGAAGTTCTAATCAGAAAGTGTGTGCATGCTCATATGCACACACATGAGCATACACACACACACACACACACACACACACACACACAAAGATAAACCTCGGGCTGGAATCCAGCCCTGGGGTCCACACAGCACTCTTTAATTCCCATCTTGCCACCTGAAGCGTCTCCTTCGAGGGCCCACCTGAGAGGGCCTGGGTTTCATTTCAATAAGGTCAGTGGCATTACCTAAGAGGACCCTGACATTTCGGGGAGGATTTCTCAAAATGAATTTCTGAGCCCCGGCAGCATTAAGGAAGGGATGAGACACCTCCTGAGACTTATCTAGGGGGAGAGTCTCCACGGCTGTCTGCTAAGACTCAAAGGCCCCTCCCTGCTCTGGACTGAATTATCTCCCCAAAATTCATAATATGTTGCAGCCCTAACCCCCCTATGACTACATATAGAAACGGGGCCTTTCGGGGTGATTAGATTTATATGAGGTCATGAGGGTGGGGCCCTGATCCAATAGGATTAGTGTCTTTATAAGAAGGGGCTCCAGAGAGCTGCTCTTTCTGCATGCACACAGAGGAAAGGCCATGTGAGAGTACAGGACATCTACAAGCGAAGGAGAATGGCCTCAGGAGAAATCACACTCCATGAGAAGCACAAAGAACAGCGAGTGTAGGAGAAACAACACCCTGGGTCATCATGGCTTCCCTGCTGGTGACTCGGGGATAACTTGGTCTTCGTGCATCCTCGACAGCACAGTCACACACAGGGACCCCCTGCAGGCAGCACAGTTGGGCAGATATTTGCTGGAAAGCTCCATCCTTACATTTCTCTCCTGAAATCGGCCCTGGTATTAAGCATTGATTTCTCCAAGAGGGCTACCATGCTTCCCTTTGTCCATGTTTACCAGACATGCGCAGCAGCGAGGCCTCCCCTGGCTGGGGGAACCCTCTGGCCAGGGCACAAGGGAGAGGACAGCTGAAGACACCTGCCTGGCTTCCCCACGTGTTCCCTGGAGCTGGCAACTGGCAGCCTCTCTTCAACTCAGAACGAGCCTGCCCGGCTCTGTTCCAGGTGCCTGGCTGGCCTGGCCCTCCCGCTGCTCTGCAGCTGCCAACATCTGTGGGCTTTCCTTCTGGGATGCCTTTGTGTTTTGGATATGTGTATTTATATCTGATTCCCGATCCCTGGCCCTACATCCCCAAAACTATAAGGGGAGGGAAGGAAGGGAGGGAAGGGGGAGGGAGGGAGGAAGGGAGGGAGGCTCAAGGACCCCTCCTCATGCCTTCTTATTGCTTCCTCTAGCTGCCCCTCGTGGGCACCACACAAGAGCCCTGAGCTACCCTGCTGCCATCTGCCCTACTTGCACAAGCCCAACAGAGCCGCACTACAGCCAACATAGACAGCCTGGCAGAAGTCCAAGACTTCCGGGTTAGGACTGTAGCTTGCAACGCATTACTGAGCAAGCCTTCATCGTGCAATCATTCAGCAAATTCTCAATCAATATTCCCCCCACAGCTGTGGGCCAGGCCCTGTGCTGGGTGCATGAGCACAGACCTGAGCAAGGGACGTGGGTTCTTGCTTTCTTGATCTGGGGACAACAGACAGCAAGCAAACAAATGAGCAAATCATAGATGGGACTAAGTCCTGTGCTAAGAACCAAGACTGAGCTGTGGGGAAGCGACTAGTGAGCTCCCATGAGGTGGGTGGGCAGGGAAGCCTCCCTCAGGTGACCTGTAAGCCGAGATCTGAAAAACACCAAGAAGCAGGCACATTGCAACTGAATAGAAGAACCTTCCAGGCAGAGGAGACAGTACAAAGGCCCGAGGTGGGCAGGAACTTGGTGTGTTCTAGGAGTGGCAGGAAGGCCAGCCAGTGTGCCTGCAACTCCCAGAAAAGTGACAGGAGATGACAGCACGGGGCTCAGTAGGGACCAGCTCACACAGCACGTGGACATTAAGATGAGGCATTGGGATTTCACCTGAGCTGAAGAAAGGGAGGTGACCTAATCAGATTTCTAGGTTTTCCAAGATTGCTCTCTGCCCCTAAGATACCTACTAATTGCCAAGGGGGAACTAGTAACATAGTGGAGAAATCTGGCAGGCACCACCTCAGCCAAATGATCAAAGTGCACATCACTAGCAATAGATCAAATGGACAGCACGTGCCTCCCGAGACGATGCACCGAGAACACGTATCGCCTCCGTGGGGTTCCTGCCAAACATGCAGAACCTGAATCCAGTCGCCGGAAACATCAGACAAAGCCAAACCAAAACAAGCAGCCTGTACTCTTCAGAAGTCGTCATGGCATAAAAGGCAAAGACGAAGAGACCGTGCCAGACTAAAGGAGATTAAAGAGACACCACAACTGAATGCCATGTGCCATGGATCCCGGGCCAAGAAAATGTTCCTTTGTTTTGTTACAAAGGACATTAGCGGGACACTGATGAGATCTGCATGAGATCTGTCCATCAGGTAATAGTATTGTAGCAGGGTTGATATTCCTGATTTTGATAAACTGTACTGTGGTTATTTTAAGAGAAAGGGTTTTTTTTGTTTGTTTTTTTTATTTCTTAAAGGAATACACCCTGAAATATTTAGGGGCAAAGGAGCATTATGTCTGCAACTTGATTTCAAAAGGTCAGGGGGGAAAGATTGTGAGAGAGAGAGGGGCGGGGGGAACGCGTGTACATGTAGAGGTTGGACTATACACATTGGAAGAGGCAGCGGGAGGGCAGCAGGGCCGAGGCTGACGGCCCTGCCTATGGCCTAGGATGCGCCGCTCAAAGGGGCCAAGGGCCAAGGCTTTTAGACCTGATTCCGAATCAGAACCCTGACAAGGTTCCCCACTGTTCTGCCAACAAGGGGCCCCGCCAGCATCCGCCAAGTGGCCCCTGCCACTCCCCTTTGTGTCCATGCCCAAAGGCGAACATGAAAACCCAGGGAGGCCTGTCGGAGAAGGGGGGGTGGGGCTGGCTGTAGCCCCCACTGCCCGCTCAGCTGTATCTCCGAGTGGCCCCCACTGCCTGTGGGCCCGTGGGCTGGCTTTCTGGGTCCCAGCAGGCCTTCGTCAGAAATCCTTTTGACCTGAGCCAGGGCAGAGCCGGGCTCAGCTCTGAGAGAAGAAAGCAGCGGCCCTCCCCGGGCCCGCCCCCGGCCTGGTGCAGGTGACGCGTGGCGCAGGCCGAGAGGCCCCAAACAAGCGGGGCTCCGCCGCCCACCAGGTGCCACGCTCATTAAACACGGCCCAGCCGCTCGGCTAATCTGCCCGCTGCTTCCAGACGCCCGGTCCCCACAGGTGGACAGGCGGCGGGGCCCTGAGCACGTCCCAGAGGCTGGGTGGTCTGATGATTCTGGACAAATGTGCCGGCGGCCGCCGAGGACAGGAAAGCCTGCTCCCCCGCCCCCCTTCATGGTGCACAAAAGCAAAGGGCCCTGTGGGGCCGGATGGGGGAGGCGGGCACACCCACACTTGCTGGCCATCCCTCTCCCGGTTCACAGCTCATCATGTGACACTCGCAGCCGCTTTGCTGGACTAGAGGTGTTCAAGGCTCCCAGGCAAAGGAGACCCGAGTGCGGACGTGGTGATAGCCATCTGTCACCAGGCCCCGAGGAGAGCCCGGGCCTGTATTCTTGCAGGCGGTGACTCACACGCCCCAGAATTGGAGCAGCCAGGGCCATGGGTCTGGGTGGTGATGTCGGCCCTGCCCCTGGCACGCAGCCAGCTGGGAGGCTGGAGGCTCATAAAAAGAAAGCGCCTGTCCCTCTGCCAGACAAGAACACTCCAGGTTCGGTGGCTCTAGGTTCGGTGCGGGGAGGAGAAGCAGCGCTGGTGCCCAGGCGTCCACGCCCAAGACAGTGGCACCCGCCAGATCAGGAGGCTGCGGAGCTGCTGCTCAGGGCAGGCGGCCGTGTCAGGGAAGGACCGCGCTGTTGACCCACTTGTAGGTGACCCAGTTCCAGGTGAGGAAACTGGGGCGCTGGGAGAGGGAGTGACTTAGCCCGAGGCCCCCACAGATACCCGCCCCCCTCTTCCCCGCGGCAGCGTGGTCTCTAGGAAACGTGAGAAACATAAAGCAACGAGAAGCCACACCTTCCAGGGTGGCCTGGCCCCTTTTGGGCCGGAGCGCTCGCGCCAGCCTGCGGCACCTCTGGGACGTTCCCCTACTTTCTCAAAGTGCCAAGCCGCAGGAGCGGTCTTATTTGTATTTGTTTTTTGTTACTTAATTTCAATCCGTCACAGACAGATACTTGTGTCAAGTACAATAAAAGTGATTTGCTTGAAAAATGAAATGAGAAAGAAACACACGCTATAAAATACCAGCCCAAACTTTTATATCACAGTTAACAGGCAAGTTTACTCTGCCCTGAGCTCCCTGAACTGGGGACAGGTGCCAGTTTGGGGACTGGCACACTTTGGGTAACAGTGGTGAAAAGTCAAGGTCAGAGTGTGAGGGTTCTGATGTCACCTGTCACGACCTGGCTGTGTGGCCGGCCCCTCTGAGCGCCCTCTCGCACTCGCACGTTGCAGACCCACAGGTCATCTCACACGGCCAGTCCTTCTCTTTGTCTGTAGCTGATCCCTTTGTTCTCAGCAGAGCAGGGCGGGTGAGGCGATGAGAATTTTGCCATAGACAGAGTGCAAGGCGATTGTGTAAATGGCTCCCTCCAATTTTCACCCTCTGCCCCTCTTCTACAGGGTGGTGTTTGGCAGATGCAAAAGGGCCTGTTAGCTTGGCAATTTGGAAAAGAACACACTTCCTGGGGAGGCCTCGGCTGGGACCTCACATGATGCCACACACCACATGGAATTACTGAGCACCTGCTAGCTGCCAGGCACCTGGAGGACTGGGGAGACAGGCGCCCCAGCTCAGGTTCCCCTTCAAGGACTTCCCTCTGTCACCTAGGCCTCAGACCCACCCCTCCAGGGTCTGCCTTGACTGTGAGAGCCCGCTGGCCAAGGCCACACCTTCCCGGGGCAGCCACACCCAGTGCATGATGGCTGCAAAGGTGTGACCTGGAGACCTTTCTGACGATGACCAAGGCCCTTGGTCTGGATCCCAGCTCGGCTCCTCCCTCTGTTTCCTCCTCTTTCCTTCCTCTCCCTTCCTTGGATGTGGCTCCCAAGAGCTAAACTCCATCTCGGAGTCTGTTTCTCAGCGAACCCAACCCTCATCACGCCCAGTGTTTGGGAGACAGGGAGATGGGGAATTGAGGATGCAGCCAATAGCTCTCTCTGGGCCGGAATCCAGGAGAGCTGGACCAGAGAACCTGCAGGAGAGGCGGGAGTTAGGGCAGAGGCAAACCTGCAGGCTGGAGGGGGAAGAACAGATTCGGTGGGGAGAGCTGGCCCAGTGCAGGAGGGGCACTGCCTGGCTGTTGGAACAGTTGGGTTCCCTCCCGTCCAGGCTGGGCTGAGAGATGCTGAACAGATTCGTCCCCTCCCTGGGCCTGTCAGATGGAGGGCACTATGGATCAGGTAGCCTCTGAGGCCTTCTCACAAGGCTGTGTTTGTGTCCCTGTGGCCCTGAGCCTCTCAGACGTGACTCAGAGAGCTGAGGAAGCAAAGCTGAAGTGTCCAGGGAGATCGCCCCTGTCCTTTTCAGATATGTCAGAGGGGGTCTGGTTGTTATGGGCTGAATTGTACCCCCCAAAAAAATATTGAAGCCCCCACCTACCCTGAGGACCTCAGAATGAGCCTATAGTTGAGGTAGGGCCTTTGCAAGATGATTCCGGTAAAATGAGGCCATTGGGATGGGCCCTAATCCAATCAGACCGCTGTCCTCATAAGAAGGAGAGATAATAGCAGAAACACGCACAGAGAGAAGACATGTGCGGACACAGTGAGAAGGCGGCCGTCTACACGCCAAGCAGTGAGGCCTCAGGAGGAACCAACCTGGCTGACACCTTAATCTTGGACTTGCCGCCTCTAGACCATGAGGCAGTGCACCCTGATGTGGAGAGCAGTCTGCACGCCCTGCTATGGCAGCCTGAGAAGACTAATACATTGGCCGCTTGAATGTATAAACAGTCCCCAGCCCGGCGCTGGGAGGCTTTGTTCCATATGGGGGGGCCCAGGCTCTGCCGAGGGGGTCCTGGCTGAGCAGCCAAAGCCAGCGCTCAGGCTCCAGGCCGGGCACGGCTCCCGCTCACCACACGCCAGGCTGTGTGCGGGCAGCATGGGGAGGGCAGCCGCACGCTGATCGCAGCGCTAAGAGCTGTTGGCTGGAGCCCTGACCGTGTGGCTGACAACCCCACACTGTGTATACGCGAGCCTGGGTGTTCCACACCCAGGAGGGGAGCGGAGAGAAGGCTCTGACAGGCCGTGGCCACCGCCGTTGTCTGCTTCTGCTCTTTCCCTCCGAGGAGTCTTTCCACTTTCAATATATACGGTTGTCACTCACTGTGGAATATATTCAGAGACACAATAAGCTGTTCTCACAGCCCACACGTTCAGGGAGTGGCCACAGTCCTAGTGCCTGCTTCGCGCACTCCAGGCACCCCAGGGTGTGTCGGGAGGGGGGGCCAGGACCACTCCCAATGCCCTGAGAGCTGACTGCTTAAGGGAGGCCTTTCTCTACATATTTTCTCTCTGGGGAGCGCTGAGCCCAGGCAGGACCCCAGGAAACAGGCCACAGCCGTGCAGGCAGCTGCCATGTGTGTGTTTTCACAGCTGCTCCTCCTGCTCGGCTGTTCCAGGGAGCAAAGGAATCTGTTTGTCTGAGAAAAAGAATGTGGCAGAGAGGCCGGAGGCGGTGGCCCAGGCGGCCCCGCCACTACAGAGCTCGCCCAAACCAGCCAGACACCAGGAGCGTCACCCAGAGGCCTAGAGGCCAAGGTCACGGACTCGGAGACACTCTTCACCCTCCTCCTCCCAATGGCCCTGCTCCTCCATGAGGTATTTGATTTGCTTTTCTTCTCATTTACAGACAGCACCCGCCCCCCCCGCCACCCCCGCCACACACACACACACACACACACACTGAGAAGGAGGCCAGCCAGCTGTGAGTACGAGGAACAAGCACACAGGACTGAAAACGAGCAAGCCCCCAGCCAGGCCTGCAGAGGGCCTGGACATGAGGACAGAGAGAGGTGGCAAGACGTGCCCCCGCCCCAAGGCTAGCTTGGTGCCAGCCCAACTGAGGAATGCCACCTCCATGTTGAAGAGCCAGCCACAGCCCTCGGACCTGTCAGCTTTGTTCTGAAGCCCAGGCGGGGCCACCCCAAAGTCACCTGGGATCCCCAAATCGGGGCTCTGTCACTACAGACACTCATGACATTCACATCCACCCCTACTCCCTCCCCAGCCCCCTGGCCTGGCCAGAAGTTACCCTGGGGACTGGGACACGGGTGGAGGGGAAGTAGCTTCCAGCCACCTTTTCTAGATTACAGCAGGCTCCTGCCCCTACGCAGTCCGGTTTGAGTTGGAAAATTCCCCACTGCTATTGCAATCTACCTTGTGTTGAATCACTCAGAGGGGTGTGATCAGAATATGAAATGCCTAATCCGCCCCCGCATTCGTGCCTGTTCAGATTAATCATCCAGATGTAATTGAGCTCCTCCCCTGGGCCGGCCTGCTCACCCGTGAAAGGCCCTGAGAGGTTGAGGGACTTGCCCAAGGCCATACGGCAACAGTGACCACGGGAAGGTGTCTTAGGCTGGGCTCTCTCAGGAGCAACTCCTGACGCCAGGATCCGGGGCCAAGTGGGTGATTGGGGAGTGGGGGAGGGAAGCATCCTGTAAGGGGGTGTTAATGCGCCAGTCACCAGAGTGAGACACTTGAGGTCAATCCTGCTGGGCCTCTCTGAGAGCCTGCCTGTCACCCACCTGGGGAGCGGGAAAGCTGGGGCGTGGTCCTCCAGCTCCCACCTATTGTCACCTGCGAGCGACACGGCCGGGAAGCTAAGAGAACGTGGAGCCTCTGTTGCAGAAGTCTCATTGTGGTTTTGATATTTATTTTATATATTTAAATGCCATTTAACAAAGAAAAATCAACCAAAAAAATGAGTTCGAGTGCCACCTCTGACCATGTCAGTCGTTCCTCTTATGAGATGAACATAACGGCTCCCATTCTACAGAGGAGCCAACTGAGGCCCAAAAGGTCAACATGTAGGTCCGGGTGTGGATAAGCTGGATCCGCATCCAAGGGATCTAAGTCGTAGCTAAAAGAACTGGTTCTCCATCGCTAGGGCATCCGATGCCCCCCCCCCCCCCACCGGGTGCAGCCCCACCTCCAGACTTTCTCATTTAACAGGTCTGTCCTGGGGCCGAGAATTCATTTTTTTCCATCTTGATTTGGATATAATTGGCAAATAAAAAGTGTGTATATTTCAGGCGTTCAACCTGATGTGTTGATATGCATCTACATTGAGAAATAACCGCTGCAATCATCCAACAGAAATGAAATCGGTGTCTCAAAAGGAATTTGCTTTTCTCACAAGTTTCTAGTGATGCCGGCCTAAAACTTTTGCCATGGAATCCTGCCTCCTTGTTGTGTTCAGAAGGAAACGCTTCCAGCAGCTACGGATGGACAGATTTGGATGTTTTCCAGAGAATCTGCTAATGGCCGCAGAGCTGAAGCATAAGGCAGCCGCAGGGTGTTTCACACGTAAGGGAAGGCGCTTGGACAAGAGAGGCTGGGGGTCCCAGGGCCGGGGCTTGAGCCCAGGGGGTTAATTCTGAGCTCCTTCTGGGGAGCCCATGTGACCGGAGAGGAGGAAGGGGGATGATTGCTTCTATACAGAACCATCAAGGTCTTGGCTGTGTAAAACCCAATCATTACTTCCAGGTAGTAATGCGTTCGAGGCAATGTCTTCTGCTTATGCTCAGCAATGCATGAGTCTCAGAGCGGTGGCCAGAGAAATGGCGAGTCGTCGGATATTGAGCGAGTGATAATGGAATCCAGGAGGTGGAAATTACAAGTCGAAAAGTAAAATCGATGCCCTGCCTGTGAAATGAATGAATGCCTGGTGATGAACTGTGGAGAGCTGTCCCCCCACCCCCTCCCCGCCCTCGCTCAGCACCGACCTTTAAGATGCTCACCAGTTCAGAAGTTCCTTGAGGGCAGGGACCATATTTTAATCCCGGGTAATCATATCACGTCAGGGCTGAAATGGGCCTTAGAGAGCTCCCAGCCCTGGAATGGCAAATTGGTTTCATTTTGGCGCCGGCGACTATCGCTTAGTGATGACTGCCTGAAGCGCTGGGCTGAGAAGCCGTCTGCCCACCTCTGAGCTTTGCGAAGAGTCAGCCGCCATCAATTAGCCATGCTTACCATGGGGGAGGGGGAGTGGGGGAGAGTGAGGCAGCCCATGGATTAGCTACCCCTGATCTGGTCCTGCCTGCCCCACTGACAAATGAAGAATAAACTGCTCCAGGGCCCTGTCTTCGTCCCCAGCCACACCCCAGAGCACTCCCGGCCCCAGCAGCAACCCCCTACCAGGCCCAGGGTGTGCGCCTATCAGTCAAGCATCCAGGAATGTGGATGCGGAGGGGAAAATGCCATCTCCAGCTTTCCTGGCCTCCACCTGAAACCGAGCACTTGTCGCCAGTGGGAACCACAGCTATTTCTGCAGTTTTCTCTCCAGATCGCTCCTGGCCCTCGCAAGATGGCATGCCGGCCGCGACGAGAGCGCCACTGAGGCTGTTGTTGAATGCCTTCATAAGGAAGCACATCTATCACTCCAGCACGAAGCTGGTCTTAAGTATTTGGATAACTGCATTTCCAGAGAACTGGTTTCCTCTGTGATTCTATTTCATGCATTTTAAATACATTCTTCTGAGAACGGGTCCATCAGCTCACCAGGTGAAAAGAGGTGTGCGTGCTCCAAAAAGAAGGTATCTGGTCAGGCTGGCGTGACTCAGGGGTTGAGCTCCGACCTAGGAACCAGGAGGTCAGGGTTCGATTCCCGGTCAGGGCACAGGCCCGGGTTGTGGGCTGGATTCCCAGTGTGGGGCGTGCAGGAGGCAGCCGATCCATGATTCTCTCTCATCAATGTTTCTATCTCTCCCTCCCTCCCCCTTCCTCTCTGACATCAATAAAAATATATTTTAAAAAAAAAACAACAAACCCTGCTCCTGGCCCCGGCTTCAGTCCGAGGCGCGGATGTGGGCCACACGGGCTGCCTTCGGTACCTTGTATTCTTTGCTGTGACTTGGCAGCAACTGGCAGCTGAGACAGTGCAAATTGGCTGCTTTCCACTCTGGGGAGACAGCTGACCTCGGGGGCTGCCTGGGCTCAGATGCCCAGACGGTGACAGCTCTGGCCCTGGGCCAGGCCTCCCGGTGTGGCCTGCCACCGCGATGGTCAGTCTGGGGCACAGACACAGCGGCTCGATGCCGGGCCCAGCCTCCCTCACCCTCCTATGGCAACACTTCCCTTCTGCCGCGCCAGCCCCTGAGGGCCTGGCAGGCAGGCTCCAGTGGATCTCCCTCCTCCTGCTTCGTCTGAACGCTGCTTTCTCAGCCTCCGGGGAGGAGGGAAGACGATCTGGAGATTTCAATCACGCACCGGCCACATCACCCGGCTAGGGCTCCTCTCGCTGTTTTCATTTCACTTTGCAGAATGCACTATCCGCCTCCTTGAAAAAAATTGTCTGTAGAGACCAGGAATAAGGCTAGGAGAGACGGCGTGACCCGCCCGTGTGCCACACACCACAGCCGCCAGGCCAGCCTTTCCCCAGCGTCGCACAGCCTCATACATAATGGAAGATTTGGGCATCGCCACCATCTGTCTCGGGGCAGTGAAAAATAAACTGCAAATTCATCCCGATTCGGCGTCGGCGCTTGGTTAAGTGGGGGGAACGGGCGCCGCTCCCGCTCCCCACTTGCAGGGGGATCTGTCCAGGGTAGGTCTCTGCCAGGGGCACACTGGAGGGTCTGTGCAGCATTCTCATTTGGTTTTCTTTTCAAAGGCCCTTCAGCATCACAGACAATGCCTTCTAGATACTTCCCGTTTGGAGGTTACTCCACTGCCCAAGAAGTCTTCTCCTCTCCCTTTCGGGTCAACAGCCATGCCTGAGACACAGGTCCTTCGGTTGTAACAAATATCCCCCAAATCTTTGTCTTATGGAAAAGAGCACGACCAACTTCCATAGGGGGCTTCTGAGGTCAGAGTAGAAGGGGAAGAGAAAATGGGGGTCCTGGCACGTGGCCCCAACCTCATGTCAAGGAAGGCTGGGATATGTAGTCTAGCTGTGGATTCAGGAAGAGGAAATGGCGTGGCGGGAACAGAGTATTGGCACTGCCACAGTCGTGTTCGCCTCGCAGCTCCCAAGGGCTGGGCTTGGAAAGGCTCTTAGACCATTGCTGTCACCCAGGGGGGCTGCCCCTCCCCGTCCTCCACTGAGTCCCCACTTCGGAGCGCGAGGAAAATGAGACAGTTCTCACACCCTCCATCATTTCCACCTCCACGCCCGCTACCCACACTCACTGCTTTGTACTCTGATCCCTTCCCTAGGGATCTGGGGACCAGCTAGGGCCCAACTTTGTCATGTTCCTTTTTGCCCCTTTTCTGGAACCCGCCACCTCTGTGGTGGTGGTCAGCTCAAAGCGGGATGGGGCAAGATCTCACAGGGGAGAGATGAAAGGATTTCAGTTGCTTCTCGTGTTTCAACCTCCTTTCCGAGCTGGGAGGGGAGACGAAGGCAGCCCACGTGGGCGACTGGAAAACAAGCCGAGATAAGAGCTTCTTGACAGGCCCCGCTAGCAGGCCCCGCATTCACACCGCTTCAAAGACAAACACTTTCCGTTTGTCGATTTGTTTTAGGCCTTGCAGAATCTGCAACTCTGTGGCCTTGACTCTAAAAATAAATCGCGGGCAATAATGACGAGGCTGTTGCAAAGAGGAAGGCGTGCAGAGAAGGAGAGATGAGGGAGGCGAAGCTGAGAGCCGGGGGAGAGAAACCCAATACCCACACAGGAAGAGGGGTGTGGGGGAATCGCCCTGGCTCCTTCTTCCCGACCTGCGGCCGGGCCTCCTGCACTAGGACCCACCCCGGGGCCGGAAACTGTCCCGGCTACACACTGTGACCCAGATGTTCACTGTGGCCCAGCCGCCACCAGCCCAGCATCACCTCCCCCACCCCGGTCCTGCTGAAATCGTACCTGTATGTGAACCAGCACGTTAACCAGTTAATACACAACCCATTTCCCAGCGCGCACACTCTCGTTGAGAAGCGGGGCGGGGTGCGTGATGTTTCATCAAATGCAATGGAGATGAGACAAACAGCTCTTGTTTTGTTCCTCCCCCGAGGATATTTTTCCATTGATTTTTAGAGGGAGTGGAAAGGAGGAGGAGAGACAGAGAGAGAAACATCGATGTGAGAGAGACACATCCACTGGTTGCCTCCTGTATGGGGATCCAGCCTGCAACTGAGGTACATGCCTGTGACCAGACTCAAACCCAGGACCCTTCAGTCTGGGGGCCGACACTCTTATCCACTGAGCCGCACCCACTAGGCACAAACAACTCTTAATTCTCTTCCCAACAAAGCAGAGGCGCTTGCTCTAGGAAACTTCCTTTGGAGAGAGGGGCCTAGTAGCTGCCAGCTAAGCTCCTTGCCGACCACAGTTCATTTAATGCGATGTTGCCGTTCCCCACCCCCACCCCCAACATAATTAGAAATCTCTCTGACTCTCCTGTGACCATCCAACATTCGCATGGATGCAACAGCAGACGCACTGCAAACCTTCTCACCCCCAGGGGTCTCTGGGGCATTTGTCATGTGCCAAATGCCCCTTGTTTTGTTTCTCCTTCCCCAGCTCCTGGCCTGACATGCTTCCCTGTCTCCTCATCTTTACGAAACTCTATTTCCTGGCCTCCAGGTGAGATTTTGATATACACTGACACCTCCTTCATTCTCCTCTCCCTCCCCTTACATCGCCCTGACATATTTCAATCCTCACCACTGTTCTCATCAGTTGTCTGAAGAGACCATCCCTCCTCCTTCCTGCCCCGACAGTCATAAAGTTGGGTCTTTAGTGTAGACTCCGTTCCCCTCGCTCCTGCCCCAGCCAGGCCGCTGACCAGTCAGGCTATTGTTTAGATGCGGGCAGGTGACAAACAGTTATGGTTGCTCTTTGCTGGAATTCTAAATAGTGGCTGTCACTCTTCATTGACTATAAAATGTACAAATGTGAATGATAAGAAAGAACATAACTGTGCCCCATCTTATCAAATTTATTTTAGCTGTGCTTTAAAATCAATTTAATTTGTAAATTATTCATGGCATGTAGCAACTATTACAGACTTGTACCACCAAAACCTATGCTTTAAAGATTGTACTAACTTTTTGGCAACATTTTGTGGATTCCTTTTATAGTTTGTTTTTATTACGAAGGTAATGCGTATCTATTCTAGAAAATGTGGATAGTACAGATAAGTAAAAATAATTATTTTATTATCACCTCTAATCCTATGACCAAGAAATACTCACTGTTAACACTTTAGTATATATCTTTTCAGTCTTTTTTCATTCTACACACACACACACACACACACACATATTCTCTCTCTCTCTCTCTCTCTCTCTCTCTCTCTCTCTCTCTCTCTCATCATTGTACATGTGCTAGCTTGTCTCCAAAGATGGCCATCATATCAATTCCTTCAACCCTGTTCTGAAGACCCCATCCCACCACTCATCCCCCCGCCCACCCCCATGTTCTGAAGCCGGCTCATCCCAGCTGAATAGAACCAATTGGGCACCATCTCCTTCCAACACTTTATTCAGTGACAAGACCGCATGCTGATAGCTTATAACCAGCCATGGTCCTAAATGCTATCAATCAGGGCTCTTCCCCACCACCCCCACCCCCATCCCCAAACCCTCACCCTCACCCCCACGCCCACCTCGGACATCTGTGTGTGTACATGCCCAAGGCCAACTTCATGGGCATGCACTCTGAGCGGTCACACAGGGCCCAGTGATCAGAATGGCCTCATGCTTGGTTTAATACTCTACTCTTGTCTCCTTGAAATGCTTAATCAATTTGTATTCAGACTTGTGCTTTGTGCGTGAAGTCTGATGAGACAACTGCGCATCGGAGTGGCAAGCAGCAAGGTGATGAGGATGAATGCTGCTCCACCTCACCTCCCTCATCTGTAAAATGGGAGAGCACCTGCCACGTAACGGCTCAAGCTAAACAATCGAAACAACATGCAACTCCCTCTCACGTGCCTAGGTCAGCGCCTCTCAGGAGGGCTCGACTGGGCAGTTCTGCTTCCGGCCGAGAGTCTACCTGGGTGTGGCTCCTCATTGCACACTGGGGTCAAGTCTTGCTCTGGGTCCTGGGTGGAGGGGCAGCAGCTACTGGGAGCAAAGGCAGGAGTGCAAACAGGCAAGCCAACCTCGCAACTTTACATTTCCCGCTGGGAGGACAGGAGATGCTAGAAGGACAGCCTGGAAGCCGGGGCCAGTTGGCGAAAGCTGGGACCACAGTGGTGCAGGGGAGTGAAGCTGTGGAGGAGCCCCAGCTGCTGCAGAGCCGCCATCCAACACAGAGAACGGGAGGGAAATGCCCGCCTTCCGCCCTCTGCCTGCCCCGGGACCTCCATCAGCGTCTCCCACGGCCAAACATGCCAAGAAGTGAGATGGGGAGCAGGGACGTCAGTTCCCTGTGGGACCGCAGCGGAGGGAAGTCAGGAATGGATCTGGGCGGCATGCTGGGTGGGTTTGAAGGGCTGCAGAACTGGCCTCCTGGGAGTATTCCTCAACCAACAATGGCCAAGAGCTGATGGCTAACACCCCAGCTTCTTCCCTGTGCGCATGCTCTTGGAGGGCCTTGGTGGGACAGCCCCAGCGGCCCAGGAGGCTAACCTGCTCGGTACCACACTCGGGGTGACTTCCCTTCCTTCTCTCTCAGATCTGCTCCCATGGCAAACCCCTTCCGCCAACCCCAACACACACCCAACACAACCGCCCAGAGCCAGCGGCCGGGCCCGCCCACCACAGCGCCTCGTGTCACCACACTGGACACCCCTGGATCCACCCCCAGGGTGAGTGAACCTCCATCCCCGGGATCCTAGCTGCCTCCCCCCACCACCACCCACCACAGCACAGCCTGCTTTCTGTTCCTTCCATGGGGGGCAGAGCAGAGCGAGAGGTGCAGGAGACAGCCCCTCGGCAGATGTCGGGGTGGAGCAGGCAGTGAGCCCCCTCCCTGGTCTCTGTCCTGGTCCCCACTCCCGAACCCCTCACCCGCCCCCAGCACCCCACAAAGGGCCGCCCTCCTCAGAAGGAAGCGGGCTCGGTGCTGTGTTACCAAGGAGCTGCCACACTAGCCACCAAAGTGACTGCTCGCTATTGGAACACTTTCTTCTGTTTGACTGAATACAGGAAAAATGTCACCAATAGAATATTCATCATCCCCTGCGCGCGCCTTTTCTCCCTGCTGTCATGCACGCAGCCGGCTGAGCTGCATGCGGTGTGTGGAGCGCGGGCCGGGGAGAGCATGCAGCTGGGAGCCTGGCCCACATGCTCAGCAGCTCGACAGCCCGCCCTCCCCACCGGTGACACCCCGCCCGACAAATGCCATTCGCACTGACCCATCGAGAGCAGGACAGCGCCTGCCTAATCGGAAGGGCCTCCTGTTCCACGCGGAGGGGACATAAAGGACCCGGGGAACCGTCACATCCATTTAGCGTGTTCCTTTCACAGACACCTCGGCTTCCAGAGCTTTTATCTGCAGGTGCTTCTGAGACACAGGCTGGCAGCCCCACCCCACTTCAAACGCTGTCGGCTCCACATCCTCAGAGGGCTGCGCCCGCCCGTCTCCCAGCCACAGTCATTCATCAGCGTGGGCTTCCCTCTGCCTTGCCCATCAGGGCTGGCGGCTGTTGCAGCCCAGTCCTCCTGCAGCCAGGCCCCACCCTGCAGATCACGCTGTCAGGCTGCAAGCGAACACGTTCCCAGGCCTGGAAAACCAAAGTGCTTATTGCCCTGACAGTTAGATATTATGTTCAACTGCAGCAACACAAGCCTGGAAACGGATGACTTCAACAAGAAAGGGGTTTGTTTTTCTCACCTGCAATATTCGCACAGAGACCCTCCATCCAGGGCTGTTAGGGCCGCTCCGTGAGGCCACCAAGGGCTCAGCCCCTACGGGGTGGCCATCACCCCCTGCTTCTTTTTAAATATATTTGTATTGATTTCAGGGAGAGGGAGAGAGAGACACACCAATGGTGACAGAAAATCATGGATCAGCTGCCTCCTGCACACTCCACACTGGGGACCGAGCCCACAACCTGGGCATGTGCCCTGACCTCCTGGTTCAAGGCTCTACACTCAACCACTGAGCCACACCGGCCAGGCACTCCATGCTTTTAAGATGGCCATGGAAACACCATCGAGGCAGTACTCCAGGCAGAACAGAGAGGAAGAGCAGAAGCTCCTGAGCTCATCTGGCCTCTCTTGGAAGCATGTCCCCCCAAGAACTCCAATTTATATTTTGTGAACCAGTGGCTGCAAGGGACACTGGGAACCCCAAGTTTTTAGCAGGGCAATTGTGTCTCCCTATAGTTCATATGTTCAAGTCCTAACCCCAGTATCTCAAAATATGACTGTGTTTGGAGATAGGGACTTTGGCTACTCCCATAAGACTGGTGTCCTTACAAGGAGAGGAGATTAGAACACAGAAAACACAGCGAAAAGCCCATGTGAGGACATGGGAGAAAGCAGGTCTCTACACGCCAGGGAGAGAGGCCACAGGAGAAAGCAGCCTACCAAGGAGCTTCCATCTTGACCTTGGGCTTCCGGCCTCCAGCACTATGGCTGGTAAATGCCTGTTGTTTAAGCCGCCTGTCTGTGGTCCTCTGTGGTGGCAGCCTGAGCGCTAACACAGGTAGTGAGGGTGAAGAGAAGGGCCACGGGTAGGTACTTATACTGCCTAGAACATTTGGGACAACCTTGTCTTTATAACCTGAGCTTTTAAAGATACATTTGCAATATCTTAACATACTCTTTTAAAGATCTTTTTAAAGGAACTTTTTATCAGGTAGTATGCAAAGGACCTACCCTTCCCCGGCCAGCTCTCCCCGCCCCCACCCTTCCCAGCCAGCTCTCTCCCAACCTCCATTCCTCTCCAGTCTTTGCGTGACTTTCCTCCCTGGAAACGCTTATGTAAAAGCTGTGGCCTCTCCAAAATGCTTTGAGAGGCACTGAAATAGGCCTCCCGCCCTTCCACTGGCCGTAAATAGGCTGAAACTCCATTATCTCCTACAAAAGCACAAAGTAAATGGCGAATGATTTCAATCTGGTTGTGATGGTGGGAGAGCACCGGGCGGGGCCCGGGGGTGGCTGGGAAGGGGATACCAAAGAGCCAGAGGCCAGAAGGAAGGCACAGAAGGCCCAGGTGGGGCTCCCCCAGCACTGCTGGCCCACCCTGGTTTGCTAAAAGGGGGTGTGAAAGGGTGCTTGGGCCAAGATCCAAAGTTTCCCCAGGGAAGTCTCTGTCCCTCCTCCTCCCCATCTCAACTTCTGTTATAAGGACACCACTTTCCCTTCCCCCACATTCGCAAACAGGGATGGTCTACCCGCACCCCCCCCCCCATGTGCCATAGCACTGGCTCCCTCACAGGGATGCCACCGACATGAGACATCGCCTGAGTCTGACAGTTGTCTGTCTTCCTCTTCCTTCAATCCGTTCACTTCTTGCTCTGACAGAGACACCGCGCAGCGTTCTTCCAGAGGGTGTTCAATGTCCCGAATCCCTTCCAAGCCAAAAGAGCTTGCATTTGCCCTCACATTTGAATACAGTGGGGCCTTGACTTAGGAGCGTCCCGACTAACGAGTTTTTCGAGATACGAGCCATCTCTTGGCCGATTTTTTGCTTTGAGTTGTGAGCTAAAATTCGGGTTACGAGCCAGCTTCAGATACCCCACCGCTAGTTGGCGCAGTGAACGTCACAGTGAACGCCACACCATCAGCCCAGCATCACGTGTCTCACTCGTTCTCAATTGATTTGACATACGAGTAATTTGCATTAGGAGCTCCGTCACAGAACGAATTAAACTCGTAAGTCAAGGCCCCGCTGTATTTACTTGTTGTCTTAGCACTAACCTGCCTTTTTCAGTTCTATACCACCGTGGCTGCAGACATTTCCCAGCTGTGTTTCTGGAAGGTTCTGCCAACAGGAAGCACTGGTAGGAGATGGGAAGGCAGGCGGAGGCAAGAACCTTCATGCTGCTGGTTGAGCCCTGACTGATGCACGTACAGAATTAATCTCAAAAGAATCTTCCCTCTGAGTTTTGAAGACATTGCACCACTGACTTGTAGCTTTCCAGCCGAGGTGTTTACCGCCAGGTTACTATTTTTATCTTTCTTTCTGGAAGATTGGGATTTTTTTCTTAAATTACCCTTGAAATTCAAAATTGCGTTGCCTTTAGGGATGGGTCTTTAATGATTCATCCTGTTTGGCGCTCGGTCTGCTCTCTAAATCTAAAGACTAAAGTTTGTTCTCCAGCTCAGGGAAACTGTTCTCTTATTACTTTGACTAGAGGCCAGGAGCACGAATTCGTGCACAGGTGGGGTCCCTCCAGGTGGCCTTCAGGGATCGGGGCCCAGGCCATGCCCCCAGCCTCACAGCCCCGCAGCCCCACCTGGCACCCCGCTGTGGCCTGACACCACCCCCTCACCTGTTCCACCATCCCATCCGCCCCACCCCCACCCCCACCATTTCTGGTCTCCGTCTGTGAGGCGATCAACAGGGCGATTGGGCCCCCCCCCCCCCCACGCACCCGCCTTGGCCTGGAGCCGCCCACTCACCTGCTCCACCATCCTGCTGTGGTCCCACTCTCATTGGGGCCCATCAGGGCCGGCAGCGTCTCCACTGCCACCCACTGCCAGCTCCTCGTCCCCAATGCCTGCCATGGTCCGTGCTGCCCTCTGGTGGTCAGCGCACGTCATAGAGAGCGGTCGAACACCCGGTCGAACTCCCAAACAATTTGCATATTAGGCTTTTCTTATATAGGT
This sequence comes from Myotis nattereri, assembly GCF_964212035.1. Lineage (NCBI taxonomy): Eukaryota > Metazoa > Chordata > Mammalia > Chiroptera > Vespertilionidae > Myotis > Myotis nattereri. The sequence goes on along the minus strand of NC_138078.1, from coordinate 153,462,374 downwards.
TAACTTCCTCTCCTACAAGCTCTCTGTTCTTTGTTTCTGAAATTCCTCATTAGATCAATATTTGAATTTCAGTTCCTGATCCATGTCTTTATTTTTCTCTTGTGATTTTTTCAAAAATCTCTCTCTCTCTTTGCACTTTTTGAGAGAATCATTTAGCCCAGCCATCAATTCAGTCTTCTCCTTGGCCAGTCGGCCACTCCATGCAATGAGCTTATTGTGTCAGCAATTGCACATTTTTCTTTCCAAGAATTCTGGCATTTTCTTTTGATAGCAGTCAGCTTTTTATTTATGCAAAGCACTCTCACCTAATTTAAATCTCTCTATATATCCTGGGAGAATTCTGTGGGGATTCATTCTCCTGTTTGGTTTGGTGCCTCTTTCACAATGTTGCTTTTCCTCAAAGATGTTGGCTACCACCTAGGGTCATGCTCTTTTCTCCAGCCACTGCCTGTGGGACATCCTGAGTGGGAGCCGCAGATGTTGGAGTCCTTCTCCTGGCTTTAGCCTGGATGCACGTATCAGAAGCCAGCTCTCTGAGAGGTGGGATCAATAGCAGAGCCCTTGACTCACAGCCTCACCCACAGTTTATCTCCTCTCCTTCAGCCCTTGTTGCCTCTGGTCTTGGGATTCCTTCAGCGTTTTCCAGAAATCTCATCTCTGAGAGAGGAAACTCTCTTTTGCCTGTGTAGACTATCAGGTCTTCAGCACTGTTATGAGGATCCACAGCGACAGAGAACACGGGGCGGGGGGGGGGGGGGGATGGGTAGTTGGTGTTTAATGAGTATAGCATTGCAAGATGAAAAGTTTTCAAGTTTTGCAAAAAAGAGTTCTGGAGATTGCTCGCACAACACTATGAATGTACTTAATGCTACTGAGCTGTACACTTAAAAATGGTTCAGATGGTGAATTCTATGTTATATGCATTTTACCACAATTAAATATTTTTTAAATATTATAATAAAAAATAAATATTATAATCAAGTCCCCATGGACCCAGCTTTAACAAGTATCAATTTATCTGTAGTCACACTTGCTCCCCCTTCATGCAACCCCTCCCAACACATTTATGTCTTTATTTTCACTTTTCTATCATTTCCATAGTGTTTGAAGATGGAAGACAAATGATAAACCAACAATCTTGAAACACGAACTCATTTCTTCATAAATGTTTGAAGAGATTATTAAAGTTGGGTAATGGATACATGGGGCTCACTACATTCTTCTCTCTACTTTTGAGTATGTTTGCAAAATTCCATAATTAAACATTATTTTAAAGTAAAAATCATAATGAAGGAAAGAAATCACCAAGAAAGGACACTAGACTTCGGGTGTTGAGCACGTAATAGAGTATACAGATGTCAAATTATAATCTTACTAGAGGCCCAGTGCATGACATTCATGCATTGGGGGTTCCTCAGCCCAGCCAGCACCCTGTCGCAATCCGGGACCCCTCTGGGGATGTCTGTCTGCTGGCTTAGGCCCACTCCCCACAAGGGGTCCTTAGGGCCTTCACAGAGGTGGGAGAGGCTCCCGCCCCTGCCACTGTGCTGGCCAGCCATGAGCCTGGCTTCTGGCTGAGCGGCGCTCCCCCTGGTGGTCAGTATGCATCATAGCAACTGGTCATTCGGTCGATTTGCATATTAGGGTTTTATTTGCATATTAGGGTTTTGCACCTGGGAATTATATAATGTTATTAAGTAATGTTAACATAAAATCATTGAAACCTGTAAAGAATTTTTTGAGTGTTTTGAGCCAAACTGTCGACAATTGCCGGGAAGCAGTATCTCAATGGATTGGGATAATGCTCCAGAGAATGGGGGTCTTTCATCTATTTTTATACATTGCAATCAAAGGAGGGGACATAGGTGGGTTACAAGAAATCTATTGGTGATAAGAGAGGAGGGAGAAAGCAAAGCAGAGAAACCTCTGGGATTGGATAAAAAACAAAATGATAGACACATACCTAGGTGGTGCAGAATAGTTAACAGTCAACAATTAACATGATAACAATAACAATGAAGGAATGTGTGGTCTCTGTCCTGGCCCCCAGGCACATTAGGTTGTGCCCAAAGGGTCCGGGAAAAGGGAAGTTACAAGTTACCCAGACATTTCAAGGGTGTGTTATCACAGATGCAAAAAGACAGATAGGCTCAGTTAAGGTAAAGATTGACCTTGTCAGGGAAGATACCAGCCTAGGAGGTGACTACCCACCACAACTGCTTTTAGTTAAAGTTTAATTTCAGACCATCCTTTTAGGCCTCTGAGTTTGCTAGACCGCCACGCAGGCCTTCCCTGGGCTTGTCAGGTTAGCATGTGGCCCCTTTCGTCCACACCAATGTTATCCCAGTACATTTTTAAAATATTTTTATCGATTTCAGAAAGGAAAAGAGAGGGAGAGAGAGATAAAAACATCCATGATGAGAGAGAATCATTGACCGGCTGCCTCCTACACGCCCCCCCACTGGGGATGGAGCCAGCAACCCAGGCCTGTGCCCTGACCGGGAATCGAACTGTGACCTTCTGGTTCATGGGTCAATGCTCAACCCCTGAGCCACACTGAACCAGGCAAATTTTATTTTCTTCAGTAAAAATCATAATGAGGTGAGACATCAGCAAGCTTTGAAAATAAATAATAAACATAAAAATCAGTGTTTGAGGAATGAATGAATGAATGAAGGAATGAATGTCTCTAACCTGTTTCCTCGGCAGTCTCAGAGCCAGCGGTTCTCAGGAAGCAGGGCAGGGCGAGCAGCGCCTTCCTCCTCTGGTTTGAAAGAGTCATGGATACTCACAGCGGTGTCCGTGGAGACAATTCCCTGGTGAAGGGGGTGAGCAGGGCTGGAGGGGGAGGAGCTCCACGCCAGCCTCCGTGGGCAGCTGTGAGCCCCACACCATGCTCCTGACTTGATAGAAAGCTCACCTGCAGCAGAGCTAGAAACAAGAGGCCTTCCTTAGACTCTATTTGCTCAAAGGCCTTAAAGGGACCCCACCATTGGTCATTTCAACCTTGGTTATTGGATGGTCTAGGGAATTATTTGTCTTTATTATTAATTTTGAGGTATTTATCACCTAAACTGTCACTTGTCTAAATGCTACTGCAGTGAAATGATCTCATGCCCAGGATTGGCTTCAGAATAACAAAGGGTGTGTATACCCACATGTGCTCACCCAAAATGACATGTACTAGGATATTCATAGAAGCTGTTCATAATGACCTGAAACTGGCACTGCCCATATACCAAGCAAAGGGAATGGCTAAAGCACAGCACATCCATCCAAGTGAATACTACTCAGTAATACAAAGGAATTAACTGCCAATGGGCACAGCCTGCATGAATCTCACAACGTAATCCTGAGCACCAGGAGCCAGACTCAAGAGTCTACACCAGTGATGGTGAACCTATGACACGTGTGTCAGAGGTGATGTGCAAACTCATTTTTTTGGTTGACTTTTCTTTGTTAAATGGCATTTAAATATATAAAATAAATATCAAAAATATAAGTCTTTGTTTTACTATGGTTGCCAATATCAAAAAATTTCTATATGTGACACGGCACCAGAGTTAAGTTAGGGTTTTTCAAAATGCTGACACGCCGAGCTCAAGAGGTTCGCCATCACTGGTCTATACCATCCATTCCAGTTTATATAAAGGTCCAAATGAGGCAAAACTCATCCAGTAAGAAGTCAGGAGAGTGGTTACCCTCAGAGGAGAGGGAGGGAGTACAAGGGGGGGCTAGGGGGGCCATCATATTCAGTCTTTATCCTTTGTGCTGGTTAAACAGGTGTGTCTAATGTGTGAAAATGTGTTCAACAGCTACTTACAATGTGTGCACTTTTATGCATGTACTAGTGCCCTGGTGCATGGATTCGTGCACATTGAAAGGAAATTAATTAGAAAGTGGCTGGAGGGGTGGGATTGGGCGAGATAGGCTGGACACACCCTGGAGCCAACCTCCCGCAGTCCCTCCCTGGTGTCTACAGAGTGAACAGGGTCCCTCCTGCAGGTGGGGTTCCTCGGCCTGGCCTGCGGAGGTCAGGCCAAAACCAGCTCTCTGATATCCCCCGAGGGATCCGGGGTCCCGGAGTGCGAGAGGGCACTCTGCAAAGTTGCTGTTGTACAGGGTGTGGAACACAAATGCAAGTGTGCAGTAAACCAGGTTCGGGGCCAACAGTGCCCCAGCAACAACATAACCCATAGTCGAAGGTGGAATCGTGTGGCCCCGCGAGGAATCGGGCTCCCTCCTCTCTGGTTTCAGGGTGTGTCGCCCAAGAACCACCGCTGCCAAGTCATTGCAGCTCGGCAGTTCCTGCGTTGAGCATCTGCCCCTGGTGGTCAGTGCGCATCATAGTGGCTGGTCAGACACATAGCATATTAGCCTTTTATATATATAGATATTACACTTTGATTAAAAATTAAAGACCATAATCACACAGGAGAAGCATAGGAATAGGGCAGGATTAGCATGGAGTTCACGGTTACTCAGGCTGGGTGAGGGGTCCATGGGAGCTCATTAAACTGTTTCATCTACTTTAGAAATTCTCCATAATCAAATAACTTTTTCAAGTGACCTCATTTTTTTTAATGCATATTTTCGCTCATGAAGGTGGGGGAGGGTTGTGTTCAATTGGAAGACAGGAAAAAATATCCAAGGTAAGTGCCCTGTATTTCTTTCTATTCCAGTAAGGGTAGATTTCCTAGTCAGGCCCACTTCCCTGCTTAAAGACCCCTCAATCCTCTCACTGCCTTCCTCAGTTACCCTCCACCTCCCCATGAAATGGGTCTATATATGCGGGGACCATTGTTCTTACAAGGAGAAAGCTGCCCAGGACTTCCATTTACCACGATGCACTTTTATTAATTTATATCTGCCTTGCTCCAAAGATGTCTTTAAGGTTTGCAATAGAACAGCATAAAATAAGTTACAAATAAATAACAAATGGGAGAGGAAAATAAGATGGAGCCAACGGTCAGAAACACAGTCCTCCTGACATGGACATCAACCTTGGATTATCATAAATATAATATGAACAACATTCTCACATTACACACAGCAACAAAACACATGTACTACGCAACATGAGGACAAACAATGTACATCTCTACACAACCATATGGACTTTCTCATAACTTCTTTCAACGTAGGCCCATGGAGCCCTGGCCGGTTTGGCTCAGTGGATAGGGCACTGGCCTGCGGACTGACAGGTCCCAAGTTTGATTCTGCTTAAGGGCATGCACCTCAGTTGCAGCCTCGATCCCCAGTTGGGGCTCATGTAGGAGGCAACCAACTGATGTGTCTCCCTCACATCGATGTTTCTCTCTCTCTGTCTCTCCCCCTCCCTTCCACTCTCTCTAAAAACCAATGGAAAAATATCCTTGGGTGAGGATTAACCTCCCCCCCCAAACACACACACACACACACACACACACACACACACAACCACAAACATAGGCCAATGGAGAACCTCTAGACCAGTGGTTCTCAACCTTGGCTGCACATGAGAATCACCTGGGAATCTTTTTTAAATCCTGATTTCTGGGCCTCCTCCTCCGGAAATTCTGTTTCTTTGTGACTCATGTTGTGGCCCCACCCCATCACAAAGACACAGAATTTCCGGAGGAGGAGGCCCAGAAATCAGGATTTAAAAAAGATTCCCAGGTGATTCTAATGTGCAGCCGAGGTTGAGGACCACTGCTGTAGATGCTATTGAAAAAAACACACAACATATTCTGTGGGGACCAAAATGGGCTTTCACGCTCACACTGGGGTGGCTCCCCACGTGACAACCTTGGAATACCCAAAGCAAAGTTCCAGAGCCTAGAAGCGATGCCCCAGGATTCAGGGGGCCCAGGAGTCCTTGGCCCACAGGCAACGTTGTGTGAATATGTGCATTTTTTCCAGAGAGTGGGTCCAAATGTTCCTTTAAATTCTCAAGAGCCTCACTGATTGCACAGACTTCAAAGCATTTCCATAAACATCACTTCACCCAAGTTCCTGGTGCATAACTTCTTGAGTTGCCAGTGAGGGATGAAGTTGTGGTTTAACATTGAATGGCACAGGGCATAGGACTGGGACCCTCCTGGGAAACTGAGCTGGTTAGAGGCAGGTCTGACCACAGACCTCTGCTCCTGCTCAGAGACATGCGGGGGCCCTCGGGTCAGGGTAACCTGGGATGAAGGAGCGATCCGGGGGTCGGTGCGGTCTGAGCCATCAGCGGAGCTGCAACCATCTCTGCCAGGAGAATTTGTTCTAATTTGAGACAATTATAACTAAACACTAACCTACACCATCTTTGAAAAGTCATTCATCTTTGATCCTGTGACTTCTGATGATGACTCCTGTGGATTGAATGGGCTCCGTGGCTCTTGCTTGGGGTGACTCATGTGGTCGCAGGCAGGTGCTGTCTGGGACTAGAACCTTCTGAAGGTTCAACTGAGCTGGAAATCCAAGATGGTGCGTGCTGGGGTGGAGGCTGATGCTCGCTGTCCTCCGGGAGGGCAGCGGTCCACCGGAGTGCCCACGTGTGAACTTGCCACGTGACTTGGGTTGTGACAGTCGAATTTCAATTAATTGTTCAGTTACTTGTTTAGTGAATAATGTTTATTGTAAGTATATCCCAAATATTACACAGGATATACTTACACTAAAAAAAAGTTTATTGTTTATCTGACATTCAAACTGGCAGCATACTTATACAAAAAAATACTAGTAATTTATCTGAAATTCAAATTTAACACTGTCTTGTATTTGTATTTACCTGGCAATCCAAGTAGGAGACAGACCAATTCGTAACTATGTGGTTGGCAGGAGCTGGCCTTAAACACCCCCCACCCCACCCCCACCCCCGTCTTCGGGTTTTGTTTTGCTTCACCACCAACTTGGCTGGTTAAAGCACCGCCCATTTCTTAGCTGAGCTTCCAGGGGTCAGAAAGCCCAGCACAGAGTGGCTCAGCCGGATTCTCTGCTTAGACGCTCACGAGGCTGGAATGGAGGTGCTGGCAGGGCCGCATTCCTTTCTGGAAACTCTGGAAAACAATTCACTCCCGAGCTCCTGGCTGGCAGAACCTAGTTCCTCCTCCCATTTTTCACGCGGCCTCCTCCACCTGCAAGCTGGCCAGGGCGCAGCAAGTTCTTCTGGCGCTTTGATTCGCCAGGGTTTTCCCTTCTCTTTTATCTTCTGCCACCAGCCAGCGAAAGTTCTCTGCTCTTAAGGGCTCCCGTGATTAGATTAGGCCGCCAGATCATCTCCCTTTTTTAAGGTCAACTGTGCTATAGAACATAACACAATCATAGCGGGGAAATCTCATTACATTTACAGCTTCTGAGTATTAAGAGGCATGGATCTTAGGGGGCTATTTCCAGAAATTCAACCTACCATGCTCCAGACCCCAGGGCAGGCCTGAGAGTCATACACAAACGCCTGTGCCCATGTCCAGCTGAAGCCCAGAGCCGGTGAGATGGAAGGAAGTGTTAGCCCAGGGTCTAAGGAAAGAGCCTTTTCCGGATCGGCTGCTATCTGGGTACAGGTCTGGAGGTACCACCATCTGAAAGCCATGGGGGGGGGCGGGGGGGAGGTGGCTGGAGAGGGAGCCTGCCCAAGGGAGCGAAGCCAGGAACTGGGGTGGTGATAGCATTGCAGCCCTGAATCACCCCTGCACCCCCATTCTTCTTGTTGACTTTTCGCTCATAGGGGTCTGAGAAGTTCCAGTAGGTTTTTCCCATCAATTTCTTTGTTGTTGTTGTTGTTGTTTGAGATACAAGTGACATATAACATCAGCAATTGCAATTGAAACATTCTTCAGTGATGTCACCAACCTGGCTGGATCACCAGATAAGACCCTCATTTACAAAAATGGGATCCTGAACCTATGCCGAGTTACTGCAAATCCAACAGCAGGAACAATTCTCTCCCTCGGAGTAGGAAAGAATGAAGTAACTCCCAAAGAGCCGCAGGTCTCCTGTAGATTCTGGAAGCCTGCTCCCCAAACCCTCCCAACCCCTTCAGAGATGGCGGGGGGGCAGTCAGGTTGACCCAAAGGTTAACATGTGGAAGAAGAGCAGTGTGCTTGGTCTGGCTCACTGTCACCTGCCCTTTCTGGAACTTTCTTATGTCTTTCAATCACCTGCCCATTCTCTTCTCCAGGACTGTTTCAGGAAGATAGTTCCTGTGGCACCAAGGCAAACAGCACAAATAACAGATGACTCCTGGGATGCCAAAATGTCCCCTCTAAGTAACCAGGCTCCCCATCTCCCCAGGATATGAGTTTGCTCAGTTGGAGGGAATTCACATTCATTGAGCAACTAGTAAGTGTCAGAGGCTCTGCACGAGTGACGGTGCATGCCCCCAAGGTAGCAGATACACGCGCATAGACACGTGGAGTCCCGCAGCCCTTGCCAAGGAAATGGAGGATCAGAGAGGTGCATTAACTTGCACCAGGACTCAAAGCCAGTGGGGACCAGAGCCAGGATTCACACCGAAGGCCACTCTGAAGGTGGTGAGTTCCGGTCCCCGACCCTAGGCTGGCTGAGTGGGAAGTGGCTAGGGCAAGAACCTCAATTTGTCTAGTTTTATTCCTCCCAGTCGCCCTGAAAAGTGGGTATTATGATCACTGACCCCACTTCCCAGATCAGAAAACCGCTTCCAGAGTAACTGTTCCAATATCATAAAATGAGTGGCGCAGAGTTGGAGTTGGAGCCCGGGGTTGGTACATTTGTGCACTGAGCAGTACCTGATGGTGGAGGAGGATCAGAGGAGCGAGGCAGGAATTCGAGGTCAGAGATAAGTAACGCTCTGGTGTCATTCATACACTCAGTAATTAGCGTGCTCGCTTATACATTCAGGTGCCTCATAATCACCTCCGCTCTGTGAGGCTCTGGGAGAGGTGCATATCACCTGCCTTTTGCCTTCAAAAAATGTATAATCTATGAAGGGAGGTGATTTGATTGTTTGCCCAAGAGGAGTTGGCAGTTGGAAAGGGTCATAAAGGAAAACTACAAGTTCCACATGTGAGAATGGTATGCGAGAAATTGAGGGCAGAACATTCTAACAGAGCGGGGGCAGGGGAGGAGAGGGAGAGGATGGCAGCAGCAGAGTTCACTGCAGGGAACAGACCTGCTGGGGGTATTTTAACAGGAAGGGATTCCATCTGGGGAACTGGGTGCTAACAACGTCATTGGAAGGGCTGTGGAGAAGACAAGTGCACGCCCTCCAGGACTGACCTCAGGACATGGTAGGACTGACCCTCTCTCAGCCATAACCACAAAAGTGGAAATCTGGGACTACCAAGTTCAAGAACATAACCAGAGCTTCGGTCTAAGGAGATCAAAGACTGCGTAGAAACTGGGTAGCAGAATGCTGCCACAGAAAACTCAAGGTCAGCCCGCTGGCGTGGCTCAGTGGTTGAGCATTGACCAGTGAACCAGGAGGTCATGGTTCAATTCTCACTCAGCCCATATGCCTGGGTTGCGGGTTCAATTCCTAGTGAGGGGTGTGCAGGAGACAGCCATCAATGGTTCTCTCTAATCATTGATGCTTCTATCTCTCTCTCCTTTTCCCTTTCTTTCTGAAATCAATAAAAACATTTTTAAAAAAAGAAAAACTCAAGGTCTCCAGAACCTCGCTTGCATGCAGAAAACCAGCCAAAGACGCAGGAATATGACCACCACCTCAGTGCCATCCTCCAAATCTTGAGCAGTCAGAGCCTGCACGTCCGACTGGTAGAACCTGTTTCATTCACATCCAGAACCCAAGTTGCAAGGGAGTCTGGGAAAGTTCTTTTCGCCTCTCCCTTTGTTCCCCAGGAAGCCCACATCGCGGTGGTAATGGACGCTGAGCAGCACGGGCGGTAGACGCTGGGAAACCACTGTTAAAACGAAAACCACGGGCCCCAAATGGTGTCACTCCTGCTAAAAGCCCATGAAGCCAAACCTAGATTTCATACCCGATCAAACTGCAATTTCAGCCTCTCTCAGAAGCATAATCTTCGTCAACCAGTCTGGAACTTTCTGCTCAAACACTCGGGCCCTCTCCATCTCCCACTAAAAGAAGAGGCCATCTCCTTCCAGTTCCCTTCCCCTCCGCTCCCCCAAAAGATGTCCCCGCCCAAAAATTATCCTTTATTTTCTTTTGTTAATCGCTCCTTTCCCTATCCTCCTTCCTATAAAAATCTGCCATTTTATACAGCACCTCATGGTGCCCTTGCAGTTGCTACCCGAATCATTTATTGCTTAATAAAGCAATTAAATCTTCAAGTTTACTCAGTTGAATTTTGTTTTTTAATGCCACCAACCCCTCAAAAAAAAAAAAAAAAAAAGCCCTGACTGGTAAGGTTTGCCAATTTCCATGGTGTAAATACTCTCATGCTGGCTGCTGTTAAGCTACCAATGTAATGTCACTGAACCCAGAGCTGGGAGGAGATGTGTGCAATTGGCTCTCACAAACGGCTCCATACAAATGGCTCCAGCTCCCCGCCGCTCACAGATCCTCTCCCATGCGTGGCAGAGGCCGTGGAGAGAGGGGGTGGAGCGAGGGAAACTCCAGGCCCTGTTTGTGCCAATGAGAGCAGGCTGCACCCCTTTCCAGCGTTCCCTTGTTAGTGGCTCCCTCCCTACCTTACCTGCCACTCCGCTGGCTTATTTGTCAATGCTAAGAATCTGACCTGTGTAGACTGCAGCCCTGAATGAGAGCAGGAACACGGCCGGTGAAATCAGAGCTTGCGCACAGATAGGGGGCCACCCTGGTGCTGCGCCTCTATGGCCCTGGCCGGTGACCTTTCCTCATTCTCTCTTCTGCTCGCAATGCTCACAAGGTGACCACATGGGCAAAGGGGACGATCCCAAGTGACAGAGCCAATAAGGAGGCCATTTGCTGACTAGTTTGCAGAATCTTGGCCAGAAAGGGCAGTCATCGGGGCTTGCTGCTTTTTGGGGGGCGGACGTGGGGGTTGGCTTTTGTTTTATATTGCATTGGGAGGGGGGGAATCCTCAAGTTGAACCACTATGAATTATTGAACTAAATAAGATAAACTTCAAAAGGAGCCCCCTTCCAAAAGGAGCATGAAAGGCACTGGGAAAGAAAGCAATCCTGAAACAATTACTAGATCTTACTGTAAATGGGCCTTGTGGGTATAGGGAACGAAGGAGGTGGCTTTACTTTCTTTTCTTTTTTAATATGTTTTTATTGGTTTCAGAGAGGAAGGGAGAGGGAGAGAGAAGCATCCATGATGAGAGAGCATCATGGATCGGCTGCCTCCTACACGCCCCACACTGGGGATGGAGCCTGTAACCCAGGCACGTGCCCTTGACCGGAATCGAACCCAGGACCCTTCAGGCCACAGGCCCTAGCTACTGAGCCACACCAGCCAGGGCTGGCTTTATTTTCTTAATTGAAAACATAAACCCTTTGTGGCTGGAAGGAGAGTTAGCACAAGATGGGACAGGACCTTGCTGGGGCCTTCTGGGCCAGAAGAGGAGAAATGTCCGGGCCTCCTCACAGAGCTCTAATTGGGTTAGGCCAACAGTAGTGCAAGAACACGAGGGGGGTTTGGGGGGACGCATATATAAAAAGTTATAGGACAGTATCCACCTGAGTGTCTCCAGCGCACACCTCTTGAATTTTAACGAGCAGAGTTACGACAGGGCAATTAACCCCATGAGCAGTCCCCTTCGCCCAAGACAGCCAGAGACAAAAGGCAGAGAGGCGGTGGGCTCTCTGGTCAACAGTCAGGCCCCGCCTCCTCCTCAAGGGCAGAAGGAATGGCTTTTCTTTTCACACTAGAATCTCAAAAAAAAGGAAGTACATGCAAGCGAACCATTGTATAACCTGCTGCTTGTTGCTTTTGGGTAGCCGTCCTGGTTCATTCAAGTGGACTGCAATTTTCAACGTTTAGAAGACAAGTGGTAAAAATCCAAAAGGCCCGGAGCAGGTTTTAAGCTGTCAAGAGTGTTGGCTACTCACATATAATAATTAGCTATTCAGTGCAAAAATCACTTTGCTGTTCAGGCCAGCACGACAGTGGGAATGAGTTCCTGAGAGCAGTTAAGAGTTTCGTGCCCAGGGAACCCCTCCCTCCCCTGTGCCGGAAGGCAGCTTTCTGAAAGGTTTATGCAACATCTTGCAAAAGGGGAGCACTTTGCCAATCCAATTGTCCCTTTGCCCTGCTCCGGCCCCACCACCCTCTGACCAAGGCAGAAAACAGGGAGTGGAGTCAGCCTGCAGCTGACAACGTGCCTCTTTATACTAGAGGCCCGATGCATGAAATTCATGCAAGAGTAGGCCTTCCTTCCCCCAGCTGCCGGCACCGGCTTCCCTCCGGCACCCGGGACCCAGGCTTCCCTCATAGCCCTGGCTTCGTCCCAAAGCATATTATGCCATATATATAATTGATTTCAGAGAGGAAGGGAGAGGGAGAGAGAGAGAAACATCAGTGATGAGAGAGAATCATGGATGAGCTGCCTCCTGCATGCCCGCTACTGGGATGGAGCCCACAACTTGGGCATGGAATTGAACTATGACTTCTTGGTTCATAGGTCAATGCTCAACCACTGAGCTCCATCCTAGTTATCCACGCATCCCCTTGTCACCCCTGTTTTAAAATAGCAGTAGCTGGTCTGGCTGGTGTGGCTCAGTGGTTGAGCATTGACCTGATGACGATATAGTGACTCCTGATGTCCAAGCTGCAGTGAAAACAGTTGCAGAGAAGGAAGGGGTAGAGAAAAAAACAAAAACAGATCAGGTGCAGTCATGACCCGCCCCTCGCCCTCCCCCCCGAGTCCTGAGCCACAAGCTCCATAGCCCTTTTGCAAGGTCTTGTGTGACCTGGTCTCTCTCGGTTATACACTACCAGAGACTGCTCGGTGGGGGTTAGTTAAATAATGTATGTGATTGTTTTAATGAAAAGCTCACTCTCTACAGGAAAATCAATAATGGCTACACGGTAGCCTACTTTGGTCCAGGCATGACTTGAATCTGTTCAAATGGACCCTCTGCCGGTGATGGGCGTCCTGCTGGCCGGGTTGGCACTCAGAGTTGGAGGCTAAATACTGACGAGAAATAAGCAACCCCTCTAGGAGCAAGTCTTACCAAGCCTGCGCATTAGTCCTGTCACCACGCAGGGCCAGCTCGTGGGCATGCGACCAGTGCGGTCTCCCAGGGCCCGTTGCTTGGGGTTTCATGTTTGCGGTGGCCACCATGACATTCTGAATGATGGTACCTTTGGATGTGTGTTTTGTAAGTCAAGTGTGATAGGACAATAGAGCATGAGTTGGGGGTTTGGAGGCTCAATCCACATACACAGTCCCTCCTCTTGCCCTCCCACCCAGAAAGTGGTGGCGTCTCCACCCCTGCTGGGAGGGCTAGGGGGGATGGGCGCTCTGGGATGGCAGGTGGGGCATGGTAGAGGCCATGCCCACCCCAGGCCGGTCGGACCACAGGTCATCCAGCAGGCCAGCTAGGCTGGGGCTGTGAGAAATGGCTCATCTGTCCGGATTTCAAATGACACCCTGGGAGACAGCCGCTGGGAAAATGAGACTGTTGGTAACACCCTGGAGAGTAGGGCCTGGGGTGCAGGAACCCCCGAGGGGCAGGGGGCGTGGCCTGTTCGTGTAGCCCCTCCCCCGGTTCCCCGTTGGCTGAGGACTATCTGGTCGCCTATTTCCTAATAGGTCCCCCGAGGTCTTGCTGGCTCCCCTTGGGCCACTGACATCCTGGGCTGAGACCTTTCTAGCTGTCTCCACCTCCCTTTGTTTGGGGCCTCTGCCTGGGGAACGTGCTAGGGGCCTTGTGCACCCCTCTCACCCCCCACATCCTGTGTGCTCGGGGAAATTCAGTACCGCCTGGCTGCATGCTGTTTCTTGTCTATGAGATGAATCAGAGGCCTGTTTCTCACAGGGCCAGCCCTTCACATACCCCATCCGGGTACCTAGCACATCCCAGCAGTGAGGCAGCGATCGCTTAGGGTACACCTGTGGGAAGGGGAAATTGACTTCCCTGCCCTCAACTTGGACCCGGCAGGTAGGTCCAGCTGCAGAAAAGGAGAACCTGGCAGCTGGTGGGCCAAGGAGGAAGATTTGTGAACCCCCAGGTACCTATGAGGGTCCACACTTGTACCCGGAGTATCCCTGTACCCAAGGGAACATGGCGTTAAGTAACAAATAAAAATCATGACTGGTTGAAAGAGGGACTGAAGAAGAAAGAAAAAGTTTTATGTGTTAGTATCTTTGATGGCACTTTGTTCTTGCTTTTTGAACAAGAGGCACTGAATTTTCATTTCGTACTGGGCTCCCCAAATACGAAGGGGGAGGGTCACTGTTTTGCCAGTACTTTGATCTTAAGGGCTAACAGAGCTCTAGGTTGCCCCTCACCTACTTCTATTACTTGTATGGGGTCCTTGGGCCTGGAGAGCAAGTGTTGCTCAGCCCGAGGCCTGACCTTCCCCATCAAAGCCAATGGTGACCTGCTAACAATCAGCAAAGGTTCTGGGAGCCTGGTTAACTCTCCCACCACAGGCAGGACAGCAGGTTGGAGTGGCCCCAGCAGGCAAGCCTCTGGCCCCTCTAGGAGGGAAGATAAGGGAGACAATAGAACAAAAGAGCTTCCTCCCAGATGCAAAACCTTCCATCTAGGAACCACCTAGTGGGCCTTTCACATGCATATCCCCAGGCTGGATCCCAGGCCAATGACGTCCGCTTCTCTGAGGGTGGACCCGCATGTCTTTTTCAATCCCCAGGTGATTTTATTGTGAGGCCGCGGCAGTAAACCTGGGTGGGTCAGTCTTTCTCAAACCTTGGTGGTCATCGGAACCCCCTGCGGGGCTCATTAAACCGCCCAGTCCTGGGCCCCATCCCCTGAGCTCAGATTCCGAGGCCTGGGGTGGGGCCCAAGAACTAACTGGCTTTTGTAACGAGTTTCCAGGCGGCGCTGATGCCGAGGCTCAGGGACCACACTTTGAGATCCAGAGTTTTCGAAAAGCCTGCCTGGCGTCAGCCACCTGGGGTTCCCCCTGATTAAGAAGGTGCTAGGTAGAAAGCTGTTACTTAATTGGAGGCCCTGGCGTTGGGGTTTACAGCAAATCTCCCTCCTGTGAAGAAGCTATTTGTTAAGAGTGAAAGGCAGGAGCCTGGTAGTAAAAGGCGAGTGAGCTGTGACATGCCACCTGCTTAATTAAAAATGCGTTCACGGAGCCGGAGGCCAGGCTGCGCAGCCCTAGGTGGTCACCTTGAGGGATTTGCTGCCGGCAGGGCTGTCTGCAGAGGAAGCAGAGAGGGGAGCTGGGCTGGCTCCTTCGGCAGTGCCGGCAGCCTGTCCCTGGCTCCTTAACGCCCTTCCCAAGCTCTTTCCTGCTGCTGTCCTCAGTCACCCCCTCCACTTGCGCGCTGAAGCTCGGACTGGAATAAGGAGCCATGCTTGGCAAACAAACTCTGGTTATTAATGGTAATGATATCAACTCTTAAAAATATTCTTATTGATTTCAGAGAGGAAGGGAGAGGGAGAGACAGAGATAGAAACATCAATGATGAGAGAGAATCATTGATCGGCTGCCTCCCGCGTGTCCCACACTGGGGATCGAGCCTGCAATCCAGGCACATACCCCAACCCGGACTCAAACCGTGACCTCCTGGCTCATGGTCAACGCTCAATCATTGAGCCACACCGGCCAAGCTCAAGTGAGACTGGGAAAGCAGCCGTGGGGAAAGCCTGTGGGGGGAGCAGCTGTGGTACCTGCTGCACTATTGAAGCCTCATTCCTTACAGGAGACAGGATTTTACAGGGACTTGGAACTAAAATGAAACACATGCAAATATCCCGACCCAGGAATTCAACTCCTAGGAATCCCCAGGAGCCATGAGCACATATGCCACACAAGGATGTATAATAGCGTTTGCAGCAACTGTGTTCACCCGGGCCCAAGACGGAAACTACCCGAATTGCCGTCACCGGGAGAACGGCTAAGTAAGGTGTGGTGCACCAACATCCATGACCTCAAACATTTGGAGTGAAAAAAAGTCAGGCATGAAAGAGTCCCTGCATTCTAATTCAATCTGCATGCAGTTTCAGAGCAGGCAAAACTCATCAACCAGGCTAGAACGAGGGGACCTTTCAGGCCATGTGGCCTCCCTCCAGTGGCACCTTCGACGCCTGGCAACAGAAGTTTGAAAAAGGTTGACAAATTAGCAAAGCTTTCTTTTCTTCTCATCCATGATGAGAGAGAATCACGGACCGGCTGCCTGCTGCCCGCCCCGCACTGGGAATCGAGCCGCAACCCGGCCTGTGCCCTGACCGGGAATGGAACTGTGACCTCCTGTCTCATAGGTCGATGCTCAACCCCTGAGCCACGCCAGCCTAGCGAGCTGGTAATCTTTCCCGTGCCATGGACCCCTGTGGCATCCATGGGCAGTGAGCCTGTGCACCCTTTCTCAAAAGAATGCTTTCAATGCATCAACAAACTACGATGGGATTGCAAAGCAAGCCAATTCCATTGAAGCAGTCATCAAAATATTTTGTGATACAGTCATCTATATGTTTATTTAACGCATTAAAATGACATAAAATAACGGCTGCAATTTCAAAATAATGATGAGCGTAAACAGTATTTGGCGCTCTCTGCAAGGCCGGTAACGTGATATGAAAATAGCTGCGATTTCTGCTGGTCACAAAGTTCCAGCTCCTGCCAATACCACTGTGGTTTCTTTGCTATGTCCATGAAAGGAAAAGCTAGATTTCAGTTGGAGGTTAGCAAAAAGAACGATGTGATTTTTTCCCATCCAAGTTCAAGGACCTCCTGGAGTCTATCAGTTTAATAATCCCGCCTTCCAGGAAGCAGCCAGGGGCCTGGAAAGAGGGGGCAGCTGGGCTGGATTTGGGGCCTGGCTCTATCAGGAGCTCGCTGGGTGGCCTTGCAGAGCTCACTTCCTCCCTGGCTCTGGTCCCCTGTCTGTGGAAGCATGGAGGTCGCACTCAGGCACTCTTCACAGCGCCTGCCTCTGCCTGGGCCCCAGAAGCTCCACAGCTGGCTGCCTGCAGGCCGTCGCCAACCATCACTACATGGTGAATGTGGGCTTGCCCCGTGCTAGGAGCCTGCAAACCCCGGACGGGAGCCCTCTGCTTCCCAAACGCATTGGGCCTCCCCTCCTGAACTTGGGGGCCAGTGCAAACCCCCAAATGGAGGGCTTCCTTCCTGGCCAGCTCCCCTCCAGGAGTTCCATAGGCCTCCAGAGACCTGCCTTGCATCTGAATGATCTACGGGCAGCCCCCTCTTCCCCCAGCGGGCCTGGGAGGTCCAGGAATGTCTACCTTGCCTCTCCACCCTCTTCATTCCAAACCGGGGGTATTTGGGTATTTGCAGTTTAAAACTCTTTGTCACGTTGATTCTGTACCAAGTGGAACCAGGGTTAAGTGAAAGGAGGGACTATACAACCCGGTTCCAGGCAAAGCAGTCAACACCAGGAAAGATAAATGGCAAAGCAAGGTTCTGATGGGCCCAGGAAGGGTAGGTAATTACCAAACACGCTTCCCAAGTCCAGCTGCGTGAGAGGGGAGCTCCGTGAGACCCCACCCCTGTGGCCAGAGGCTTTTTGCAAACGGCAGGGCTGGAGCTGGTCCCGGAAAGCTGGCAAGATATGCACTGGCCAAGGCAAAGGTCAGTAGGTCAGGGGCCACCTCTCCACTGGTTCTACCGGTTCCTGGGGGGGGCGGGGGGTCTCTTCCCGGAGATTCTGGTTTCATTAGCCTGTGGGGAGACCCAGGCTTGGGGATTTTTTAAAGTTTCCCTGCTGATGGGAAAGCAGGGCCAGGAACTCTGCGGAAGCAAAGCGACTCTGCTCCTCCCCGGGGCCCTTCCTGGGCAAGATGTTCCCAAAGTAGAAGCCTGCAAAGGGGTGGGGAGGCTTAGGGAGAGGAGAAGCGAATTCTCTCTGAAGTGAGACCCCGCTTTCCCTGCCATTGGCCTGTGTGCTCACCTGTCATTTTCCCTTTCATTCAACAGCAGCAGAGCTAAGACATCGGTGAGGCTGGAGCGTTGTGGTGGGTATAAAAGGTCCCCCCTACGTCTTGCCTTCCCCGCCAGTGTGCACAAACCGGATAGCCTTAGCAGCAGCCGCAAAATGCCATAGTCATCACCTCTGCTCTGCCCAGGGTCCCGCAGCCATGTCCTAGATGCTGAAAACACAGCGAGAAACCAAACAGATCGTTTCTTCAAAATCCTTGTCCTCACGGAGGCGGCCTTTCCTGAAACCCCTGGGTGAGCGAGAAAGGCCTGAGACCAGATAGCCAAGTGCATCAGGTAGGGGTCAGATGGTAATGATGCTCGGGGACAGGAACGGGGAGAGGGGAGAGTGTGCATGGGGAGGAGGGAGTCAGGGACACCCTCACTGGAAAGCTGACATCCGCATAAAGACCTGAAGGGAGGAAGGGACCACTCAGCATTAACAGAGGGGTGGGGGGGATCCTGGCAGAGGGAGGGGGAAGTGCAGAGGCCATGGGGCAGGAATCAGCCTGCTGTGTTCTGGGGAGTGTAGGTGGAGCAGAGGGATTAAGGAAGAGGGAATAGAGCAGTGGTTCTCAACCTTCTGGCCCTTTAAATACAGCTCCTCACATTGTGACCCAACCATAACATTATTTTCGTTGCTACTGCATAACTGTCATGTTGCTACTGTGATGAATCGTCATGTAAATATCTGATATGCAGGATGGTCTGAGGCGACCCCTGTGAAAGGGTCGTTCGACCGCCAAAGGGGTCGCGACCCACAGGTTGAGAACCGCTGCCTTACAGGATACCAGCAAGAGACAGTAGAGCCCAACCGGCGTGGCTCAGTGGTTGAGCCTCAACCTATGAACCAGGAGGTCAGGGTTCGATTCCCAGTCAGGGCACATGCCCGGGTTGCAGGTTCCATCCCCAGTGGGGGGCATGCAGGAGGCAGTCGGTCCATGATTCTCTCTCTCATGGACGCTTATCTCTCTCTCCCTCTCCCTTCCTCTCTGAGATCAATTTAAACAAATAAAAGACACTGCTGTCACTCTGAGTGACCAGAGAAGAGAGGTGGTCTGACAGGGGGGCGGGAGGCACACTGGCTTCCTTAGTGAAACTTGAGTGCAGGGAGCAGGGGTGAAGCAGAGGCCAGTGACGAGTCAGCAGAGAGAGAATCAGGCTCTGCCCAGCCTGGCAGAAGCCGCCCATGAAAACAGCCTCGGCGTTTTGCTGGTGAGGCCAACAGGGTTTACTAACCAAGCAGATGTGGAGTCGGAAAGAAAGAGGAGGGGCAGCAAGGAGCTACTGACCTGCTGGGGTGGGGTGGAGGCTTTGGATGGAAGAGGGGGTACTGGGGAGTTGAGCAGGCCGGAGAGCAGGCTTCCATGCCCTGTTTCTGAGCTTTGGACCCTAAATGCCACTCCTCATCCTAGGAGGGGGCCCGGACAGCCCACACCCCTCCAGCCTCCCTCTGCCCAAGGCAAACAAAGTCCCAGGCCCGGCCGCTCCTGGAAAATACCCACTTTGTGTAGAACCACGTCAAGCAGAGACCGACATTCCTGACCAAATAGTGGGGACTCGGATCTTGAAAATGACACTTGGATCCTAATAATGTTACTTTATCTTTAATTTACATTATCCCAACATGGAGCTTCTAACTGCAACTGTGCACTAATTGCTAGTCACTGACTCTTAGTTACAGAGTGCTAACAAGTTGGGTTAGGAGTTCAAAGCTGTTCTCTTCCCCTCCCCCACCAAACACCTACCGGCACCAGGGTCTCCAGTGCGCCCTTGCCTTTCACACGCCATCATCAAGAAGCAGAAAAAGTCGAAGGTCTTCATCAATTGCTCTAAGGGTCTCTCTTCATTCATTGTTCTTCAAAGGGTCCTCTTTGGGAACCCCCTCCTGCCTCCAGACCCGGATGAGCAGCTCCTTGCATGGGGGGTGGGGAATCATTCCCCAGCATCATTTTTTTAAAATATATTTGTACTGATGTCAGAGAGGAAGGGAGAGGGAGAGAGAGATAGAAACACCTATGATGAGAGAGAATCATGGATCGGCTGCCTCCAGCACACCCCACACTGGGGATGGAGCCCGAAATCCAGGCCTGTGCCCTGACCGGGAATCGAACCCTGACCTCCTGGTTCATAGATAAGACCCTCAACCACTGAGCCACGCTGGCCAGGCCCCCAGCATCATTTTTGTTGGCTTCAGGCAATCCAGCAGCTCCTGACTTCCTGTTGCCATTTTCCCACTGTATCGGCTGCGTCCCAGTCCTGGGGACCCCGGGGCAGGAGGGACACCGCCGGGGAGCAGGGGTGCCTGGTAGGGACACACTTCCTGTGGTCAGCTCATCACTCAGTATTTCTCTAACATGGCCCTTTTGCTGTCCCGTCAACCACACAGCGGCCGTGACTGAGCGCGAAGGTTTGGAGAATGAGGAGCCCCTCGGCATGGCCACGGGCGCTCTGCCTACCTGACTGCACTGGCTCAGGCTCCTCAAGCACTTGGTACCCAAGTCCCGGGAAGATGCATAGAAGCTTCCCATCTGGCAGCCATGACTTTACAACCCCAAGGTCTTTGCCAACCACCAGCTGCATTTTCTCCTTTGTTTGCTGGCTTTTCCTTCGAGGCCACGTTTATGTAATCCTTCCAAAACTCACAACTCCTGAAAACTTTGAGGAATGTTATTAGGCCCTGCAGGCCAGAAGGGCCGTTGCCAGGGTAACAGCAGCTGCACTCTAAGGAAGCAAGGCCGAGAGAGACACGTGCGTGGAGCCTGAGTGGCACTCCCGTGGCCCGCAGTCACGGGGCCACACCCTCTGCCTCCAATGCCTGTCTTGTTGTCTTGGCATAGACCTACCCACACTCGCCCATCCGCACATCCCAATCTGTGATCTGGGAAAGTCGGCCAAGGCGTGAGAGGAACTCCTGCGCAGGGTTGGTTTGTCCACGGCGTAGCTCAAGGCCAGCCGCCCGGCTGTTGTTTGGGGCGAGGTGGAAAGAAAAACTCTGTCTAAGGCAGAGAATGTTCTTTCCAGGCGCTTGAGCAGCTCCAGGCGGGGAGCGCTTGACTGTGTCCCTTTGGCCTTGGTCTGAAGAAACACACCAGTGTCCTTCTTGCCTAAACAAGACACATCCTCCCCATCTGAGAAGGAGCGTGGAGGGGGGGCATTCCGAAATCGCGGACCCCCTGTGAGACTCATGACATCCTTTTTCTTTTTAATCCTCATCTGAGGACATGCTGAGAGAGAGGGAAGAGAGAGGAGAAGAGAGAAGAGAGAGGAGAGGAGAGGTGAGGAGAGGAGAGGAGAGGAGAGGAGAGGAGAGGAGGGGAGGGGAGGGGAGGGGAGGGGAGGGGAGGGGAGGGGAGGGGAGGGGAGGGGAGGGGAGGGGAGGGAAGGGAAGGGAAGGGAAGGGAAGGGAAGGGAAGGGAAGGGAAGAGAAGAGAAGAGAAGAGAAGAGAAGAGAAGAGAAGAGAAGAGAAGAGATCCCCAACCAGGGATCAAACCCGAAACCCAGGGCACATCTCACTGAAGCCCAAGACCACCCCTTCCCCCTTCCCTGCCCCCATGGGCACCAGACTCGGCCTTGTAAGCTTCTTGGTCAGGATAACTCTGAGCTCTGGTTGGAAAAACAGATGTTCCTGCTGATGACACTGAACTTCCCTGATTCATATGGAGTCAGACCTTGTGATTCCTCCCAGGTATAGAAGCAGTGACTAACAGGAAGCCCTTGGGATTACAGGCCTTTTCCCTTGAGAAAGGGAGAGCCCAGCAGAGAAAGAAAATGAACACTTGTGACAAAGAAAGGGACTGGGCACAGCTGAGCGGCGGCACTGTTAAAATTCAATAGCAATTCAGAAGAGGGCACTTTCAGGCCTTTGTGCGGGGGGGGGGGGGGGAGCAGGGGGGGGGATCTTGGCTGAAGTAAAAGATTTCCATAGACGAGGAGGGACAGGTAGGGGCCAGCAGAGCCAAGCCACTGAGGCAGGAATGCCCTGTCCTGTGAGAGCAGAGACACAGTCCACACCCTGATGGGGTTTGCCTGTTTCTAGGGTGTTTCTAATACCCATTCAAACCACTCGCCAGTTACCACTCACCTACTGCAAGGCGCGCGCTGTGGGCTAGGCACCGTGTGGGGACCTCCAGGGGACCCGAGACTGGTTCACAGGACCAGGACAGAGCAAACAAAGCAAAGGACTGGAACAAATAAAAGAGAAGCCCTGGCCAGTGTGGCTCAGTGGATAGGGCATCAGCCTGAGGACTGAAGAGTCTCAGGTTCGATTCTGGTCAAGGGCACATGCCTGGGTTATGGGCTCGATCCCCAATGGGGAGCCTGCAGGATTCTCTCTCATCGTTGATGTTTCTCTCTCTCACCCTTCCTCTCTGAAATCAATAAAAATATATTTTTTTAAAAAAGAATCCCAATGCCAGGCAGCAGCTTGAGTCCCCACCCCACAGGCAATGCGGAGACACTGAAGGTGCTGGAGCAGGGGTGGCGTTGACTGGTGTTTCGCGAACGTGAACCCGGCTGCAAAGCAAGGGGATGACTCGGAGGCAGGGCCACTAGGTGAAAAGTCCTAAACGCAGCATTTGTTATCCACAGAGGCAATTCGTTTTCCTGGGACAGAGATGGAGGAAGCTCCCCGTGGCTCTGGCCCCAAGAGAAAGGGAGTTGCTAAAAGGGGGACCAGCCCCCCAGCTGCCGGCCCGATTGTTCCTCCTGGCGGAGACGTGGGCCCACTCATTTCTCTCCCATTTTCTTTCCTCAAAAACGCTTTCGGCCTTCAGTTTCCGCAAGCTCTGCTCAGTGAGTTTAAACAGCATCTCACAGCATGGCCGAGCGGTAACAAATGGTGCCTGGTGGCTCGCCTGCTGGTGGCTTAAAAAACAATTGATGACTTTTAATCAGCTGAATGAGCATGGGACAAATGACAGCATGGCCTGAATGCCGCCCGGACGTCATCGGCTGACATCAGCGGGAGGGAGGGGCCCTTCTGGCGAGCTGGGGAACAAACACCGCCCTAGGCGCCCCGCCCCACAGCCGCAGCCTCTGTCTCAGCTTCTGGGGAGACCGGGAGTTACATAAACCCGCACGCATGCCACGCAGTCTGCTGGCCGCAGGACTGGGGCCCTGGAAGGCCAGGGCTTGGGGCCTCCAACTGTCCCCTATGACCCAGACGAGTCAGTTTCAATTCCGAACTTGTTTCCTCTGTTTCCGAACAGAGGCAGAAAAGGCAAGCCTGCTTCCTCTGTTAGGTGGGCCCGCACTGGGATAGCTTTAGGAGTGGGCTGGCTCTCTAAAGAAGGCCATGTAGGCCCAGCCAGTGTGGCTCAGTGGTTGGGTGTCAACTTATGAACCAGGAGGTCAGGGTTTGATTCCCGCTCAGGGCACAGGCCTGGGTTATGGGCTGGATCCCCAGTGTGGGGGTGCAGGAGGCAGCCGGTCCATGATTCTCTCTTATCATTGGTACTTCTCTCTCTCTCTTTCTCTCTCTCTCTCTCTCTCCCCTCCCTCCCTCTCTGAAATCAATAAAAACATTTTAAAAATTAAAATAAAGGAGGCCATTTGGGGTTCTGTTTGTGGATTCTGCCCCAGCACTGCCAGCAACACCACCACCCCCACCGCCTTCCCCAACCCACACGCCCAACGGAGCGTTTCTGAGAGCACAGGGACCAACGTGGCGGGACCGAAGATGCAGGCCCCACGGAGGGCTCACAGCCAGGCCAGGGCGGCGCGTTCCTCTGCACTGTCTCATCCTCTCCCTGTGCGGACACCGACCCAGGTTGTGAAGGGTTAAGGAGTCTCGGCCAGGTTTCTTTTTTGTGTCGTTTGTTAATCCTCACCTGAGGGTATTTTCCCATTGATTTTTAGAGAGAGTGGGAGGGAGAGGGAGAGACAGAGAAATATTAATGTGACAGAGACACATCCATTGCTTGCCTCCTGCACGCGCCCCGACCAGGACTGGGAGCCCGCAACTGAGGTACGTGCCCTTGACCAGAATCGAACTCAGCACCCTTCAGTCCGAGGGCTGACGCTCTATCCACTGAGCCACACCGGCCAGGGCTGAAGCCAGTTTCAAGACATGCTCTTCCTCATGTTCCAGCTCAGGCCGGGCACAGCAGCAACCTAGGAGGCCAGGGACACATGTGGTCCATTGCAGGAAGGTAACTCACACCACAGCAATGCTGAGGGGCCACACCTTGGTCAGAACCACAGGAAGGAAAGGCCTGGAGGCTGAGAACCCTCCGGACCGCCACAAGCTAGGGAGTAAGACTCTGCGTCCCAGGAGTCTATTTTTCTGCTTCAGACTATTTGGACTGCAGACTTTCCTGATACCTTCTGTGCCTGAGACTCCTTCCCGACTTTCCTTATGCCCCCCAATTCCACCCTCCCTTCTCTGACTTTCCTGGTACCTACTGTCGCCTCCCAGCCAATCACTAGGTCAACATCTCAGACCTCATCTCCCGTGCAGAAGGCATTCTAGCCTGGCCCGTGTGGCTCAGTGGTTGAGTGTCGACCTATGAACCAGGAAGTCATGGTTTGATGCCTGGTCAGGGCACAGGCCCCGGTTGTGGCTGGATCCCCAGTACGGGGTGTGCAGGAGGCAGCCGATCCATGCTTCTCTCTCATCACTGATGTTTCTCTCCCTCTCCCTCTCCCTTCCTCTCTGACATCAATACAAATATATTTTTTTAGAAAGAAGGAAATCTGGACCCTTCAGCATCACCACAGGTCACTCCTGCTTGCCCACCCTCCATGCCTGATGCAGTTTCTCTCCCTGAGAAGGACAGGCCCCGCCCCCTCCCTGGCTCATGTCCTGTTGCCTGGGAGATGGGTCTTGAGATGGAGGCCAGAGCATAGGAGGTGGCCTGGAGGGTGCTCTCGGGAACGACACCTGTGAGGGCAGCAGGATGGGGCAAAGGAGAATTGGAACTACTATGCACTTGCAACAGAGGCCTCAGCTGACCCCATGGAAAGTTCTAGAGCTGAGACGGCCCTATGAGAGATGTCCTGAATTGAGGCAAGGGTGTGAGCCTTTATATCCCCCTCCCATAGACTAGTCATTGAATACAAGTTGGTCCCCGGTAGGGGGCATACCTCGGATAAGGCAGCTCAGGGCAGTCTGCGTGGGCCGCCATTCCCTCACTCCTCCGGGGGGATCTCGGTGGTGCAGCCCCCCACCCATGACCCTGTCCAACCAAACTCCTGCTCATCCTTCCATTGGTGGCCCTGACCCATCCCTGCCAGGCCCCTAGCCACTACCTGAGCTCCTCGGACTGGCCACGACTTCAGTACTGATTGGTCTGCTTCACAAATGTCCCACAACACCTTGCCCTCCGGCTCGACACGGGGAGAGGTTGGGATCACCTTTAGCCATGAGCACTGCTCCTCCCTAAATGCCGAGTAGATGTGGCACGGAGGCCCCTGGGAATACTCCAGCTCCCTGATTTCCACTCCCGGTGCCTCGCAGTGTCTGCGTGGCTCCTGCGCTGACAGGCAGGCGCAGAGAGAGCTGCCTCCGCAGCCAACCTGGCAACCGCTCTTGGGCTCAGGCCAAGAAAGTCCTGTCCTTGCTCCTCGCCCTGTCCAGCGTCCTGCTTCAAGTCCATTTCCTAGCGAGGAGGGCCAAGTGCAGCGAGAGACCTCCGTGCCAGGGAAAGCCCAGGCCACTGCCAACCGCGCTACATCACCGCTCCTCTGAAGGAAATGACTATTGATCCCACAGCTCTCCTCCCCATGCTGCTTGCGGGGACAGCCAAGGATTCCCGTGCCAGCTGGGCTCCCACACGGCTCGCCTGCGCCTGCACCAGATGGCCAGACCAACACCCTCTGGCTGCCACACGCCCCGCGAGAGGAGGCTCTGCGTCTATCCGCCTGGCTTTTTCTGCGCAGAGGACGGCGGGGTCAGAGATTACAGGGCCAAGCACATTATCATAAAATCTCTGCGCGATGAGGCGATTTCCAAATCCCAGTCATTATCAATGTAAGCAAAGAGGCAGGGGAACGTCCTGCGGTCCTGGCTCTCGCCGCTCATTCAGCTGATCTCAGTCCAGTGCCTACTTGGCCAGAGGGATGCGGTGGCAAACGAGGCAGTCCCTACCCTCAAGGAAGTTACCGTCTAGTAAAGCGACTAACCCATTTCTTATTCAAGCGGGGGCACTTTTGAGGGCATAAAGGGGGTACGATTCATAGTTATGCCAACGTAGCAGGCATAACCCAGGACTCACCCAGGCAAACCAGGACCTTTGGCCACCCCAGATATAGCTGCAACTTGACCAAAATGGGGGCATTCAGATCATGGGGGTGTTCCGATGAGGGGGTGTGGCAGTGTTAGGTCGTGCCACAAGGTGGCGCAATTGAAATACTCGCAGCTTTTCTTTGTTTTTCTTCCCCGTGCCACAGAGACATAGAACCCTTCCTTGGCGTGCTGGAGCCAGAGCGTACCGGTTTGTGAGAGCCTCTCATTAAATTTTCAGGAGTTTTGTAAGGCAACCGTTAAGCACAGCCATTAATACAAATTAAATTAAAGTCATTACAATTAAAATTAAAATAATTAAAAACTTAAAATTGAATAAACCACACGAAAAACAAAGGTGACACATACGCACAACTCCCACCGTCCTAGTGACTTGTACAGTTTACTAAGATCTGTGTTTCTGAGGTTAGTTATCTGCCACGGCTGCCTGGTGAAATGCTAGTTAATGGTGTTGCTATCGCACATCTCTTCCCAACTCCACAGTCGGAGCGAGCGCGTGAGTGGCTGGAGGCCAGCCACGGTCGGAACATGTACATCATGGAACTCAACAGATGCTACAAATCAGGGCCTTGGGAAGGAGGGTGGGGCCCCAGTTGTTAAGCATTTACACGCTGGAACCAGCATCCAGTTCCATAATGTCTGTGGCCAATTTTCAGGCACTTTGGGCAGTTCTATCACATTCCCCCCCCCCCCCCAATTACAACGTCCTCTCCCTTCAAATAAACAAAGATGGGGGAGGAGGAGGTCATGTTTCTCCCATAACCTCATCTGGACACTCAGGAATGGGGAGCCCATACAGATGAGCCAGTTTAGTGCTAAGTGCCACGACAGGGGGGAGTCAGGGAGTCCACAGCAGGCTCTAGACGGCTGAGGAAAGCACACCCCAGCCATTGATGCCTGGCATTTGCATATTCAAATTGACCAATGGGGAACTCAGGGTATCTTGTCTGTGATGTGACTTTGGGACTTCTCACAACACCACTCAAGCTGTCAGCGTGAGTCAGGGCCCAGCAGGAAGGGTGGCACATTCAATCCCAGGGTTCATTGGGAAGAGTGTAGCAAAGGGACTATTGACTGAGGTGTGGGCAGATGACGGAAACCTCAAGGGACAGGGAAGGGCCCTGGGACGAACAGCCATGGGAAGTGCCCCCCCCCCCCCCGCCCCCGGCCCTGGGCTGAGGGGCAAAGAGAGGGGGCTGTTGACAACTTGCAACTTGGCCTGTCAGCGCTTGTCTCATTGGGCAAACCCAACCAGAAGCCAGTGGCCAGGGCCACCCAAGCCATCCAATCCAAGAGGTTCAACCTCATGGGATCCACAGAAAGCAGATCTGCCCAACCCATACGGCGCAGGCCCCAAAGGATGCACCAGGGACCACTCACCTTCATGAGGCCTGGCCCAGCACAACAAACCACAAGCTGGCTGCAGGCCAAGAGGCAGGCAGACCAAGGCCTGGCAAATTGAAAACAAAACACCAGAGAAGAGCCATCTAGCCCTGGGCAGGTGGCTCAGTTGGAGCATCGTGCAGTGCACCAAAAGATTGCCAATGAAAAAAAAATAAAAGCATATTCTTGCATAAGGATTAAAAAAAGAGAGAGCCATCTAGCCCTGGCCAGTGTGCTCAGTGGTTAGAGCATCAGCCTACCCACCAGAAGGTCTCAGGTTCGATTCCTGGTCAAGGACACATACCTGGGTTGCAGGTGACATCTCCTGCCTGGGTTGGAGAGGGTGCGGGAAGCAACTAATCCATGTGTCTCTCACATCAGTATTTCTCTCTTTCCCTCGCTGCCACTTGCTCTCAAAATCAATGGGAAAAATATCCTCAGGTGAGGATTTAACAAAAGAAAAAAGAAGAAGAGCCATTCAGAACCATAGGCTTGACTCCCACTTATCAACTTAGAGCAGTGGTTCTCAGCCTTCCTCATGCCGCGCCCCTTTCATACAGGTCCTCATGGTGTGGTGACCCCCAACTTCATTGTGACACATGGAACATAATGAAAGCACAGTGATTCATCACAAAAACAATATGGAATTATAGATGTGTTTTCCAATGGTCTTAGGCGACCCCTGTGAAAGGGTCATTCAACCCCCAAAGGGGTCACGGCCCACAGGTTGAGAACCGCTGCAGCAGTCCCATCCGGACCTCTCCCCGGCCTTCCTAAAGAAGGCCCAAACTTGGCTCTCCGTTTTCTCCGTCCAGGCCTAAGTCCGTTCTCAGGGTCCAGGAGGGCAGAAACCAGGCACCAGGGCGGGGCTGTATTCCCAGGACCCGACTGGAGGGAAAAGAAGGATTTCTGGGCCGCTCGCTAGAACAGCAGGACCTGGGAGGGAAAGCCTCGCCCCGGCCCAGCTCCCTGGTCTCCGGGCAGCAGCTCCCAAACGCCTCCTCGCTGGGCTCTGGGAGAGGGTTGATGGATGTGGGGGAATGTGGAGGCCTTTGTGGCCAAACACTGGGAGAGATCGGCGCGCCCCCGCCCCCACCCCGCTCCGGAAGATCCACGATGCGCATTAGCATAGCAAAGGCTCCGGATAAAGGAAACGTTTGGCTTTGTTTACTGTGGGGGTTGTCCGTACTTCCTGGAGCTGAAGCTGAAAGCGAAAGGATGGGTCTGAGTTAAACGGACGGTTTGAGGCTGAAGGCCCAGCGAAGTCAGGAGCCTGGAGAAGTTGGGTGCAGCTGGGGGGAGAAGGGGGGAGCTGGAGGTGGCCAGCGGGAAGGAGACCGCCCAGCGGGCCTCAGATCCCCAGGGCGCCGCCCCTGCAGCAGCTCCCCCGCGGGCTCAGCTCACTGCCTCCTTGCACCCTTCGTCTGTGCCCGAGGTTTGGGGGTGGGCATGTCCTTCTGGGGTGTCTCCCCTGTAGCTGGCGCCTTGGAGGGGAGGCGCGCTTCTGGATGGTTTCCCAGGAACTGAAGAGGGTTTGCAGGTTCCCCTGACCCTCTTATAACGTTAGGCTCTGGAAAGAAACAGCCACCGGGGTGGCCCTGGCTGCCTCTGGAGCCTCAAGCCCAGGCCACTGGGCGCGGGCCTCAGTCCCGGGAGCCCTCAGAGCTGCCAGGGACGGGAGAGTGGGCGCCCACAGACTCACCCTCTTCAGAAAGGTCAGAGGGACGGACAGAGGTGGAGGTGGGACAGCTGGTGGGGCATCACCCCCCACACCCCACCCCCACCCCCGCCAGGCCACTCTCCTCGTCCAGGGCTGGTCCTTCCCCCCAGTGAAGTCTTTCCAGCCTCAAATGACCACCCTCCTTATGTCAAATATGACACATTCTCCAGGCTGGTGACCTCTGCCCCCGCCTCAAAAAAAGAAACGCAGCCTCCCGCTCCCTCGCTCCCGGGCTGTGGCTGCCTTTCCCGGAGCAGGGCTGCCAGCGGGGCCTTTGTTTCCCAATGGAGCCGTTTCTCCCTGACTCCCCTTCTTTCCACCTGATTGCAGTCCACGCCTCTCACGGAGCGGGGACTCCCGCCTCCGGCTCTCCCAGGCCCCCGGTGTACAGGTTCGCAGGCTGGGCACTCGGATCGCTGATTCGTGCTGAGAGCGGCCGTTCGGAAGGAGCCGTGGGTCTGGTGGGTACAGCCAGGCTGTCGGGCATCAGGGGCCCTGTGCAGAGAGGGGCCTGACCAAACCCAGGAGCGAGTAGAAGAATAAATACAAGTCACAACAGCCTGGCTGCAGGTGGCAGCAGGCCATTCGCCCTCGAGGGGCACAGGTGTCCGGTGCTCAGAACCCGATGAGACAGAAGCAAAGGAGTGGCCAAGAGCTCCTAGTGCACCCTTGCTGCTCCATGGCCCTGGGCACATAGGGTGCTACTGGAAACGATGGAGTGTGGGAGTCCCTGTAACTGCCCAGGTCCTCCCAGAAGCAGACACCAAGATGGAATTAGAAGTTCAAGAAAGACACTGGGGGAGATGCCCGGAAGGGACCACGTGGGGAGGAAGCAGGGGGAGGAAGGAAGAGCGTCCAGAAGGTGCTGCAGGCCTGACCCCTGGGACAGGAGAGGGAAGGAAGGGGGGGGGGAGGAACCGCTGATGCAGCAGAGCTCGGAGAAAGGCTCAGCCCGGGCGCTGGGAGCCGGGAGCAAAGCCTGCCCCGCAGTGAAGCCTGACGCCAGGCAGGGTGGCCCGGCCCTGGGCAGCTGCTGTGCTGTCGTTGGTAACAGTGTGGGGAGTTGCAGCAGCAGCTGGGGACAGTCTCTGAGTGTTGGACGAGGAGATTTCACTATCACCTCACCCATCCCCATAGAGACGGGGACGCTGAACCTGGATTCTGGTTATTTCCATTGTTGAGCTCCTCGAGACTGCGGTGCCACCACCCCTAGAGATAAATACATTCAAGCCGGAAATGGTCCGGAGTCCTCTTCTATTTGCAGGTACAGAGGGAGGGGGCTGGCCCAAGACCACCCAGTTCCCACAAAGGAGAGGGGCAATGTTCCAGATGAACCCCACTTGGCCCAGAGGTAGAGAGATGAGGGGGTTCAGAAGTCCCCTAAGAATAGAGAGTAAAATCCCAGTGACCACACACACACACTCCCCTGCTCTTACTAATTCACTAATACACACACACACACACACACACACACACACACAGCCCGAGCTATCTTTGGCATCATTAATAATTTATCTTTGTAGGACCTAGTACAATTTACAAATATTAAGGCATTATCTCATTGTTTTAATCACAACAACCGCTTTGGGGTAGCCTGCTTCTTCCTGATAATGAAGTTGGGCTCAGAGATAAGACCTAGGCAAGGTCAAATGGCTGCTAGTGGTTCTCAACCTCCGGGGCTATCTCAGATCCTTTAAGCAGCCCCACCCCCTCCCCCTTAGAAAAAGGCAGATGGGCTCAGGATTTTGCCCCAACATCCAGGGCTTTACAGCACCTACTCCAAACACTTGCAGGGCTGACGACGGTAGGGGGGGGGGGAGGGGACCCCCTCATCCCGGGCTGGGAGGCCAGACTTCAGTTCCGGCAAGCTGGGGCTGAGGTGCGCCGGCAGATCCCGTGGGAAACCACAGCCAGGCCGGGCGCGGAAGGGTTACGGGCTGAGGGTTTTGTTTGTCCTCCGAGGACTCTGTTCTGGGTCATTAAGAACACAGGCCGGGGAGCATTCCTCTCGCTGGGCCGGCCTCCAGCGCACGGCTCTGCTGCCCGGCGAGCGAGCTCAGTCCTGCGCGGGGACAGCCCCGCTTCGGGGACACGCAGATGGGCCCGCGCCCCCGATCAGGGCCAAGGCTCCAGCGCCCGGGCACACGGGGCCTTTCCGGGGCCAGAACGGCCGGACCGAGGGGTGGCCTCGTCGCCCACGAAGGAGGCCAGGACCCCTCCCCGAGCACCTGGCTGGTCCAGGCCGCCCTGGCGGGAGGTCCTGGGGGGGGGGGGCTGTCTCCCTTCCCGCGAGGGGGGTAGTGCGAGTCTCCAGTAGCGCTTCCCCTCCCCCGCCCCCCGCCCAGGTGGTACCTGTGCCCGCGCAGGTGAGGAGAGGCCCGTGGAAAACACCATTACCGATAAGTAACAGCCC
The DNA here is from genome assembly GCF_964212035.1 of Myotis nattereri. Lineage (NCBI taxonomy): Eukaryota > Metazoa > Chordata > Mammalia > Chiroptera > Vespertilionidae > Myotis > Myotis nattereri. The sequence goes on along the minus strand of NC_138078.1, from coordinate 153,430,631 downwards.
CTTTCAGGTTTAATGACACGTTGCATCCATCCTAAAGCTTTCAAAAAAAAAAAAAAAAGGCCTCTCCGGGGACGGCGCCTCGCCCGTGAATAGGAACGGGGGCGGGGGGGGGGGTGGGGAGGCCTTCTACGCGGGACTCACGGTGCGCCCGCACCTCGAAGGGCCTGGCGTCCGGACGTGGCACATCCTGCCCGGAGCGCCGCGGGCCGCGCTGCCCAGGCCGATGGCGGGGGAGGGTGGTCGGCTGAAGGTGGGGCGGGAAGGACAACGGCGGGGGGGGGGGGGAGGGGGAGACGTGGCCCCGGGCGCCCCGGGGTGCAGGCCCCGCAGGGGAGGGGCGGGAGGGGACCGGGCGCCCGGCCCCTTAGCATTCCGCCGGCGCGCCAGCCAGCGCCGCGTGCGCCCCGCGCCCCGCGTAATTACCCCGATTACCAAATGAATCTCGCGCTTTTGTGCTCGCCGGGCGGTGGGTGCGGGGAGGCAGTTCTAATAGTTGTCATTAGGGCCGGGGGAGGCGGGGCGCCGGGGGCGGGGGGAGGGCGCGGGGGAGGGGGCCGCCGCTCCCCGGCTCTCCCGCTCGCTCGCAGGCGGTCCCCGGCGGCGCGCAGGCCGCTGCCGGCTGCTGAGTAATGATTTTTTTCCTAATTGGAGGCGAACGGCGGCTCTAATGGATGGAGCCGCTCTCGGCGCGCTCGCTGCGCCCGCCCCTCGATCAATACCGCTCGCCACGACCGCCCGGCCGCGCTCCCCCCGCCCTTTGCGGTCAGAGATGCTGCGGGGCGGGGGGCAGTCTCCCCCCCCGCCCCCCCCACACACACTGCACCTCTCCCGCTGCCTCGGCCCCCACCTCCCCGGACATCCTCCCGCCCCTCCCGGACACTGTCTCCCTTCTGTCGTCTCACCACGCCCAGCAACCTGCTCCTCTAGCTTTGCAGCCAGGGCAGTTGTCAGGGGGATGCTGGCTGTGGGGGGAGCACAGACCGTGGATTCCCCCCACCCACCGTGACCCGCTTCTGCCGGCCTCCCAGGTCCGGAGGAGGGCCAGGCACGGGCAGCTGCCTCAAGGGGCTGCGCCGGGTGGTCCAGGAGGGGTTCGCTGAGTGCAATTAAATCCCCCTGTTCCTTCCTCCCTGACCCTCTCGACCCCAGCCCGCTCCTCCTGGGCCCCTTCAGCTTTCTGTAGGACTAAACCATGGCCCACAGACACACACCCGGGGGTACTGTTCTCCAAGAAGCCCCGGTCTGTTTAGCTGGGAAACTGGACAGCAGGGAGAGTCCTGGGGATAAAGGATCAGACGTGCCCCTGCTTTGTGGGCCCAGTGTCAGCACCACTGTGAACTAGCTGGTGGCCTTGAGCAAAGACTCAGTGCCAGGGACCTTCTGCCTACTCCCTACAGAAGTTTACCCAGCCCTGGGGCCCGGGCGCCTGCTCCTCCCTGCAGTTTACGGACCTCACCCTCTCTCCCCCACCACCGTGTAACCTCCATAAGGCCTGGGATTTTCGTCCATCTTGTATCCCCAGCACCTAAAACAGAGCCTGGACTATAGTAAGTGCTCAGTAAATACATGTTAGTTCCATGAAGTAATTGAAATTTGAACTTGGCCCAACTTCATCTCCTCTCCTGGGAGCTGATGAGACCTTGGCACGTTGTCTTTTCCAAAAATGGCCACAGCAATACTTCTGGTAGGTCCCACATGCTCTTCCAGAACCTTCCCACCAGCCCCCTTCAGGAGTACGAGTCTGTTTCCCCTGCACTTGAACGTGGCTGGGGCTTTGTGATTGCCTCTATGAATAGGATGTGGCCAAAGTGATGCTGCTGACTTCCTAGTTCCCATCATAAAAAGGTGGCATGGCTGCCATCTGACTCCTTCTCTCTTGGCACCCAGCCACCATGTTGTGAGGAAGCCCAGGTCACATGAAGAGGCCAAGGGTTCTAGCCAACAGCCTGGCTCATGTCCCGGCTGACAGCCAGTGCCGGCTACCAGATAGGTGACCATGTGAGTCTTCGAATGATCCCGACCTTTGGTCTGTGAGCCACCCTAGTTAATGCCAAGTGACGGTGCCCTTCCAGCTGCCCAGCTGACATTGAGTGGAGCAGACAACAGCTCTCCCTGCCAAGCGCTGCCCGCGTAGCAGACTCATTAGCCAACTACATGTGTCTGGTGTAAGCCACTAAATGCTGAGCTGGTTTTCCACCCCCAGTAGCTGGACCTCCCACTCCAGTGGCTTCTCTTCAGCCCTCTGTCTCCTGGGCACACCATGGCCTCCCGGTCACTGTCCACAGAGCCACCCCTCTTCTGAGGCCCTTAGGCTTCCACCCTTCAGGCAGCCACGTTTTGAGGGCCCTCAGTTCCCCTCTCCCTGAGGTCAGCAAACCACGGCTCATGAGCCACATGCGGCTCTTTGGCCCCTTGAGTGTGGCTCTTCCACAAAATACCACGTGCGGGCGCACACGTACAGTGTGATTAAAACTTTGTGACCCACGCGCAGAAGTCGGTATTTTGTGGAAGAGCCACACTGATGGGCACCACCGCCATCACACTTGCTAATGCTCTCACCCCTGCAGTCCACTGGCTCCCACCCCCATAGCTACTCCTCGCATTCTTCGCTCAGCTCCATGTTCAGCCCACGCCTTTCCCTCCCTCCTACTTCACAGAGACTGTGGGAGTCACAGACTAGACACCCCCTCCCAGCATCTTGCCACCACATCTGTCCGCACCACCCTGGCCACCTGCCCTTAGGTGCCAAGCGAAGAGCACCCCTTCACCCACCTCTCAGCTACCCCGCTCTTGAACTGGGTCCCAGGAGCTTGAACTTCAGGGCAGCACGATGCAGTAGGCCCTGGGACGCGGAGCTGTTCCATGTCTGCACTTTCCTAGCCACAAGCCACAGGTGACACCGAGCACTTACAATGTGGCCAGGACAACCAAAGAACTGAGTTCTGTTAATTAATTGAAGTCGTTGGACATGGCTAAGTGGCTACTGTATTGCAACTCCAGAGATTAGATCCTCTCCCTCCCATGTCCCAGGCCCCACCCTCCCCTTCAGCAATTAACACGTCCTCTGCCTCTTATCTCCTTCCAGCTGCAGCCCCTCCCCCATCCATCTTCCTCTGGTCCTTTGCAGCCGAACCTCTTGATGGATTTGTCTCCACAGCCTCTTTTCCCACTTCCATCTCAGCCTGTGATCATCCAGCTCCCACACCTGGGTCTTCTTTGTGCCGCAGGTGTGCGCATGATCCTGGCCTCCCCTCCGCCCATCTCCTCCCTGTCTAGTGACCTCTGACCCTCTTGGAGGCCTCCACTGAAAAGTTGGGAAGAAAGAAAAGTCTTTCTTGCAGGAAGCCCTGCCTGACACTCCATCCCCAAGTAGGTGGAGTGTCCCCGCTGTGTACCGTGTCCCCTGGGACTGCCTGTGTCACTATTTATTGCAATTTCCCTTATAATTGTCAGGCTTCCCCGCAGACTAGTTGCCCCATGAGGGGTCCCTCACTCACCATCACACCCCCGCGCCTGTACCAGGCACAGAATGGGGGCTCGGTCAATACTTGTTGAAGAAATGCCTAGTGGAGGAGACTGTAGCTCAACAAGCAAGTGCCAGCTGCTCCCGTGGAGGACCTAGTGGGGGCGGTGGGAGCACTGGGAGGGGGAGCCCGGGGTTGGCAAAGGCTTCACAGGAAGGTGGCATGTCCAGCAGAGCTGAACGGACAGAGTGTGTGTACAGGGGGGAGGGCGGGAGAGCGTTCTAGGGAGAAGCGTCATAAGCACAAAGCAGAAGCAGTGGCACGCTAGCCGAGGGGCCAGAGCGGGAGCTGGCAGGAAGGGTCTTGCCTGTGGGTCGGGGGCTTTATCCCCAACCAATGGATGACCTGCTCAGCAATGAAGCTTTCATGTGCCTGCTTCCTTGAGGGCTTACAGTGTGGGACACAGACCAAGCTTGGGGCGATGCTGGGAGAGGCGGTGAAGGAGGAGACAGCTAAGCATGACCGTTTCTGGGGTGATCCTGACTCCGGAACTCCTGCTGGGCTGGCGAGACTTTCTCAGAGCCACGCTGCAGGCTGAAGCTCTTCCTCCCCGTCCTCCTTCCTCCCCTTGTCCTTTCCCAGGGATCAGAACTTCTGCTCCTGCTCCATTTAATGACTTCATCTCCCATAAGCACCCCTTCCCCACCCCCAGATCTTTTGCGTGTCTGTTTCCATCTTGGCATTTGCTTCTCAGGGGACAGCTGGCACAGGGCATACAAGCCACGCAGTGCTTCCCTCCTGGTGAGTGCTCCCACACAGCAGCTCACTATCCTCCCCACGACGAGGACGGAGGCACCGTTAGCATCTTCACTTCACAGCTGAGGGTCGAGGCTCCGACAGAACCGTGCCTTGCTCAGGGTCTCCAGGGTCGCAGGGTGGGAATGGGAGTCCCTAGGTGTGCCTGATTCCAAAACTCGGCCTCTCACCTCCACACTGAGGCCTCCTCATGGGCTGGTTGGGGTGCAGGTGCCCTGGGGACAATGGCCAAGCCGCTGAGGAGGACTGGAGGAGGCATCTTGAGGGCCCTCTAGACCAGTGATGGCGAACCTCTTGAGCTCGGCGCGTCAGCATTTTGAAAAACCCTAACTTAACTCTGGTGCCGTGTCACAGAAATTTTTTGATCTTTGCAACCATAGTAGAACAAAGACTTATATTTTTTATATTTATTTTATATATTTAAATGCCACTTAACAAAGAAAAATCAACCAAAAAAATGAGTTCGCGTGTCACCTCTGACACGCATGTCATAGGTTCGCTATCATTGCTCTAGGCCTTACGTTTTCCATGCCTGTGGCATTGGGGGCACACACACATGCCATATTTGCATGCACATGGGTACGTACACACACACACACACACACACACACGCACGCACGCACGCACGCTGGTGCCAGGATCTTCCTGAACCAAGCAAATGACTCGCTTTTCCCAGGAACCTTAGTTTCAGCAGCAACGGATCGTCTGACTGAACTGCTGGCCTTGACGGTAGCTGTCCCTCTGCCTCAGCCCATCTTCCCGTCCCAGGGCACTTGGGTGTTGTTTTCTGGGTTTCAAGGTAATCTGTGCTCTTGGCTCAAGAGCCTGAGAGATGTGTGCAGCCAGCGGGTAGGAATACCTGGGAGCCGCGTAGGTGACCGCCAAGCAGGCTGCCTCTGGAGCAGAGGAGGGGAGAGAGGAGCCCCGCTGAGGCCCTGGAGCCGCGCCCGCCCCGGGATGCCCTGTTCGCGATGGGGAGAGGGGGCTGTGGTGGGAGCACCCCTCTCGGCTTCCCACTGTTCGGGTCTAACCGGCGCTGTGCTGGTGAAGGTTTAACAACTGGCTCTGCGTGGAGGGCATCTTATTTCCTTGCATTTGCCAATTTCCATAGAGTCAGTCCTCCCACCAGAGCCAGTTCCAAGCTCCCGGACTTGCCGGCACTGGACGCAGAGGTGGGAGGAGATGCACAGTCACAGGCTCTTGTGAGCCGGAGCCAGCACCCCCCGGGCTGCGCGTCCTGGCTGCGCGTCATGGCTGAGTGACAGCTCCCCACCCATGGTCAGGGAGCCTAAGCGCAGGGGACCAGATCCGGGGACAGAGGACTCAACAGAAAGGGGAGGGGCTTCGATGGACTGGCTGAGGGCCTGGGAGGGGACATGGCGCCAGATGCTAGATGGCAGCCCAAGGTGGCTGGCCACCCAGCGTTTTTTGTGTGTTTTTATAAATATGTTTCTATTGATGTCAGAGAGGAAAGGAGAGGGAGAGAGACACATCCATGATGAGAGAGAATCACGGACCGGCTGCCTCCTGCACGCCCCCCACTGGGGATGGAGCCCGCAACCCGGGCCTGTGCCCTGACCGGGAACCGAACCCTGACCTCCTGGTTCTTTGGTTGACGCTCAACCACTGAGCCAGGCCGGCCGGGCCCCAGCGTTTGATTTGCTGTTTGCTCTCTCTTTCTGGGACTCTCCACAACTCGAGCTTTACCGGGGGCAGACGCTACCTGGTTTCTCACTGAGCAGCACGAGGAAGCTTAGCTTGGCCTTGCTCTGAGGAGGGGAGTGCAGTGGGAAGGCTGTGTGGGCGGCGCAAGGCCAGATGCAGAAGGGAAGGGAGCGGTTGGGGAAGACAGGACTCCCCCTGAGTCAGAGGAGAGACTTCTGAACTGAGAATGGCTACAGGCCTCACCCTCAGACCCGCTTCCCCCACTCCCATCCCCTGCCTCGTCGGGGCAGGTGACACGGATCCCTTTCTTCTTCCTCTCCTGTGTATCAAAGGGGGAGGGCAGGTCCCGCGCAGACCTGCTACCCTCCGGGCATGCAGCTGGAGCGATGCCATCCGCGCAGCCCTGCGTGGATGCCCCTGATCACCACCTTGGTGGCTGCCTGCACGCCTGCGCTCATTAGGGTTCTGGGGCCAGGAAATTGCCAAGACAAGACAGGCGGCGCCTGCCGGCAGCTCGGAGCCCACTCCCCTCGGAGGCCCCTTCCTCGGCAGGAGCGAGGGGTGAGCTCCGCTGAGCTGCAGCGCGCCTCACGCGCCTGACAAGTGACACTTTGACGAGAGACGTGATGACGAGTCCCTGAGGAGGCTGCGGAGTCTGGTTCCTGCAGACAGTGTCTCCCCTGAGGCAGTCTCCGTGCTGGAGTGCGCAGTGCGTGTGTGTGTGCGCACACGTGTGTGTGCATGTGTGTGTATGTGTGTGTGCGTACGCACGTGTGTGTGTGCATGTGTATGTGTGTGTGTGTGTGTGTGTATGTACACACATCCCGCTTCTCTCAGGAAGATTCTCCCAGCTCCAAAGCGAGCTTGACAGAGGTCCCTCCTGCACACTCATGGGGCCACCGACGCGGACAACAGATGTAGCAAATCAGGCACTGGCTGCTGTGCTGGGGAGACCCCTCCCAGGGTGCCCTGTCCTCACCTTCTTGTTCACAGCCCCTCCCCTCTGAGCTGCAGACCCCACCCCAGAGGCAGGGAGGGAAGGGCCAGCCTCCAGGCCTGGGAATTGCCTGACAGTCCTAAGCACTGGGTAGATAGAGAACTCAATAAAACAGTGTCCCTCTCTTTATTTTATTTTATTTTTAAACTAGAGGCCTGGCGCACAAAATTCATGCATGGGGGTGGGGGGAGGGTTGTCCCTCAGCCCGGCCTGTACCCTCTCCAATCTAGGACCCCTTGGGGGATGTTCGACATCCCTCTCACATTCCAGGACTGCTGGCTCCTAACCCGCTCACCTGCCTGCCTGCCTGATTGCCCCCCAACTGCCCTCCCCCGCATGCCTGGTTGTTACTGTTACAGTATCCTGAACAATTTGCATATTCCTCTATTATTAGTATAGATATTTTCTTATTGATCTCAGAGAGGAAGGGAGAGGGAGAAAGAGATAGAAACATCAATGATGAGAGAGAATCATGGATCGGCTGCCTCCTGCATGCCCCCCACTGGGGGATCAGGCCCATAACCTGGGCATGTGTCCCGACCGGAAGTCAAACCATGACCCCCTGGCTCATAAATCAACGCTCAAGCACGGAGTCACATGGGCCGAGCGCTTTCTTCTCCTTGATGGGAAGAAATGCTGGGGGCCAGTTTTGTGGACAGTCTGCCCGATGCCACCACAGCCCCTGTATCTCAGGTCCTCCAGCTGTACAGGTCACAAGCTCTCAGAAGTTCCTAACACGCCCAAAGATTTTTCTTCAAAGCCATCTGTCCATCTTGAACTCACTCTGGCTTGGGTACATCTCTTCTCAGCCCATCCTAGAACTTTCTTCAGTAGGGTACAGGGCTCAGCTGAGCAGCGGGGGCTGCTGAGGGCTTTCACAGGAGATCTGAGGAAATGGGCTGAGGTCAGGGCTCTGACCTCTAAGGCAGCCCCCAACTCGACTAGGGCCAGAGAAGGGGTGAGGGGAAGGGGTGTCCTGATTGGGGTTGTTTAGAGCCCCCTTGTCTGACTGGTAAAGACTCCGGAAACCTGTCACACAGCAGCACAAAGCGTTCTTTAAAAACCTTAAAGACTCTCCCCAGCTGGTCACTGGAGCAAACGCTGCTGGTTAGGAAACTCGTAGGGCCTAGTTGGCAATTAATCACTTCAAGCTCAGTGACGTCCCGCATATTGTCCCGGGTTGTTACTTAACGCGGGCGCTGCTCACGCTGCCAGGCGCTGGGCGGGACCTCCAAGTCGGACCACAGACTGGCCCAGGCTCTTCTCTCAGCCTCCCACCCCTGCTTTCTTTCTCAATGATAATGTTGATTTCCTTCTTTATGTTTTATATGTAAATATAAAGAAAATTTTCTGTGTTTTTCCTTTTTTTTTCTATAAGGAGTACATCACACTTTCCTAACAAGAAAAAATATTATAAACAAGTTCAAGGAGCTCCTGGCAAAGATGTCCATTGAGAACCGTGTCTGTGTCCAGCAACAAGAAAATTGCTACATAAATGACGATGCTCCATGGGGTGCAAAATTTTGAAGCCATTAAAAATGATGACAGGACAGATAACAAACTGCATCTACAATGTATAAGGGTGAAGGGTTTGGTGTAAGTTGTGCTATGAAAACACGCTGACAAGAGCCAGCCTTTCTTAAGAGGTATGTGCAACACCCAGGGTGATGTCATTAAATCCTGGCAGCATCCCTGTACGGCAAGCACTATTCACATGCCCATTTTAGAGATGAGAAGGCTGAGGCACAGACAAGTGAACTTATCTAAAATGACGCAGCCAACATTCAGGGCACAGATCAGAACCCCCACATTTACAAGGGGCTGGAAGGACACGTGTTAAATGTTAATGGCGGTGATGTCTAGCTAGAGATTATAGGTCGTTTTTCTCATCCTTATGACACTTTTCTGTAAGTTCCAAAATGTCCGCACTAGCTGTGGTTTCCTTTGAACGCTGGGAAGAAATATTAATTATTTAAAAAGAAGAAGAAAAACAAATGGACTCTCTCTCCCACAAACTCTACCCACTGCACTTCTGGCTCACGGCTGCCTTTGATGCTCTGCTCACTGTCCTGGCTGCGGCTCCACCCCTGCCTGGTTCTGGCAGCTCTTCGCCAAGGTTTGAACCGACCTTGCAGGTCCTGAATGACTGGAGACCAGCAGCTGCTCCCCCACGCAGAGCTCCCGGCCCACCTCCCTGCCCCCTCCCTCCCCCCCCCCGCTGCCCACCCCGCCTGCACACCCGCCTGGTTTCCCAGCCCCAACATCTGGCAGACACGTGCGCGCATCCCCATCCTCCCGCAGGGATCGTGCCTCGCACACATCCTGCCACCCTGCCATCACCCGCGGCCGCCGGCATCTTGACAGAGGTAACTGCCTCCGAAAACACCTCCCCACCGGCTGCCTGGCACAGAGAAGCCCCAGACACCTGGGCGGTGCCGCCAGCTCGGAGGCTCTGGTGAGAGGGAGCGTGGTGTCAGGCTCAGACATCCTCCCCGGCTGCGGGGAGTGGAGGGAAAGCTGTACATCTCCGAGGGCAGCCACAGCAGGCCAGAGTGGGACTGTCGCAGGGGGCCATGCCAGAAGCAGGGGAACTCCATTCCTGCGCCAGAACTGGAGGCGGGGTCTGGCCCTTGCTCAGAGCAGGGAGGTCATCGGCAGACTCATTGGCATTCAGTTCAAGCCTTCGTGGGATTCGCTTTGTCCCTGTGAATGTCAGCCTGTATTTATCAGTCAGTCAACAAATATTTATTGAGCCCAAGGCAGCAAGTTACAAGGTACCTGAGTTAGAGCAGGGGTTCATGGGGCGTGGGGAGGGACAGTGGGTCCCTCACCTTCGACACGGTGTGCACACACATGCACACACGTGTGTGTGCACACACATGCACACAGGCACACACATTCTGGAACCAGTGACATGGGGGCCTATGGGATTGATTCTGGTAGATTTCATGTCGCTTTCACGGGTGGTTTATAGGCTGTTGGGTAAAGTGGTAGATGGGTCATTGTTCCCGCTCCTCTAAGCAGGTCTCTTGGGGGGGAGCTCTGAATGGAGTAACACTACGGCCTCCACAAGGGGCTAAGTCAGTGATGGCGAGCCTATGACACGTGTGTCAGAGGTGAAACGCGAACTCATTTTTTTGGTTGATTTTTCTTTGTTAAACGGCATTTAAATATATAAAATAAATATCAAAAATATGCCTTTATTTTACTATGTTTGCAAATATCAAAACATTTCTATATGTGACACGGCACCAGAGTTAAGTTAGGGTTTTTCAAAATGCTGACACGCCGAGCTCAAAAGGTTCGCCATCACTGAACTAGGGGGCCCCATCCCTTTTCGCACTGGAACTGGAAACCTCAGGCAAAGGATAAGATGACCGCTTCTTTCAACTTCCTTCCAGGGTCATGGACTTCCTTGGTAACAACCACCATCAACAGGCCCTGGTTCCTCATCTCCAAACCCGCAGGACTGTCAGGATAAGGCTCCCACAGCCTGAGAACTGCAAGCACAGTGCCCTGGGCTGAAACTGGAAGAAGTCCCCATCCAGCCAGTATCTCCTGCAATGTCCCTATGATTTTCTGACACATGTATTTACTGTCCTCACTTAACGTCATCGATAAGTTCTGCGACTAAGTGAAACGATGGATAACGAAACCAATTTTCCCACAGGCTAATTGATAGAAACAAGAGTGAAGTTCCCACGGCAGCTCCTCAACGTTCAGGACCCGATGCGTGTGTGTACAGCTAACAGGTACATGGAGAGCATCTTCATTTTGGTCGTAAGGTCTGTTACTGTTAGAAACAGAGATTTATTTCAGCCAAACATTAATTCACACTAAGTCCAGAGGATGACTAAACAGTCTTTCACTGTTTTCAAGTGCCTCAAAGTCCATGCAGAACAGATCTCTGGGAATTAGCACAAGGTTTGGTTCTGAGCAACAAAGGCCAAAAATAAGAAGGCCTGAAATGAGTAAAAAATGTACTTCCTACCCTGGCCGGTGTGGCTCAGTGGATAGAGCGTAGCCCTGCCGACCGAAAGGTCCCAGGTTCAATTTCTCTCTGTCTTTCCCTCTCCCTTCCACTCTCCCTAAAAATCAATGGAAAATATCCTCGGGTGAGGATTAATAAGAAGTGATGCTGACAGACTTTGGAGGGTAGATCCTAAGAGGCCATGCTGTTTCCTCCTTGTTCACTGGAATATTCCCGTTGGGGCTCATGGAAGACATCCGAGCACCCTGAGGCCTCTGTGTGTGAGCCCGCCAAGCCACACGGCGAGGCCACGCGTAGGTGCTCTGGTTGGCGGTGCGCATCTTTAGTCATCCATTCCGGGTGCCAGGCATGCGAGGGGAGCTGCGTGGGGTCCTCCAGCCCAGCCCTCAGCCACGAAAGCACTGCCAAGCGAGCCCTGCCCAAACCCTGACCCACACAACCTACGAGAACAATACAGGGCTGTGTGAAGCCATTAACATGCCCTTCCAAATGGTTAAAACGGCAAATTTTACAAAATATATTTGTATTGATTTCAGAGAGGAAAGGAGAGGGAGAGAGATAGAAACACCCATGATGAGAGAGAATCATGGACCAGCTGCCTCCTGCATGCTCCCCCCCCCCGCCCCCCCCCCCCACTGGGGATGGAGCCTGCAACCCGGGCCTGTGCCCTGACCAGGAATCGAACCGTGACCTCCTGGTTCATTGGTTGCTGCTCAACCACTGAGCCACACCGGCCGGGCTCAAATGGCAAATGTTATGTAATATAGCTTTTACAGCTGTTTATCAGCTCGTGTGCTTACGGGTCTGCTCTGGCCAGGAGGGCCTCACTCTGGTCTGGTGGTGGGTGCCAGTTATCAGCTGGTGGCTGTGGTCACGGGGCCACATACCTCCATCCGCCTAAGCCGGGCACATTCGCATGTTGTCGCCCAGCCATGTTCACATGTTGGCAGGTGTAGGGGACTCACCCAGGGAGGGCCGGTTCCCATGCACGAGCACTTTCACACCTCCGCTGCCCAGGCCTGATAGCGGCCCGCTGGCCAGAGCAAGTCACACTGCGAAGCCCCGAGTCAGAGGGAGGAGACGGAGGGGTGAAGACAAGGCGGTGGGAGCAAATCGAGGGCCCCTCTGCCACCGGCCTGTCCGCGGATGACTGTTGCAACCGGCACGGAACTGTGTGACTGCGCAGGCACGTTGAGTTTCCAAAACAGAAAAGCAAGCTGGTTGCCCAAACCAGCAGCTACTCTCCTCATTGAAGGCACAAGATGCCCCCAGGCAAGAGTGCCGCTTACAAAACTGCAGACCAGAGAGAGAGAACATTCTAGCATGAAATCCTCCCACGGAGATCCAAATCAGAGCCCACGTCCTCAGCTCCTGGGGATTTCTGCGAAGCCTAGAGGGTAAGCAGGCGCGCCTGGCTCTGCTCCAGCCTCGCCCAGCCCGCCCTCCTGAGCACATCCTGACTCCTGCGCCCAGCAACACTGACAAGCCGAAAATGAGGGGCGTAGGGAGGAGGGTGGGTGGTGAAAAGCAGGCCACAGGGACTCCCCGCATCGTTTCCCTCTCTGCCCTGACCCAGGAAAGAGCAGCCACAGGTGACTTCTGAGAGGAAGGGCGGGGGTGGGAGGGGTGTCCTGGCCTGGTTGCCTGTGGAGGGCCAGCCACCACAGCCACACCCACAGCACAAGTCTGCATGGGGGGCGGGGGGGGGGGCAGCCAGGATCAGCCCGCCAATCACTGCCATTACCCTGGCACGTTAGCCTCACACGGTCAGTTTCCACATAAAAAGCAGAGAAGGTGCTTAACAACCACGGCTTGTCTTGCAAAACGGCTGTCTCCCAGGCCACCAGGCCAGAAAGCTGCTGAGATCCAGGCTGGGGTGACAGGGCGCTGAGGTTGCTTTGAATTATTTGTAATGATCTCAGAGAGGAAGGGAGAGGGAGGGAGAGAAACATCAATGATGAGAGAGAGTCATGGATTGGCTGCCTCCTGCACGCCCCACACTGGGGATCGAGCCCACAACCCAGGCCTGTGTCCTGACCAGGAATCCAACCCTGACCTCCTGGCTCATAGGTTGATGCTCATCCACTGAGCCAGGCCGGCTGGACTGAAGTTGCTTTTAAACCCATAGCTGGGCAGCACATCTGACACCCCCCCCCCCATCATCCCTAGGGCCATTATGGCAGCGGCACTCCCAGCCCCCAGGGCCTCCTTGCAGACAGCCTCCCTCTCCTCTACCCAGGGGCCATCCCTGTGTCTCCATCTCACAGTGTCTAAGGAGGTCCCCACCATCCCTCACAACCTACCCCCACTCCCTGTGGCAGGGGCAGGGGGGGCCTATGCCACTTTCAGGGTGATCCCTGCAGGTTCCAGGAAACAGGCCAAGTCATGTCCCCATACACCCCTTCCTTCTCCAAAGTGTGGGAGCCGCGCTGTGGAAAGAATCTGATTCACCCCTCCCTCCCCAATGCCAACCAGAGGGCAGTCAGGACAAGAGCGCAGGCGAATGACTTCATGCGGCTGCAGCTGTCCTCCCGGATGGGGCATCCTGGGGGTGGGGGTGGGGGGTTAATTAGGATTCCCATGGACTGGAGAGAGAATGAGGCCAGGAGATGATGTGCTCTCATTCCTATTCCATGAGGCACATCACCCCCGACTGCCCGCCTCCCCCACTTCACCTCCCCTGGCTCTGTCCACATGTTCACGTGACCCGCCGCGCACCCCAGTACCAGGCCTAGCACCCAGGCCCACTCGGCCTGTTCACTCTGCAAACGCTGCCCCCACCCGGTCCAGTTGGTTTATTGCAAGTTCATTAGTCTGAGCCCCCAACTCCATGGCGTTCAGTTTCTGATTTCCGTGGGGCAGTTGCCTCACGTCTGCCGCGTCTTGTATGAGGTGACAAAACCATCTGTCTCCCCTTTTTTCCTCAGGCGGGGCTGGAGGGAGGGAGATGAGCCATGGCCCAGGAGTCTGTGTGTCACACTGGCGCTGGGGGGCCATTTGGGGGCGCCCTCACTGGTGTTTGCCCACAGAGGCAGGAGGGTCAAGCTGGAAACCCTGGGCCTCCTCATGGGGGCATTTGGGGCGGGGACACAAGTAGGAGGAAGCGGCTAGGGGACCCTGAGGAATCCTCCTGGCTTTGAAGTTCTAAATAGGAGCCCCCTCCTTTCTCCAGGTTCAGAAACCTGGGCAAATAGCTCACGCCTCCCAGGGCCAGTGCCCAGCTCCGGCTGGAGGGGCGGGGCGGGGGGGGGGCGGGGGGGTGGCGGCTGCGGGATGGAGGGGTGCCGTCCCCCCTCCCCGCTGCCGCCACCCCCTGCGTATAAAACCCCCTTTGTATGCAGGTCGCCGGCTGCTCCCCATGCCAGGTGCAGCTGCCAGGATTCTCAATGCGGTTTGAACACAATTTCCCAGTGTTGGTTCAGCTCCGCTGGCTTCCAGTTGGGGGGCCATATGCTGCCTTTAATCTGCCTGCGCGCTTCGCACCGATGTCAATGAGCGCAGGCGGCGGCGGGCGCTCACATGCCCCGGAGCTCGGCCGGTGGCACTCCCGCCGCTGCCAGGCGGCCGGCTCCCCGCGCCCAGGACGCAGGCGGGCGGGCGGGTCCTCCGGGAGCCTCGCTGGCGCGGGCGGGCGGGCGGGCGGGGCGGGCCTGGCAGCCGCCCCGTGTTTGGCTGCGGCGCGTGGGAGCGGCTGCGCCTGGCCGTCCCCACAGCCCAGGGCCGCGCCGGGCCTCCCTCCCAGAGCCCTGCCAAGGAGCCGGCCGGGCGGTGCCAGCGCTCCGTCCAGACCTCGCATTTCCCTCATTCTTTCTTTAATTGGATTTTGGGTCCTGCTGGGCACACCAGCCTTCCCCTGGCACCGCGCTCCCGCCCTCCTGAGCGCGCTCATCCCTTCCTCCCGGGCCAGAGCATTCATCTCCTCTCTCCAGGGATGCAGCTCGAACACACACATGCATGCACGCACATGCCACACACCACACACACACAGCACCCCCCCACACACACACATACTGCATAGACCACCGCCACCTGCACACACACCTCGTCACACACACCACAGGCACACACACTGCCGCCATCCACACATACAACACAAACACATGTACACAAACACATACCCCACCATATGCACACACACACACACACACACACACACCCCACCCTGCTGGGTCCAGGCTAGCAGCCTCCTGCTTTGCAAACAGCGACTCTCACTAAGCAGCCGGAGATCCCTGCTCAGAAGGGCCCAGCATCTGGCCCGTCAGTCGGAGCCGGCCCAGGGGCTGGCTGCACTCCTTCCCCACAGTGAGCCGTCCCTTCCCTGAGCCCTGCCCGTCTCAGGCTGGTGACTCAGCCACAGATTCAAGCAGCACGAAGCCACCTTGGGTCCTGCCTTAACCACCGGGCAAGCGCTGAGCTTGGGGCGTTTGGGGTGCTGGGGGAGGGAGTGGCTGACGGGGAAGCGCAGGCGAGCTGGAGTCTGACTGAGAAGTGGCATTTCACTAGCAACACGCAGCAGAAGACATTTGGATACTCTGAGCCTTGGACTGAGCATTAGGAAAGAAAGGGGGGAGGGAGGGAAGGAAGGGGGAGGGGGGAGAGGAGGAGACAGGGCGGGAGGGAGAGGAGAATGGGAAGAGGGGAGGGAAGGGGGAAGAGAGGGGGGAGAGGAAGAGTGGCAGGGAGGAGGCGGAGGAGAGGAGACAGGGAGGGGAAAAGAAGGTGGGGGAGGGGAAGGAGAGGGGGTGGGGGAAGGGGAAGGGCTGGAAGAAGAGGAAGAGGAGGGTCAGAAAGAGGGGAGAAGAGAGGAGAGGTGAGGGGTAAGGGAAAAGGAGAAGAAAAGAGGAGAGGATGGGGGAGGAAAATGCCACCGCCACCCCCAACCATTTTAAAGGAGGCGCGTTTTAAATCAAGGCAGCTGGGGGGCAGGCAGAGCTAAACCCTCACCTCGCTGGGACGCCCCCACTCCCACACCCTCCCCGCCTAGCACTGGGAGAGCAAGCCCCGAGCCCTCCATCCCTGCTCCTGGGCCCCCGGAGACCCCGTGTTCCCCAGCGGCTGGGCCTCCCCCCGCCTGGGCCTGGAGGACACCTGAAGCAGCCCTGGGGGGGGGGGGGAGCGCACCTATTAAAATCCCCGCCATCAGCCCAGCGGCGGCCGGCAAGCTGCCGATGGTCACATATCACCACGTTTCCGAGTCGCTGTTAACAAGCACCCATTAAAATTTGACAACCCGGTAGGAGCGCGGAAAGCGCTCATTTTGAAAGAACTTGAGCGCTTTCTGCTGCTTCAGCAAGACAAAGCCGTGTGCCGGCCCTGGCATTGGCAGCCAGAGCGCGGCCTGGGCTCCCGGCAGCAGCTTCATGGAATCGGGGTGCGTATTCGCGAGGCCGCATCTGAACCCGCTTGTTAATGAGCTGCGTGTAAGCTCCCTGTCAGCCAACCCGCCTTTTTTTCATCAAAAGATGAAACAGTCGGTTATCAAGAATTAATGACCAGATTGTGTCCCAGTAAGCAGGTTAGATCTGCTCTGGGAAGTTGAATTCATTCATTCATTAATTCAGTCACGTGTCTGGGAGAAGCCAGCAGGAGCCCCTTCCATCATCAGATGGAATAAACCCCGAGTAACTGGATTAACTATGAAGTATGTCACCATCAGGTTTCCGGCAGGAGTTCAAGTGTAGTCTCTGACCATAGCGACGGGCCCATGCTGGTATCCGGGCAGCACCTCCGGGCTGTCCATTTCCCCTTCCGGCTTCAAAACAGAGATCGCATGTGCAATGACATTATTGTGCGCTGTTGATTTAACTAAGAATATCAATATTTTAAATAGATTCTCCTGTGAGTCATCTGAACACACAGAGGTGCCTGGCTAGTGTGGTTCAGTGGTTGAGGGTCAACCTATGAACCAGGAGGTCAGGGTTCGATTCCAGGTCGGGGCACAGGCCCGGGTTTCAGGCTCCATCCCCAGTGTGGGGAGCGCAGGAAGCAGCCGGTCCATGATTCTCTCCCATCACTGATGTTTCTATCTGTCTCTCCCTCACCCTTCCTCTCTGACATCAATAAAAAATAAAAATAAAAAATAAACACAGCGGCATATACACACAAGAACCTGTATCCTAGATACGTGCACGGGACCATACAGAGAGTATGGCTACCAAACACTCATGGAAACCGTTGGGGGAGGGGTTGTTTGTGACAGATAATATGATAGCTTGGCCAAAAAGAAGGGAGAAAACTATCGACCTTGCTCTCATCCAAAGAGGGCCCTGCTGTTTTCCTCTTTCTTTGTGTTTCCTGTCCTCTTCCCTTGCGTCTCTGCGCTCGGAGGATGAAAGCTGTACCTCTTACACGAGGCTACTTGAAATCACAGCCAGAAATGTCAAGGCGCTCCTTCCCACATCGTCAGCCAGGAGACACACTCAGCTGACAATGCCGGCCATTTTGGAAATTAACTGATGTTTACAGCGCTACAGCACAGCACCCTCTGGATCGGAAGGCAGGGAAAAAAAGCCGATCCTGGAGCCGGTTGGGGATCACAGACAAATTCAGAAAAGCCCAGCGAGGTCTGCCTCCCGTGCTTTAACCCCAGGGTCTCAGGCTCCTGGTCTGTAACGCGGTGCCATTAACACCTGCTCTACCAGCCTGCAGGGGAGCCAGGGACCTGGAGGAGAGGAGGAGGGAAGGGAAGGCCTGAGGGGATTGTTTCGGGCGGGTGTACCTAACAGCTCCGCTCCTGTGGGAAGGGTGTCACCGGGAGGACCTGGGACTCCTGTTCTGTTTTGCAGGTTGATGCTCTGATGTCTGCGTTGGGAAGAAGGGGCGGGCGTGTGAGGAAGGAGTCCTGGGAGAGGGCCCAGAAGCCCTGTTCTCACCAATACAGCTGTGAGGCGCCGGGAAAGCTCCTGGTCCACCTGCCCTGCCAGCCATTCCTCTGGTGACCAGCACCCTCCAAGTCATCGGTTCTCAACCTGTGTGTCGTGACCCCTTTGGCGGTCGAATGACCCTGTCACAGGGGTCGTCGAAGACCATCCTGCAGATCAGATATTTACGTGACGATTCATCACAGTAGCAACATGACAGGTATGAAGTAGCAACGAAAATAATGTTATGGTTGGGTCACAGCACGAGGAACTATATTTAAAGGGCCAGAAGGCTGAGAGCCACTGCTCTAAGTGATAGAAGGCTTGGTGTACAAGATACCTACTCATGCAAAGGAGGGAGTCGCCACTTTTCATTGGAGAAAGCTGGCAGATGCCCCTTCGCCACATGCTGACCTTAGCAAACCAGCTAACCTCCCGACAGGAAGCGCTGAGAGGGACCCGGTATGGCTTCTGTGATTATGCCTGTCCAACAGGCAGGACCTGAATGGAACCATGAGGACACAGGTGAGCCCAAGTGAAAGGACATTTTGCAGAATAACTCACCCGAATGCTTGAAAAATGTCAAGGCCGAGAAACTCAGCTGAAGCCTGAGGATCTGTTCTAGATGGAAGGAGACGAAGGAGCTACGACAATGAAATGCAATATGTGATTCTCAATTGGATGCTGGGACAGAAATGGTTTTCTCTGGCTATCAAGGACAGCCGTGGGACAACGGGGGAAATGTGCATGCCTGGAGATCAGATAACAAGAGTCTAGCAATGTTAATTTCCTGAGTTTGATCATTGCGTTGTGCTTGTGTAAGAGAATGCCCTTGTTTCTCAGGAAATCTATGCCAGAGGTAAAGGGTCATCGTGCCTGCAACTTACTTTCAAATAGTTCAGAATTATCTATATCCTAGCTCTCTACCTATCTGCCTATATCTGTCTAGAGAGAGAGAAGAAAGGGAATTGGTAAAATAGCAATCTGGGTGAAGGGGATATCAGAATCTTTGTACTATTTCTGCGAATCTGAAATGTTTTTAAGCTGAAAATTAATAAATATCTAAAGGACATGGGGTTGCCGGACTTGGTGAACATGAGGGCCCCCAGGGGTCAGGAGACAGGGTGGCCATGACCCAGAAGAGAGGAAACTGGTGCGGAACTCTCCAGAAGCTGCTTCTGGAATTTTCTGCAATATATACACTGCAGCAGGCCGGGGAAAGTGTTCGTGATGGCTCAGTGCCTAGCAGAGGCTCATCGCCTTAGTAGGTGGTCAATGGTTTTGCTGCTGAATGAAGGGATGAATATGCCCCTCCATCTGCATCGCAGGGCTGACCAGAACCCTGTGCCTCTGTTTACTGGCCCCGGTTGGGCGGCAGCGGGAGCCAGGGCTCCCTGCATTCATCCCGAGGCTTAGGCGAGATTCATTATTTAAGCGACGGCACATCCCCCAAATAAACACGTGCGTCTTTGCAGCCCGCAGCCCTGGAGCACTATTAAACACACAGCGCGCAGGCCCGGCCCTCGCTGCTGCGTGCAATTTCCAGCCGGCTGGCTATTCTTTTGTCACCGCCTTTTTATTGGTTTTCTCAAAGTGGTTACAATGCTGTTATTGTAAAACCCTCACAGCAGAAGAGCGAGAGAGGCGGCAGGAGAGAGGCGGCAGTGACGGAGAATGGAGCAATTTCTGCCGGGCGAGCCTGCACACCCGGTGGGGGAGGTTACCAAGGGGGAGGGGGGTGGAGAGGAAATGAGTCTTTTCTTTGCACAGGTCCACTTGACCCACTTGTAAATCCACTGGGAGCCAGGGAATTCCCTGGAGGGTAAATGGCCTTGATGCTTTCTGCCCTGGGCAGGCCCCTCTGAAGACTCTCAGCAGTCCCTCCCCCCCTCGAAGTCCAGCCCAGCTTCTAGATGCCTGGGGGAGGGGGGGAACCTGGAGGACAGAGGGGAGTGTGACTTCACCAGCATTCCCGCTCCTCCCCTGCAGGAAAGACTTTTTACTTGTCATCCCACCGGGCTCTAGGCATGGGGGTGTCATTTACATGCAGGAAAATGTGCATATTTCAAGTGTCCCTGCGCCTTCTGCACCACCCAGCTCAAGAAATAGAGCACCGCTGTCTCATGCAACTTCCTCCAAAGTTGGACATGCTCTGTATCTGTCACATGTGGCTAGCGAGCACTTGAAGTGCGGCTAGTGCAACTAAGGCACCGGATATGTTACCGTATTTCATTTCATTTGCATAGCCACACGCGGCAAGCAGCTACCGTGTTAGCACAGATATAGAACACTGCCATCATTCCCGAAAGTTCCCTCGTGTCCCTCCCAGTCGGCACGTCCCAAGAGGCCACCACTTTTAGGACTCCTGTCACCACAGGCCAGGGCTAGTCCACCTTGCACGGTTGACATTTGGGGCCTAGCTGTGCCCTGTGGGGTGCTTAGCAGGTCTCTGGCCTCAACCCACTAGGTGCTCAGTAGTGCCTGCCCCCAGTGTGACAACCAAAAATGCCTCCAGACATCGCCAAATGGCCCAAATTAGTTTTCCCTGTTCTTAAATTTCCAATGTGTCAAACAATGGTTGCTAGCACCAATTCAACCCCAACAGGAATTCCAACTTAGGGTGCAGTGCAGAAGGAAACAGCTCAATATGCTGCAGCGGGGGTTGTGAAAACAGGGTGGCCATGAGGCTGCCCAGGGCCAGGCAACCTTGGTGCCAAGCCCCTCTTCAGCCAGACAGCTCCTCTCTGGGACAGTCCGCTCTGCTCTGTGAGTCCACTTCAGTGACTCAGCTCCAACCAGAGAAATGCTGTCTCCTGGGAAAAGTGTTCCCTCTGAGAAATAGGGGAGCTGGCTTATATAGACAGAAGTCCCCACCCCTGGTCCCTGATTGGTCAGAATGGAACCGCTCTGGTTGGCCAGAGCTGTGCAGCTCCCATTGGATGAGGGAAAGCCTCCATCCTATTGGTTGAAATAGGACTCCAGGAAGTCCTTTATAAGGGCTGGCTCAGCCAGCAGAACGCAGTGCAGGCAGGCCCCAGTGCAGAAATGGCTGCTAGGCTCTGTGGGGTGGTTTGTTTGATTTTTAACCTGTTAGCTGCCAGGAGCCCTTCTTCGTATTCAGTTTACAAATGGAATCATAAAGTACATATGGTGTGTCGTTTCTTCATTTTTAAAAATTAGCAGCAAAAAAGTATTGCTCACAGTTGTAGATTCTGGAAGTCCTAACCCTAACCCTAACCCTACCCCTAACCCTGTAGGCTAGAAGTCCAAACCCTAACTCCAACCCTAAACCTAACCCTACCCCTGGAGGCTGGAGGTCCTAACCATAATGCAAACCCTAACCTCAGTTAGCCACTAAGAGCCCGTCTTGGTACTCAGGGTTTGTAAATGGAGTCATATAGTACACTGTGTGCAGGTTTTTGGTTTGTTTGTTTTTTCATTTTTAAAAATAAGCAGCAGAAATGTATTGCTCACAGTTCTGGAAGCTGGAAGTCCTAACCCCCACCCTGACCCTGACCCTGACCCTCCCTCCTTCTCTCTCGAGCACACACACACTTCCACTAGACACAGGACAGTCACTTGTTCTTCGGAAAGGGAGGGTGGTGTGATGAAGGAGAGACGGGAGGCAGGAAGAGTTGGTTATCTGCTACTAGGGGGGTTCAAAATGATTTGGGTTGGAGTTCAAAATGGGTTAGCTAAAGACTTGCCAACTTTTGGAAGGCACGCCCTGAGAATATTGTAAATTAGACACTAGAAGATGGGCAATACGTCAAAGAAATAAATCCCAACACCCCCCCGCCCTTGGTGTGCTCCTGGTCTAATTTTCTATGGAAAATAAACAGTGCAACTCAGAAGTGGGAGATAACATAATGACACCTGGACCTGGACGCAGAAAGCTGCCGGTG
This sequence comes from Myotis nattereri, assembly GCF_964212035.1. Classification (NCBI taxonomy): domain Eukaryota; kingdom Metazoa; phylum Chordata; class Mammalia; order Chiroptera; family Vespertilionidae; genus Myotis; species Myotis nattereri. The sequence continues at coordinate 153,408,933 of NC_138078.1, read as the reverse complement.
TCGACACTGACAATGTGACAGATTAATCCAGAGTGGCTTTCCAGCGGAAGTCCGAAAACCAAAGGAGAGGAGCAGCCAGAACTAACAATGAGACAGAAGCACCCACCATCCATAGAACAATACGTGTCTTAACATGCTCTTTTGTTTAGTGCTATTTCTTTTCTTTTTTAAAAAATGTATTTGTATTGATGTCAGAGAGGAAAGCAGAGGGAGAGAGCGAGAGAAACATCCATGATGAGAGAGAATCATGGATCGGCTGCCTCCTGCATGCTCCACACTGGGGATGGAGCCCACCACCTGGGCATGTACCCTGACCCAGAACCGAACCCTGATCTCCTGGTTCATAAGTCGACGCTCAACCACTGAGCCACACCAGCTGGGCTGTTTGGTGCTATTTCTGAGGGCCTTGTTAATCACAGTGCTCCCCCCCGCAACACACACCAAATTAATCTATTTTCAGAATCATAAGGAAACTCCAGGTAATAATCTATGGCTGCTACTATAGCATCTGTCAGTCTCTTATGGGAAAAGTCTCTGACAATATTATCTTGTAGAGTCAGGCTGGACAGGGGTCAGGGATGAGGGCTCCCAGAGATGCTATCACCTGTTCTGTTATGGGCTCAGGAAAGAAGTGGTTGGAACTGGGAAGTGGTGTTGGGAATGTTGACCTTAGTCAACCGAGACAGGGGACTTGGATCTAGTTCTCTTGGGCCTGGATGGCTTGGGGCGGGACCATTCTTTAGGGCACCCACCGGGGGTAAGGCTCAAAGTTGGCATGTGCTTGGGGAGAAAAGACATTAGCCAGCCAGGAGATCATAATTGGAGGGACAATGATCCATGTTCCTGTTTTCTGTATTTTCTCTTTGCCCACCTCCAAAATATTTCTTAAAACATGAGCTGCCTGCGGGTAGGGGTATCATCTGTTCCGTTCACAGCTACACAAGCAGCTATAGATATGCCTGGCGCGTGGCTCAAAAATAGTTGTTGAACAGCTGAGTAGCAAAGCCCAAATTGCACGCTCAGGCCTTGACCTAGCTGGGCTGCTCAATCGTCTGGGAAGGCGTGGTATTAGGGAGCGTGGAAGGGCGGCTCAGGGTGCAGTGTGCGACGGTCTCAACGGCGACCAAGCGAGGAACCTAAGGGAAAGGCAGCCTCTGAAGTTGCAAGATCCAGCCATGTTTGAAGCTTCTCAGTGCTGACTCATCTTCCACTGCAGGTCCGGGGGCTGGGGGCCTCCTTGTACTCAGCGTGCCCTAACGTGGCCGCCTTCCTTATCCCAGCAAGTTTCCAGGAAGGAAAAGCTCCAGGCAGACAGGGGGTGCCCGACTCCCGTGCTTCACCCCCGGGACGTCCCTTCCTCCTCGGGTTAGTGCCTGGAAGCCCTTGGCCGCCCCCAGGAAAGACACCCTTTATGAATGGTCCCAGGAAAGACAGAGTCCTTTTCTTTGTTTCACTTCAGCAAAACTGAGACAGGCCGGCATTGTAAAAATTAGCTTTATTCTTTTTTTTTAATATATTTATTGATTTTTTACAGAGAGGAAGGGAGAGGGATAGAGAGCTAGAAACATCGATGAGAGAGACACTGATCAGCCGCCTCCTGCACATCTCCCACTGGGGAAGTGCCCACAACCCAGGTACATGCCCTTGACCGGAATCAAACCTAGGACCTTTCAGTCCGCAGGCCGACGCTCTATCCACTGAGCCAAACCGGTTTCGGCAGCTTTATTCTTTTTAAAAGAGGAACAGAAATATAAGCAGCATAAAATCACACTCACTTCTTTTTAAGAATATATGTTTCTTTTATTGATTGAAGAGAGGAAGGGAGAGGGACAGAGTCAGAAACATCCATGAGAGAGAACTAGCCACACCAGGACTCCCTTGAGCACCCCTGGTTCCAAACCTGTGCTCTGGAGTCAGACAAGGGAGCTGGCGGCCCCGGCTGGGCCTAAGGACCCTTCTCCCCGCCTGAAGCAAGCCAAGGCCGTCTTCCTCCAGGAAGCAGACACCATCTCTGTGCCGGGGCCTGCGGGGAGTCGTGGCCCTGTCCGTCTGCCTCAGGGATGCACCTCTGAGCTCCCCTTGGTGTCCTCTCCGTGGTGTGAGGGCACAGCGAGCCCACGGTTCACTTGCAGGCCAGCTGTGGTTGACAGCCAGCAACTAATGGAGCTCCCTGGGTCTGTGTCATCTAATCCACCTACCTCTGGCGCTTCCCTTGGCAACTGGCTCAGGAAGCGCCCCTCCCCCCACACCATCTGGAAGTGGTTTTTGAAAAATCTACTCATTATTGTTAAAAAGCAACAGATGCAACAGCAAGCAGCTCTGAGACTGTAAGTTCCTGGAAGGCAGGAGGTGTACTTCGGGCCCCTCTATCTGACCACCGCCTGGCATATGGGAGGAGGTTAACAGACGATGATGGAATGAATGAGAAATGAATAAACTTACCATAAGGGTGTCCCAGTGATTTGTGCTTAATAGATTATTCTAACATTTAGCAGCTCAACAACCATTTTCTTGTGCGTGCAGTTAGGGATTTGCACGGGGCACAGCAGCAGGGTCTGGTGCCTCTGTGCCCTGATGCCTGGGTCTCCGTTGAAAAGGCGTGAAGGTTTCGGGGCTACAGTCCTCTGGAGGCTCGCGTGTCTGGCACTTGGGCTGAAGTGACTCAAAGTCTGGGCTCAGCCAGGGCTGCTGATCTGAGCACCCAGCTTCCTCACAGCCTGGCCAACTCAGGGTCACCAGAGTTCTCACATGACTGACACTCAGGGTTCAAGATGGAAGCTGCCTGGCCCTGTCATACTTTTAAAAATATATGTTTTTATTGATTTGAGAGAGAGAGAAACATCGATGTGGGAGAGAGATATTGATCAATTGCCGCCCATACGAACCCTGACCAGGGACCAAACCCACAACCTGGGCATGCGCCCTGACCAGGAATCAAACTGGTGACCTTTTGGTGCACGGGACGACGCTCCCACCCACCGAGCCACACCAGCCAGGGCCCTGTCACACACTTGGGGATCATGCTTTAAAGCCACCACTAAGGGTGAAAGCCCCCCCCCCCCAAGGCCTTTGAATTCATTCCTTCAACAGAATTGATCTTGGGCCTCCACCGCGTGTTGAGCCCTGGGTTGGGAGATGTGGGGATTTAGCAGGTGAACAAAATGCACGTGGTCTCTGCCCTCATGCAGCCTGCCTTCTACCAGAGAAGACAGACATGAAACAAAGACACATGCGAACAAATGCACAGCTACAGAGCATGACAAGCGATATCAAGGGGAAGCGCCCTGAGGGAGCACAAGGCGGTTTCATTCAGGTGGGACGAGCCTTGCTCCTCTGGAAGCAAAACCTGACACAAGGTTTGGAGTGCAAGCAGTTTCTTTAGAGATGATTCTAGAAGCACCGGTAGGGCAATAAGGGTGGAAGGGAAGCTGAGAAGGGCGCCGGCTACCACCGTGGGTGAGTGGCACTCGGTGCGATGAGACACTTGATTGACAGTGTGGCGCACCTCAGATCGTCCCACCCAGAGGAGGAAGCCGAGGCATCTACTCACGCGATCCTAAAGGCCACAGTCAGGGGCACTGCCTTGGCAAAAGGTCCAAGTGTGGGTGGAAGGGGCCCTCTGTTGGCACCAGAGCCAACCCTGGTGGAGGGACAACAAGGTGCCTGCCTCAGGGGTCAAGTGACCCGCCTTGAGCAAGCCATCGTCTCACAGGAGTTCAAGGTCAAGAACATAGATCTGTAGACAGTCTGTGTACGTGTTATATGTGGAGTTCTACCAAACACCACCCCTGTGCGCGGGCCTCAGATGGTGATGTGTTTTTGGTTTCCCTCCTAATGCCCGTGGGTTTGCAATGACTGTCACGCTGCCCCCACCCGGCCCTCCCCAGCGTGAACAATAAAGAATGCTGGGCAACGTTGCCCACAGGCGGGCATGGGGGGCTGGTGTGCCCCAGGGTTGTTCCCCTCCGTGTGAGGTTAACTGCCAGCAGTTGTGAGGGCTCCACCCCGCAACTCAGACCTCAGCTGGGCGTAGTGACCGAAAGGCCACCGTAAGTGGCCGGGAAGCAGTTTATGGGGCTCATTCATAGTCACTTCCCCAGGAGGCACCCTTAGCAAGGGGGAGGGGTCACAGAACGGGGGTGGGGGCGGGGGGGCGGGGCGGGCAATGCTGCAAAACCATCACTTAACAAGCAAGAGCAACTGAAAGTACTTTTCCTGAGACAGTAGAATACTCTATTTTCAAATAGCTACATATAATTTTTGTAACATTTTCAAAGAGCATTTGTCTTAATGACACTTTAAAAGCATCCTCTTTCAATTCAACTGTTACTGAATATCAAGTACATGCCATGCCCTGTGTTAAACAATTTTTTAAGTCAAAAATAATAATGACTACGGGGGAGTGAAGGTGCTCGGCAGGGTGGGGACCGAAGGCAGGAACCAGCCCGCAGCCACTTGTCAGCCCTCCACCCTGAAGACAGCCAAACTGGGGGGGGGGGGGGGGAGAAGGCAGGGAGAAAGCAGAGAGAGAAGAAGGGGGAAAGGGAGAGAAAAGGAAATGAGGGAGGGGAGAGGGAGGAGGCGGGTGGGACAGAGGACAAGGAGGGGAGAGAAAGTGGCCAGGGGAGAAGGGGAGAGAGGGAGTGGGAGGATGGGAGGAGAAGGGGAAGGGAGAGGAGAGGAGGGGAGCAAGGGAAGGGAGGAGAAAGGATTCTGCTGGGATGGAAAAGCCAAGAAGTCACATTCCTGACCCGGCGATAAATAGATTCCCAGCTGCGCCAGGAAGGAGCAGTGGTAAAGCCATTCGCACTTGGAATTCCACAGTGGAAAACAAACTCATCGCTCCCAGTGAATGGAAAGTTAGGGGGATCATGGATCATGTCCGGGACCAGACCCCCCAGCTCCTGTCCCTGGGGTACGGCCCAGAGCCTCGGTGGGTGAGAGAGGGGCTGGGGGCCTGTGCTATGCTGCAACCCTGAGTAGGTGCAGACAAGGAGGCGGAAGGATGGAGAAGGTGGAGTCAATGGGTGGGAAAGAGCCAGGCATGGGCCAGGGAGGGCGCAGGCGAGGCAGGCCCGGGGAGCCCGGGAGGACGCAGTAGAGAGAGAGTTGGGGGGAAGGAGGCGGAAGGAAAGCAGAGGCTGCCAGGCTCGGGGACACCAACATGAAACTCGGGGCAGGAATGTCGAAGCCTTTTGGGCAGCGATTCTCAGAAGCCTGGCCTGTGCGGCGGACAACGCCTTGGCGTGGCTGGAGTTTCGGGGCCAGAAGCCCCCAGAGGTGGGGCAGGGCGAAGCCTCTACATCCAGTGCCCCTCCCCCTGGTGGGAAGGGAAGGCCTGGGCAGCCCATCCCACCTCATTCCACTGCCCCCCTCCCCAGGCACCAGGCCCACCCAGGCCGGGGTGCTGGCCGCTGATGGGTGGGAGGGACAGGCCCTCGGGTCCCCCCCCTTCCAACAGCCTGCACCTGTGACTCTCTTTAGAGCCCCTCTTGCCCCCCACTGGAGCTACTGAAGCAGCTCACCCCCAGAAAGCTAGAAGTGCCTGGAAGTTTCTAGGCCCGTCCTAGGGCAGCTCTTGATCACTGACAGCGCCCAGATGAGGATAGACTCAGAGTCCCGGCTGCTATTGGCTTCCTCTCCTGGAGACTCCTGCTCCCCCCACCCTCACCCTCCGGCAGGGAAACACCCCCACACAAATCCTCGTAAGGCCTAGGCCCACGAGAACAGGGATTGTGGGCAGACTCAGTACAGCCGGCCCCTCATCTAGTTTCCAGAAATGAGCCAGCCGCGCGGGCATGAGCGCATTCGTAGAGGAGGAGCGGAAGAAGGGACTTGCCCAGGGCAGCGAGCAGAGCCTAGATTAGACCCCACTGCCAGCTCCGGCTCCGAGGCCGCCTTCAGGCCTTGACATCCCCCTGCAGGGAGATGGGCCATGGGCTCTCCTGTGGGCAGCCTGGCTGCTGCTTCTTCTGTTGTTGTTAATCCTCACCCGAGGATATTTCTCCGTTGATTTTCAGGGAGAGTGGAAGGGAGGGGGAGAGACAGAGAGACATCCACGTGAGAGACACATTGATTGGTTGCCTCCTGCACGTACCCTGACCAGGACCCGGGCCGGGGAGGAGCCTGCAACTGAGGCACGAGGTACCTCAGAATCAAACTGGGGACCCTTCAGTCTATAGGCCAACATTCTACCCACTGAGCCACCCAGCCAGGGCCAGCCTTGCCACTTCTGAAAAGAGCTAAGATCTCCGGGGCCGACAGCCAGGGGCAACCTGGGGCCGGCCAGGTACTGGGCAGGATGACCAAGGAGAGGGCAAAAGCTCCGTTCAAGCCCTCAGTTGGCCAGGCACGCCCAGGCCTTTAGCGAGGGGCCCACTGATCGGTCAGACCCCCCCCATCTTCCCGTGGCTTTTTAAGACAATCCCCCAAGGCCAGCCCTTCCCAGGAGCAGCTCAGAAGGGTAAATGTTCAGGGTTCTGTTCAGAGACGCCCGCAGTGGCTGATGACTCATCCGATGACCAGCTGTCACCACAGCCGCTATATATAGAAGGGGAAGGCCAGGCATGCCTGGAACCGGAGGGGAGGGGGAGAGGCGGGCACCAGGGAGGGAGGCCCAGTGCGGGGTCAGCCCCAGAGCCCCTGAACTGCACCCTGAGCTCCCCCGGATAACAGAGACTGGTCTGGGATGCCCGGTGCACAAAGCTGCTTGAACTGGAAACAAGCAGCAACAGAGCCGGCGCAGACCATGCGAACAAGCGCAGGGCTAATGACTGCGGATGACGGTAACGGGGGAATAATGGCTTTGAGCAGCGGTCTCCAACCCTTCGCACCTCACGGACCACCGGTTGGTGACCACTGGCTTAGAGAACGTCCCACACACCGCCTCAGGCTCTCCTCACATTAACATCACTGCCACTGAGGCAGCCCAAATTAAGGGGCCAGATTCTGGGCTTGGGTAGGCCAGGCCTACACTGTGCAATACCATAGCCGCTAGCCATATGTGGCTATTGAATACTTGAAATTAGCCAGTGCAAATTCAGATGTGCTGTACGCATCGAATACAAACTGGTCCTCGCCGGTGTGGCTCAGTGGCTAGCATGTCTGCCCGCAGACGGAAGGGTCCCAGGTTCGATTCTGGACAAGGGCATGTACCTGGGTTGCATGCAGGCTTGATCCCTGGCCCTGGACAGGGCATGTTCGGGCGGCAGCCAGTGGATGTTTCTCTCCCTTTAACTCTCCCCCTCCCTTCCACTCGAAAAATCAATGGGAAAATATCCTCGGATGAGGATTAACAACAACAAAAATACAAACTGGATTTTGAAGACTTAGTTCCAGAAAGAGAATGTAAAAATATGTCATTAAAATTTTTTCTAGATTACATAGCGAAATGCTATTTTGAAGAAATTGGGCTCAATAAGATATACATTTTAAATTAATTTCACCTGTTTTGTTTTGTTTTTACCTTTTTAATGTGGCTACCAGAACATTTCAAATGACATATGCGGCTCACGTTTGTGGCTGGCACTATATTTCTGTTGGACAGCACTGGGTTACAGACTGGAGGCCAGAACCTTCAGGAAATCCTGATAAATAAAGCCTACTTCCTGATTCAAGGCTGCGAGAGGCCAAGGTTGATCTCCAGACAATGCCAGTGGCCAGCCGCAGCCCCACACACCAGCCACAGAAGGCCCAAGCGACACACAAAAGCCCCTGAGTGTCTGGGCACCTCAAACTCACCCCCCGCCCCCCATGTTCTGGAAATTCACAGCCTCCTTGGCAAGGATGGTGAGTCCTCGCTGGCCACTTCACAAATAATGCAGCCCTCGCCCTCGCATATGCAAACAGCAGAGCCAGCCAAAGAAAAGAAGGGAAATGAGACCCAGAAAGAGAAATGCAGATGAGAACTGTCTCCAGAGGATTCACACTAAGAGGGAGCGACTGTATCCTGGAGACAGACACGCAAATGTCACACTCTCTGCCCACGGAGACCGGCGAGGGGGGGACAGGGGGGTGGTGTATAAGCGAGCACGCACACCTCAGGTGTGCATGTGGAGCGTGAGGGAGCGCGAGAGAGAGTTCAAGAACAGGTTCAAGAAAGAAGCAGACACGGAAACAGCACAGGGAAGACTCACAGGAGACAAAATCAAAGGGAGGCGGGGGGGGGGGTACCCTGGTGAGGGGAGAGTTGGCAGCCTCCCTCTGTGGCAAGGGTGGCCCTCTCCTTCTGTGTCAGTTTAAATTATTCACGTCAGCACAATGGAAAGAATATAGCAAAATAAAAAATGCATCGGGGCCGGGCGGGCCTTGGCTGCATGTGGTAGAAACGGCCCAGGAGAATGGCTGCTGCCTGCACCCAGGAGCGGGCTGGGACCCAGGGGGGTTGGGAGGGGCTGCTTTTCTGCCCCTTAGGACCTGCAGTGTAGACAAAGCCAGGACCGAAGCTCACACCCCCAGGGACTAGACCAGGAGGTTTCCAGAGCTGCGTGAGGAACCAGGGTCTCCAGTCAGGCGAGGCCTAGTCATCAGCCACAGAGCACAACCCCTCTGGGGCCAGGAGGGGCTGCCCTGCTGCCTGCCACCTCCTCCCGCCTCCAGACCCGCTGCCACTGCACCAGCCTCCCTTCTACCCCTTGCTGACCCTTTACTGGTGAACCCACAGCCCCTAGGTGACCCTCAAAGCCAATCAAAGCAGCCTTATATGCTCTGAGGTGCTCTGAGGCCCGGCTGGGGACCCCCACCCTCCCAGGTAATTGCCAGCCAGGGCGCATACCTAGGTTTCGGGTTTGATCCCGGGTCAGGCGCAAATGGGAGACAACCAATCTATGTTTCTCACAGCGATGTTTTTCCCTCTCAAAAAAAAAAAAAAAGATAGTTGGGTGTGTTTTTTTAAGTCAAGAAGTTTGGAATGATTCATTATGCAGCAATAGCTAACCAGAACACAGGCTTGCACGTGCGCGCGCGCGCACACACACACACACACACACACACAGCCTGTTTGGAGACTCCTGGTGCAGGCCTGGGTGCTCACTTCTTAGGCTCTGAGGCCAGGCTGCCAGGACCAAATCCCTTTTCCACGACCACTGAGCTTCACAGCCTCGGCTGCGCGCAACGGAATACCTGTGCCTCACTTTCCTCCTCTTTGAACTGGGAACCCTGCCCCGCCTCCAGCTGGGAGGGTGGGGAGGATGAAATCCGATACCCACATCAGGTGCTCAGAGCCGCAGGCGTGCAGCCCCGCTCACTGCTCACTGCTCGCGGGGATGATATTAGTCAACGTCTCCCTTTCCGCTTCCTAACAGGTGGGTGAGAAACATGCCATTTCTGGCAGACACTCTGCTGACCGCCTTTTTCCATCACACTGAGGTCACCGGCTCTGCCCCACACTTATTTGTTTTGTAAAAATGTCAGCAGCTGGGCCCGGTCCCTCCTCCCCCTCTCCCCCTCCCCGCGCCCGCCCCCCCCCCCCCCCTTGCAGGCCTGTGGAAAGCCAGCTCCCCTCCCCCAGTGCTATCTGAGTTCTGTTCTCTGCCACCGGCATCTGCTCCTTTGCCTTGCAAACCACTGATTAGCAGAAGACAAAACACTGGCTAGGAACTGACCTCAATACCTGTTTTTAAAGTCCCTTGGCCTGGCCGGACCACAGACTGCGGGACACAAGATGAGCAGGTGGGGAGGGTGGCAGTGGGCTGGGCTTGAAAGAACCTCTTGCTTCTCATTTAGTGGGGTGACTGCATGTTGCAGCCCTGCGGTGCCTGGTTCCTCCTACACCTGCTGGAGCATGGCATCGACCTCGCAGCAGGGGCTCCCGTAGCCTTCAGGGACCAGGCTCTTCCCCTTAAGAACTGCAGTGTGGCTCAGTGGTTGAGTATCGACCTATGAACCAGGAGGTCATGGTTCAATTCCCGGTCAGGGCCCGGGCCCGGGTTGCAGGCTCGGTCCCCAGTGGGGGGCGTGCAGAAGGCAGCCGATCCATGATTCGCTCTCATTATGGATGTTTCTGTCTCTCTCTCCCGCTGTCTTTCTCTCTAAAATCAATCCTACATCATAAAAGCCTAATATGCAAATTGTCCCCTTGACCAGGAGTTCGACTGCTCACTATGACGTGCACTGACCACCAGGGGGCGGCATGGACCATGGCGGGTGTCCGCCACATGGTGCTGGCAGCAGGCGGCAGTGGAGCACCAGGCCAAGGCAGATGTGAGGGGGCCCAATCACCCCACCGATTGCCCCGCAGAAGGTGACCAGTGTCCATTACAGAGAAAGGGCAAACAGCAATATTAAAATATTTCTTCTAATTATTTAACTTTCGATGTGCACGAATCCGTGCACTGGGCCACTAATATATATATGAAAACTGGAGAAGTGAGGTTGGGGGTGCAGAGCAGAATAAAGTCAGTAGCAGGGGACCCTTTCTGTCCAGCCAAGGCCTCCAGCAGGGGCCCCTCTGCCCTTATCTCTGGGGCAGCCCTTGATGCTGTCCTCCATCAATCTCCTGACTTTCCACTGTCTCGCTGTGGCGGACCCAACGGCACAGTGAGCCACCCATGGGTGTTTCTCACTCTCCATTGGGGTAACTGGCTCCCTGTGGCCGCAGGCAGGCTTCACTGAGGTCCTGCCCCAACCTCAGGGGTCACCTGGAGAAATGACCCTGAGTCCCTAATGAGCGATAGGTTCTTTAGAAAGGACACCTGGAACTTTCTTCACAACTGCCAGCTTTGTCGAGGGGGCACTATTTTTTTTTATCCTCACCCAAGGATACCTTCCATTGATTTTAGAGAGAGTAGAAGAGAGAGGGAGAGAGAAACACATCGATGGGTTGCCTCCTGCATGAGCCCCGACCAGGACCCGGGACGGGAAGGAGCCTGCAACTGAGGTACTTGCCCTTGACCAGAATGGAACCCGGGACTCTTCAGTCTGGAGGCCGAGGCTCTATCCACTGAGCCACACTGGCCAGGGCCGTGGGAGCACTATTGGTATCTGGGCCTGAACATGCTTGTGTGATGCTAAGTGTCCTTTGTCCCCTGCACACTAAATGACAGTAGCACCCCCATTTTCAAATCCCCCCAAAGTGGGAGAACCGGGAGCGAACAGGACGGCATTGTTCATCTCCAGACACAGTTCTTTCTGCGGCACAGCAGTCAGCGGCGGCTCCCGCAGGATCAGTTGTGCACGTTTGATCAGCACAATCCCCTCAGCTGTTCAGCCCGAACCACCCACCACCGCCAGGCACAGCCCCCGCCCCGGCCGCACTCAGGCGCTCTGATCGCGCCGGGCCAGCGGGCCTCGCTCCCTCACCCCCGCCCTCCACTAGGCTCAGGTGTGGGCTGCTCCCGCGCACCATCCCTGCAAAGCATTTACTGAGAAATCCCTGGTAGAGTCCCCCCCCCTTTCCTCGCCCGCATGGCTTTAAAAAATAAAAATAAGGGAGCAATCAGGGTGGGAAGAGCACCGCTTTAACCCTCCATGGCCCGCTCCCCTGCCTCGGCTGCGACGTTGGTGTTCGTGCCCTAGACAGGGAGGGGATCGCATCTGCCAAGGAGAGAGAAGCGGGAACCAGCCAGCCTCCCTCCGGCGCCCGCTGGACGGGTCCCGTTTTCAACATAACACCTTCCACCTGCCTGCCAGCTGCCTCTGTACCAAAACCCATTGCCAGCCCGGCACGAAGTGGCCACGCCTGTGTCCACCAGGAGAGAACAGTTGGTCCTCACAGGGACGCGGCTTGGACACGCCTGCGGCAGTGCTGCGTGTCCGTGGCTTTAGCCTAACGTGGGTCCAGATACCTTGGGCAGTTTTCCCTCCTGCAGCAACAGTTCTCAACAGTGGAAGCTTCTTTTTATTTTTTTAAAATATATTTATTGATGTCAGAGAGGAAGGAAGAGGGAGAGAGAGAAACACCCATGATGAGAGAGAATCATGGATCGGCTGCCTCCTGCACGCCCCGCACTGGGGATCGAGCCAGCAATCCGGGCCTGTGCCCTGATCAGAATCAAACCCGGGACCCTTCCATCCCCAGGCCAATGCTCTATCCACTGAGCCACACCAACTATGGTGACACTGGAAGCTTCTTACTGATGTCTTAGAATCCCAATCTCGCGGTGATTGTCTAGGCCTGAAAGTTCAGGGGGATTCAGTCGTTTGGGGTCCGCTTTGGCAGAGTTGAGCAAACCTATGGCCTCTCTTCCCAGAATGAGACATGCGCATGGACGCGGGCTGTGCCCACATGCCTGTACCCACTCACACCAAATGTCACACACAGGCATGAGGCATGGTGAAGCCTGTGGATGGAGAAGCCAGCGGGGGGCTACCAAGAGGGAAGGTGCTGCCAAAGCAGCCCTGGTGGCTCAGACACGATTTGGTTCCAGTGGGAAAGGAGACTGACTCCCCAGCGGTTCCCCCACAAGGACGGGGCTATGCTGGCTGCAAATACAAAGTTTCCGGAGCCGATCATTGCTTCTGAGCGCACCAGATTTATGTGGATTGCTGAGGCGAGCGGCCATAAAACAAAATGACCCTGACAAACTCAAAACCCATCGCCCAAAAAGTGAAGCAATCCGTGCCCATGGCATTCCTGCAGCTCACAGCACTGCATCGCCTTAGGCGCGTGCGGTGTTCTGCGGGGCCCACGTGGCCTTCACAGGCTTTACTCCATTCGGCCCGCAGCTGCTCCGTGAGGAGGCAGGGCCTGTGTTACTGCCTCCATTTAGGGGTTGCAACAGAAAAGGAGGGCTCGGCCTGGCCAGTGTGGCTCAATGGTTGAGCATCAACCTATGAACCAGGAGATCATGGTTCAATTCCCAGTCGGGGCACATGCCCGGGTTGTGGGCTCCATTCCTAATAGGGGGCCTGCAGGAGGCAACTGATCAGTAATTCTCTCTCATCATTGATGTTTCTCTCCCTCTCCCTCTCCCTTCCTCTCTGACATCAATACAAATATGTTTGTTTGTTTTTTAAAAAAAGGAGGGCTCAAGGAGCTGAAGTGATGCGTGAGAGGATGTGTTGGTTGGAGGTGGGAGGCCTAGAAGGAGAACTTGGAGGTCAGGCAAGTCCAACATTCACAGGAGTTGCGAGGGGATTGCACCATCGCGGTGTCATCGGCTACACCAAGTGTGGAAACCACATCTGGTTTTGTCACCGACTCCTAGGTGCTGCCCCCTTCAGCAGCCCAGTCAGGTCATGGAAGGGAGCAGCTGTACTGGGTCCCTTCTGGGATTTAAGCCTGTGCCCCGACCTCCAGACCTTTCCCCTTCTCCGCCCTCTTTCGAACTGGAGTTAGAGGGCGCTGGTGTCAGAATGGCCACAAAAAAGGGAAAGAAACAGGAGAAAGACAAAGGAAATTTGAATAAAAGAGGACTCGTGCTGATGCTGGCAAGAAAGGGATGAAATCTGTGAGCGAAGACAGTGTGAGGGGGGATATGTGGGCGGGAAAGTCGCTGTGGCAGCGCTGTGCGCCCGCCAGGCCAGCACTCACACCAGCAAGTAGTCCAAGTTTTATCAAATGTGTAGCCACTGGTCAGTGTCTTCCATCCAACTTGCCATCTACCACCCCACCCTCAGCCAGAGCTGTATAGGTTAGGTTTTTGTTATGGCCGAACCTCACTTCTGATACCAATTTCCAGATAAGCGAGGTTCTCCTAGGTCAGTGGTCGGCAAACTGCGGCTCTTGGGCCCCTTGAGTGTGGCTCTTCCACAAAATACCACGTGCGGCCATGCATGTACAGTGCGATTGAAACTTCGTGGCCCGTGCTCAGTAGTCGGTATTTTGTGGGAGAGCCACAGTCAAGGGGCCCAAGAGCCGCAGGTGGCTCACGAGCAGCAGTTTGCCGACCACTGTCTTAGGTAACAAGCAATCCCCAGCATCTCCCTCTGCGAGCCCCCGAGGCTGGATCATTCTTTCCATGGAAACCAGGCCTCTTTGCCTGATGAGAACAGCAGGTGAGGCAGGCGGGCCTCAATGCCCAAGCGCTCACCGAATCATGCTTGCTGATGTCCCTTTGGCTAAACCCAATGTCAGTGGGAGAGAGGGCTGCCTATGAACGTGGGCACTGCGAGATGGTTCGTTGGCGGCCATATTGGTAACACTGCAGTCTACAGATGAGCGAAGCCCCCCGCCCCCCCCCCACCACCACCTAGACCTTGTAGACCTCTAGCCTAAGCATTGCCCTTTCGGCTTTCTCTTTTACTAGTAAAAATGGCCCAGTTTCGATTCTGGTCAAGAGCACATACCTGTGTCTCTCTCATATCGATGTTTCTCTCTGTCTCTCCCTCTCCCTTCCACTCTCTCTAAAAATCAATGGGAAAATATCCTTGGGTGAGGATTCACAACAACAACCAAAAAACCAACCAAACAAACAAAAACAATAAAAATAGGGCATGGCTTTATCCCATATCCTATGACCCAGCAATTTCATTTCAAGGTGTATAACCAAGAGAAATGAGTGTTTGTGCTCACTAACAGCCAGACGCACAAGTACACACGGCGTTTTATTCATAACAACCCCAAACTGGAAACAACAGCAGTGTCCATGATATATTCATGTTCCAGGTAATGTTGAGTGAAAGGGGCCAGACACACAAGAATACATATTTTATGATTCTGTTTATTGGAAGTGCAAAAAGAGACAAAAACAAGTCTATATCGTTGGAAGTCAAGAAACAGTTACTTTCGGGGGACTATCAACTGGGAGGGGGCAGAAGGGTCTTGTGCCAAAAGCCATGGACCTGTACCCTGAAGATGAGTGGACTTTCTGTATGTCCGTTAGATCTTAATTGTTCTCAAAGTACAAAATCAGAAATAAGAAGAGGTTTCCTAGTTTGTCTGCTCTGGACAGGGTGGCAGCTGCGGGGGAGGGGGGCGGGGAGGGGAACCTGAGGAGGGGGTGGGGGGGCACCTGCCCAGGCCGTGTCCATCTCAGCAGGAAACAGGCCTCCCTCCGCCAGAGGGGGGTACTGAGGGCCGGGCCTGATGGCGTGGCCCTTTGGGCTCCTACAGGGAGGACAATGCTTTGAAGAGCCTTTGTTCTGGGAGCTGATCAAGGAAACAAGCTGGTAATGAACAGCAGAAACAATAATTAATAATGGGCAGAAGGAACATGGATTTCAAATCCTGCACTTAATTTGCCAGGAAACTTACTCCTGCAGCGAGCATGGCTCTCCCCTCACCAGACCGCTGTCAGACGGCTGAGTAAACAGCTGTGTGTGTGTGTGTGTGTGTGTGTGTCCATGTGCACGCTGTGGGGGGTACAGAGGGCAGGAGTACAATCACCCTGGGAAGTGGGAGTGGGCACAGACGTGTCACTGGGCGTGGTCATGGGCTCTGCACCCTGCTAGGAAGGCTAGGAGACCCTGCAGCCTCCCCTGCCCCCACGATGGCCCTCAAACCCAGGGAGCCACCCCCAGTGCAGCCCTTCCGACTCCTGGACCCTTGGTGCATATCCCCCGGCAACACTGACTCCCTCCCAGGAGCTGAGGGGGGGAGGAGGCCAAGACCACACAACAATGAAAGGAAAACCCTTGTCAGACAAGGAAGATTCCAATTGGAGCTCTAAATGCTCCAGAAAAATTATCTTTCCGGTTCCCATTGAACAGAAAGCAACTAACAACTGCCCGGCCCACAAGCCCTCACTGTCCTTTTCCTTAACCCCCACTCCCCCCTCCCAGCCCAGCCCACCCCAAACAGGCTGCTTGTTTGTATAGCTTTATGGCTCCAGTAAAAACTGAGCGCGCAAGGATCCTTCCAGCTTCCCCCAGGACAGGGCAAAGGGTGCCT
The DNA here is from genome assembly GCF_964212035.1 of Myotis nattereri. Lineage (NCBI taxonomy): Eukaryota > Metazoa > Chordata > Mammalia > Chiroptera > Vespertilionidae > Myotis > Myotis nattereri. Next base: position 153,393,164 of record NC_138078.1, on the reverse strand, counting down.
GGGCCTCCTCCATTGTTTCCGTTTGTTTGCTGTTCGTTCATCCTCACCCACAGATATTTTTCCCATTGATTTTTAGAGACAGTGGGAGGGAGGGAGGGGGAGAGAGAAACATCGATGTGAGAGAGACGCATACATTGGACCAGGGATCCAACCTGCAACCCAGGTGCATGCCCTTGACTGGAATCAAACCCACGACCCGTTGGTGCACAGGCTGCCACTCTAACCACTGAGCACCCTGGACAGGGCCTCTGTTGGTCCCTAATGTTAGAGAAAGGGTTTGTATGTAAGGGATGAGTCTCACATCAGTGCCTTCCATGTCTTTGGCCATGGCCAATGAGAAAAATGCTTCCCTTCCCATCATGCCCTTCCCTGCATGTCCCAGTCCTCTCTGCCTGGCCTCTGCTTTCCAGGGCTTCTCCCCTGTCCTTCCCACGAAGGCCCAGGCCAGCCCCGTCCACCATGTCCCAGCTCACCCAGGTGCAGGAGAAGCCCAAGCTCACGCATGCATTCTGCCCTTGACCATGAATCTGTTAGAGGCTCAGTGCTTTAACCCCAAGGCTGGTGGCCAAGCATCGGGGAAACTCCTCAGTCCCCACTCCTCGAGGGGCTGCCTACACTGACAAATGCATCTCTCTCCCTTTTCAGCCTTAGCGAAGTGGATTCTTCTTGCTAAAGGCTAAGTACTCGCTGAGTTGCAAGTTTTAGAAAATGAGGCCATTGTGGGGCTATTTCTGAGGGAAAGAAAGGCCGGCGGAGCCAGCGCCAGCCCCGTACACCTCCCACAAGAATTGGGCACCATTATTTTTACATCGGGGAAAATTCCATCTGCTATTTCAAAAACAGCTGAATCTGGCTTCAGCTTCTGCAAAAGTATGCGCGGCAGGGAGAGGCTGAGGGTTTAACTCTTAAAGACAGTTCAGAGCAGGTGAGCAAAGGAAGTTCAGGATGGTGAAACCCTGGCGGCACCTGCATTGGTGAAGCTCCTGCAATTGGGGTGTCAGCTTTGGTGGACAGGAAGGCAAGAGAGAGGACTGGGGATGGCTCCAGGAAGGGGTGAGAAGTGGGGCTCCTGGTAATTTTTTTTTTTTTTAGTTTTCTAATGTTATACAAGCAACATTATTATTCTTTTATTGTCTAAAGTTTTACATATGTCTCCTTTTTCCTCGATTGAACCCCACCCCCCACCATTCCCACCCCGGCCAAGCCCCCACCGCCCCAGTGTCTGTGTCCATTGGTTATGCTAATATGCATGCATACAAGTCCTTTGGTTGCTGTCTAACCCCCTCCCCCACCTCCCCTGCCATTTGTCTCTGGATCTGTTCTTGTTCATCAGTTTATGTTGATCATTATATCCCACAAATGAGTGAGATCATGTGATATTTATCTTTCTCCAACGATTGGCTTATTTTGCTTAGCACAATGCTCTCCAGTTCCATCCATGCTGTTGCCAATGGTCAAAGTTCCTTCTTTTTTACTGCGGCGTAGTATTGTGTTGTGTAGATGCACCACTGGTAAATTTTGAAACCAGTTGCATTAGTCTGCTCAGGCTGCCATAACACAGAGCCACAGATGGGGCGGCTTAAACTTTAACAGAGTTTTATCGCCTCACTGTCTGGAGGCAGGAGGTCCAAGATCAAGGTGTCAGCAGGGTTGGTTCCTCCTGAGGCCTCTCTCCTTGGCTTGAAGATGGCTGCCTTCTATCTGTGTCCTCACATGTCTTCCCTCTGTGTGTATCTCTGTGTCCTCATCTTCTCTTCTTAAAAGGACACCAGTCACATTAGATTTGGGCCCATCCATGTGACCCCATTTTAACTTAATTCCCTTTTTAAAGACCCCAGCCACAAATATAGCCACAGTCGAAAGTACTTGGGATTAGGGCTTCAATATATGACTTTTCAGGGAGACACAATTCACTCATGATACCAGTACAAGGTTTCAGTTTTGCTTCTGTAATTACAACCTATTAAAACTCCAGTCAGCATAGTTTCCGGGCTGAGAGAAGCTGCAGGACTACAAACCATACATCAGAAGGTCCTTGTCTGCCCTCCCCCCCAAGGCTCCTGCCCATGCAAATTCTCCTCAGCACACAAGTTCCACCTCTTCCAAGAAGCCCTCCCTGACTGCTGAGCTCCCCTTTGCCAAATCCACTGTACTATACAAAGGGTCTTCAGGGTCCCGTTCCCTGTGTCCTCAGTATAGACCTGCTTTCTGAGTAAGATCTTCGAAAATAGATACCCCACCCCATACACACATACTGCCAGGATTCATTGCTTCCCTTTCCCGGCTAGACAGTTCAGGGAGTTGGGGTTGTCTGCACTCCCGGTGCCAGGGATCAGCCTGATTGGCTTAAACAGAGGGCACACAGGACTGAATTGTTCCAGTCCAAATGAACATCAGGACTTTTGCTGCAAACACTGGACACGGTCTCTTTTCTGGGCTGGGTTTGGTTACGGGAGAATGCAAGGCTTGGTTAGGGTACAATGGCTGCAACGAAGGCTAGGGGTGATAGAAGTTCCAGAGATTTGGAAGCGGGTGCAGGGAAGCCCGTCCCGAGGAAACAAAGCAAATGATGGGTGCTGTGTCATATTGAGGTCTTAGATCAGCGGTTCTCAACCTGTGGGTCGCCAACCTGTGGGTCACGACTCCTTTGGGGGTCAAACAACCCTTTCACAGGGGTCACCTAAGACCATCGGAAAACACATATATAATCACATATTGTTTTTGTGATGAATCACTATGCTTTCATTATGTTCCATTTGTAACAATGAAAATACATCCTGCATATCAGATATTTCCATGACGATTCATAACAGTAGAACATTACAGTGATGAAGTAGCAACAGAAATAATGTTATAGTTGGGTCACCACAACCTGAGGAGCTGTAGTAAAGGGCCTCGGCATGAGAAAGGTTGAGAACCACTGTCCTAGATCAAGGCACAGCTGAAGCAGGATACCCTTCAATAACATAAACCAATACATTTTCCCCTTCGCTAACCTTGGTCTGGGTGGGGTTTACAATGGAAAGATCACTAATGAATCCACTGTCTTTCAGATCCTCCAAATGGCCTGGGACACTCAATCAATGTTACAGAATCACCAAGTCAGAACCTGAGCGGGGTGAAGGCTTAGGCCCAGCCTTCAGGCCAATTAGTAGCCGAGCCGGAATGCCAGCCCGGCCTCCAGTCTACTGCATTCCCATCGCCCCATAAGCAATGAAGGCCACTGTTCCCCCTGCCCTGCCCCCCAAACCTTGTCCCTTGGGGAGGGTGAGGAGCCAGAGAAAGCTGGTGCAAAGCCGCAGCGCCCTCAGCCCCCCAAACAGGAAGACTCGGTTGCAAGCCAGGAGGCCAGAGGGGAGGGGAGGCAGGAAATTGAGAGAGTCGGTGTCAACCACAGGTACCAAGTCACCTGGGGCCGTGAGCAAGAAGTTGGTGCAGGGATGGGGAGTGGCTCGGAGGGCCCTGTCACAGGCTCCACAGAGCCCTGTGCCCTCAGGAAGGCTGTCCCCAAGTGCAACAGTGTGCTCAGCAGGCTCCAGTAGGAGCAGAAATATGTGGTCCCCGGAACAGAACAGTCAGAGGTTCATCTAGACGAGTGTGTATGGCCATGTGCATAGCAATCAGATGCCGGCATTTTCCAGGCCAGTCAGCTTTTCAGTCAATGAACTTCCAGCTCCAGGGGCCATCTTGGGCCATGAAGTGACTTTGGGAACAAGAATTGCATCAATTAGCCTGGCCAGCATGGCTCAGGGGTTGAGCATCAACCTGTGAACCATCCTGGTCAGGGCACAGGCCCAGGTTGTGGGCTCCATCTCTAGTGTGGGGCATGCAGGAGGCAGCTGGTCCATGATTCCCTCCCATCACTAATGTTTCTATCTCTCTCTCCCTCTCTCTTCCTCCCTGAGATCAATAAAACTTCTATATAATAAAAGCATAGTATGCAAATTGTCCCCTCCACCAGAGTTCTTTTGGGAGTTCAACCAAGGGGTAGGGGCGGGACCAGCCAGGGGAAGGAAGGGAGGTCCTGGCCAGCAGCCAGAAGCTGCTAGGGACCCTACCAGTGCACGAATTTCATGCACAGGGCCTCTAGTGTATATATATATATATATATATATATATATATATATATATATATATATTTTAAATAAAAGAATAAATCACCTTTGAGCCATACTTAGCAGAGCAAAAAGCTCAAGAAACCCAGGTGTCCGACCCTGTGCAAGGCCAGAGCTGCCTGAGGCTGCCTAAGCCTGGACTTCTGAGCGCGAGAGAGAACTCAGATTCTACTGTGGCCACGCCCTGTCATTTGGGACTTTTAGGTGACTGTTGTCTCAACCTAATCCTAATAAATGCCAAGAACACAAGCTGGCATGTGCTGCTCCACTCAAACCAGGAGCGGATGGGCCGGGGGGGGGGGGGGAGGTAAGGGGGTACGTGGCAGGGGTTGGCTGGGCATCAGAGTTCCGATATGCTAGTCCATTGTCCCCTAGGGTCACTTATATTTGTTAGGTCGTGTCCCAATATTTATTTGTTGAAAATGAGAAAAGGTGCAAAGGAATCCTAAGGAAGTAGAATGCACACAGTCAGCGCCTATCAATGAAATCAGTGAATGAATAACTAGAGGGCAGAAACGGACAGGAAAAGGCCCCAAGCAAAAGTCTCAGATGCGGCCAAACTGGCCCAGCTGGCTCTCGGCCATGCTATAAAAAAAGCCCTTTGTCTCAGGGCCAGTCTCTTTTCCTCTCCTCTTCCCCTCCTCCTCCCTCCTCCTCTTCTTCCTTCTCTTCCTCTTCCTTCTTTCCCTTCTCCTCCCCCTCTTCCCCCACCCCCTCCTCTCCCCTCCTCTCCCCACTCTCCTCCCTTCTGTCCTCCCCCTCCTCCTCTTGGCCTAGCGCATATTCTTAACACCCTCTTCTCAAGGAAACCAGGACTTTTCTGATGCCCTGGATAGAGGAAAGAAAATCAATTCCTCTATTGATCTCAATTCCTTGGCCGGCCTGGCGGATATGGTCCCCGCACTCCGCCACCCTTCTCTCCCTCACCCGTTCCACCCATCCTCCTGTCACCTCACCACTCTGTTCCTCTCCCTGCCTTTGCACACACTGTCCTGTCACCTCTGCAGAGATGCCATCTCCACTCCCTGTTCTGGCCACTCCTACTTGTCACTCACCACCCAGCTCCGATGTCACCTCTTCTAGGAAATGCCCAGCCCGAGCCTGTGCAGCACCCCCAGGGGGAAGGCGTCCCGTCCTCGTGCTCCCAGAAGCCCGTGCTCGCCTTTGTCACAACACTCATCCCCCCAGGTTGGAACAGGAGGCACAGACTCGCAGGGATGGTGAGCTACTGTGACAGAGCCTCTGAGAACACACCTTCCAGAACGTCTGCAATGGAAGCTCTTATGGCTTAGTCTGCCCTAGGCTTCTGCGTTCCCGGGCCTGGGGTGAGTGACTTCCTGGCAGCTCTCAGCTCAAGGCAGGTGGGCAGCCTCTATGTTGTGGCTGGGCCGGAAGGAGCCCAGAGTGTTCCTTGGGCTGGGTCCCTGGGATTGGAGTTTTGAACATGTTTGAGCGATGTCTCCTCCACCCTTTCCCTGGACAGTTCTGTTATGATTGCATTTTTCAAATACGGCCACAGCAGTATGTCCCGTCCCATAAGCTCTTCCAGAATCTCGCCAGTCCCATCAAGAGGTGGTGTCTTTTTCCTCTCCCCTGGAACAGGGGTGGATAGTGACTGTCCCAGCCAATAGAACATAGTGGCAGTGACGCTACATGACTTGCAATGCTAGCTCATAAAATGCTAGCAGCTTCCACCTAGCTCTGTCCTTCTCTCTCTTTGGGGACACTCACCCTTGGCAACCAGCCGCCATGCTGTGAGGAAGCCCAAGTCACACGGGGAGGTCGTGTGTAGGTGTGTAGCCCCAGCTAAGGGCTCAGCTGACAGCCAGCATCAACCACCAGACATATGAGCAAGCAAGCCTCCTACTAGGATGCACATGCTCACTTGACAAACAGGCCCCCCATGTCTGCGGCACCGGAGGCGAATGGTCTAGCAAGTTCTCTCACCACTCTGCCAGTTTCCTCCTGTGCAAAATGGAATCCTAACAGGGCAGTTGTGCGGATGAAAGGCGGTGACTCTGCAAAGTGCGGAACACTTTGAAGCGGGCAATAAATGTCCGTCTAAAGGAAAAAGCTTCCGGGGTCCCACAAAGACTTTCTAAATCTACAGCCAACTGCCCGCCCCTGAGAGCCACGGCGTCCAGGGCGAGCCGCGGGGCACGGGACACGCAGGGCACTTTGGCATCTGCGAACTTGGCTTTCCGATGCCTTGAGCCTGGGACGCTGGTTCTGCACCGGCACAAACAGAACAGGGAGCAGCAGGAGCAGTTTTCCTGCCGCAGGAAAAGGAATAAAGGTTCCACCAGTTTGAGAGGTTGGCTGACCAGTCAAAAGGTCCCCGTGGTTCAGTGTCGACCAGGAGGTCGCGGTTCGATTCCCGGTCAAGGGCACAGGCCCAGGTTGCAAGCTCAATCCCCAGTGGGGGGTGTGCAGGAGACAGCCGATCCATGATTCTCTCTCATCATGGATGTTTCTCTCTCTCCCTCTCCCTTCCTCTCTGACATCAATACAAATATATTTTTTAATACAAAGAAAGGTCTCCGTGCCAACTGAGGCTCTTACCAAACAGGGACAGGAGAGGCACCGAATCGGCAGAGGGGTGGAGAGGAGGAGAGGGGTGCAGCTAGCTGGGGTGCTCTCCGTGGCCTGCAGAGGGGAGTGACCATGGCTAAACGAGGGGCCTTGGCTGAAGGAGTGGCTCTGGCAGGAGTACCAAGGGTGCCCAGACCTGCCCCCTCGACACAGTGCAGAGAGCAGCCCAGAGCACCCAGAAGGGCTCCCCGAAGGGGCCCACTAGGAGCATGTAGGGAGCAGCACGCAGGTCACTTCCAATGTGACCTCCGGACCCAAGGCCACGGCCGCCTGGGACATCAGGGCCCATGCTCCAGTTCCGGAGGTACAAGCACAACTGGTCCAAGGCCAGAGAGCCCAGTGGGTGAGACCGGTAAACAGGGCAGCACGTGGACACGTGTCCCTCGGTCAATGCCAGGGCCGCCGCTCACACAGGGCACAGAGGGCAAGAGAGAATCCTGAAGAGGCAGCCTCGGCCTCAACCCAGAGCGACTGTTACCTCGACTTGGCAAGTTCAAGTTGTCTGACATCAGCAGAAATAGAGGCTCAAGAGCCCAGTTAAGACTGCAGTTCGGGAGAAATAAAAAAAGGCTACATCTTAACACACCTGAGTGTCAGGAGACTGGAACTTCAACCGGCTACGCAAGACTCTGCTCACCGCTCGGGAATAATAGGAGAGAATGAGGTCAGAATGTAGTTTGCACATAAATAATCCAGCTGACAAGCTTCGACTTGCTCTCTAGGGTCCACATCCCTGCGGGAGGCCCGCCCAGTGGGGAGGGGGGGGCAGGCTGCCCAGGAGGGGAGGGATGTCAGGACTCTGTCCAAAAGCAGACAAAACGTGCTAGTCTCCTCCTGGATCCTGCTGGCTCTCTCAACAACTCTTAATTACCAGCAATCAGCTCTTAATTACCTACAACAAGAGAGACCAGGGGAAACACAGATAAATGAAATCCATAGATAATCCCCAAACCCCCATTTGGTCGATAACACCATCCAGCTTCCCCGCTACGCTAGGACTCCGATCCCCTGACAAGGGGCAGAATAAACGACCCCCAAGTCCTCCTCTTCCTCTGTGCTTGCCCTTGACACTTCTGTGGGTGCCGGGGGTGCGAGCAGGATGCAGGGGAGATGCCGGTGGGCCCTCCATAATGCCCAAGCGGATAGTCTTGTCCCTGGGAGGCGGCTGCCAGGGCCCCTGGCCGGCTGCCAGGCTCCAGCCTCCTGGCACTGGCCTGTTTTCCCTGTCTGTTTGCCCAACAAACAGGAGCGCTGGCTGCGAATTGAAGCCACCTTGGAGGACAGGGAGGGAGGACAGCAGGTTCCAGGGCAGTGCCCTCTGCACCCACGGCTGTCCCAGGGCCACCGTCAGCCACCACGTGTCACCCAGGCCCAGGGGCCTCTGTCCACAGGCGGGGCAGGTCAGAGCTGGAGTGAGTGCAGGGATGGGGGAGAGCTGGCACATCCGGGGGCTTGTTTCGAGATTTTTCTCACAGGCAAGGGTTCTTTTTTCTTTTTCATATATTTTTACTGATTTCAGAGAGGAAAGGAGAGAGAGAGAGAGAGAGAGAGAGAGAGAGAGAGAGAGAGAGAGAGAGAAACGTCCACGATGAGAGAGAATCATGGATGGGCTGCCTCCTGCGTCCCCCGCTGGGGATGGAACCCCCAACCCGGGCCTGTGCCCTGACTGGGAATCGAACCGTCACCTCCTGGTTCACAGGTCGACGCTCAACCACTGAGCCACACAGACTGGGCAAGGATTCTTGTGTTCTCTCCTCCTGAGTGGGCAGGCAGAGCAACACCCCAGGCCCCATCACTTTGGGCAAAGTGTCCAATTGTGACCCAAGGGCACCAAAGACTGTGCCCCGTATTAGTTCAAAGGAAAGCATAGGATCCATAGAAATAACGACACCCACCCCCCAGCCCCCTCCATCCCCTCCCCTCCGCGCGAGTGATGGCCCAGGCAGTTGTCAGCCTAGTCCTCCCAAGGCTGGGAGCAGCGAAAGCTGAACCCCAATCCGCACACTGCTGTCCCTTCTCTGACTTTCCCTTTCTCCCGCGGTCCAGTTAACACAGTGGACAAGCCAATCCGCACTCCCGCAGGCCTCGTTAATGAGCCCGCGGTAGCAAATGCGCCTCGTTATTGCTGGAAACCTGGAAGCAGCACGATCCCACCGCGCAGATCCCACACACAAGGTTCCTCCCCCGCCCCCACCGCCACCACCGTGCAAACACCACACAGAAGGTGCCTCCCCCGCCCCCTCCGCTCTCGCAGCCCCGCCTCCCCCAGGGCCAGGCGATTGCCTGCCGTCCTGCTGGGCAGCCAGTCCACAGAGCGCCACCCAGCATCCCCTGCCCCCCCTCCCCCTCCCCCTCCCCAGGCTGCTCTGGAAGGACTGGAGGGAAAGCCTGCTTCCAGGTCTGCACATGCTCCCCCTCCCCCGCCCAGGCCTGCACATGCGGGCGCACAGCGCATCCAGGGGGGCCCAGTGGGCCCAGGCTGCAGAGGGGGCTGAGGAATGCTGAGAGCTAGGAAGACAGTGTGGGGAGGGCCCTGCTGTGGCCTCACCCCCCAGCTCCCCACCCTCGGCCCCCCAGGTCACCTGGGGGGCACAGACCTCATTTCTCTCCAGCCCTTTGTGACCGTCCACCTCTTCAGACGGGGAGGTCACCTTCTCAGGCTCTTCGGCCTTTTTCTACTTAGTGACAACTTGAAGGGAGAGGCCAAGAGGGAGAGATGGAGAGGCACGGGCTCCAGGTCCCAGGCGGTTGCCTACAATCCAAAGCCAGCGCGTTTTGGGGGTCATTCTGGGTCTCTCCCTCCGCTGGGCGCCCCAGGCCGGAGGGTCACAGGGCCCAGCAGGCTGGACGCACCAGCAGCGCTTTCACCAAATGATGCTGGGCCGTTTCCAAAGGAAAAGGAAGAAAGAGAGCGAGAAAGACAGCATTCAGTTTCCCTGCTTAGGGGGCTGGCATCACTCTCTGCCCAGCAGACATCGCCCGCCTTTCTCTGCACCCGATTTGGGGGCTGTTTTCTGATTCTTTCCATCAGCCTAGTAACGCGGACGTTGGAGATGGCTGCCTCGGCAGTTTGGAGTTTGGCTTCTCTCCTGGCTCCTGCAGAAGCATAATTTTTGCTCCCCAAGTTCACGTGCAGCCAGGGAAAGGGGCTGGGCTCCACGTCCAGCCGCTTCTCACACTGACTGGCTGGATCCGAGGCCCCGCTGCCATGTCAGGCTTCCAGCTTTCAGATCGTCAGCCCTTTTCCTCCCCGGCACCAGGAACTGGCTGAATGGGGGTTCTGGGCATTCCTGTCTGCGGTCTGCTGGCCTTGGGGCCGCGTGGGGTGCCCTGGGTATGGTGGTGCCCCTCGTGGCTTGTTACTTCAAGCAGATGGGTTGCCAACAAGGCCACACACCTCACCAGACGACAGAGCAGAGAACGGCGCTGCCAGCCGTGTGCAACGGAGCCCAGAGAAATGGTGCAATACCCGCTGTGCCGAGCATAGCTCAAGGTGGTCCCTGAATAAGGCTCCTATCAGCGAGAGAGAGAGAGAGAGAGAGAGAGAGAGAGAGAGAGAGAGAGATATGAGAGAGAGAGAAAAGAAGAAAGATTTCGAACAGCATCAGAGAAAGTTAACCAACGCATTGTATAGCGCTGCACTGATGAGAGTACTGAGTGACGTTCTGACCGCCCGCTAGGCGCAGGCGCAGAGCCGGGTGCCTCTGCGTGCATTACCTCATTTAATCCTCCCAACAAGCAACGCAGATGCTACAATCACCATTTTCATTTCAGAAGCTGCAAAACCCTCCCGTGAGCTCATTTTTTCTGCACTCGCAAATGCCCCTCTGCACTTTGCAAATGCAAACAGACCTGGGAGGAGCGTAACCTTGAGGGGACATGCAGGCCGAGGGCCGCCGTCCTGGTGCCGGACGGATGGGAAGGTGTGGCCGAGGCAGAAGGGCTTCCATGCAGCCGCCTGTGCCCCCCCTCTTCACTGTTTGGGGAACACCCTTTTTTATTCTGTCCCCGATTGGAAGTTTCTTTAAAATACTTTAAATCATCCTATATAATAAAAGCATAATATGCAAATCAACCGTACAGCAGAACAACTGGTTGGCGGGGGGCAGGGCCAGTGAGCAGGTGGCACCAGGCCAGCCAAGGCGTGTGCCAGCGGGCAGAGGGAGGGGACGGCAATGGTGTTGGGGGGCAGCGGCAACCAGCAGGGTGGGGCTGGACATTCGTTGTCCCCAAATCAGCCTGCCGGGGTCACCTCCCACAGAGGGAGGCCACCGGAGACCACAGCAGGGAGATTCGGCGCGGGGGGGCAGCTGCTCACTGTCCCCAGATAGGCCCACCGAGATCGCCTTCTGCAGAGGGAGGCCACTGCAGAGGGAGGCCACGGGCAGCAATGGGAGGCAGGGCTGGCTGTTCGCCGCCCGCGTCGTCCCCTCATTGACCCGCCGGACACCTCCCACAGAGGGAGGACAGACTGTGGCCTAGGCCTGCTCCCCCCAGGCCTAAGCCGCAGTTGGACATCCCCTGAGGGCTCCTGGACTGTGAGAGGGTGCAGGCTAGACTGAGGGATGCCCCCGTACCCCCACCCCCAACTGCATGAATTTTCGTGCACTGGGCCTCTAAGATAGATAGATAGATAGATAGATAGATAGATAGATAGATAGATATAGATATAGATATAGATATAGATATAGATATAGATATAGATATAGATATAGATATAGATATAGATATATATAGGTATATATATATATATATATATATAGTTGATTTCAGAGAGGAAGGGAGAGGGTTAGGGGGATAGAAACATCAATGATGAGAGGGAACCATAGATCGGCTGCCTTCTACACGCCCCACGCTGGGGATCAAGACCACAACCTGGGCCTGTGCCCTGACCAGGAATCGAACCTCGATTCAGTTAGTCTAACTGCCCTGAATATTTCCTGGCGCCATTCCGCAGGTTTTCAGAAAACAGGGAGAAGCACACCCATCCCACATTTCTGCGCTCGGCTCCCCTGGGCTCACAAACCCGCGGCCAAGCGGGCAGCAGTGTCCCTCCCTCACCGAGCAGAGCCCGTGCCCGGAGGTGTCTCCCTCACGGCGGACACCTCGGGAGGCCACCAGTGTATGGGGATGATGCGCTCACCACTCAAAAGCTCCAGAAACTTGACTTTTCGACCCCCCGCCGGAGGTAGTGACCAGACCACAGGAACAATTTGGTTTCATTGCATTCAGCGGAGTCACATGTGTGCCTCCTCCCCTCAAGCATTAGTCCTGGGGTGCAGGTAATCTACTCAGGAGGGGATCCCCAGAAACACAATTGCCAGAGCGGAGACAATGAGATAAGGAGGCGGGGGGTGGGGGTGGGGGGGGACAAAAAGAGCGCGTTAATAAGCAGATTTCCACTGTGGGCCAATGGCCCATCTGGGACCCTCTCGGGGACCATGTAGCACACACAGATCCCGATTCATCAGCTCCCCTGCTTCACGGGTTGGGAAGCTCCCCCAGGGTGTTCACTCCCCAGCACCAGCAGTGCCGTCAGCCCGCCTGCCAGCCACTGGGAGATGCCTTCATCCCTTCCGAGGCCAGACACCCCTCCTGGCAGGTGGACTGCAGCCTCTGCAGGTACAGGACTGCCAGCAGGGGCCTGTGGGCAGAGGGCACATGGGCACCGCCAGCAGCTGCTACATCGGGATGCCTTCTGAATGGGCAGCAAGAAATCAAATCCACCTGCAGGAGGGAGAGATCGCTATCCGCACAGTTCTTCAGCGGCGTAATAAGCACTTTGCATGCACTAACCCTTCGAAGTCCACACTTCTGTATGAAAGAGAAGAAAATGGATATGCCACAGGCTCCAGGCAATTCCACAGACATCTTTAAGCAGTGAACCTACCGCTGGGACAAACGAACAGTCATCCGGGTGATAGTTTTAAGGAGATACGGTAGATTCGTGTA